>NC_138984.1:103403563-104108404 GCF_964341445.2 Mesoplodon mirus | reverse complement strand
AGGAAAAAGGAGCCACAAAGAATGTAGTCATGCAATCCTGTTTTGGATGAGTTAATAACTTGGAAGCTTGACCAAAATGACCTGGTCAAGGAAACATTTATGAGCTCTTCTGATAAACTCTGCCAAAGATGATATTAAGGGAAAGATCCTTTACAATTGAAGGATTTTAAAGGTTGCAAAATAGAAATTCAATGTTTTTCCTACTGTCAGTAAACAAATAAATCAATATATATCTTCTTTCATAAATACATAATTCTAGCAATTCATTGTTATGGCCATTTCTCACTAAGCCATCTTTCAATTTGATAGCAAAATTATAATGGAACAAAATTTCCTTATTGATGTTGAGACCTCATTTAAGCATCTACAGGCTCCCTATTTAGAATGAACCTTGTTCTTGATCCAAATTCTGCAAGACTATGAGAGCTATCCTAGGAGAAGTCTCACTAAACTATTTACTGAAATTTTATTACCACAAACTGTCATAGACACAGCCACTGCCACTCTCATTCTCACTCTGAGTTAGTGACTCACTTCAGGGAGAAAATGTCATATTCTTCTTTTTAAGCAATGGAATTAAAAAAACCCCACTAATTAATATGGAAGTAAATTGGCTAATCACCAACGCTTAAATATATACAGGCAATGTTGGGAGCTTTTGGCTAGCCCAATGATAAGGACAGATAACTCTAGGAGATGTCACTGGTTTTGTACTTTCTTCTGATGCTGAAGGTGGGGCTAATTATATTCAGGATTGGCAGGAATAACTGTCGGAGCCTTGGAATTTATTGATGGATTCATTAGAAAATCTACTGAACATCTTCTACGTTCCATGCACTGTACAGAATGAGTGAAATATGTTCTTGACTCTTTTCTGTTGTCTAATCATCTTTCATTTGTTTTTTCCACCATGTTAGATACGCCACACTTACTTTTTCAAAACTTATAGGCCCTCAAAAAGTACCGTGAAATTATATCTCCCTCCAAAGGTTCTATTTGACTTTTGCTTGGTTGTTTGGAATTCATAGAAATTGTTGTTGCATTTGAATAGCATATTTCCTATTGTTTTAGGCAGAGTGATTTATAACAGTGCATGGGAAGGTTTGATTTTTGACATGTTTAACACTGATTAATTAGGTGAAATATTTCTCAATCACAGGTTTCTGCAAGCTTCTTCTGAAGTGAAGCCCAAGTTCTCTCTAGGGAGACTAGAGAGGAAGGAGCAGGTGAATTAAATAGCACCGTCCTCAGACTAGCAAAGCTTCTATCCACATCTTGGCTGTAAAATCTATACCTTATTTTGCCTTAATACACATCTGGTCTACATTTTTGTCAGTTAATCCCTGACTCTCCCTGGATTGTTGGAGCAGGTTAACAACTTTCCTTGCTTTTTCAGGGAAGGAAGAAAACTATGGCTCTTTCCCTTAAAGATTTTACTGGTTCTCCTCCCTCCCTGTCTCAGTGTGGCTCAGAAAAGCCCACGGTAATTTTGTCAACCTTCTCGGAGGGGATATATACTTCCTGGATTCTCTTGACCAAAGTCAAGGATGTTCCCTGAATTCATGCATCAGAAATCACTTATTTTAAGAACTGCAGGTAGACCCTCCTGCATGAGGTTTAAAAAGCCCTGTGATATAAAAACCGCCCATTTTCTTGTTTTCCACTACTGATGCCAGAAGGTTAGCCTTTTTTGTTTTAAATTTTTTACTGGAGTATAGTTAATTTACAATGTTGTATTAGTTTTAGATGTACAGTTTCAGCTGATATATATATATATATACACACATATATATATAACAGATTCACTTCATGCACACACACACACACACACATATATATCCATTCTTTTTCAGATTATTTTCCTTTATAAGGTATTACAGAATACTGAGTAGAGTTCCCTGTGCTATAGAGGAAGTCCTTGTTAGTTATCTATTTTATGTATAGTAGTGTGTATCTGTTAAACCCAATCTCCTAATTTATCACTTCCCCCCACATTTCCCTTTTGGTAACCATAAGTTTAATTTTGAGATCTGTGAGTCTGTTTCTATTTTGTAAAAAGGTTCATTTGTATCATTTTTATTAGATTCCACATATATGTGATATCATATGATATTTGTCTTTGTATGGTTGAGTAATTTTCCATTGTCTCTATGTTCCACATCTTCTTTATCCATTCGTCTCTTAATGGCCATTTAGGTTTCATTTAGATCTTGGCTATTGTAAATAGTGCAGCAATGAACTTTGCAGTGCATGTATCTTGGTCGAATTATGGTTTTCCTCAGATATACGCCCAGGAGTGGGATTGCTGGATCATATGGTAGTTCTATCCTTCCTGACACATAACTATCTTCTTCATGACCTCCTCAACTCAGAGACAAGATGGGTGGTCTGGCCTTTGGCATGAACAGCTCCAGAAGCCTCATATTCACATAGGTTCCTGTGGCAACTTCAGGGCAATTTTTTATAAAGGCAACACATCTTAAACTTTTGAGTGTTTTGGGATCACCTGGGGTGCCTATTAAGAATTGCAGACTTGGGATCATTGTCATGAGAGATAATGACTCTGTAAATCTGAGGTATGTCTCCTAAAACTGATCTAGTAATAATGGTCATTACAGTCCAAGTAGTGTTGAGTTCACGCTTTGAGGAAGATTGCACTGTGATGACAAACACTGGCTTGTGAATTGACAAACCTGGTTGAATTTCTAGCCCTACAACTTAGTAAAAGCATGACTTTGGATATGTTAATTTACTAACCAAAATTTTAAATCTAGCTCTCATACTTCTCATTGGTTTTTAATGTTATTTAGTTTCACCAAGCCCATAATGACACATAGTATAGATACAAGGATCAGGTCATTCTAGGGAAACTTATAAGTGAAGGTCAACAAGAAAAGGTACATAGTTACTCAGATTGCCTGGCTTTCTGCAGAGGTGTATGCTGGGGATGGTGCTTGCTGGATTTACTGTGGCTGTGTTCCAGGGAATGGACCTTGCCATCTGTTGCTCTTCCTTTAATGGGATAAGCACCAGAAAGACATTGACAGTGGGTGACACGATGATTTGTGAGTTCACCTGGTATTGTATGTAATTATAATGTAATAACAGCTTAGATGCCACTGTTTAGGAGATTGATGGGAAATGTCACATGTTTAGTACCTGGAGACCTAGGGTACAGCTGTAGGAAAACACAGATTCTCCCTCTTGGGCAAGGGTAGTTGTTTCTGGTTCCCTCTAATGCATTTCTGGGCAATTTTTATAAAGACTGTTCCCAGGTAACTTTGCAGATAGATGACACAATATCTCATAGGGCTTCTGTGAACATTGGATGTGATAATATATGATGAAAAGACTTAATTCAGTTCTGATCCACAGTAAAAACTGTTTATCCTTTTTTCCTTTCCTGCATCCTACAGGGCCCAGGACACTTAGAAACTGCATGTTTTATACTCTTTTCTTCCAAATGGGCTAATAGTTTATAACTGTCGTTGATGTTTTTCTTATTATTAATCTCATTAATCTGAGTTGAAACTTTTTTTTATTTTAAAAATATATTTACATTTTCTGCCTGTATTACTTCTTGTGGGGTAACTTGAGGTGGATAAATTTGTTTTTCACTGTTGGCTGAAGAATTCCTTTAATTTGCTCTAAACTACCTGTCTCGAACTTTAAGGGGGTGCTCATCATATTCTGGGATTTGGTGTTCACTTTTCCTATGTGAGTCATAGTGTGTTTTTTTTTTAACATCTTTATTGGAGTATAATTTCTTTACAATGGTGTGTTAGTTTCTGCTTTATAACAAATTGAATCAGTTATACATATACATATGTTCCCATATCTCTTCCCTCTTGCATCTCCCTCCCTCCCACCCTCCCTATCCCACCCCTTTAGGTGGTCACAAACCACCTAGCTGATCTCACTGTGCTATGCGTCTACTTCCCACTAGCTAGCTATTTTACGTTTGGTAGTGTATATATGTCCATGCCACTCTTTTACTTTGTCACAGCTTACCCTTCCCCCTCCCCATATACTCAAGTCCATGCTCTAGTAGGTCTGTGTCTTTATTCCTGTCTTACCCCTAGGTTCTTCATGACATTTTTTTTTCTTAGATTCCATATATATGTGTTAGCATATGGTATATGTTTTTCTCTGACTTACTTCACACTGTATGACAGACTCTAGGTCCACCCACCTCACTACAAATAACTCAATTTTGTTTATTTTTATGGTTGAGTAATATTTCATTGTATATATGGGCCACATCTTCTTTATCCATTCATCTGCTGATGGACACTTAGGTTGCTTCCATGTCCTGGTTATTGTAAATAGAGCTGAACATTTGCTGTATACAGCAATGAACACACAGCAATGAACAATACAGCAATGAACATTTTGGTACAAGACTCTTTTTGAATTATGGTTTTCTCAGGGTATGTGCCCAGTAGTATGATTTCTGGGTCATATGGTAGTTCTATTTGTAGTTTTTAAGGAAACTCCATACTGTTCTCCATAGTGGCTGTATCAATTTACATTCCCACCAACAGTGCAAGAGTGTTCCCTTTTCTCCACACCCTCTCCAGCATTTATTGTTTGCAGATTTTTGGATGATGGCCATTCTGACAGGTGTGAGACGATATCTCATTGTAGTTTTGATTTGCATTTCTCTAATGATTAATGATGTTGAGCATTCTTTCATGTGTTTGTTGGCAATCTGTATATCTTCTTTGGAGAAAAGTCTATTTAGGTCTTCTGCCCATATTTGGATTGGGTTCTTTTATTTTTGGTTATTGAGCTTCATGAGCTGCTTATAAATTTTGGAGATTAATCCTTTGTCAGTTTCTTCATTTGCAAATATTTTCTCCCATTCTGAAGGTTGTCTTATGGTCTTGTTTATGGATTCCTTTGCTGTGCAAAAGCTTTTAAGTTTCATTAGGTCCCATTTGTTTATTTTTGTTTTTATTTCCATTTCTCTAGGAGGTGGGTCAAAAAGGATCTTGCTATGATTTGTCTCATAGAGTGTTCTACCTATGTTTTCCTCTAAGAGTTTGATAGTGTCTGGCCTTACATTTAGGTCTTTAATCCATTTTGAGTTTATTTTTGTGTATGGTGTTAGGGAGTGTTCTAATTTCATACTTTTACATGTACATGTCCAGTTTCCCCAGCACCACTTATTGAAGAGGCTGTCTTTTCTCCACTGTATATTCTTGCCTCCTTTATCAAAGATAAGGTGACCATATGTATGGGTTTATCCCAGGGCTTTCTATCTTGTTCCATTGATCTATATTTCTCTATTGCTTTTGTGCCAGTACCATACTGTCTTGATTACTGTACCTTTGTAGTATAGTCTGAAGTCAGGGAGCCTGATTTCTCCAGCTCCATTTTTCATTCTCAAGATTGCTTTGGCTATTTGGGGTCTTTTGTGTGTCCATACAAACTGTGAACTTTTTTGTTCTAGTTCTGTGAAAAATGCCAGTGGTAGTTTGATAGGGATTGCATTGAATCTGTAGATTGCTTTGGGTAACAGAGTCATTTTCACAATGTTGATTTTTCAAATCCAAGATCATGGTATATCTCCCCATCTATTTGTATCATCTTAAATTTCTTTCACCAGTGTCTTATAATTTTCTGCATTCAGGTCTTTTGTCTCCTTAGGTGGGTTTATTCCTAGATATTTTATTCTTTTTGTTGAAATGGTAAATGGGAGTGTTTTCTTAATTTCACTTTCAGATTTTTCATCATTAGTGTATAGGAATGCCAGAGATTTCTGTGCATTAATTTTGTATCCTGCTATTTTACCAAATTCATTGATTAGCTCTAGTAGTTTTCTGGTAGCATCTTTCGGATTCTCTATGTATAGTATCATCTCATCTGCAAACAGTGACAGCTTTACTTCTTCTTTTCCAATTTGGATTCCTTTTATTTCTTTTTCTTCTCTGATTGATGTGGCTAAAACTTCCAAAGTTATGCTGAATAAGAGAGGTGAGAGTGGGCAACCTTGTCTTGTTCCAGGTCTTAGTGGAAATGGTTTCAGTTTTTCACCATTGAGGACGATGTTGGCTGTGGGTTTGTCATATATGACCTTTATTATGTTGAGGAAAGTTCCCTCTATGCTTACTTTCTGCACGGTTTTTATCATAAATGGGTGTTGAATTTTGTCAAAAGCTTTCTCTGCATCTATTGAGATGATCATATGGTTTTTCTCCATCAATTTGTTAATATGGTGTATCACATTGATTGATTTGCATATATTGAAGAATCCTTGAATTCCTTGAATAAACTCCACTTGATCATGGTGTATGATCCTTGTAATGTGTTGTTGGATTCTGTTTGCTAGTATTTTGTTGAGGAGTTTTGCATCTATGTTCATCACTGATATTGGCCTGTAGTATTCTCTCTTTGTGACATCTTTCTTTGGTTTTGGTATCAGGGTGATGGTGGCGCTGTAGAACGAGTTTGGTAGTGCTCCTCCCTCTGCTCCATTTTGGAAGAGTTTGAGAAGGATAGGTGTTAGCTCTTCTCTAAATGTTTGATAGCATTCGCCTGTGGCACCATCTGGTCCTGAACTTTTGTTTGTTGGAAGATTTTTAATCACAGTTTCAATTTCAGTGCTTGTGACTGGTCTGTTCATATTTTCTATTTCTTCCTGGTTCAATCTCGGCATGTGCATTTCTTAGAATTTTTCCATTTCTTCCAGGTTGTCCATTTTATTGGCATAGAGTTTCTTGTAGTAACCTCTCATGATCCTTTGTATTTCTGCAGTGTCAGTTATTACTTCTCCTTTTTCATTTCTAATTCTGTTGATTTGAGGCTACTCCCTTTTTTTCCTGATGATTCTGGCTAATGGTTGATCAATTTTGTTTATCCCCTCAAGGAACCAGCTTTTAGTTTTATTGATCTTTGCTATCGTTTCCTTCATTTCTTTTTCATTTATTTTTGATATGATGTTTATGTTTTCTTTCCTTGTGCTAACTTTGGGATTTTTTTGTTCTTCTTTCTCTAATTGCTTTAGGTACAAGGTTAGGTTGTTTATTTGAGATATTTCCTGTTTCTTAAGGTAGGATTGTATTGCTATCAACTTCCCTCTTAGAACTGCTTTTGCTGCATCGCTTAGGTTTTGGGTCGTCGTGTCTCCATCGTCTTTTGTTTCTACGTATTTTTTGAATCCTCTGATTTCTTCAGTGATCACTTTGTTATTAAGTAGTGTATTGTTTAGCCTCCATGTGTTTCTATTTTTTATAGATCTTTTCATGTAATTGATATCTAGTTTCATAGCGTGTGCTTGGAAAAGATACTTTATACAATTTCAACTTTCTTAAATTTACCAAGGCTTCATTTGTGACCCTAGATATGATCTATCCTGGAGAATGTTCCATGAGCACTTGAGAAAAATGTGTATTCTGTTCTTTTTGGATGGAATGTCCTATAAATATCAATTAAGTCCATCTTGTTTAATGTATCATTTAAAGCTTATGTTTCCTTGTTTATTTTCATTTTGGATGATCTGTCCATTGGTGAAAGTGGGGTGTTAAAGTCCCCTACTATGAGTATGTTACTGTCGATTTCCCCTTTTATGGCTGTTAGTATTTGTCTTATGTATTGAGGTGCTCCTATGTTGGGTGCATAAATAGTTACAATTGTTATATCTTCTTCTTGGATCGATCCCTTTATCATTATGTAGTGTCCTTCTTTGTCTCTTCTAATAGTCTTTATTTTAAAGTCTATTTTGTCTGATATAAGAATTGCGACTCCAGCTTTCTTTTGATTTCCATTTGCATGGAATATCTTTTTCCATCCCCTTACTTTCAGTCTGTATGTGACTCTAGGTCTGAAGTGGGTCTCTTGTAGACAGCATATATATGGGTCTTGTTTTTGTATCCATTCAGCCACTCTGTGTCTTTTGGTGGGAGCATTTAGTCCATTTACATTTAAGGTAATTATCGATATGTATGTTCCTATTACCATTTCCTTAATAGTTTTGGGTTCGTTATTGTAGGTATTTTCCTTCTGTTGTGTTTCTTGCCTAGAGACGTTCCTTTAACATTTGTTGTAAAGCTGGTTTGGTGGTGCTGAACTCTCTCAGCTTTTGCTTGTCTGTAAACATTTTAATTTCTCCATCAAATCTGAATGAGATCCTTGCTGGGTAGAGTAATCTTGGTTGTAGGTTTTTCTCCTTCATCACTTTAAATATGTCCTGTCATTCCCTTCTGGCTTGCAGAGTTTCTGCTGAAAGATCAGCTGTTAACCTTATGGGGATTCTCTTGTGTGTTATTTGTTGCTTCTTCCTTGCCACTTTTAATATGTTTACTTGTATTTAATTTTTGATAGTTTGTTTAATATGTGTCTTGGCATGTTTCTCCTTGGATTTATCCTGTATGGGACTCTCTGTGCTTCCTGGACTTGATTAACTATTTCCTTTCCCATATCAGGTAAATTTTACACCATAATCTCTTCAAATATTTTCTCTGCCCTTTTTTTTCTCTCTTCTTCTTCTGGGACCCCTATAATTCGAATGTTGCTGCATTTAATGTTGTCCCAGAAGTCTCTGAGACTGTTTTCAGTTCTTTTCATTCTTTTTTCTTTATTCTGCTCTGCATTAGTGAGGTCCACTATTTTATCTTCCAGATCACTTATCTGTTCTTCTTTCTCAGTTATTCTGCTATTGATCCCTTCTAGAGTATTTTTAAGTTCATTTATTGTGTTGTTTATCATTGCTTGTTTCTTCTTTAGTTCTTCTAGGTCCTTGTTAAATGTTTCTTGCATTTTCTCTATTCTATTTCCAAGATTTTGGATCATCTTTGCTAACTTTATTCTGTATTCTTTTTCAAGTAGACTGCCTATTTCCTCTTCATTTGTTAGGTCTGGTGGGTTTTTACCTTGCTCCTTCATCTGCTGTGTGTTTTTCTGTCTTTTCATTTGTTTATCTTACTGTGTTTGGGGTTTCCTTTTTGCAGGCTGCACATTCATAGTTCCTGTTGTTTCTGGTGTCTCTTCCCAGTAGCTAAGGTTGGTTTAGTGGGTTGTGTAAGTTTCCTGGTGGAGCGGATAGTCCCTGTGTTCTGGTGGATGAGGCTGGATCTTGTCTTTCCGGTGGGCAGGTCCATGTCTGTTGGTGTGTTTGAGGATGTCTGTGGCCTTATTATGATTTTAGGCATCCTCTCTGCTAATGGATGGGGCTATATTCCTGTCTTGCTGGTTGTTTGGCATAGGGTGTGCAGCACTGTAGCTTGCTGGTCATTGAGTGAAAGTGCCTGTTGGTGTTGAGATGGAGATCTCTGGGAGATTTTTGACTTTTGATATTACATGGAGCTGGGAGGTCTCTTTTGGACCAGTGTCCTGAACTTAGCTTTCCCACCTCAGAGGCACAGCCCTGATGCCTGGCTGGAGCACCAATAGACTGTCCTCCACATGGCTCAGAATAAAAGGGAGAAGAAATGAAAGAAAGAAAGAAAGAAAGAGGATAAAATAAAATAAAGTAAGATAAAATAAAATAAAGTTATTAAAATAAAAAATGAATATTATGGAAAAAAATTTTTAGGTAAAAAAAAAAAGGACATACAGAACCCTAGGACAAATGGTGAAAGCAGAGCTATACAGATGAAATCTCACACAGAAGCATACACATACACACTCACAAAAAGAGCAAAAGGTGAAAAAATAATCTATCTTGTTCCCAAAGTCCACCTCCTCAATTTGGGATGATTCGTTGTCTATTCAGGTATTCCACCGATGCAGGTACATCAAGTTGACTGTGGAGATTTAATCCGCTGCTCCTGAGGCTGCTGGGAGAGATTTCCCTTTCTCTTCATTGTTCGCACAGCTCCTGGGGTTCAGCTTTGGATTTAGCCCCACCTCCACATGTAGGTCAGCCGAGGGTGTCTGTTCTTCGCTCAGACAGGACGGGGTTAAAGGAGCGGCTGCTTCGGGGACTCTGGCTCACTCAGGCTGTGGGGAGGGAGGGGCATGGATGCGGGGCGAGCCTGTGGTGGCAGAGGACGGCGTGACGTTGCACCAGCCTGAGGCACACCGTGCGCTCTCCCGGGGAAGTTGTCCCTGGATCCCTGGACCCGGCAGTGACGGGCTGCACAGGCTTCCAGAAGGGGGGCGTGGACAGTGACCTGTGCTCACACACAGGCCTCTTGGCGTCAGCGGCAGCAGCCTTAGCGTCTCTTGCCCGTCTGTGGTGTCCGCACTTTTAGCCGTGGTTTGCGCCCTTCTCTGGGGTCCGCGCTTTTAACCGTGGCTCGCGCCAGTCTCTGGAGCTCCTTTAAGCAGCATTCTTAATCCCCTCCCCTCATGCACCAGGAAACAAAGAGGGAAGAAAAAGTCTCTTGCCTCTTTGGCAGGTCCAGACTTTTCCCCAGACTCCCTCGCAGCCAGCCGTGGCGCATTAACCCCCTGCAGGCTGTGTTCACGCTGCCAACCCCAGTCCTCTCCCTGCACTCTGACCGAAGCCCAAGCCTCAGCTCCCAGCCCCGCCCACCCAAGTGGGGGAGCAGACAAGCCTCTCGGGCTGGTGAGTGCTGGTCGGCACTGATCCTTTGTGCGGGAATCTCTCCGCTTTGCCCTACCCAGGTACGTGGGGAGTTTGTTGCCTTTTGGGAGGTCTGAGGTCCTCTGCCAGCATTCAGTAGGTGTTCTGTAGGGGTTGTTCCATGCGTAGGTGTATTTCTGATGTATTTGTGGGGAGGAAGGTGATCTCCACATCCTACTCTTCCGCCATCTTCTCCTGAATCCCCTGAAACCTTTCTTGTAGTTTCTTTTTTTCTTCTCCTGAGGGAAGTTCCGTCTAAGCAAGAAAAAATTTTTTCTCCTCCGAAGCCTAGGTTTTAGCCCATTATAATTCTAACAATCTGCCATAGAGTTTTCCACATTCAAATTGTTAGAAGCATTGTACGAGTAGCTGAATTGCTAAACTGCATTTCTAGGGAACAAAAGGACTGAAATTCACAGATTTTGATTATTTAAAATATTGCTCTTTGAAGTACTTGCTGTGAAATTGTTTTAATATAATCACATACTTCCATTAATATGTGCAAACTTTATACATGAGGCTTTGTGAGTTCACATGGAATCACACATAATAAATAATATTAATGCATACAATTCAAATTATTATAAGTTCAAATTTCAACAATATTGTAAACTATTATATACACACATATGAATGTACTCTATTTCTGCTGAGATAGGGAATGTGTAACTTTGCCAGAGTACAACTTTGTACAGATTATTAAATAAAGCTGTATATGTCTTATTATTTTTAAAAACCCCAGCAAATGTTATGTACTCTCTCTCTCAACATCTATCTATTTTATACATAGCACAATGCCTGCCATAAACAGAAACCCAATCAACGCTTGTTAAATATCCAGATTATCACCATCATTTGTGATTTGGACATTTTCATTATTCAGAAAGAATCAATGAGTAGGGAATGTTGAATTTAGTCTCCACTGATAGTGCTATATGTTTGTAACATGAGTGCTATATTAGAAGATGTTTTGTTTATCTTCAGTTCCCGAATATCTCCCTATTGTTTACAAGGCCATAGTTGTAGTTTCTCTAATCATTCTGAAGGCTGGTCCATTTTGTCTCAGAGAGGTATTCATTCAACATGTGAGGGGAATTACCAAGGGCTGTATTCATTCGAGCCCATTGACCCTTCTCAGAAAACACCAAGACCTGCTAAAGAGAAAACAGGAAAAGGGACGAAGGGAGAATTTCTGTACTGGAGAAGAGCATGACGTAGATGAACCCCTTCATCTTCCACCATCATAGGGAAGCAGGTTTCTGTTACACTATTTGCAGACAGAAGGAGAGAGCAGGAAAACCTCAAAGCACCCAACTCCTCCTCCCAATGGAATCATCTCTAACCATGTGCTTTTGCCAAAATGTAGTCCCAACCCTTCTACTATCTTACCTCCCTTATTTTTTCCTTAGTTGTTATTTTCCTAAAACACAAGTCTGACCATGTTGAATTTCTTATCAAAAACCTTCCCTGTATTCCATTTCTTCCAGAATATAAATTTAAACTTGGCAGCATAGAATTCATTCCCTCTGACCCCAGTTTCCTCCATGCCTCTTCACATTCTTTTCATTCTGGTGAAAGGGAACTACCTACTTGGCCAAACACATTACACAGTTTCACACTTAGTGTCTGTGTGTAGTATACTTTCAGCTCACAATAAACGTGACCCCGCTCTGTGCTTTCCTTTTAGGGCCGTCTAGTGCCTACCTTCCCTGAAGGTTTTCCAACTCTTCTATAGATATTCCAATCTCTCAGTCTCCTGTTCTATTTGCTGGCACTTTTACCACATTACTGACATGATGAAGCAGGCTGTTTCCATGTCATTTTCCCTCCTTTCACCCTCTCTGGCCTTTAAGCATCTGTAGGGCAAGGACTGTGCATTCTTTACTCTACAACTCCATGCCCTGCAAGCTTAGTATGTGGAATTGCATGGAGAGAAAAGAGAGAAGGCGGGATTACATTCAGTGCAGGAAATGCTTTAAGAATCCTCAGCTCTTTGGAGCCACTAGTGCCACTGTTGCTATACTAGGGGCCAAATAAAGAAGAAAAACATGAGAACAAAGGGAAAGAAGACACTTAATAAATCAGTCAAGTCTATAACATAGACTTCATTCCTTAAAGAACTCAAGAATGATGCATTGCTTGGACATTGAAGAGAAAATTAGGCAAAATTTGAGAGAATATATGTTATGGTCTTATTTGCTCACTTGTTTAGATAGGCTGCTTTATGGGTCTAGTTCATTTTGAAAATGTGATAACTGAGTATTATTTTATTGGTATTCAGCACGTATCACTATGTAGTGCACAGAGCTTGAGTTCTGGAGTCAGACACTATCTGGTTAAACTGTTAGTTTCTCCCCTAATTCACTGTGTAGCCTCAGAAGCAATTTGACCCTCAATTTTCTCATTTCTAAAATAAACATAGTGATAACTGCTCCAAGATTTAAAAAATGCATGGCAAGTATCTGGCACATGAACTGTGCCATTTATTATTATTATTAGTGATTACAGCAATATAAAGTCAATACACAATTTATTGAGTACTCATAAGTGTACTTAGCTTTTGTAGTGTGTTTTTCCAAAGGCTCTAAAGAGCCAGCCTTTCTCTCTGTCTCTCCCTCCTTACCCCTCTCCCCGTATATACACACACACACATATATATTCCTGCCATATGCAAAAACTCAATAAAAGTTTGTTAAATATTCAGAGCATCACCATCATTTGTGATTTGGACATTTTCATTATCTAGAAAGAATCAGTGAGCAGGGATGTTGAAAAATTTAGTCTTCATCTGCCACCCTCACCTTCCAGTAACCCCACCTCCACACTGCCCCTCAATAGAGCTTTGAGCATCTGTATATCTGAAGTACAATACAGTACAATACAGTACAATGAGCACAATCATGCCCAAGACATAATCTCTCTACCAAAATTTTTCACATCACTTAAGGTGTTGATAGACATTTATGAGATTATTAATATAAACTTGAATAAACTGATAATGTGAGACTAAAAATGTCCATGAAGCCAGAAACATTTAAAACTTGGCATCAACTAACCTGTGTTAACTGAAAATTGGATGGGAAATTATCCTTTTCTCATTTGACATTTTGAAATCCATTGACCTTTACCTCACTTGCAGCAGTATTCTGGTTTTATTTTATGTGCTTTCTCACTCCATTCACGGCTGGTTCTTCTTCCTCCTGATTCCAGAGTACAGAAGATGCCTGTTGCTCCTTGACATTAGTCTTCTCCGAGCAACACAAACGTTGACTTAGAGGCTGAGGGCAGGGCATGAGCTGGCACTGGTGCGCCGGCATTGTAATGCTCGCTTATTTCCCCAAGAGGGAAAAGCCTGAGATGGAGTTTTTGAGTGAGGAAAAGGAGGGGAAGCCAGAGTCTATATAAGAGAAGAAAAGAAGGAAGGACTAGGAAGTGTTGTTGAAACAGAGAATTGTCACCGAGTGATCCTAGGTAGGGCACCATGATATTGGAAAGTGGCTGCCTTAACAAGCTTTTCTTTTTTCTTTTTTTTTGGGGGGGGTGGGGACCACTGCCTCCCTTCCTTCCCCCAACCCGTGGGCACAGGGCTCACCAGCTGGCCCCCAAGCCAGCTTCCCTGATCGTCTGGCTGCCTCGATGTCACTGGGGATTAGAGTGCATTTGTGGCTTTTAGTGGTCACTCCCCTCCCTGCTGCAGCC
Source organism: Mesoplodon mirus (assembly GCF_964341445.2). Classification (NCBI taxonomy): domain Eukaryota; kingdom Metazoa; phylum Chordata; class Mammalia; order Artiodactyla; family Ziphiidae; genus Mesoplodon; species Mesoplodon mirus. The sequence continues at coordinate 104,094,174 of NC_138984.1, read as the reverse complement.
TCACCCTCTGGAGCCCAGGGATGGGCTTGGGCTTGGGCTTGGTCCTGGGAGCCCCCTGAATCAGGGAGCAGCGCTGACTGCCCCTTTCTCTTTAACAAGCTTTCTATACTGTGAACAGAGAGTTCACCTGCCTGCAAGGAGCAGACGTTCTAGTCATGACCACAAAACATACCTATAAAATCAGTTGCTATACACAGGGCTCGGGATCCTTGGTCTATGCAGTAGTAGTTTCTGGTTGCCATTTTTTTTTCCAGGCTTCAGAACACTTTGTACCTATGAAAATTTATTTTTAATGACAATAAAAAGGAGCTGCCCTGGATGAAAGCAGGCAGGGCTCTGATCACTGTCTACTTGCAGGTCCTGGACCCCTGGAGGGACTTACTTCCCAAGAAACACTGAGTTTCTGGGGTTCAGCACAAAGCCTGCTGCCCCAGAGGATGCTCCTGGTTCCCGTCAGCCTCTTCTGCCTGTCATTCTGTTCTTCTCCTCCCTGTCACCCTCCTGGGTAAGAACCGTGTGAACCTTGGCTGTAACCTAGACACCCCTTGACTCATGAGCTTCTTCTCATCCTGCAATCATTCTAGAATAATCTTTCCTGCTTCATCTGCCCGGTCAATGAAGGTCGTCTTTTCTTACCAGATCTTCCAGGACTCCACTAGGCAGCCTCCTCCACCCTGTGAGAGCTGGTCTGTCTGCAGTGTTCCTCCTTGTCTGCTGTGCTTGGCAGTGACAGGCTCATGGGACCACCTTCCCTTACAAGTCCTCTGTTTCTCTAGATTAGAGGGTTTTCTCCAATCACTCTCCCCAACAGGGAGGACTAGGGATTTTCTTTTCTGGCTAAAGAAGGTGGTGAGAGACTGAAGATGGTCCATATACCACCAGAAATTGTCTAAAAAGCAGGAAATAAGCCCGCTGTCCCCTTTTCTGCTGCCTGTATCTGGGTTTGGTGAGGAAATCCAGCCCAAAGTTCAGAAAAGCCCAGGGACTGGGGCCAGCCTCCATCTCTTAGAGCAGACTGGGAGGCCCAGCTTCCTCCTCTTTGTTCCCCATTCTGCTGGCCCCTGGTGTGTGCTGAGTGACTGTGACCCCTTGCATGAATCAGTGCATTCACTACCTGGATTTGTGAATAGAACTTTTTCAAAAAATAGTGCCAAAAGCTGGACTTGGGGCCAAGGTAACAAAAAAACCTCACGTTGCCTTCAGATCCAAATCCCATTTTCCAACTCGACTTTACAAGAGAACCCTATAAAGTGGGGCATCAGCCAACCCTTTAAGACATCTTATGCTGAAATTAAATCCCCATTGGACCTTTTGCATGTTTTCGGGCAGAGAGTGCAAGTGAGTAGTTAACACCTGCAACCTCCAACATCTATAACCTACTACAGTGACAACTATAACCTTTTGCATACTTATATCTTTATCCCATAGCCCAAAAATGATGTGATGCACTTATCAATTCAAGTTGAAAGGCAAGAAGTATGATCTCTGGAGAGACCTAGCAACTTATCATAGTACATAGCAGGTACTCAGCAAATACTTTTTGACTGATCACTGATTGACTATCTGAAAGAAGAAGAAATCACTGATCCTGTTTACATTTTCCTGAGGTCATTAAACCTGAGGTCATTTCCTTACCTATTAAACAAAGTCAAGGACCTTAGTTCCTCCTCAAGGGCTATAGATAATATTCAGAGACATGTCCTTTGAGCTGTTTTGCAGATACTGAAACCCCCACCAGGTGGAAGAAATTAACTGTATGCTGCCCACAAACACATAGACCCCAGACTGGTTGGAACCAGAAGGTTGATGATGTTGACTCCGTATTACCTTACCACCAGCCAATCAGAAGAATGTCCATGAGCTGAGCACATCCCCCCAAACCTCCGTCCCTTACCCTGTCTTTAAAAACCTTTTCCTGAAAGCCTTTGGGGAGTTTGGGCCTTTTAAGCACTAACTGCTTGGATTCCTTGATTGGTGCCCTGAAATAAATGCTGTACTTTCCTTCACCACGACCCAGTAGATCAGTAGACTGGCTTTACTGTGCATGGGTGAGCAGACCCAAATTTGGTTTGGTAACGTGTGTGTGTTTCTATAGTCTGAGAGAAACCATGACTGCATTACATGCATTTTAAACTGTCTGTATTAATGAGCATGCACAGGTGAGGCTTGCTCCTCTCCCCTAGCTGAGGAAATGTGATAGAATGTGTGGTGCAGGGTTCAGTCTTGAGTTGGGCTCCACAGGGCAATATGTCCCATATTTAGGGCACAGGCTCTGTGTTCTCCAGGCTTGAATCCAGCTCTACCACTTACTAGTCATGAGACACTGGGCAAGTTGCTCACCTCATTAAAATTAATTAGGTAAGACTGCCAAAGTACTTAGACTAATGCTTAGCACTCAACAAGTGTTAGCTAATATTACTGAGAATGTTGATGTCATTTTTTAAATGTGAGTTTCTAACTAGCTATAAGTTTCTGAATTTTTTCGTGTATACTATTTGGATTGTCTCATTGTCATCATTAATATAATATTGTACTACTAATGTAGGCAACAATAATAAAAACCATTTCTGTAAATGATCCAATTCTATAATCTCTAATGCTCTTTTATCAATGCACTCTTTTTAAAAGCCTGGTCGAAAAAATATTGCAGATATCCTATTCTTATTTATGCAGAGCCATGGAAATGAACTGCATTATGGGGCTGAGAGTATTACTAGTGTAGCAGACGTCAGAGAGAGGGCATTCTATTGAAGCTAATGCTCTTCACTAAGAGTAAAAGATACATGTCCCATGTTCCTGAAGGAAGACCTCCTACCACAGAACAGGAGCTGTTCATCAGCTAAACTTTTCAGGTATCATTTAATTTGAGAAGTGAGAGAAATTATTCCAGGAAGGGCAATGAGAATCCCACTGAAAGTAATGGGATGAAACACTGCTTTAATTCAGAGCTATGTGTGGACTAAGTTACACCATACTCCCAACGACAAGGCAGAAATCATGGGGTGCTCTACTTTTATTGATTTTTTTTGTAATTCTAAAGCATTAACTCCTTTTATACTACTGGAGGGTGCTGATAGCAAGAAGACAATACTTAAAAGAAATGTTTTAGAAATTACATAGTGAAGAGGATTGATTGCCGAATACTGTAGGATAAAGAACTCCATATGGGAGTCCGAAGATGTGTGGACTGGTTGTGATTCTGGATGAAGAATTTAATATTGCTGGAACTCAAGTCCTCATGTAAAAAGGAGTAATTTCTGCTTGGATAACAGCCGTTAAGGTACATGCTTTACAACTTAGCCTTGGAAAGAGAAAGTATATTGTTGTCATCATATCCTTCAATGTTAACATTGATAATGATAGGTGAATCCTTAATTTTTCCCACCTACAGATTGAGTGCTTGTGATTATGGAGACTAAATGAGGCTGCACATGTATAACATTTAACACAACATTTAATAAACATGATTGTTAGTTACTATTAATATGATACTAAGAGAGGATGTGTATGCCTCCATATTCTAGAGTGTTCTAGAAGAAGGAATTCTGGGTGGAGTGGAGCCATCAAGTCCTATGGTTAGTGGGAGAGCTGTGAGGAGAAATACTATTGGGTGTCTGTGGAGCATTTCCTCATAGACAATCCAAGCAAAAAAAGCTATTAGAGGTTGCTCAAACTTTGGTCACAAAATATGAGCAATTTGAATTTAATAATATATAAACAGGATCATACACCACGATCAAGTGGAATTTATTCCAGGGGTGCAGGAATTGTTCAATATTTGCAAGTCAATCAATGTGATATACCACATTAACAGAAGGAAGTATAAAACTCACATGATTATTTCAATAGATGCAGAAAAAGCATTTGACAAACTTCAACATTCATTCATGATGAAAACTTATCAAAATTGGTATAGAGGAAACATGTCTCAACATAATAAAGATCATTTATGACAAACCTACAGTGAGTGGTAAAGTAAGACTCTTAGGCTGGTATGAAAAAACTCAGGTAAAACTACTATGAAAGAGATGCTATATTGCTCTACTTTCATATTCTATTACCTTCTTTTCATTCCCAGAGTAGATATTTTTGGAACACACTTTAATTTTAGGAGAAATAGATATCAGTTGTACATTTTACATTTGTGAAAGGACAAATGGGAGAAAACTGAAAACTAAAATTTTTAAATGTATTATGCCATCCCTGAGACTAATTGGCTTAATGATGAAAAACTCTAAAATCAGGGACAAGTCAAAGATGGCCTCTCTTTCCACTTCTACTTAACAAAGTTTTGAATTCCTAACCACGGCAATCAGAGAAGAAAAATAAATAAAATACATCCAAATTGGAATTGAAGAATTAAAATACTATTGCAGACGACATGATAATTTATATAGAAAACTCTGAAGTCTCCACTAAAAAGATATTAGAACTAATAAATGAATCAGAAAAGTTTCAGGATACAAGATTATATAGAAATCTGTTGCTCTATACACTAATAATGAACTATCAGTAAGAGAAATTAAGGAAACAGTCCCATTTATAATCACATTAAAAAGAATAAAATACCTTAAACTTAATCAAGGAGGTGAAAGACGTATAATCTGAAAACTAAAAAAAACTGAAGACGGATTTTGAAAAGGATACAAAAAAATGGTAAGCAGCTAAGCCCATATGCCACAACTACAGAGCCTGTATGCTAGAGCTTGTGAGCCACAACTACTGAGCCCACCTGCTACAACTACTGAAGCCCACATGCCTAGAGCCCATGCTACACAACAAGAGAAGCAACCTCAATGAGAAGCCCATGCACCACAATGAAGAATAGCCCCTGCTGGCCAAAACTAGAGAAAGGCTGCATGCAGCAACAAAAACACAATGCAGCCAAAAATAAATAAATAAATAATTAAAAAAAAAAAAACCAAACACCAACTTTTGGTTAAATAAATAAATAAATAAATAAGCCAGACAGAATGGAACAAGTACTGTATGAGTCCTCTTATATCAAAAGTCCCCAAAGAGGCAAAACTAATATGTACTGTTAGAAATCAGTCAAATGGTTACCTTTGCATGGAGAGTGGTGGTAGCTACTGGGGCACCAAATACTCTTCTGAGATACTTGTTATTGTTCTTTTCTTGATCTGAGGGCTAGCTACACAGATGCATTCACTTTGCATAAATTGTTCAGACTGTTCACTCCTGATTTGTGTGATTCTCTATATTCATATTGTACTTCAAAAATATTTATTAAAGACAATTTTAGTATTCCAAGCAGGTGGGTCAAGTTAGAGACTGCTCCTTATTGAACCCTGTAATTATATGCTGTGCTTCTATCTGGATAAACTAGCCAGTCCAACTCTTCTGAGTGAAGAATGAATCAAGAGCCACAGGATCGCTACAATTTCTTCAAGTTGAGGAGAAAGCCTATCAACCAATCCATAGAAAAAAAATCAGAGTCCCAATTAAGACTGTTTCTTCACTCAATTGGGAAACTGTGTGACATGAGGTTTATGTCACAGGACCTAAGAACTGAAGGGCTAGGTATAGGCCAGTTTGGAGACTATAATATGTATACATAGTCTTTGGTTTTACAATGTGAAATTGTTAATATTAGAAAATAAATCTCACCACAAATCTCACCTGAGGGGCTCAGTACTATAGGGGAAATGGAAAATGAATAACTACGATAATAACAACAATTATATTAATTTACATAGTGGGGTAATGTCAGTGAAAATGGCGGAGTAAGGAACTTTGAAAATCCATACTTCCATAAACAATAAAAAAGCTGGCAAAAACACTTAGAATCATTTTCTTTTTTAAATCTCTGGAAATCAACCAAAGGCTTGCAACAATCTGAACTGTCTGGTAGTTCCCTGGAAAACTGGCATGAAAGTCTTGTCTGATTCAGAACTTGCCCAGTGCTAAAGCCACCATCTAGGGAGTATTTGCTGAAAATATTTACAGGCAAATGTTTTAGCTGCTGCTGCTGCTGGCAATAGAAAACAGTTGGGACAAACATTAGACTAATCAAGAAGCTCATGGGGAAAAACTATGGAATGAGATGGCCATAAGGACTTTGAAAATCTCTAACATATTCCTGGGAACCTGGAAGGCCACATGTATGTGTAGGGCTGTGCACATGCTCAGGAAAGTCCTGAGACTCTCACCTCTTGCTGACCTTGAGTCTTTGTGCAAATGGAAAATGAAGGCTAAGTCATAGCTCTAACTCCCTGACTATGTGTCAAAGGAGTGCTCCAAATGTACACAGAACCCTCCTGAGAAAGACTGAGTGTTTTTTGGTTTCAGAGGAATTCTCTGTTCAATCATTCATTGACCACTAAGGTAATGGACAGAGAAGTCAATGGCTCACTTGAAAAGGAGTACAGACTTCATAGAATTAATTTAGGAAAGACACTAAACAAACAACTACAAGTATAGTAAACAGTACCAACCAAAAAACTGGGAGGTGTGATTTGATTTCCAGAGTTGTACATTATAATATTCAAAATACCTACAGTTTTCAACAAATATTACAGAAATGCAAAAAAAAAGTGTGAATCATACACACACACCCAGAAAAACAAAACAAAACAAAACAGTGAATAGAAACTGCCCCTGAGGAAAGCCTAGACCTGGAAATTTCTAGACAAGGACTTTAAATCAGCTATTTTAAATATATTCAAATTATAAAAGCAAACCATCTTTAAAGAACTAAAGAAATAGACAAGAACAATGTCAACCAAATAGAGTGTCTTAACAAAAAGATAGAAATTATTTTTAAAATATAAGTTACAGAGTTGAAAATATAATAACTGAAATGAAAATGAAACATTTATTTTAGTAAATTTAGTGGTTCAACAGCACTTGCAAGCAAGCAGAAGAAAGAGTTGGTGAACTTGAATATACATCAGTTGAGATTATCAAGTCTGAGGAATAAAAAGTCAAAAATGAATAAAAATGAACAGACCCTCAGAAACCTATGGAACATCATCATATGTACCAACTATGTGTAATGAAAGTCCCAGAAGGAGAAGGGGGATAAAAAGAAGTAGAAAGAATATTTGAAGAAATAATTGCCCAAACTTCCCAAACATTAATCTATACATACAAGAAGTTCAATAAACTCCAACTTGGGGTAAACTCAAAGAGATCCACACCCAGACCCAACATAATCAATCTACCAAAAGCCAAACCAGAATCTTCAACTCAGCAAGAGAAAAGTGATTAATCACATACAGGGGATCCTTAATAAGATTAACAGCTCATTTCTTATCAGGAAGGATAGGGTTAGAAGGCATTGTGAAGACATATTCAAATAACTGAATGAAAAAAAAATCAACAAGAAATTCTGTATCTTGCTAAGCTATCCTTCAAAAATGAAGGATAAGTTCTGACATACCAGATAAACAAACACTGAGAGAATGTTAAGGTAGTAGGAAGTCCATAGAAGAAATTCCATAGAGAGTTCTTCAAGGTAAGGTGAATGGACAGTAGAGAGTAACTCACATCCACATGAATACATAAGAACACTAGTGAAGGTAGCTATATGGATAAATATCGAAGACAGTGTGAACTCATTCTTTTTTATTGTAGCTCCTTTTCCCTATATGATTCAAAAGATAGTTACATAACTCAGTAATTATAAATCCATGTTGATGGGCACACAATGTAAAATGATGTAGTTTAAAATATTAACACCACCATTAAAATGTGAGGGAAATGGAGCTATGTAGAAAAAAATTTTGTGTACTATTGAAGTTAAGGTAGTATTAATCTGAAATAGATTAAGATGACAGTTGTAACCCCCAGGGCAACAACCAAGAAGATAACTAAAATGTATATAGTAAATGAAATGGCAAGAGAATTAAAATGGTATACTAGCAAATTTAAGTTTAAAATTAACACAAAATAAGGCAGTATATTTGAGGAACAAAAAATACATGGCATGTAGAAAACAAATAGCAAAAGGGAAGAAATAAATCCTTTCTTACATCAATGTAAATGAAGTAAACTTTCCAATTAAAAGGTAAAGATGAAAGAATGGATTAAAAAACAGGATCCAACAATATGCTATCTTTTTTTTTTTTTTTTTTTTTTCCGTACGCGGGCCTCTCACTGTTGTGGCCTCTCCCGTTGCGGAGCACAGGCTCCGGATGCGCAGGCTCAGCGGCCATGGCTCACGGGCCCAGCCGCTCCGCGGCATATGGGATCCTCCCAGACCGGGGCACGAACCCGTATCCCCTGCATCGGCAGGCGGACTCTCAACCACTGCGCCACCAGGGAGGCCCCAATATGCTATCTTGAAGAGACACAAATATTTGAGAGTAAAGGATGAAAAAAGATATACTATGCAAATAGAAACTAAAATAGAACTGAAGTGTCTATGATGATATCAAACAAAATAGACTTTAAAACAAAAGTTGTCACTAGAGATAAAGAAGTATATGTATTTTATATAACAATACATCAAGATATAAGAGTTATAACACATATACACCTAACAATAAAGCTCCAAAATATATGAAGAAAAACTGACAATTGAAAAGAGGAATAGACAATTCAATAATAATAGTTGAAGGTTTCAATATCCTACTTCCAATAATGAAATTAGAAAGAAAGTCAGCAAGGAAAAAGAAGATTTGAGCCACACTATAAACCAAGTAGACCTAACAGAAATCTATGCAACACTCTACCCAAGAGCAGCTGAATACACATTCTTCTCAAGTAAATATGGAACATTTCACAGGATAGACCATATTTTAAGCTTACATATTAATAAATTTAAAATGATTGAAATCACACAAACTATTTTCTCTGAGTACAACAAAATGAAATTTGAAATCAATAACAAATACATTTGAAAAATTCACAAAATATGGAAATTAAACAGCACATTCCCAAATAAGCAATGAGTTAAAGAAGAGATTACAATGGAAATTAGAAAGTGTTTTTTTGATGAATATATCAAGACACAACATAAAAAGACATATAGAATGCGGTGAAAGCTGTGCTCAGAGAGAAATATACAGCTGCAAATGCCTCAAAATGAAAAAAAAAGAAAGGAAGATATCAGATAAAATTCTAATCCTTCCTCTCAAGGAAAAAAGAAGAACCAGTTTAACCCAAAAGAAGCAGAAGAAAGGAATTATTAAAGATTACAGTAGAAAGAAATTATCAGAAAACAATAGAGAAAATCAACAAAACCAAAAGTTGATTCTTTAAGAAGAGCAACAAAATTGACAAACGTTTAGCTAGTCTGATCAAGAAAAAAAGATAAAAAAACTCAGATTAATAAAATCTGGGATGAAATGGAGGGCGTTAATAACAACCTTACAGAAATAAAAGGGATTCAAAGGAAGTGCTATAAACAAGTGTATGTATGTATCCAAACAACAAATTGGACAGCATAGGTGAAATAAGCTTCTAGAGCCACAGAAATGATCAAAAGTGACAAGAAAAATCAAGAAGCTAAATACATCTATAACAAATAAAGAGATTGAGGTTTTTATTATTATTATTATTATTTTTTGCGGTACACAGGCCTCTCACTGTTGCGGCCTCTCCCATTGAGGAGCACAGGCTCTGGATGCGCAGGCTCAGTGGCCATGGCTCACGGGCCTAGCTGCTCCGCGGCATGTAGGATCTTCCCGCACCGGGACACGAACCCATGTCCCCTGCATCAGCAGGCGGACTCTCAACCACTGTGCCACCAGGGAAGCCCAGAGATTGAGTTTTTAATTAGAAAACTTCCAACAAAGAAAGCCAGGACACAAATGGCTTTGTTCTTGGAGGGACAGCTGTCTTGAAGCAAGATCTGAGTTCCCTGTCCAGGGATTGAACCTAGATGCTAGTCCACCTGAGGCTAGAGGCTAGAAGCAAAGTTCCCTGGCTCTTGCCCCATTTGAAAGCAAGAATATTTCACGGAGGTAACAACTGCAAAAACAGGTACAGAGTTTATTATTAGAGACACAGCACAATGTATGGGTGAGCACACAGAGAAACAGTTTATTTATTTAAGTCAGAAGCAAGGCAGAAATACCTGGGGAGGAGTGTGTACATCCTGAATGAGAAGCACACTAAAGAGGTGATTTAAATCACTTATACAAGACATTCCTTCCAGGTCTTTGTTTACATTTGGCCAATTATCTTTTTAAAAAATCAATTAATTAATTTTTTGTAGGGGGCTGTGTTAGGCCTCCTTGGCTGCGTGCGCACTTGCTCTAGTTGCAGTGATGGGAACTACTCTTCGTTGTGGTGTGCAGGCTTCTCATTGTGGTGGCTTCTCTTGTTGTGGAGCATGGGCTCTAGGTGCGCAGGCTTCAGTAGTTGTGGCACGCAGGCTCAGTAGTTGTGGCTTGCGGCTCTGGAGCGCAGGGTCAGTAGTTGTGGCGCACGGGCTTAGTTGCTCTGCGGCATGTGGGATCTTCTCGGACCAGGGCTGCAACCCGTGTCCCCTGCAGTGGCAGGTAGATTCTTAACCACTGTGCCAACAGAGAAGTCTTTGGCCAATTATCTTGTTTCTTTTTTCACAGCTGACCTGTCCTAGGGCTTCCCCAGCATGCACGTGCAACTTTTTGCTAAGATGGATTCCACCTATCATGGTGTGACACCCACCCCTTTTTGACCCCCAAGGAGTCTTTCTGTGTCTGTGTAGTCAGGGAAGTTTCATTGACCTCAGGAGTGGTCATCTTATCTCTTTATTCCAGCAGAGCTCAGCTTCTGCTTTGTCCTTGCAGTGTCTGGGGGAAGACAAAGCTCCAATTTTACTCCACTTGACAAACACCAGTTGTCCAACCCAGGAGCTCATCTACCTCCTACCTCAGCTTTACTGGTAAATTCCACCAAATGTTTAGTGGAGAGTGAACAACAGTAGTTTTCAAACTCTTCCAAAATATAGAAGAGGAGGAAATACTTCCTTATTCATTCTAGAGACCAACATTATCTTGATACTAAAGTCAGACCAAGATATTACAAGATATGTAAACTGGGACCAGTACCCTTTATAAATACAGATGCAAGAATCCTCAACAAACAGTAGAAACTATATCTGACATCATATGTAAAGTATTGTACACCATGTCCAACTTGGATTTTTCCTAGGAATGCAAAGTTTGTTCATGATATATGAATCATTCAACATAATACAACATACTAATAAGGTACAAAAACTACATGATCATCTCAATTTAAGCAGAGAAAAAATTGGCAAAACCTGATACCATTTAATAATTTAAACATTCAGCCAACTAGGAGAGGGGAACTTCTTCAATCTGATAAAAAGCATCTATGAAAAACTCACAGCTATATCATACCTGATGGTCAAAGACTGAAAGCTTTCTTCATGAGATCAGGGATAAGGATTTCCACTCTCACCCAGTTTATTTAACATTGTGCTGAAGGTTATATCCATGGAAATTAGACATGAAAAATGCATCCATATTGGAAAGGGAGAATAAAACACTCTATTTCAGATGACATGGTCTTATATATAGAAAACCCTGAAGAATACATACACACACACACACACACACATACACACACAACCACCAGAGCTAATGAATGAGTTTAACAAAGTTTCAGGATGCAAGGTCAATATACAAAAAATCAGTTTCAGCCCTCTACACTAGCAATGAATAACCTGCAAATGAAATCAGAAAATAATTTCATTTGCAATAGCATCAAAAGGCATACAATACTTAGGAATAAATTTAACCAAAGTACAAATCTTGTACACTGAAAACTATAAAGCACTGTGAAAGAAATTAAATACCTAAGTAAATGGAAAGGTATCTTGTATTCATGGAAGACTTAATATTGTTAACATGGTGATATTCCGCCAGCTGATCTATAGATATAATTCCTATCATAATTCTTGCTGCCTTGAAGATAATCCTAAATAGAGAAATACAAAGGACTCTGAATTGGTATAATTTTGAAAAAGAAGAACAAAGTTTGAGGACTGACACTTTCTGACTTCAAAACTTACTACAAAGATACAGTGATTAAGAAAATGGCAGAAGAATAGATACATAGATCAGTGTAATAGAATTGAGAGTCCAGAAATCAACCCATATATCTATGGTGATTGCATTTTTCAACAATGGTGGCAAGATTATTTAAGCAGGAAAGAATAGCCAAAAGTGGAAACAGCCCAAATGTCCATCAACTGATGAATAGGTGAACAACATGGTATATCCATATGACAGAATATTATTGCCATAAAAAGGAGTGAAATATTGATTCATACTACAACATAGGTGGTCCTTAAAAACTTTATGCTAAGTAAATGAAGCCAGACAAATGGCCACATATTGTATGATTCCATTTATATGAAATGACCACATAGGTAAATCCATAGGAACAGAAAGTAGATTATTGGTTGCCAGGGGATGAAGAGTGTGGTGAGTGACTGGTAACATTACAGGGTTTCTTCTCAGGGTAATGGAAGTATTTTGGAAATAGATTATGGTGATGGTTGCACAACATTGTGAATATCCTAAAAATCTCTGCATTGTACACTTTACAGTGGTGAATTTTATGTGAATTACATCTCAACTTAAAAATGCAAATATATGCATATATGGATATCCATATAGATCTCCAGTGCAAGCCCTTTATATGCATTAACTCTTTTTATCATAATAATAATCCTAAAGATTATTTCTATATTTCCCCCCATTTTTCTTATGGGGAAATTGAAGTAGAAAAAGCACAGAGAAGTTAAGAGACTTGCCCAGGGACATCTCTGGTGGTGCAGTGTTTAAGAATCTGCCTGCCAATGAAGGGGACATGGGTTCGAGCCCTGGCCCGGGAAGATCCCACATGCCACGGAGCAACTAAGCCCGTGTGCCACAACTACTGAAGCCCGCGTGCCTAGAGCCCGTGCTCCACAACAAGAGAAGCCATGACAATGAGAAGCCCACGCACTGCAATGAAGAGTAGCCCCCACTTGCCACAACTAGAGAAAGCCGGCACACAGCAATGAAGGCTCAACGCAGCCAAAAATGACTGACTGACTGAATGAATGAATGAATTTATTTTTTTTAAAAAAAAGGAAACTTGCCCAAGGTCATACAGTTTATGAATGGTGAAGTCAGGACTTGAAGACCAGTGGTCCAATTTCATTGTCCATTCTGTTGACAATTGTGGAAGCCCACTCTAGAAAGCCACAGTATTGAGTACTTTATGGTATCCTGTTCATTCCTAGCAAGAACCTCATGATACAACTATATTTGCTTATGAGATGAGAAAAGTTAGGCTGAAGAGTGGTAATCTTGTCTATGGTTATATCCAACTAAGATGCAGCTATACCTAAGCAATAGAACCAGATCAAATGACTAATATATGGAGATTGTTAGATTGTTTTTATACTCTGAAAGTCCAAATCCTTCCTGTTTTCTTGTACTTCAAGACTTGTTGTATTTATGTCCCTATCAATCTGCCTGACTCTCAAAGGTCTATTCGCCTGCTAAATAAATTTACATTATCAAATAGGGCAGGGCGATGCCTACAATTGAAAGTAGTTTTGCAGGCTGCTGATAAGGAGGCTGACAACAGGAAGTAGCTTTGTATTAAACCACTTAGTTTTATCTAAGTCAGGAAGGAGGGGTGGCAGCATCTCTAGCGCAGGAGCCAATCAATCACTCAAATGTAATTTGTCAAAAGAAACTTTCTTTTAAGACAGTTCCCAACCTAACTGGGTCTGTCAATTGAACAGAGTGGTGTACAATCTTAGGTCTGTAAAGGAAAAGAAAGAAAATGACAAGGTATTTAATCAGAAATGACTGAGATGCAGAGAGACAAGTTTTCCATTATTTGAGGGTAGAAGAACCCCCGTAAACGCAGAGGGAAAGAAAGGATGAGAAGTCATTTGAAGAAACAAAGAAAATCAGTAGATAGCAAAACTTAGATGGGCCCAGCTAACCTCTCGTTCAGCCATATCCCTAGAACTCAGTGAAGTGAAAGGAAAAACATACATGTCGAAACCTGATAGATGCCTAGTGGCCTCTGCCTATCTTTATGAACTTGAGCAAGTTACCTAAATTCTTTGATTCCTAGTTTCAGTTTCCGTAACATGGAAATAATAACACTTGCTTACCAGGGTTTTTATGGAGCTTAATTAACATAATGGAAAACTTCTAGTGCACTATATGGCAATGTGCCCTAGGTGCTTGGTAAGTGAGATTTGCTTCCCTCTTCACCCATATGTCTTGACTTTGTAAAGTATGCACTTGTTGCTTATGCCTATGTCACTACTATCCCACCTTTTTCCAATTTTTGGCTCCCTGATGTACATAATGATGAGCTTCCTAGGTTTCCCCATATAAAATTTACTTCAAGAATAGGGTTAGGTGTGTACTTGATATATTCTTTCTTTTCAGGTATTTTAACCTTCCTGCTACGACAGGATTCCCATACACTCTGCCATTCAAGCATTTTTCAGGATGCGTTTGTAACCATTTTATTATCATTCAGCTATGGTGAGGCCAACTATTGGGAAGAAGAGGGGTGCACCAAGAAGAGGGGCACACCATGCCACCACATGCAGGGCCACAAGGCAAACATCAGGGTGGGTCAGGGGGTGGAAGGAGTGGGAGGAAAATGTGGGCAAGGACCTTCATTACATTTTCCACAGGAAGGACCTGGCAATGCAGGATAAGCAGGCTTAGACTGGTGAGTTTTGGTAATTTCAGTGGTCTCTGGGACATGGAAGCTATCCCTGGTTGTCTGGTTCTTGGCCCTGGGATGATTAGGGGTTGGTGGATAGTTGTCTGAGTTCTTTATTCAGTTCTTAAACAAACAATAAAGGAAGTCGTTGGGGTGAAGGCTCTGGACTGGTTTGTTTGCATATGAAAGGTACACCTCCAGGTGAGTTGTTTGCTGTCTCTAGGCATCAGCTAGCCCTCGGAGGGGCAGTCCCTCCAGGGTCAGCAAGGTCCCAGATGTTAAAATATCAAGGACAGAAACTAGAAAACATGGTAATTACAAGGTCATATCCTAGAGATTTAGACTATAAATCCAAATTCTAGATCTAACTGGTAGAAGATACATGACCATGGACAAGTTATGCAGTTTCTCTGAACCTCAGTTTTCTCAAGGGCAAAACAGACTTACTACCTAGGACTGTCTTGAGGATTAAATGATATGAAGGATGTACATTTCCTGATGCAGTACTGATTCCAGGACAAATGACTGGAACAACGGATGGGAACACAGTGCCTGTTATATTCCAGGTACTCTTCTAGGTACTAAGGGCACAGCAATGAAACATTCAGACAAAAGCCCCCCTCTCATGTAGCTTACATTCTGGAGGTGGTATGATAAGCAGTTAATAAGTAAAATATGTAGTGTGTCAGCTGACAGTAAATGCCATTGGGAACATTCGGGCAGAGAGTGTTGGGAGGTGGAAATTACAATGTATATGGGGTAGTCAGGAGAGGCCTCACTGTGTAACATGAAAGGAGCGTGAAGGAGCAGGAAAGAATTGAGACAGCACCATCTGGGATGTGGAGGTAAAAATCACACTATACCAAGCCATCTTTACTCCCTTGGGGATTCCCTACTGATTCCTCATGATGTACCTTACATAGAAGTATCAAAACCACAACCCCATAAATTCTCTCATCCAAAGAGCATTCATGTTCACTGTCAAAACTTAGTCTATGCCATAAACTAAGTACACTTGGATTTTGAATTATTTTAGTGAAAGAAAAAACTAGAAACACATTTAATTCATGATGATTGAAGGCAATTAAAATAGAACATAATACACTTTATAAAATCTACAGATTACCTAGAATTCAAGTGGATAGTAGAATTGGGAAGAATGACTGATTTATCCCTCTACAGCAAAAAGAGTTTGAATAAGAATTTGCAACCAGTTACCATTTAATGAATCAATATTGTTCTGTGAGTTTCAAAGTAGTCAAAAATATTTCTTCAGCTGCCTCTCTGTATGTAGCATGGTGTGATATGATGAAAAGAATAGCAACGTGAGAGGTGGCCCATGGCCTCAAATAGATTGCAATATATAGTTAGATAAAAGGATCGGGTGACATCTATTCATTCATGCATTCATTTTGCCTCTATTGTAAACCTGAAGCTGTGTTATATTCTGGGAACACAAACTTAAACAACACAGGGTCCCTACCCTAAAGGATTTCGTATTTCAGTGAAGGAGGCAGTGATTTATGAGAAAATAAATATAAGTTGAAGTAGAATGATTGTGCAAAGATGAAGCGGTAACAGTGATGAAGATTAGCAAAAATCTGAGGAAGAAATAATGCCTTCATTGGATCCTAAAGGAAGGTCACCAGGTGGATGAGTTTGGTGTACAGGGAGATTCTGGGCAGAAGGAACCGTTCGCTCCTACAGAGAGGTATGACACGGCATGGGACAGTGGGGAGCTATGAGTCGTTCAGTATGACTGAAGCCTGGGGCTAGAGAAGTAGGCAAGGGACAGATGAACAAGGGCCCTGAATGCTGTGTGTTTAATTTTTTTAATTGAGTTATATTTGCCATGCAACACTGTGTAAGTTCAAGGTGTACAACGTATTGATTCGATACGTTCGTGTCGCGATATGATTGCCATAGCAGTGCTAGCTAAAACCTCTATTGTGCCACATAATTATATATTTTCTAGTGTTGGGAACCATTAAAATCTAGTCTCTCAGCAAGTTTCACGTGTATAATATGGTTTTGTTAAATGCTGTGTTAAAGAATGTGGACTTTACGCTGAGTCATGCTCTACACGGACGATGCTCTATTTGGATTGTAATTACTGAAACCTCCCATCATAGGTGCTTTTGTTGATCGTGAAGGATGGCCACTTTATGTGTGTTGTGCCAGGTGGTGGAGGAGGGTGACCTTTAACTTAGAGTTTGAAGAAAAAAAATACACCAATGAATGCCTGTCAAATTAAAGTGAAAAGCTCAAAAATAACTGTTAGATTGGGTGGGTGCCACCCTGGAGCCAGAGGGGCAGAAAGGCCTTCCTGGCTGTTTGGGGAGGCCCATTCCTTTTGGAGTAAGCAGAGCGACTCAGCTAATGGGGAGTGTGAGGAGATGGACATTATAGCTCAGGGAACTCTGCTCAATATTCTGTAATGACCTATAAGGGAAAAGAATCTGAAAAAGAATGGATATATGCATATGTATAACTGAATCATTTTGCTGTATGCCTGAAACTAACACAACATTGTAAATCAACTATATTCCAATAAAGTTTTTTAAAAAAGTATAAATAACTAACGAAAGAAGTTGAGGGATCCAGCCAGGGGATCATCTTAGAGACCTATAGACATAGTAAACTATTCAAGGATCTTGAGAACAATTCATTGAACTTAGTAAATAATAATGGGTAGGGCTTCCCTGGTGGCGCAGTGGTTGAGAGTCCGCCTGCTGATGCAGGGGACACGGGTTCGTGCCCCCGTCCGGGAAGATCCCACATGCCGTGGAGCGGCTGGGCCCGTGAGCCATGGCCGCTGAGCCTGTGCGTCCGGAGCCTGTGCTCCGCAACGGGAGAGGCCACAATAGTGAGAGGCCCGTGTACCGCAAAAAAAAAAAAAAAAAAATAATAATAATAATAATAATAATGGGTAGCATTTATTAATCTCTTACTATGAACAAGGCACTATTCTAAAATCTTTACAGGAATCAACTCATTTAATCCTCTTAACACCTCTATGCAGTAGGAACTGTTATCATTCCCATTATACATAGGAGGAAACTGAGGCACAAGATGAGCTAATCAACTTTCTCAAATCCACAGAGTTAGTGTGTAGTGGAGTCAGTATTTAAAACCAGAAAATCTGAGCAATTAGCTAATGTATTAATACTATACCTGCCTCAGAAAACATACATCCTGGAATTGGATGTGGATATACACCCATCCATATTCAGAGTTGTTTTTTTGGTGATGAGGAAAGTGCTTCCCCTAAGTGCTTCCTTATTTGAAGGAAGTTCTCTTGTTTTGTCTCATCAGACTCTTGGGAATATTTGCTGAGAGTGTCCTCTATGGCTGTGTAAAAAATTGACCCCAAACTTCATGGCTTGAAATGACAAATATTTATTATCTCACAGTTTCTGTGGGTCGGGAATCGGGCATGGCCTATGTCTGTGCTTCTGACTAGAGGTCCTTCACAAGGTTGCATGTGCCCATGGGCAGTATAGTTTCATTGGAAGACTGGACTCTGGGAGGATCTGCTTCCAAGCTTACTCACATGGTTGTTGGAAGGATTCAGTTCCTTGTGTGCTTCTGGACTGAGGGCCTCAGTTCCCTGATTACTGCTGGCCAGAGGTCTCACTCCATTCCTTGCCATGTGGGCCTCTCCAAGGGGCAGCTCACACGTGGTAGTTGGCATTTATCAGTGCCAATGAGAGAGAGGTTGTCCCTAGCTTATGCCACAGTGTTTTGTAACCTAATCTTAGCTTGACATCCTATAACGTCTGCTGTATTTTATTAATTGAAAGCAAGTCAATAAGTCAAGTGCACAATCAAAGGAAAGGGAGTAGGTGAAGGCATAAATTCCAGGAGGTGAGGATCCTGGGGGCCACATAAAGGCTACTTAACCACAGTGTGGACTCTTACTTTATTCAGAAGACTTGGTACAATTTACTGGCCCCAAACTAAGAAGCTGTCTTGACAAATGTTCTGGATCTCTGAGAAAACTTATGGGAGGAGAGTTGAGGAGGTAGGGTCCTGGATCCTCTGAGCCAGGCCCTCCAGGCACTTGTCTGTCATGGGAAACAAACTTGCCAGCAGGGACGGGAGACACGCACAGTGTGTGTGAGGCATGGTGCCTGATGAAGGGTTCCAAAACTCAGCGCCATCAGGGATGCACTGCCGTTCTGTTAACCCTGCAGGAAAGCCCCAGGGCCTGGCTTTTAACAGAGGGAAGGGGGCCACAGCTCTCCTGCAGCATGGAACGGCGTCTCCTCCCTCTCTGGTTCCCTTGCTGATGTTCTGCATAATCTCAGGTCACAGTGCATTTGTTCATCTTAATTTTGCGTTTGTGTTTTTCAGCTCCTACTAATTCCTGAATGGATAAAGGAGACATAGAGTTCAAATCAGATTCTCTATTGAGAATTAAGTGGGTTTACTGGGGCTGATTAAGAAGACTTTGTCAGCAACGGTAACCAATTTTTCTGGGTTTCTGGACTCCTAAGATTTTGCCCAAGCTTTCAGTCTTAACCTATTATATGTAGACAGGAGGGACATGCTTTAGAGTGCAAAATTGAGATGTCATTTAAGAGCACCTCCTACACTCCCAGCAATGTTCAAGGAGCACTCAGGTCGTTATTTCAGTTAACACCTTCAAACACTATGCATAACCAGAGTTCTTATCATCAGTTGGCAATTGTCAAAAGCGAGGTTTGGGGAGGTTAGGTCAGCTGCTCAAGGCTTCTCTGGCCACAGGTGGGGCAAGGGCAAAGGCTTGGTGCAGGCTTGGTTGACTGCAGAGCCCCTGTTCCATGGCATGTCTGTATTCTTCACTGGGGAACATAATCACAAAAGTGATACTGAGCAGGGCCCTGTGGGGCTCCTGGGCACAAAGTCTTTCTGTGTCCCCCGTTTATTTGACTACAGGAAACAGCCTTCATTCAGCCTCCACGACCTTCCCTGAGTTCCAGTGGGCAGATCCAAGTAGTTGTTAATTAGGGAAGGAAGGAGGTGTGAGACCAAGGAGAAACAAATGGTCAAGAGTAGTCTTGGGGCAAGGTCCTGTTTGCCCATCAACAATGCACACAAGCATATCTTTGAGCTATTTTGCAGATGCTGAAGCCCCCTCCAGTGGGGGAAAAGTTAGCCATTTACAATGGTATGCTGCCCACAAACATGTAGACCGCAGACCAGTTGGACCTGAAGGTTGCTGATGCTGACTCCTACTTACCTCCCCACCAACCCATCAGAAGAATGCAAAGCCTGTTTCTGCCTTGATTCTTATCGCATACTCCTGACCACGAGCCCCAAGGATAAGACCTCTCCCTATTCCCCAGGGAGGGGGCCACAGTTCTTGAGGCACTAGCCTACTGTGTTCCCCCTTTGCCTGGCAACTTAATAAAGCTCTCTTTTTCTACTTCACCCAAAACTCTGTCTCCAAGATTCGATTTGGCACCGGTGTACAGAGAAGCTGAGCTTATAGTATCCAAAGCAACAAGCAAGCAAACAAAAACAAAACACTTCATACCCTTGGATGGCTTGTACGTAGAAGTCAGGCTCATGTTTCTTCACCTTTCTTGTTACTAGTATAACTGCTATGGCTGCTATAAATGATGGGGCTGGCATTGCTAGTGATGCTCATTCAGTATGTTGAGGGAAATTCAGTAAATCAAGGGCTCTGGAGCATGGTACACCTGAGTTCAAATCCTAACTCCTTTTTCTACTACCGGTGTGACCTTGATGAAGCTACTAAAACTCTCTGAACCTCAATTTCTTCATAAGTGGAGTTAAAAGCACCCATCAGTGTGTTGTTCCTAGGAAGAGCAGGTGTTTGACACATGGAAATTGCTTTCTTCCTCTGGAGTAAGGGACGTTTAAACATTTGGTGCTCCTCTGAGGGTTTGCCTAGATTCCTTCATCAAATGGAAGTTTCCAAGCTGTATTCATAAGTAGTCTTATAACTTTAATGGAAATAGTTACATTCAAGCTTGGTTATTAAGGTTGGTCTTTGTGTGAAGCATCACTAAAATTACTTCTCCTTGGAATGTGTTTCCATCAGACTATTATCCCCTAAACATGGCGGTGCATTGATGAGGGATGCCACCATGGCCAAGGTGCCAGCAGCGCATAATGAAAGGGAATGGCCACTGAATCAGAAGCAGATCATCTTGTTATAGCCCGCTCAAAATGGCCTGATTCCCCGATATTACTTAATGTCATTGAATTAAACAAAAAACCACTCTACCATTTTAAGTAAATTTTATCTGCAGTTAAAAATCTAAGGAGAGGGAGGGTGGGAGGGAGATGCAAGAGGGAGGAGATATGGGGATGTATGTATATGTACAGCTGATTCACTTTGTTATACAGCAGAAACTAAGACACCATTGTAAAGCAATTATACTCCAATAAAGATATTAAAATAAAATCTAAGGAGAATTTGAAAAAAATGTAGACATATGCAGACTAAGAAAAAGAATGCAAAATTCAATTATGTAGTACAACTTAAAGTAAGTGTTTCAGGAATAGAAAGACCCAAATAACATCTAACACACAGATTCAACTAGGAGGAAACGGAATGTCCCACAGGTCTGTGAGCTAGTTGAATGGACATTGATGGATTTGTTTTCCTTTCAGATTAAATTGAACTTCTGATGTGAAAGTAGCTTACCAGCTTCTGATCTTGAAACAACATTTTTTTTCCCTCTAACTAAATTTCTCTTGTTTAGGTGTCTTAGCTTTCGAGCAGCCTGAAAAGTGGTGCATCGGAGTCTCAGAAGATTCAGGAGAAATTACTTACTTAAAAAATGTTGAGAGAAACACAGAACTTGGCAAACTTTACTTTCCCTCTGGTAAAGTGGTGTCTGGCAAATGGACCCTACGCTGGGCTTGAATATTTTCTCTCAGGATCAAATGCCCAAAGATATGCAAAATAATGTTTCAGCAATTTTTCATGGCTTGACAAGATAAATATTATCAGAACTGAATGTGAACATTTCTGTAAATGAGGGCTGGCCTTTAAGGATGGAGCTAGTGCAGAGGAGTGCTAAGTAGATGCCAGCATTGGCTGTTAATTAGATAATGTCTGTGCTGAGAACTCATTTCCCCTTAGCATCTGTGGACATAATCTCATCTTCAGGGTTAACTGATTTAGGAAAAGATATCTTATGCTAATTTATTTCTCAAGAAAATATTTTAATTTCTGACATTGACAGATAAAATATCTAGACATGGCAGAGACTTCCACATACGTGTAGAATAAATGCTATTGTTCATGTGTCATTGCTATTTTTCCCTGTCATCATCTTCAATTGCATGGTACATTTGTCAAAACTAAGTAATCAACATTGGTACATT
Source organism: Mesoplodon mirus (assembly GCF_964341445.2). Classification (NCBI taxonomy): domain Eukaryota; kingdom Metazoa; phylum Chordata; class Mammalia; order Artiodactyla; family Ziphiidae; genus Mesoplodon; species Mesoplodon mirus. The sequence goes on along the minus strand of NC_138984.1, from coordinate 104,072,157 downwards.
ACTACTAACTAAATTCCAGACTTTATTTGGAATTCACCTGTTTTTCCATTAATGTCCTCTTGCTATCTCAGGATGAAGACCAGGGTACCATAATGTGTTTAACTGTCATACCTCCTTAGTTTCTTCTGGCCTATGGCAGTTTCTCAGCTTTTACTTGCTTTTCATGACCTTGGCAGTATTAAGGTATGCTGACCAAGTATCCTGCAGAATTTCTCTCAGCCTGGCTGTGTCTGATATTTTTTTCTCATGGTTAGACTCAGGTGAAGGTCTCTATGGTCACATTATATGATGGGGTCATGGTATCCATATGACATATCTGATGAGGCTACTGTTTTTTCCTTTTCTTACTAAAGGATACACTAAAATGCTAAATACTAAAGAGTATTTTAAATGAGATTTTTGCATACTGGGTAGGAAGAATTTGAAGTGAAAGGAGGGAGTTTCGTTAAAAAATACTCTGGATATATCTAAGCCCTTCTGAGTATCTACACTGAGATGGAGTGGGTCAAATGAGGGAACATCTGGGCTATGCTTTTTTCTTTTTTTTTTAAGTAATTTTCTTTAGGAACTGTCAGCATGCTGTTGGTGAAGTGTGGAGTAGTAACTCTGAGTGAACTATGGACAGTCAGCAATACGCACTTAAAAGTTGCACTATTGAGATGTGGGTGATTTATCCAGTACTCGTACACTGTTTTTTTTTTGTATGGCTGGTCCTGTGCCAGAAACACTTTCTTTTATTGTTTCTTGCTTTTTTAAACTTTGTGTTAGCCACTTAAAGGAAATCTGCTTATGGCACAGTTTGCCTCAAATCCATTCCAAGTTGTATATGTGTTTTCCAATTAAAAAATTACAGTTAAACAAAAAATAATAGAGGGGCTTTCCTGGTGGTCCAGTGGTTAAGCCTTTGCCTTCCAGTGCAGGGGGTGCGGGTTTGATCCCTGATTGGGGAACTAAGACCCCACATGCTTCGCAGCCAAAAATCCAAAACATAAAGCAGAGCAATATTGTAACAAATTCAATAAAGACTTTAAAAGTGGTCCACATCAAAAAAAATGTTTTAAATAATAAAAATAAAAAGTAGTCATAATCTTGAGTGTGTGCTTATGTGGGTGTGAGCTAGAGAGATAGCTGTAGTTTAAAAATAAGAGGAAAATTTGAATGAGGAAAATTCAGTAGAACCCAGTGATTATCTTGAAGGAGAGGGTCAAGGATGATTTCCAAGTGTTAAGCCTGCACCAGGTGAATGACAGTATCTAGGACAATAAGGTCTATGTAGGAAGGTAAACTTGGATAATGACTTCCATTTTACTTGGATTTCAGTTTCAGAAGGTATTATTGTTCTTACCTGTGGGGCCATCAAAGAAACAGTTGAAAATGTGGAATTGAATATCATAAAGAAGGTCAGGGTTGAAGAGAGAGCCTGTTTGAAATAAAGTATCATTAAAATGGAAGCTATTTTAGAGATTGCCAAACATATTCACTCCTTAATCACTGCAATTTATTCAGTGGCACCAACCTTCCACGCCAGACATGTCTTTGACTATACTTCTCGCAGCCTTTCATTACGACTTTGGAATAAAACAAACCAAGGTCAAATATCAGATCCCTGCAGGGAGATAACCTGGGCCCTTTGTCAGATGAAATCTCAGCACCTGACAGCTCACTGCTCTTCAGGGAAATCCAAGGCGGCTGCTTTCCGTAACATTCGAAATTCAGCACTTTGGACTGATTCAGGTGTTTTGCTGCTCCTCTGGCCGCCTCTCCAGTGGTCCAGCAAACTGAGCATTTGCTGGCAGCCTTGACTCACTCCTGGAGTTTCCACACCCATGAAGGCAGGAGCTGCAAATGATATTTCTCTTTATTTTTCAAAGTACTTGGCATGGAATAGGAAGTGTACCACTCATATCATAGGAAGAAAACATGAACTAGAAAGTTAGGTAGGCTTGAGTTCAAAATCTTGCTCTGCCATTTACACTTGAGCAGCTAGGGATGTTGTTTAATCCTGCGGAGCTGCAGATTCACCCTCTGACATGCTAGGAGAAGTGCCCACACTCTGTGAGTGGGGTTAGAAGCTTTGTGTGGGGTGATGTATTAAAAGCTCTTAGCACAGAGTCTGGACCTAATAGGCATTTGATAAAGGTTAAAAATAACAAACACCTATATGACATTTACTAAATGTCGGGCACCCAAGTCCCATCTGTGTTGTCACAAATGACAGGATTTCCTTCATTCTCATGGTTGAATAATATTCCATTGTGTGTGTGTGTGTATATATACATATATATATATATACCATATATTCTTTATTCATTCAACCATTGATGAATAGTTAGGTTGTTTCCGTGTCTTGGCTATTGTGAATTGTGAATAATGCTGCAATGAACATGGAATGCAAATATCTTTTCAAGATCCTGTTTTAATTTCCTTTGGGTATATATTCAGAAGTGGGATTGCTGGATCATATGGTAATTCTTTTTTAAATTTTTAAGGAACCTCCATACTGTTCACCTTAGTGGCTACACCAATTTACATGCCCACAAACAGAGCACAAGGGTTCCATTTTCCCCACACGCTTGCAGCATTTGTTATCTCTTGACTTTTGGATGATAGGCATTCTAAAAGGTGTGAGGTGATAGCTCACTGTGGCTTGACTTCCCTAATGATTAGTGATGCTGAGTACCTTTTCATATACCTGCAGGCAATTTGATATCTTCTTTGGAAAAAATGTCTATTCAGCTCCTCTTCCCATTTTTTAATTGGATTGTTTAGGGGTTTTTGCTGTTGAATTGTATGAGGCTTTTTTTAAAAATATTTTGGATATTAACTCCTTATCAGATATATTATTTGCAAATGTTTTCTCCCATTCAGTGGGTTTCCTTTTTATTTTATTGATTGTTTCCTTTGCTGTGCAGAAGCATTTAAATTTGATGTAGTTCCACTGATTGATTTTTGTTTTTGTTGCTTTTGCTTTTGTTGTCAGATCCAAAATAGTCGTTGCCAATACTGATGTGAAGGAGCTTACCCTGCATATTTTCTTCCAGGAGTTTTATGAATCCAGGTCTTACATTTAAGTCTTTAATCCATTTTGACTTGACACTTGTGATGGTGTAAAATTGCAGTCCAATTTCATTCTTTTTCATGTGCTGTCCAATTTCCCAACACCCTTTATTGACTGCCTTTTCTCCACTTATATTCCTGACTGCTTTCTCCCACATTAATTGACCATATATGCATAGGTTTATTTCTGGGCTCTCTATTGTGTTATATTGACCTCTATGTCTGTTTTTATGCCAATTCCACACTATTTTGAATACTATAGCTTGTAATGTAGTTTGAAATCAGGAAGTGTTATGACTCCAGATTTATTCTTCTTTCTCAAGATTGCTTTGGCTATTCAGGGTCTTTTGGTTCCATACAATTTTAGGATAGTTTGTTCTATTTCTGTGAAAAATACTGTTGGAGTTTTGTTAGGAGTTGAATTGACTCTGTAGATTGCTTTGGGTAGCACGGACACTTTAACAATATTAACTCTTCCAATCCATGAACATGGAATATCTTTCCATTCCTTTGTGTCATCTTCAATTTCTTTCATCAGTGTCTCAGTTTTCAATGTACAACTCTCCACCTCCTTGGTTAAATTTATTTCTAAGCATTAATTTTTTGATGCAATTGTAAGTGGGATTATTTTCTTAATTTCTCTTTCTGATAGTTCATTGTTAGTGTATAGAAACTAAATTGATTTTGGTATATTGATTTTGTATCCTACAACTTTACTGAATTCATTTTTTAGTTCTAATAGTTTTTTGTGAAGTTTTTCAGGTTTTCTATATATAATACTAGAAACAGAGACATAATACTCTATAATACTCTATCTTTACTTCTTCCTTTCAATTTTGGATATCTTTCATTTCCTTCTCTTGACTAACTGATCTGGCTAGGACTTCCAGTACTCTGTTGAATATGGTGAGTGAGTATCTTTGTCTTGCTCCTGATCTTAGAGGAAAAGATTTCAGCTTTTCACTGTTAAATTTGATGTTAGCTGTGGGCTTGTCATATACAGTCTTTATTATGTTGAGGTACATTCCCCCTATACGCTGTTTATTGAAAGTTTTTACTATGAAAGGATGCTGGATTTTGTCAAATGTTTTTTTCTGAATCTATTGAGATGATCATATGATTATTGTCCTTCATTTTGTTAATGTGGTATATTACATTGATTGATTCACATATGTCAAAACCATCCTGACATCCCTGGAATAAATATCACTTGATCATGGTGTATAATCCTTTGACAGTATAGTTGCATTCAGTTTACTAATATTTTGTTAAGGATTTTTGCATCTATGTTCATCTTGGATGTTGACTTGAAATTTTCTTTTCTTGTAGTGTCCTTGTCTGGTTTTTTTACTGTTGGACTTGTAAAATGAGTTTGGAATTCTTTCCTCCTCTTCAAATTTTTGAGAAATTAATTCTTCTTTAAATGGTTGGTAGAATTCAACTGTGAAGCCATCTGGTCCTTGACTTTTCTATGATAGGATTTTTTTTAAATTACTGATTCAGTCTCCTTCCTGATAATTGGTCTATTCAGATTTTCTATTTCTTCATGATTCAGTCTTGGTGGGTTGTATATGTCAACAAATTTATCCATTTATTGTAGGTTGCCCAACTTGTTGGCATTTAATTGTTCATAGTAGTCTTATGATCCTCTGTATTCCTGTATTTTCAGTTGTAATATCTCCTCTTTTATTTCTAATGTTATTTATTTAAGTTCTCTCTCTCTCTCTTTGGTAATTCCAACCAGTGTTTTGTCTATTTTGTTTAGTCTCTATTTTGTTTATTTCCCTTCTGATTACTGTTATTTCCTTCCTTTTACTAATTTTGGGCTTAGTTTGTTCTTTTTCCAGTTCCTTGAGGTGTAAAATTAAGTTGGTTTTTGAGACTTTTTTTTTTAATGTTTGCAGCTATCACTATAAACGTCCCTTCTATAAGTGCTTTTGTTGCATCCCATAAGTTTTGTTATATTGTATTTCCATTATCTTTTGTTTCAAGATATTTTCTGATTTTCCTTTTGATTTCTTCTTGACTCATTTGTTATCCATGATCATGCTGTTTAGTCTTCAAATATTTGTGAATTTTCTAGTTTTCTTCTTGTAACTGATTTCTATTTTTCATGTGCCTATTAGCCATCTGCATATCCTCTTTGGATAAATTTCTATTCAGTTCTTCTGCCCATTTTCTAATCAGGTGTTTTGTTTTTTTGATGTTGAGTTGTATGAGCTATTTATATATGTTGGATAGTAATCCCTTATTGGTCATATCATTTGCAAATATTTTCTCCCATTCAGTAGATTGTCTTTTCATTTTGTCAGTTGTTTCCTTTGCTGTGCAAAAGCTTTTAAGTTTCATTAGGTCCCCTTTGTTTAGTGTTGTTTTTTCCCCTTTGTTTTAGGAGACAGATCCAAAAAAAATATTGCTATGTTTTATGTCAAGAGTGCTCTGTCTACATTTTCTTCTAAGACTTTTATGGTATCTGGTCTTACATTTAGCTCTCTAATCCATTTTGAGTTTATTTTTGTATATAGTGTTAAAAAATGTTCTAATTTATTTTTTTTACATGTAGCTGTCCAGTTTTCCCAACACCACTTATTGAAGAGACTGTCTTTTCTCCATTGTATATTCTTGCCTCCTTTGTTGTAGACCATAAGTGTGTGGGTTTATTTCTGGGCTCTCTATTCTCTTCCATTGATCTATGTGTCTGTTTTGTGCCAATATCACACTGTTTTGATTACTGTAGCTTTGTAGTATAGTCTGAAGTCATGGAGCATGATTCCTCCAACTCTGTTCTTCTTTCTCAGGATGCTTTTGGCTATTCAGGGTCTTTTTGTTTCCATACAAATTTTAAAATTATTTGTTCTAGTTCTGTGAAAAACACTGTTATTATTTTGATAGGGGTTGCACTGAATCTGTAGATTGCCTTGGGTAATATGATCATTTTAACTATATCAATTCTTTCAATCCAAATACATGGTATATCTCCTCATCTGTTTGTGTTGTCTTCAATTTCTTTCATCAGTGTCTTATAGTTTTCTGAGTATAGATCTTTTACATCCTTAGGTAGATTTATTCCTAGGTATTTTATTCTTTTTAATGTGATGGTAAATTGGATTGTTTCCTTAATTTCTCTTTCTGATAGTTTGTTTTTAGTATGTAGAAATGCAACATATTTCTGTATACTAATTTTGTATCCTACAATTTTACTGAATTCATTGATGAGCTTTAGTAGTCTTCTGGTGGAGAACCTTCTTAAATTTTAAAACTTATTTTGTGGTCTAAAATATGATCTATCCTGAGGAATGTCCCATGTACATTTGAGAAGGATATATATTATTCTGCTTGTTGGATGTAATATTCTGTAAATGCTTGTTAAGTCCATCTGGTCCAATGTTCCATTTAACTCCAATGTTTCCTTATTGATTTTTTGCCTGCATGATCTACCATTGCTGCAAGTGGGGTAGTGAAGTCCCATAATATTATTTTATTGCTTTCTATTTCTCCCTTCGGGTCTGTTAAATTTTGCATTATATATTTAGGTGCTTCTATGTTGGGTGCATAAATTTTACAAATGTTATATCCTCTTGTGCGATTGACTCTTTTATTATTATATAATGCCCTCATTTTTCTCTATTTACAGGCATTGGCTTAAACTCTATTTTGCCTGGTGTAAGTGTAGGTATCACTGTTTATTTTTGTTTTCCTTTTGCATGGAATCTCTTTTTCCATCTTTTTACTTTCTGTGTATGTTTCCTTAAAGCTGAGTTTTGTCTCTTGTAGGCAACGTGTAGTTGGGTCTTATTTTTAAAAAGTTATTCAGCCATTCTATGTCTTTTGATTAGAGAATTTAATCCATTTATATTTAAAGTAGTTATTTTTATGTAGGTACTTACTATTGCCTTTTCTTTTGTATTCCTTTGTTCCTTTCTTCTCTTGTTCTCTTCCTTTGTGATTTGATGATATTTTTGTAGTGGTATCTTTAAATTCCTTTCTCTTTATTTATTTATTTTTTTGTATCTACTATAGGTTTTTGCTTTGTAGTTACGAGGAGGCTTACATAAAATATCTATATTTATAACTGCCTATTTTAAGCTGATAACAACTTAACAACTTAACTTCAAACACATATTAAAGCTTTATTTTTATACACTACCCCTTTCCGCTTTGTTTTTGATGTCACAATTTATATCTTTTTATTTTGTGTATCCATTAACAAATTATTGTAGTTATAGTTATTTTTAATACTTTTTTTTTTTTTGGTGGTACACAGGCCTCTAACTGTGTGGCCTCTCCCATTGCAGAGCACAGGCTCCAGACACGCAGGCTCAGTGGCCATGGCTCATGGGCCTAGCCGCTCTGTGGCATGTGGGATCTTCCCGGACCGGGACACGAACCCGTGTCCCCTGCATCGGCAGGCAGACTCTCAACGACTGTGCCACCAGGGAAGCCCTATTTTTAATACTTTTGTCTTTTAATCTACATGCTAGATTTATAAAAGATTTATCCAATACTGTTACAAAATTAGAGTATTCTGAACTTAATTATGTATTTATCTTTGCCAGTGAGATTTGTACTTCCGTATGTTTTCTTGTAATGAATATCTTTTCATTTCAGTTTGAAGAAGTCCATTTAACATTTCTTGTATGACCAGATTAGTGGGGATGAACTCCTTCAGCTTTTGCTTGTCTGGAAATCTCTTTATCACTCCTTCAATTCTGAAGGACAACTTTGCCAGGTAGAGTAATCTTGATTGGTAGCTTTTGTTGTTGTTGTTTTTCTTTCAGCACTCTGAATGTATCATGCCACTCCCTTCTTGACTCCAAAATTTCTGCTGAAAAAGCTGCTGATAGTCTTATGGAGGTTACCTTGTATGTAACAAGTTGTTTTTCTCTTGCTTCTTTAAAGATTCTATCCTTGTCTTTAACTTTTGACAATTTAATGATAATGTGTCTTGGTGTGGCTGTTTTTGGATTCCACTTACCTGAAATTCTCGGGTCTTCTGATTTGGATGTCTAACGGATCCTACCTTATGATGGGTTCTGGCCACATACTCACTTGTCCCATAGTTAGGTACTTCATCTCTAATAGAGTCCAACAGCACATCAGGAGCTGTTCTTGAAAAGTGTATGATGGCCTAAGGGCAAAATTTATGATGTGTCTCTTCTATTGGGTCAACACCATAAACTTCACATGGCATATTTTCCCACCATAGATAAGTTCTTGATTGTAACCTCAAGTGACCCTAAGCAGAGATTCCATATAAACTGTGCCCTGATTCCTCCACAGAAACTATGAGGTAATAAATTGTAATTAAAACAACCTGACGCTGTTGTAGAGTCCTTTCCTGTTCTAGGCATGTGAGGATCAGTTATACGTGTCAACTCTGCCAGGCTATTAGTCCCTAATTATTCAATAAAACATGAATCAAGGTATTGTTATGAAGGTGTTTTGTAGATGTGAGAGAGTTTCCAGCCTGTCCCTCCTGATGGCTTGCCTACCAGATGGATGTCAGACTTAATTAGCCAGCTTCCTAATTTCATAAGCCAATTCCTTGCAATAAATTTCATATATATGAATGTACTTACATGTATGTATGTGTCTATATATACATACACACACACATACACACAGAGTGATGTATGTATGTGTTTATATCTTACTGATCTGCTTTGCAGGTGGAGCCCCGACTGATAGAAAGTCCTACTAAAATGTGGCAGCTTTTGGTTGTCCCAGAGTCCATTTCTTTCTAATAAAAGTCCTTATCTTGCCATAGCAGACCTGTTAAGTTTGAAAATTCAATATCCTCTCTACCTCTGTTGCTATTATAATTAAACCTCGAGCAGCACTCTCAGCTTTTTCTTCTCTCTCATTGTAGAAGATGGGAATCTCTTTATATACTGCTAAAGAGATGCTCTAGCCTTAATCTATGGCTGGAAATTAATCACCTCATTCTTTCATTTCATTTTTATCTTCAAAGCATTCATTGACCACAGCAACATCCTTTCAGTGCCTTTTTCCTGGTATGCCATCCTAGTTCATCACTGGAGAATGTGTTAACAATTACACTGCTCCTACATGCCAAGGACTATCCATGCTCCACCAACCACCATTTTGGGGTCCTCATTGCCTGACAGCCTGTAGGTGATCTAGCTTAGCTGCAGAATTTCAGTTTAGAGTCTTTTCTCTTAGGCCACTCCTGGTGCCATCTATTATATCTTGGGTTTCCTTGTAAGCAGGCTCTGAGATGGGGATTTGCAAGCAGTGAGTGTGTTGGGAGGTGTGCTTTCTGAATCAACACCTCTGGGGGAATTAAGGAAGCAGAAATGGGCAGAGCAAACATGGGACAGAGTGATACAGTAAAAATAAGTCTTTAGTCAATCCTATCTGTAGTTATGGAGCTGGTTGCCTCTTCAGAGTTGTCTGAGGCTAGACAAGGAAGCTGGGCATTTATATCTCTGCACTGACCAGTCATTGGATGTAGGCTAAACCAAAAAAGTGGTAAAACTTGAACAAGGCAGCTTTCTTTACCTGAAGGAAAGTTCTAGAGAAAGACAGTAGAGAGTCATTAGTTGCTAAATCTCTCAGCAGTAGGAAAATGAGGGTTTCGATCTTGGACAGGGCTTCTAGGAGGTGCCCCATGGCATCCACTACAATCTAGCATCAAGGTCTATTGCTATCAGAAACAATCTACCAGCTGAAATCAACATTCATGGATCATGTCTGTGTAAATATTCTGGTGTAGGTTACTAACAAGACTTCATAGGAATGTAATATCCTTTCAGTTGACTGTGGTTTTAAAGTAGTTGTATTGGCAGAGAAATACAATCTTGTCAAATGTATTTTATTAATTTCTAAGGCACCCCAAGTTCCCTACAATTGTACCTATAAAAGTGGACTTCTAAACTGATAGAACTTCTAGAGTGTAAGTTATTTCTGTGTCTCTGTCCGGCATAGAGGAGAACATGCCAGAGAATAGAATTGGGGCAGCCAGATTGACTAATCAAGGATTTCGTCCCCCCACTTGCAGAGAGAGATACTACTCTTCTTGCCTAGTATTTCATGTGTGCTATAGATCAAGAACCTCTCTATATTACTCCCTTTTCTCTGAATTCTGAATGAGAACATTTTGGATTATTAATTTATTTTCCTTTCACTTTTAAATTGGTATGTTTGGGATGATTAAATTGGTTATGTGTTCTGTGCATAGACTACAGAATATTGAAATAAGATTTCAACAGGCATAAAGGCATAATGAACATTCCTTGGATTGTAAACCCAATGGACTCATGACATGACATGACTGTGTAATGTCTGGAAGTGACCTGAGGCTATAACTCTTTGGGAAGTGTTGAGCAGGATTTAACTGCCTGTGGATACTTGTAATTTGTTAGGTGGAAATGGAAATAAATGTTTGAGAAGGGTGTGTGTGTGCTTGCTGGTCAGTAAAGGAAAACTCAAGCTATTGTTTTTATGTTTTAGCATGTTTCTTCCCTGTTTCTTCCATTTACATGTGCCCTTCTTTTTAAGATACTATTATCTTTTTCTATGCTCCTATTAGTCAATTAATCATAAAATCGCTCTGTATCACATCCAGTATAATAGTGAAATGTGACCAAAATATGGCAAATCATATTAATCAATTTCTTGAATCTAGGTTTCACGTATGACCCAGGCAGGGCAAATTAAAGTTTTGCCCCATGATTAACATCTGAACATTGGAAGAGAGGCTTCTTTTTCAACTGAGGTTGCTAAACTGAGAGGATATGAATACAGGTGGGCCATTTCCTCATCACAGGGGAAGATACTACATATAGAAGAGAATGAGACCAACACAGAGAGCTACGATCCAGAGCTCGAGAGAAAGCACAGATTGTCATTTGGTGACCTGAGTCCAGGTGTACTTGAAATCACCTCTAATTTCAGGCCTCTTGGTTACATAAGGATATAATTTTTCCTTTAACGTGAGATCATTTTAGATAGCTTTCTGCCCCTTGTGACCAAAAGAGTCCTGACTAAATAGATTATCAACAATCTGCTTAAAACAACCAATGACCTTTCATCAGCTACCACTCTTCTTCAGCTCTTCTTGGTATTTCCCAAGGATGATTGGTCCCTGGTTCCCTGAAGCCCTCTGTCTTAGTCTGGTTGGGCCGCTAGAACAAAATTCAACAGACTGGGTAGCTAGTAAACAATAGAAATGTACTGCTTACAGTCTTGGGGGATGGAAGTTCAAGATCAGGGAGGAAACGTGGTCAGGTCACAGACTTTTAATTTATCCTACCAGGGTGGAAAGGGTTTGTGAGCTCTGTGAGATCTCTTTTTGTAAGAGCACTAACCTCAATCAGCAGGCCTCCACCCTCATGACTTAATCATCTCCCAAAGACCTTACCTTCAGCGGGCTAGGATTTCAATATATGAAGTTTAAGGGAATGCAAACATTTAGACCATAGCACTCTCTCTTCACTTGACCTCTGTTATTCCTCCCCCCTCCACCCCGGTGGCCACCACCAACATACACACTTCCCTATGACTGCAGAAGAAGCTTGGTCCTGTTTTTGCCATTAACTTATGGTACACCCATAGGTAAGTTACTTTACCTACGCCTTTATTTCCTCATCTCCAAAATGAGGATGTTACACTAAAATTACTCCTAAAATATACCATTCAGCTCTAAAATCCTGTGCTTTTATAACAGGAGGAAGTGAGGAGAAATCACTGTGTAGTTAGAAGTTGCATAAATTTTAGCATATGCTTGATTCAAATGCAGATGCACTTAGGTGAAATAATTTTTAATTTACCTTTTAACTGTTGGGTAAGGTCATGATGCTCTATATTATGTATGTTATTTTCCTATAGGAAGGAAGGACACCTTTTGAAAAAAGCCATAAAGGATTTGACAATGCCCAGTAGTATTGTTGCTGGAATCCAGTTACTGGGGAAGCATTCTACATATCTTTACACATCACATTTGAACATGTCATCTCCTCTAAGTGAAACGATTTCATTAAAGTTGTTAGGAAACTACAGTAATCCTCCTCCCTCCAGTAAAAATGCAACCATAAAAAATTTAAATGTACATATTCATTTTCCTTCCCTTCAACCAAGCAAGTACACTTCGTCAGTATTCTCTGCAAAAGTGATTACAGTGTCTCTGTTCATGAAAACCTTAATGGAAAAATTAGATGGTCAACAGACTCCTGCTAAACTAAACATCTGATTCTGTTACTATCTGGTATTCATTTTTACATCTGCCACCAAAAATCTTTTAGCTTTGCTATTTTTCCTCCTCTGTATTTTTTACTTTCATTGTGTGTGTGTGTGTGTGTGTGTGTGTGTGTATTAAAGAGAAGAGAAGGTAAATATTTTCCAGATACTCAAGCTAATACTGTACCAAATATTGAAACTGCATATTTTCAAGATTATATATATTCACTGAAAGGGTTTTAATTTACTTACATCCAAGAATATTTCATTGCTTTATTTCTTCCAAATCAAATTAAATCTGACTCCAACTCTTTATTTGTCAAAGTAGTTAAGAAATGTAATGTCTTTTTGTTTTGAAGAACTCTTACCCACTTGGGAATCATTTCAGAGCTCTTAGGGCCTGCCACATTCCAGAAAATTTGGTTCAGGTCTTCTGGTCTGTCCACAATGGTCAGCAGGAATGTATTGTGTCCAAATCTACATGATTCCTTGAAGTTGACAGCACTGTACACTTTTGTGTCATACTTGTACAAAGAGGCTATTCATGAGGCTAGGAGCCTTTACTTATGCCTTGTCCTTCTACAGTGAAGTCTTGTTCTCTGAAGTCCTACCATCTTTCCCACGTGCTGAATTAGGAGCAGAGTGATTGATTCTTTCACCTATGGGATTTCCCCCCACTTCTACAGAGTCTTTCTAGTTTGTGCAGAAATGTAAAAGATATCTATCTATTATCATCTATCTATCTATCATCTATCATCTATCTATCTATCTAACTATTTATCTATCTATCTACAGTCTAACCACCTACTATCTATCTCTCTATCTCTCTATCTCTCTCTCTATCTCTCTATCATCTATCTACAATCCATCTATCTACTATCTATCTATCTACCTATCTGTCCTCAAACCTGTGTATCTACAATCTGTCTACTATCTATCTACAATCTATCTATCTATTTATGTATCTATCTATCTACCCACCTACCTACCTATCTATCATCTCTCTACTTTGACCACACCTAAGTAAGGCTTGGCTCTCAGCAGGGGAAACTTGGTGTCCCCACCTTTCCCTGGGGACTCTGGTATGTCCTAGCACAGCACAATGCAGACTCCCGTCCTCAAATCTAGGGGATCAGGTGTAAATATAGCTTTCTAGATTTTGAAAACAAAGGCCAGAGAGGATTATCAGAAGTTTGGGAACTTCTGCTTTGAACCAAGACAGAAAAAAGTAATTAATTATCCACACAAACAAAGGTCTAACCACATTTTGGGGAAAGGAGGAGTGAATATTACCAGTACTATTTAATACAGTATAGTGGGCAAGAAGAACTATCCTCATCTGTGTTCAAATCCCCACTCTAGTGTAGTTGTGGGACTTTGGGCTAATTACTTAAACTCTCTGCACACTAGTTACCTTATTTGTAAAGTGAAAATATATTAGTAACTAATAATTTATGGAGTTAGTGTGAAGGTTAGATGAGTTATTATTAGAAAGGTGTCAGATTACCCATGAGCTCTATGTAATAAGCCTGCATTTTATGAACTCAATAACCCTCAACATCTAATGTCAAATACAACTTGTTCTTCAGAATCAAAGGCTTAAATCTTGATCTTATCAATTGTCTGACCTTGGGTCATGTAACCTCTCAGCTTTGGTTTCATCATCCAGAAAATGTAGTTATTAGTATCTACTTATAGGATGGCTGCAAGTATTAAAATAAATGATGTCTGTGAATCCCTTAGCAGAAAGTTAAAAAAAAAAATCTTAACTCTTGACCCCGGAAGGGAATTTATTTCCTGATCTGATTACACACTGCCCAACTCTAATATGATGTCTGCCAAAGTTACCTTACTTCTCCCATGTTCTAGACCCCAGGGCTAGACACAAGGTAGGCACACAACTACATATAAATCCTTGTTGAATTTAGTTAACTCAGCTGGGACTGAAGAGGTAGGCCTAAGTTATCTTTCTATTGGCTGTCGCCGGTCATCAGCAGCGTACCATCTGTTGTCCAGATCTGACAGCAGGACTCAACCCCCAGTTACGTTCAGTTATCATGAAGTGGAGTCATGCTGAGAGAGTGTTCATTCTTGCCATGGCTGCTCTGTCTTGTGCCAAGCAGCCAGGCTGCCTGAATGGAAGCAGATGCAGAGTGCCTGGCCTGGAGGAGCCATCGGAAGGGCCCACAGGTTGCCTGGGAGGATGCATCTGATGCCCATATTGGGCCAAGTCTAACACATGGACTGTTAGCAATATTAATGACTGTCCTCAAACGGGCCCAGCCAAAGGTTATTTCTATTCAGTAGTCTTCCAACTCACTCTGTGTAGCAAGGCTGAATGGGAAGGTAAAGCTATGTGCTCTTGATGGCAATAGCAGCTATTCTTTGACAGACAAAGTTTGTTTGCTTTTCATCATTCAGTAAACTGCCAGAGACTTTTGGTTCTTCTATTGTATGCTCATCTTTAGCCTAGGCACGTTGTGGAGCTCTGTAGAGAGCTGTTTTAAGCCTCTGAGAAACTTACCATCTAATTGGGAAGAAACGAACTATATTTATTAGCTAAACAGGGAACTAAAATAGTGAGCTCTGACATATTGATTTAACAGACATCATTCATGTGTCACATAGTTATCAAAGAGTGACAATTGATGGTATGGCTGTGGACTGGACTGTAAGTGAAGAAAGCAGAGCGAACAATGTAGCTTGAAATAGCCACAGGACATTTCACAGAGGAGAGGGAGATCGAGCATTGACTAAAGGAGGGGACAGATTGGGATGCTGATGTCTTTACTGGTTTGGTGCCTTTACATAAACCCAGCCCATGGGTAAAAACCATCAGAGGGGTAATTCAAAGTGTTCCCTGGGTCTCAGTACTTTTCATGTTGCTTACCAGTTGTTAGAGCTGAGACTTGAGTGTATGAATGTCTATTTCCCAGACCTAAGTTTGTGTTCGGGGGTTGCAGTAAGTATTAGGGCTAATGGTAAATACTGTGTTCTTGTTTCCTTCTTTCTGAGCACATGGTAGAACTGAGTTTTCTTCTTTTGGTGCTGTGAGTGCCCACGTGACTAACTCTGGCGAGTGAAATTTGAATGCAAGTGGACTGTGTTACTTCTAGATGGAAGCTGAGAGTAAGTGTGATTCTCCATGATGCTTCTCCCATCACAAACATACAAGCATGTGTCAAAATGGAACTGCCCTCAGTCTCTGTCTCTAGTGACCAAAGCTACTGGCCAATCTGTATTGGACAATGTGGGAGGGAGAGATGCACTTTTTTTTTTTTTTTTTTTTTTTTTTTTTGCGGTACGTGGGCCTCTCCCTGTTGTGGCCTCTCCCGTTGTGGAGCACAGGCTCCGGACGCACAGGCTCAGCAGCCATGGCTCATGGGCCCAGCCACTCCACGGCATGTGGGCTCTTCCGGGACCGGGGCACGAACCCATGTGCCCTGCATTGGCAGGAGGACTCTCAGCCACTGCGCCACCAGGGAAGCCCGGAGAGATGCATTTTTGATACATTAAGATTTTGTGTGAAATTTTGGGGCTGTTTGTTACTGAGGCATAACCTGGACCATTCTGCCAGAACTGGAAGCATAAGACAAATGCCAATTATAATAGAGACCAGCCTAATGAAGGGCAAAGAGGATGTCTACCTATCCACAAGGATGAGGGGAGTCTCAGAATCCCCTTAATTAAAAAATGATTTCCCCTACCATGTGATCACAAAAACCCAGTAATCCCCCCTTCTTCTGTCTCCTTTAAGTTATGGCCAAATGCTTCCTCTTAGAATGCAAATATGATCCCCTGAAGCTGCTAATTAGGCAGCCACACAGATCGAGTTTGCCAGCTGTGTTTCTTTCTAGCCCAGTGGTTTTCATCCTCTGTTTTTGCATAAGCCTGGTGGTCCAAAGCTACAGTCAGATTTAAACAGCTTTTTTTTTTTTCTTCTCAACTTTCAATGTGAAAAAGTTAATGGGAATAATTTTTCTTAATTAAAAAAAGTTACATCATGAATTGCATTTAAATCTCTTTTACATGCTACTGCTTATTGTTAGTAAAAATGTAGTCCCAGATTCCGTATAGACTAATTTCAAATACAAATATTTGCATTCTGACATTTCTCATGGTGTCATGGAAAGAACAGAGAGGTGTTTAGGTCTTCTGTGACTTTAACCAGGTTCAGAAACATTGAATTATTACTCAATTCTGCTCCCTGGTTTAGGGATTCACAACCCTCACTGTGCCTGTCTCCTAGAAAAGTATGTTAAAATGGAGGGTTCTAGGAGGAAACAAAAGCTCCCCAGGGAATTATAATATTGAAGAAGGCAGAAGGTGGTCAAGGGAAAGGATACTTGACTTGATATTAGGGGAGAAGGGAGACAGCCTGTGTCCACAGGGCTTCATCATCAGGAAGAAGGATGGGGGACTCCTGTGTCCACACAATTTAACTATACCTTCCAGGAAATTATCACTTGGAACGATAAGGATGTAAACCAATAGATAACTTTGCTGTTGCTTCAGGAAATTTCTACAAGTCAATATGTCTGGGCAAATGGTTTGCTCATTAGTTCACCGATTCTACATAATTTATTCCTCACAGGAATTACTCACTTCAAGACCCCACCTCACGGTGTTACCTGAAACAAATTCCAGTAACGGTCGACTCCTTGCCTAGAAAGGTCTGCCTAATACCACTTGAGCAGAAACTCTAAATCTCTATAAATATCCTCCCAACCTTCTCCTTTTGGGACAGTACTAAAGTTCTGTCAAGGTAGCATTTCCTCTTACAGCACTGAGTAAGATTTGGTGAAATATGGTAGATTAGGATCATATGTCCATCCATGTCATACATCGACTTCCCCTTGTTTAGAAATGGAATATTTGAATATATGTCACAAAAAATGGCAAAACACATTCTAAACAGCAAATTTATTTTCCATCAAGTATTTATTTATTCTTGGTAATTAGCCCAGTAACAACTGCACATGGATGATACATTTGGACAAACTAAAAAGAAACAAACATTCATATTTTTGCCAAGGAGCCCAAATTTCAAAGTGAGTCTGTATTGTATCTCTCCTCAAAGGAAATTCAAACAACTCTGTAAAGAGAAGTATAGCTAGTACAAATGAAACTTCTACCGTCTTATATGCTAGTGCTCTCTGCTTAAATGATCATTTAAAGTTTCATCACCGTCAAAGAAGTAGATAATTTTGCTGGCAATGATGATCCTGTCCTAGCAAAATACGAATATGGGTTTGTTGTATTTGGACTTTTCTGTGTCAGTGCTTTAGCTGTAACAAAATTTTGTTTGCAAAGGAAGACTGCATTTCGGTTTTCATCCATTCTAAAATTAATTAGCCTTTTCATACTTGTAGCTGGCATATCTCACACTCCAGCAGATAGCAAGTCTGCATTTCCACTAACTACCCATCTTGCAATTATTTTTGCACATCAGATTCGTCTCCAGGGAACCAGGCACCAGCTTTAGCATTTTGCTCTCTAAACACAAAGAGAAGAACTATCCCTTCCAACCCAGAAACAAAACATCTAACACTCACTAAGCATCAACCCTGGGTGGAGTGGAGACTATGCTATGCACTTACATGTCTTAACTCATGAAACCTCTCAATAGCCCTATGAATTAGTACTGTTATTAGCCTCAGTTTAAGATGATAACATGTAAGTAAAGAGAGTTTAAGTTGTCCAACAACGGCAGCTAGAATGTGGGAACTGGAGTGAGATCTCTACCTGCTCTTTCCACAACCTGTGCACTTAACCACACTCCCTACTAAGGCCCAGAATTAACGCACACCAGAATTTATCTTACTAAACAAACATAAAATATTTGCATTAGGATTACTTCACTATTTTTTTTCTTAAGAGATGGGAAAAGAAATGGCTCCTCATTTTACATTGTGTAACCAAAGGGTGGCTTCTTCCGAATAAAGAAGTCGCCTGTCTACAGATACATGGAAGCTTCTACTTCTGGTGATTGACATATATTCCAGGCTCCATAAGAGCTTGTGAAAATGTGAACAAAGTTGAGCTCCACCTGCTAAGAGGGCTCCCCTCATCCTCTTAGGTCCCCAAATTACCCAGACCAGAGACACCTTCAAGCTTGCTATTACCTTTGTTTTTATCAGGACTAGATGTCAACTGGCCCTGACTAGTCCTTCTCCTCATTCCTTTCATGCTCCAAACTGGCTGGCTGTTGCCATATCCTGGAAAGTTTTCTCCCTATTTACCCCATTTTTCCATAAGGAGATGCTCTATCTCATTCCCTTTTTCCAAAATGGTGTGCCTAGCAGTTTTATACACATTTACAATTCAATTTTTTCTTCATGTACTATAAGACTAATCCATTCCTTTTACTTATATTGGATTTGCTTGTCCACTAGCACAATAAAAGTGAAAGAAATATGAGACTGAATTAACCTTACATGTGGGATTATAGTGAAGTCTGAAAATCTTTAAGAAGAAAACTGAAAGAGTATTGTTTTTTATAACTGGGAATATTTTCCAAGTGGCTTAGACACTCTAGGAAAGAGGAGGAAGTCATTCTACTTTGAACATACACCTGTTGAGGCTAATAAATCACTGTACTGCACACTTTGGTTCTCATCCTTTCCCCACACCCCACCTTAATTTGTAAAATGCAAATATACATGCTTCATCTGTGGGTGAATGAGTCTGTTTAATTGGCAAGTTGTCATGATTTCTCGTAATTTTGGTTTTTTAACTATGTGAAAAAAGCCGAATGATAAATTATAGTACCATCATTTGTCACTTGATGTAATGATGATCTCTGAATTATAAGTGCTGTGTGCACTAATGCATCTGTTATTTCTCTGTGACAAAGAGGATAATCAAAACCTTTAATAGAGTGTACTCTTTTCTCCTGACAGGTTTATTTATTCTTTTTTCTGTGTTTACAAGATCCCTTCCTACTCATTATCTTCTACTTGCACCCAAAGCAGGGGTCCAGAACCAGGACCGAGAGCAAACCAGGATTTTTCTGGTAAGCAGAACAAAGTAAAACTACCATCCTGACTGGTGTATGGGAGGTTCTTGCAGGCAACTTGGGGAGGGCACTTGGATAATTGAAGCCACTGATAACTTAGCGCCAATTCTTCACTAGATATGTATTATTATTATTGTTATCTCCAAGAATCCTTCAGGAGCATTCTCTCACTTCTCCCTCTGCTGGTTCCAGCCTCATTCCCCCAGTTGCTTGGTTCTTAGGAGAAGCTTCACTCCCCACTATAAATTCCATCTGCTGTGGAATAGGGTGACCTGCATATCACCTAGGTGCTCTCTGATGGTACTTGGAAGGCTGAGGAACTTGGTGGCTTCTCTGGTGATTGGTATTTTATCTCTTATCTTGCCTTTTTATTATTTCTTGCTGTCTTCTTTAGAGATTTATAATCAGTAATCTTTAAACTGGGCACACATATCCCTATGAACATAGAAATATTTTCTAAGGAGCATGTATAGATGAAGGAAAATAAATTTCTGCATACTCAGCTCCCATTTGCACCCTTCTCTAAGATTATTCTGCCTGGGAACCCATCTGCCCGTTCTTTTCTTCATTCCCCTTTACTAAATGCTTTTTCCAGTTTCCAGGGAAAATAAGGAAGCATCTCCCTCAACTATCTGGAATTTACTAAAGTGTTATGATTCAGAGCGTAAAAACCTCCTGAGCACTCAACAAAAGGACACCTCAAAACTGTTCCCCTCTCAAGAAAGAGAGCTTGTTTCAGCCAGGAAGCACCCAGGCAACACTACATCCCACTGCTAGCTAGTTAGCATCTTAGAATTAAAACTCAGCAGTGAGAATTTCATGGAGGGGATGTGTATTCACAAGTTTATTTAAATTTTAAAAATGAACTTAGGCTTTTTCTCTCAGAATTTAAGCCTCTTAGGCTGATTGGTTTGACAGTGAGGACGGGAATTAGTGGACTAAATCTGCAGATTTTAATCAAATTATATTTAAAACATTATAAAACATGTAATACGTTGGAAAACACATCTTTGGTAATTATGAGAATTATAATAAAAATTTTCAGATGTCGACTTAAAAATGTCAGGAGTCCACGGGTTTCCAAGCTGTCATGTGGGAACAAAACTGTTCTCACCGTTCAGTCTCCTGTGCCCATTCAACATCCATCTTTCTCTTTCTGTATTTCCTCTATCTGTCTCAATGTATGGAGAGTAGCAGTTTCTCAAAACTTGCATATGAGATAGAAATAAAATGATTTTTTAAAAAAATCTGAGTTCTTAGAATACTGCAGTGGACTTGTTCATCTGAAATGTGATACAAGTTCTTTATGCAGATGGATCAAATTTGATTTCATGGCTCCTTTTCATATCCTGGCACAATTTACTTTTACAGACATTATACTTATGGTATTAAATGTATGTTTTCAAGGAATCAAAGCCTTAGGGAATTAAGTGGTTGCATAAACTAGTGAATTTTGAATGAGCCTGCAGCTCAGTGGAAAGATAATTAAGAGAGAGTTAAGAGAGAGACCCAGTTCAGGGCAAGAGCCCAAAAAACAGCAGCATCCATTCAGCCCTTAAGTCCTGAACAAAAGGTTTCCCTAAAATGTTTCTGGATGAAAAAAAATACAGAATCAAGTCAGTTTTCAGAAATATCATAGCTTAAAGGAAAGTTCTTTTTAGTGTGTATCTTGTAATATTTATACCTAAGTGTCAAAGGGAGAGTTTGGATACTAATTCAGTCACACACTTGAGATGAAATGGCCCCCAGGAATATAGCTGTCTGTTGAGATCTATCAAAGCCTTGGTACCAGGGGGCACACCTTCCCTCCTGGTCAGCAATATGACAAATGAACTCCTGAGATCAGAAATATTGCTGAGATGGGACATGCTATAATTACATATTTCCCCCTGCTTTGAACTTTGGGACTAGGTATGCGCAAAGGAAAGTTACCTTAATACGTGAAAAAAGAAGCTTATGAGCAGGAGGAAGACATTCAAACAGCATATGAGCACACAACACTCTTGTGCAGTCGGAAGTCACTTTGGCATGGGGTGCAATGGGACCCCCGAGGATCGTGGAATGTGCTCAGAAAGACAAAGATGTAAGAAAGACCTGAGAAGGGAGGGACAGAGAATAAGGAAAAATACAGGGAAAGAGAGAGTGGAAGGGAGAGAGAAAGAAGAGTTGATTTAGAATGCCAAAAATATTAGTACAGATATGTGCGAGGGATGAATACAGACATGACTGCAAAAATACATAGGTGATTAGAATCTAGAAAGACCAAAGGGATTTGCTAAAGGATGAAACAAACAATTTGAAGTCACCACGATGACAATATGATCCAGGGCAGGGGTCAGCAAACTATGACAATGGGTCACTGTCCCACTGCCTGTTTTTGTGTGGCCCAGGAGCTATGAATGGTTTTAATATTTTAATTTTTTTAAGGTTTAAACTGTATGTTACTATTTTTATTATTTTAAAAAAGTCAAGCATAGGTGAAATAATTTTAGATGACAGAAAAGAATCAAAAAAAGAATATTTCACAGTGATAATAACTATGTGATTTTCAAATTTCAGTGTCTATAACTGAAATCTAACTAGAACACAGCCATATTTGTGTATAGCTACAGCAACAGAATTGCATATATGTGACAGGGTCACATGACCTGCAAAGCCTAAAATATTTACTGTCTGACCCTTTATAGAAAAGTATTTCCAATCCTTGTGTAGAGAACTTATACTGGGCTTTTGGCCAGAAACACATTTTTGTTCTACTTTTCCTCTGTGTGTCACCGGGTTGGTTAGTTAGACTTTCTTGGCTTTGGTTTCATCATCTGCAAAACTAATAATATATCTTGGTGGATTTATGGTGATAATTGGGAATAATCTCAAAGTGTATTCATTAACCTGGCAGAAATGGTTAAAAGTCACCATGCAACATAAACAATGCATAATCCTCCTATCTAAGGCTAATCTCTTTCTCTTTACATTGGGTTCTATCACCTTTTTCTTTTTTTCAGGAATTCTAAATATAGAACTGAACCACTTTGCTGTACACCTGAAACCTACACAACATTGTAAATCAACTATACTTCAATAAAAAAAACTTAAAGTGCTCTCTTTTAAGTAAGTTGGAGTCTTTTGATTGCCTTGTTACATCTCATGTTGATTTACCCACCATCTTCATGCCCACTATGCCCTTGACATAGTAATACTGTTACAAAACTAATACTTCACGTTAAAGAAAAAAGAAAGAAAACATATATCATCATATTTTCAGCAAATTAACATATTAATTTTGGATATCAGGTTCACAGTAGTTTATACATCTCATATTATGGTTCATCATCATCACTGATCTAAGCTCATACTCTTTTCTATTTATTTACTTTTAATTTATTCTTAAAATTTGGTTCTCTGTACCTCTTATTTCCTATTCTAAACCCTCCACATTTTACTCCTCTCCACTGGCATCCGTGGTTGGTATATAATGTGTGTCCTTCCTTCCATTCCACTTTTCATAAAATTATTTGCATTTAGGCATCTATGAGCTATCTATAGTATTTTGGGGGGGGGCATGTTCTACTAATCTGTTTAAGGAGTACTGTAATTCTGATTTTTTTGCTTATAATGTTTTTGTGACTCATCCCTGATACTTACTTAGACCTAGTTCTTTCCTTAGACTGTTGCATTATATTCCACCATTTGCATATGATAGTTTAAAAATATTATTCCCTCATTCCCATTTGACTTGCTTTCCACTTATAATCATTACAAATCAGGCTCTGATAAATATCCACATAAATAACTCTTTTTGTACCAAATGAGAAATTTTACTAGAGTATATATCAGGAGTGAAATTTCTGTAAGATAAAGCTTATCTTATTTTAAGCAAATACTTCCAAATTTATCTACAAAATGGCTGCACCAATCTTCGCTCCCATAAGCAATAGGTGAGGGTTTCCCACATTGTCAACATGTGAAATTATTTTACTTGTAAATGTTTACCTTTCTGATTTCTTGTACAGTGGTTGCTTGTTATTCCTTTTAAGTAGATTTTTCTCTTAGCTAGTTAGGTGGAACTTTTTAATTCATATTCTTTGTAGCCATTTGGGTTTCACTATTATTGAAATATCTGTTCATCTTTTTTGCTCAAATTTTTAAAATTTGGTTACCTTCTCTTTTCTCCCTAAATAATTTAAGATCTACATACACAGATATACACACATGGCTCCACCTGACACATATTCTTTATGATTTGTCAGCAGGAAGCATGACAAATATATTCTTTTTATAAGTTATTACGCCTTTAACTATGTTTATGTTTCTTAATCAGAAATCTTTAACCGCAGTACTGAAGTATAATTGACATCAATAAACTGCACATAATTAAATTATGTGATTTGATAAATGTTGACTTATTGAAGTGGGTGCTATGCGTACCCATGAAACTAACACCACAATCAAGAAAATTAATATAGCCATCACACTCAAAAGTCCCCAAACCCCTTTGTAATCCCACCTTCCAGGGTCTCCCTGCTCACCTCCCTTCACCCACCCTATTCTCACACAACCACTGATCTGCTTTCTGTCTCTACAGATATTTTAAAAACATTTTTAGAATATTATATAAATTTATATAAATGAAATCATTTAGCATGTATAAATCACACAGTATATATATGCAGTATGTATGATTTTTTTTGTCTTTTTTCATTTGGCTTAACTAGTTTGCAATTTATTTATGTCATTGCGTGTATCAATAATCCATTCCTGTTTATTGAGAAGTAGTATTCCATTGTAGTGATATACCACAACTTACGTATTCATTCACTGATTATTATGTATATTTATGTTGTTTCCAGTTTTTGCTTATCACCCAAAAAACTTCTATAAATATATGTGTAAAATATGTATTGACATAAGCTTTCTATTTTTTTAGTAAATACGTAAGTGACATGCCTTCTTAATATGGCTGATGAATGTTTAAGCTTTCAAGAAAGTGCTAAACTATTTTCCAAAGTGGTTGTACCATTTTACATTTTTCCCAGAAGTATAAACTTACTGTTTTCACAGTATATGGTTTTCAATCCTTTTGCTTTTAACATACTTCTGTCAGCATACTTCTGTCTTTATATAAGTGGATCTCTTGTAAACAATATAGAGTTGTGTATCTTTTAGTTATTCCAGGCCAGCCATCTTGTTCTTTCATTTGCAATGTTTAGTACATTTACATTGATGTAATTACTTATATATTTGAGGTTAAATCTTTCATCTTACTAATTGCCTTTTATTTGTTTTATTTGTATTTTCTGCCTTTATTTATTTGTTCCTACCTTCTTTTTCAGATGAATCAAATAATGTTTTATTATTTCATATCATCTTCCAATTAGCTTTATAAATCTAGCTAATTCCATAATTTTAGCTAATATAATTCTAACATATAAATATATATATTTAGTATTCACTGTAAAGATTTCAGTACATATCCTTGACTGATGTCTCTCTTCAGTTAGTGCCATTTCCACTTGCTAAACAATCAAAGAATATTTGAGATTTATTTGTATTTTCTTTTCAATTACTAATTTATCGTTATGAAATGTTTTACTTATTTTTCAAAGTTGTTTTGGCAATTATGGGTCATTTGCATTTCCATATGAATTTTAGAATCAGCTTGTCAATTTCTACAAAGAAGATAACTATGATTCTGATAGAAATTACATTAAATATGTAGGTAAATGTGGGGAGTATTACCATAATATGTTTTCCAATTCATGAGTATAAGATACTTTCCCATTTATTTAGATCTTTTAAAAATTATTATCAAAAACATTTGTAGTTTTCAGTGTACAGATCTTGCATTTTTTTGGTTAAGTTTATTCCTAAGTATTTTATTCTTTTTGATGCTATTTAAAAGGGAATTAATTTCTTAACATTGTTTTTAGGTTGTTCCCTGCAAGTTATAGAAATACTGTCAATTTGTGTATATTGATCTTGTATCTTGCAATGGTGATGAACTTATTTATTAGTTCTAATAGTTTTTTTTTTTACTGGATTCCTTAGGATTTTCTGCATATATTATCATGTGATCTGTGAATGGAGATAGTTTTACATCTTTTTCAGTCTGGATGCTTTTTAATTATTTTTCTTGCCTAACTGCTCTGGCTGGAACCTACAGTACAATGTTGAACAGAAGCATCAAGAATGGACTTCCTTATTTTGTTTCTGATCTTTTGGGGAAATCATCAAGAATTTCACTATGAAGTAGGATATTAATTGTGGGCTTTTCATAGATGATCTTTATCAGATTGAGAAAGTTCCCTTCTATTTATAATTTGCTTAGTGTTTTTATCATGAAAGTCTGTTGTGTTGTGTCAGAGCTTACTAAGGTAATCATATGCTTTTTGATTTTTATTTTGTTAAGATGATTCTGGATGATAAACTGTGCTTGCATCCCTGGGATAAATTTTACTTGGTAATAGTATGTAATTCTTTTTATACAATGCCAAATTGATTTTCTGATATCTTGTTGTAGATTTCTGTGGTCCATATTTTATAAGAGGTATTGGTTTGTCATTTTCTTTTCTCATTATGTCTTTGTGATTTTTTGGAATCAGGAAAATGCTGGCCTCATAGAATGAGTTGAGAAGTTTTATCTTCTCTTCAATTTTTTTTGGAAGAGTTTGTGAAGAACTGATGTTAATGATTGTTTAAGTGTTTGGTAGAAATCACCAGTAAAGCTACCTATACCTAGGCGTTTCTTTATGGGTACCATTTTGATTATTAATTAAATTTTTTAACTTTTCTATTCAGAATGACTATTTCTTCTTGAATCAGTTTCAGTAGTTCACTGCTTTGGAATTTGTCAATTTCATCTACATTCTCCAATTCATAGGCATAAAACTGAATACAGTCCCACCCACTAGCAAGCAGTCTGTCTTAAGACCCCTTGAGCCCACAGCTATCCTGGGACCTGGCCACATCCACAAGAGGGTGCATGATGTCGCCCCACACACCAGTTTTCTGGCACTAGCCTCAGCAGCCCCAGCAGCCCCAGAGACCCTGGGATCTAGATCGACCCACTGGTGAGTTGGCAGTAGCCCCAGGACACCCTGGGCCTCAGCCTCACTCACTAGTGGGCCATCACCAGCTCTGGGACCCCTGGGCCCTGCAGCCAGAGACTATAGAAAACAGTATGGAAATTCCTCAAAACATTAAAAATAGAACTACCATATGACTCAGCAATTTCACTCTTGGGTATATAGCTGAATAATATGAAAACACTAATTTGAAAAGATCTATGCACGCTTATGTTCATTGCAGCATTATTTATAATAGCCAAGATATGGAAGCCACCTAAGTGCCCATCAATAGATGAATGGATAAAGAAGATATGGTATATATATCGCTTTGAAATGTATAGAAATATCAAATCACTATGTTGTGTAATAGAAAC
Source organism: Mesoplodon mirus (assembly GCF_964341445.2). Lineage (NCBI taxonomy): Eukaryota > Metazoa > Chordata > Mammalia > Artiodactyla > Ziphiidae > Mesoplodon > Mesoplodon mirus. The sequence continues at coordinate 104,045,446 of NC_138984.1, read as the reverse complement.
TACACAGAGTTGTAGGTCAGTTATAATTCAGACACCAACCAACCAACTAACCAAGAAACTCACAGAAAAAGAGATCAGACTTGTGGTTACGAGAGGTGGTGGTTGGGAAGAGGCGGAGTTGGATGAAGGTGGTCAAAATGTACAAATTTCCAGTTATAAGATGAATAGGTCTTAGGGATGTGATGTAAACATAACTAACATTGGTGTATATTATATATGAAAGTTATTGAGAGAGTAAGTCCTAAGAATTCTCATCACAAAGAAAATTTTTGTTTTCTATTTCTTTAATTTTGTAACTATATGAGAGGATGGATGTTCAGTAAATATATTGTGATCATTTCATGATGTATATAAGTCAAATCATTATGCTGTGCACCTTAAAATTATACAGTGTTGTATGTATATTATATCTCAGTAAAAGTGGAGGGAAAAAGCAAGTTTGCTTACACACATGTCTGATATTTTGTCTTTTTTAAAAAAAATTCTGTGCCAAAAATATATTGTTTAACTTATCATGGCCTAAAAATGAGTCTGATAATTTGATAGAGACAGTGTGAAGAAATTACTTTTTTATTTTTTATGTTCAATTATTTCATATATATTTTAAAGTTAAGAGTTTCAAAGCCACAATGTATCGTATTGTGATTTTTATTGGAAGAATATTAAGTTTATAGATTAACTTGGAATAAAGTTGACATCTTTACATTAACCCTTATCATATACACAGTGTAATCTCTCTAGTTATCCAGGTTTTCCTTTATGTTAATAGATTGAAATTTTTTTCTTTATAGAGTTTCTATCCACCTTTTTCTTGTTTTTAGGTTAATTCCTTAATACCATATTGTTTATTTTGTTGCTGATATTGTACATGATATTACACATTTCCTTTTCAAAAAATTATTGGTGTTGAGAAATACTGCTGAATTTGATATTTTGTTCCATTACATAGCAATTTGGCTAAACTTACTCTACTAGTTTTAATGTGTTGTCAGTTTTGCTTTCCTGTAAGTGATCATATCATCTGCACCTACAGAAATTTACTTCTTTTGTTTCAATCTTAATAATTATTTTATCTTACTGTAGGAATTCTTGTTTTCTTACTTTAAATAAAATGCTTCTTCAGTTTTTATATAAGCTTGATGTTTGCTGTAAAGTTTTTGTAAATACAGTTGTCAGATTAAGGAAATTTTATTATATTCCTCCTTACCTATAGGTATTTTAAATTCATTAATATATATTAACAAATGTATATATATATATATATATATATATATATATATATAAACATATATACTTTGTCAAATGTTGGGATGTTGTTTTTCTCCTTAAATCTGTTAATTTGGTGAGATAAATGATAGGCATGTAATTACTTCTTTAGTTTTGCATTCCTAAGGTAAATCTATATGAATTTGAAATTACATTTTGCTTAATATACTCTTGTGTTGCATCAACTATAATATATTATTTAAGATTTTTGCATCTATTCTCAAAAGGAAAATGAGCCCACATTTTTTGATCTCTTTGAATTTCATTATCTGACCTGTGTCAATGATATACTAATTTCTCGGGTGGAGTCAAGATGGTGGCAGGAAAGGATGCAGAGTTCACGTCTCCCCACAACTAGGACACCTGCCACAGGCTGGTGGGTGACCTTGACGCCCATGAAGATGAGAGGAGCCCCTGAGCAACCGGATTGGATGTGGGGGGAGTGAAGGGGAAGCAAGGAGGGAGGAGAAGTGGAAGCTGGACAGTGCCCCTGAGGGGTGGCTGGGAGGGGGGAGGGGTTCCCATGCCTGGAGGGACCTTGGGGGCTCGGAGGATCAAGGCTGAGTGCGCCTAGCATTTCCCCCACCCACACGGCCCAGGAAGCCTGCTGGGATCCCAGGCCTGATCCTTTGTCCTCTGAGGCCCCCTCTGGCTGTGGGGGTCCTAGGGACATAGGATGGAGGGAGGAGGGGGAAGAGAAGGAGAGGCAGATGGAGGGGACCCTCTAGGGCCAGGGGATTAGGGTAAGTGATGTGGGCTTTTCCCCCACTCATGGCCCTGGGAAGACTATTGGGCTTCTGGGTCTGGTTCTCTGCATTCTGGGGTCCCCTCTGGTCACGTGGGTCTTAGGGGCATAAGAAGAAGGGAGGAGGGGAAGAAAAACAGAGAGGGTTCTTCTGGGATTGGAGGATTGGGGAGAATGTGCCTAGCATTTCCCCTGCCCACTCAGGCCCAGTGAGCCTGCTGGGGTCCTGGACCTGGTCCTCCACCCTCTAAGGCCAGGGGCACTCCTGGGCCCCTCCTGCTGCGTTGAGCCTAAGCCCCATGCCCCAGACCCCCCAGGCCCTTTTCTGGCCCTGTGGATCCCAGACATAGGCCACACTCACCGCCTAAATCTCACCCATGCCTAAGCGCCACCCCCCTCAGCCAAGGCCTTTTCTGGCTTTTTTTTTCCTCCTCTTTTTTACTATTGTGGTTCTGTTTTAACTTTCAGTTGATGTTTCATCTATATTTTTTTTATTCTTCCTAACATATCTGTTAGTTTTCCAATCTTATTTTATTTTTTACTCTTGTTATTGTTCTGATCATTTTTTCCTTTGTTTATTTATTTATTTGCTGCCTGATGCAGCCTGAGGGATCTTAGTTCACAAGCTGAGGGTTGGGCCAGAACTCCTGTGGTGGGAGCTCCGAGTCTGAACCACTGGACTAAGAGAGAACCTCAGACCCCAGGGAGTATTTTATATTCATTGGAGTGAGTTCTCCCAGTTCTCCCATTGGAGTGAGGTCTCCTCTTCTTGGCACTGAGACCTAGCTCTATCTAACAGCCTACAAACTCCAGTGTTGGAAGCCTCTGTCCAAACAACGAGTAAGACAGGAACACAATCTCAGCCATCAAAAAATAAAAAAAAATGAGACGACAAAAAATTATGTCACAGATGAAGGAGCAAGGTAAAAACATACAAGACCAAATAAATGAAGAGGAAATAGCCAACCTACCTGAAAAAGAATTCAGAGTAATGATAGTAAAGATGATCCAGAATCTCAGAAATAGAATATAGGCACAGACAGATAAAATACAAGACATGTTTTAAAAAGATTTAGAACTAAAGAACAACAACAACAAAAAATACAGAGATGAACAACACAATAACTGAAATGAAAAATACACTAGAAGGAAGCAATAACAGAATAACTGAGTCAGAAGAATGAATAAGTGAGCTGGAAGAAGATTGGTGGAAAAAAATGCCAAGGAGCAGAATAAAGAAAAAACAATGAAAGGAACTTAAGACAATCTCAGAGACCCCTGGGATGTCATCAAATGCACCAACATTTATTTTATAGGGGTCCCAGAAGAAGAAGAGAAAAAGAAAGAATCTGAGAAAATATTTGAAGAGATTATAATGGAAAACTTCCCTAATATGGGAAAGGAAATAGTCATCCAAGTCCAGGAAGCACAGAGTCCCATACAGGATAAACCCTAGGAGAAACACACCAAGACACATATTAATCACACTAACAAAAATTAAATTCAAAGAAAAATATGAAAAGCAGCAAGAGAAAAGCAAAAATTAACATACAAGGGAATCCCTATAAGGATATCAGTTGATTTTTCAGCAGAAACACTGCAGGCCAGAAGGGAGTGGCATGATATGCTTAAAGTGATGAAAGAGAAAAACCTACAACCAAGATGACTCTACCCAGCCAGGATCTCATTCAGATTTGACAGAGAAATCAAAAGTTTTACAAACAAGCAAAAGTTAAGAGAATTCAGCAGCACCAAACCAGCTTTACAACAATGCTAAAGAAATTCTCTAGGTGGGAAACACAAGAGAAGAAAAAGACACACAATAAGAAAGCCAAATCAAATAAGGGAATGGTAATGGGAACATACATATTAATAACCTTGAATGCAGATGGATTAAATGCTCCAACCAAAAGTCACAGATTGGCTGAATGGATACAAAAAACAAGACATATATATATATATATATATATATATATATATATGCTCTCTACAAGAGACTCACTTCAGACCTAGGGACACATACGGACTGAAAGTGAAGGGATGAAAAAAGATATTCCATACAAATGGAAATCAAAAGAAAGCTGGAGTGACAATACTCATATCAGATAAAATAGACTTTAAAATAAAGAATGTTACAAGAGACAAGGAAGGACACTACATAATGATCAAGGGATCAATCCAAGAAGAAGATATAGAAATTGTAAATGTTATACACCCAACATAGGAGCACCTCAATACATAAGGCAAATGCTAACAACCATAAAAGAGGAAATTGACAGTAACACAATAATAGTAGGGGACTTTGACACCCCAATTACACCAATGGACATATCATCCAAACAGAAAGTAAATAAGGAAACACAAGCTTTAAATGACACAATACACCAGATAGATTTAATTGATATTTATAGGGCATTCCACCCTAAACTGGCAGAATACATTTTCTTCTCAAGTGCACATGGAACATTCTGCAGAATAGATCACATCTTGTGTCACAAAACAAGCCTCAGAAAATTTAAGAGAATTGAAATCATATCAAGCATCCTTTCTGACCACAATGCTATGAGATTGGAAATCAATTACAGGGAAAAAAAACTGTAAAAAACACAAATGCATGGAGGCAAAACAGTGCACTACTAAATAACCAAGAGATCACTGAAGAAATCAAAGAAGAAATTAAAAAATACATAGAAACAAATGACAATGAGAACGCGATGACCCAAAACCTATGGGCCACAGCAAAAGCAATTCTAAGATGGAAGTTAATAGCAATTTAACCTCATCTCAAGAAACAAGAAAAATCTCAAATAAACAATCAAACTTTACACTTAAAGCCACTAGAGAAAGAATAACAAAGAACATCCAAGGTCAGTAGAAGGAAAGAAATCATAAAGATCAGAGCAGAAATAAGTGAAAGAGAAACAAAGAGAATAACAAAGATCAATAAAACTAAAAGTTGGTTCTTTGAGAAGATAAACAAAATTGATAAACCTTTAGCCAGACTCATCAAGAAAAAAAGGGAGAGGACGCATCAATAAAACTAGAAATGAAAAAAGAGAAGTTACAATGGACACCGCAGAAATACAAAGCATTATAAGAGACTACTACAAGTAACTTTATGCCCATAAAATGGACAACCATGAAGAAATGGACAAATTCTTGGAAAGGTACAATTTTCCAAGACTGAACCAGGAAGAATTCGAAAATATAAACAGAGCTATCACAAGTAATGAAATTGAAACCATAATTAAAAATTTCCAACAAACGAAAGTCCAGGACCAGATGGCTTCACAGGTGAATTCTATCAAACACTTAGAGAAGAGTTAACACCAGTCCTTCTCAAATTCTTCCAAAAATACAAATGAGACTTAATTAAACTTCAAAGCTTTTGCACAGCAAAGGAAACCATAAACAAGATAAAAAGACTGCCCTCAGAATGGGAGAAAATATTTGCAAATGATGCAACAGACAAGGATTAATCTCCAAAATATACAAACAGCTCATGGAGCTCAATATCAAAAAACCAAAAAATCCAATTAAAAAATGGGCAGAAATGGCTTCCCTGGTGGCACAGTGGTTGAGAGTCCACCTGCCGATGCAGGGGACATGGGTTTGTGCCCCAGTCTGGGAAGATCCCACATGCCACAGAGTGGCTGGGCCCGTGAGCCATGGCCACTGAGCCTGCATGTCCGGAGCCTGTGCTCTGATATGGGAGAGGCCACAAGAGTGAGAGACCCACGTACCACAAAAAAAATAAAATAAAATAAAAGGGCAGAAGAACTAAATAAACATTTCACCAAAGAAGACATACAAATGGCCAAGAGGCACATAAAAAGATGCTCAACATCACTAATTATCAGAGAAATACAAATCAAAACTACAATGAGGTATCACCTTACACTGGTCAGAATGGCCATCATCAAAAGATCTACAAACAATAAATGCTGGAGAGGGTGTGGAGAAAAGGGAACCCTCTTGCACTGTTGGTGGGAATGTAAATTGATACAGTCACTATGGAGAACAGTATGGAGGTTCCTTAAAAAACTAAAAATAGAACTACCATATGACCCAGAAGTCCCACTACTGGTCATATACCCTGAGAAAACCATAATTCAAAAGGACACATGTACCCCATTTTTCACTGCAGCACCATTTACAGTAGCCAGGTCATGGAAACACTTAACTGTCCAATGATAGATGAATGGATAAAGACAATGTGGTACATATATACAATGGAATATTACTCAGCCATAAAAAGAAATGAATCTGGGTCATTAATAGAGATGTGGATGAGAGTCTGTCATACAGAGTGATGTAACCAGAAAGGGAAAATCAAATATTGTATATTAATGCATATGTGGAATCTATAAAAATGGTACAGGTGAACCTCTTTGTAGGGCAGGAATAGAGATGTAGACATAGAGAATGGACATGTGGACACCTTCGCCTTTGGGGGAAGGGGAAGGTGGAACGAATTTGGAGATTAGGGTTGACATAAATACACTACCATGTGAAAAACAAATAGCTAGTGGGAACTTGCTGTATAGCACAGGGAGCTCAGTGCCATGCTCTGTGATAACCTAGATGGGTGGGATTGGGGGGAGGGCTGGGATGGAAGTCCAAGAGGGAGGGGATATAGGTATACATATAGCTGATTCACTTCATATTACAGCAGAAACTAATACAACATTGTAAAGCAATTTTACTCCAATAAAAAATATGATATATTATTTTTATTTAAAAATCTGGGAAGTTTTCCCCTTTCTCTAATTTTGATAATGAATTGTTTGTGAGTGTGCCTTTGTCCTCTGATGTGTGGGAAAATCCACCAGTAAGCCATTTAGGCTTGGGAATGTGGGAAGTTGGGAAATTCTTGACAATTTCTGTTTTAATAGTTACTTTTCTGTTTAATTTTTCTATCACTGTGCCAATTTTGGCAGTTACTGTGTCTTTGAACGTATATATTTATCAATGTTAAATAGAGCTTCGGTTTGTTGCTTATTCTTTTCCAAAATGTTCTTCTAATATTTTTGAATCTCTTCTGTATTTGTGGTTAGTTCCCCATCCCTTCTCTCTTGTTTTTGTAACTTCTCCCTCTCTCTGTTGTGAATGTTTACTTGTGTTTTACTGATCTGTCTTTTCAGAAGTTTATCATATTTTATGTTTGTAATCATTCTTATTGTTTTGTTGTTCTCTGTTTTGTGGATTTGTGATATCTTTCTTGATTCTTTTTCTTAAGTTTATGTTTTTAATTTATTTAATTTTTCGAGGCCAATACATAAGCTCATTCATTTTTGACATTGTTTTCTGACACATTTAAAATTATTATTTTTCCCTCTAAGTAAACATTTTGATATTTTGAAATTTAACTGCTATTTAGCACTAAGTACCTTAGAGTTTTTTTGTCATTTCATCTTTAATCTATTGTTTAAAGGGAGTATGCTTTTAAGTTTTATAAACTGTTTTAATTATCTATTTGCTACTAATTTTCAAATTTATTGGATTGTGGTCAGAGAAAATATTTGGATGTTGAAATGTGTTGAGATGTCCCCTGTGGCTTATTTTACTGTTCCCCATGCTTTGGAGAGGAATCTAGAGTCCTAATGAATATTACAAAAAAATGGAAACACATCAATTAAATTGTACTTGTTAAGCATGCTAGTCAAGTCCTCCATAACCTAGGATAATTTTGAGGATACTGTGTTTTGAGGGGTGTGTGTGTAACTTCCAATTACATTTGTAAATTACATATTTTTCCTAATACTTTGTCATATGATATATTACATAGTTCAAGGCTATATATTTATATGATATATGATTTTAATTATTGTCTCCATTTAGTATAGATTTTTCCTTTAATCAGTATTCAACTTGCCTTTCTATCACACTTTCATTTTTATTTGAATGCTATTTTTTCATATTAAAATGACCAGCTTGCATTATTTTAACAATTGTTAGCTAGTCCTTTGTTTTCTAATCCTTTTAAATCAAATTTCTTGTGATATTTTTTCTTCATCTTTTAAATACATATCATTAGTTCTATTTTATTAAAACCTATGACTGCATCCTTTTAATAAATAAATACATTTATGTATAACATAACAGATAAAAACGAACTTATTTTGCCATCTCCCTTCATATTTTGTAATTATCATGCTTTTTTTGGTTTTGATTTCTTTTTCTAATTATTATTGCAAAGATGATATTTTTCTTTTTCTACTGCTGATTTGTAAGCTCTATGTGGTTTTTTTTTATAGTAACACTTAATTTTTAAGGCCTTTATGCACCCACATTTTCCCTAATTATTTAAGATTATCAATACCTGTATCCTCTTTTATGGGCAACAGCAATTGTTTTTATCATGCTTTGTCACTCACCTATCTTTAACCTTCCCAAACCATCATGTTGATTTTCAGATTGTTGCAGATATTCTTGGTGAGTTTGATGACTTTATAGGGGAAAAGGTTGGCACTCTATAAACCCTTTTCAACAGAAATCTAGTGTCATTTAAAAACACATATATTAATTTAAAAATATTTTGTTTTTCCTTTGTCCCTATTTCCTCTCCTCTTTAGACAGATTGGCTCTTTTTCTTTCACATTTTTCTTAGCTTATCACTTAAAAATTTTATTCTCTATCTCTTGATATTACTTTTGAAAGGACCTCCTTCATCTTAATGTTTGGTTTATTAATTTGCTCTCGGAATCCATTTATTCTATCATTTAACTCATTGTTATCATTTTGAGAACTTTATTTGCAGGTAGAAAAAAATCCAGTTTCATCTTAAAAGGAATTTAATGGCATATGCAAACAAATATGTCTTCAGCTATAGTATGAACAGGGCTCCTACCTCTGATCTTTATTTGTAGACTTGATGCTCAGACTCACTTCCATTATGAAAGGAAGACAGTTTTAGGTTTCAAACAACATCATCCAGAGCAATCTAGAAGCATCTGTGTCCCACAACTTCCCCACAGAATCCTGACAGTCACTTGAATTTGACCACCTTAGGTTACACGCCAACACAGAGATCAGTCACTGTGGACAGGGAAGCAACACATATTGTTCAGTTTTTCAAGACCATAGGCTCTTTGAGAACCACACATGTCCCAGTGTAAATTATAGGCCATTGAGAAATGGGAGTGGTGATGTTAGGGAGGCCACTAATTGGTGTTATAATTCTTTTGAAAAGGTTATTTTAAGGCAATATCACCAATCATTTCTCATGCACACATCTTGTTCTTATTTCATGCTTGCAAATGCCTTTTAAAAAATTTCTGAGATAATAATAATAGTTGTTTAAAATCCCTCCTCAAACTGCCATATTGCATTTGTCTCTTCTGTTACAGATAGGTCACTTTTTGCTTTTTTTCCCAATGTTTGACCTTCATCAATACTTTAACTGTTTTGCCCCAAGCTCAGGTTTGTTCTCTCTAGACTGTCAGCTGTCTAGGCTTGTCCTCCTTTTGGTAAAATTTACATCTAGAAAGCAAAACAGATGTCTGAACTCAGTACTGTAGTGTGGACTCAAACATCTCTTTTTGTTCATGACATTTTTTGCACCCAGGTCAACTTCCTCCCATGTCTGAAGGTACCACTCTTGTCTGATGAACTCAACCTTAGTTTCAAGAGCCTGGTCCAAGGGGAAGGGGTGTAGATGCACACTAGCTAGTCTATGTGCACCTGTTCTCAGCATGATTTTGGCATTGTCTTCCTTCCTCCTTCCTGCCATTGTCTTCCTGCTACTGCTCTCTCACCAGGGACCAGGACAAGGTGGACCTTCAAGTGTTGGCACACTTATGTACCTGTCTGTAGGTCCCCCTATTCTGAGTGTTTACCTGGACAGCAACACCAGTCTGTGTCCTTACATGCCACCAAAGGGGTTCTAATCAGTTCTTGCCCAGAGTACTCTGTCAGAGACAAAATTTGTTGTTCCAAATTTTAACAGGTGTCCTACTCAGCTGGGCTCAGTCTCCTATCTCTGTCCCTCTTCCAGACACCATTCTTCCTTACAGTGAGATCCAACTATCTTTAGTCTTCCAAGTTTTCCTTTAAGTTTTTTTCCTACAGGAATCCATTCTGACCCCCTGTGTTTTCTCTAGTGTCTCCAGGCTTGGTGTGAAGGACTATGCAGAAAGCTGGAGCATAATTTATCACCTAGATCTAAGCTGTAAGCCTTTCTTTATTCCTCTGTGATAAAATGGAATCTCTCTTATCATTTACACCCTTTCCTTCAATTGACAAGATGGATGACAAGAGTTTGATTCCTTACCACTCCATGGGAAGTGATACTTTTTTTTTTTTTTTTTTTTTTTTTTTTTTTTTTCTTTTTGCGGTATGCGGGCCTCTCACTGTTGTGGCCTCCCCCGTTGCGGAGCACAGGCTCCGGATGCGCAGGCCCAGCGGCCATGGCTCACGGGCCCAGCCGCTCCGCGGCATATGGGATCCTCCCAGACCGGGGCACGAACCCGTATCCCCTGCATCGGCAGGCGGACTCCCAACCACTTGCGCCACCAGGGAGGCCCGGAAGTGATACTTTTAAAGAGACATTTTACTCAGAGAGAGGAAAAAAATATTTATATAATGGTGGGGAATTTCAGGTACAAAATCAAGCCAGATATATATGTATGTGTATATATATATATATATATATATATATATATATATATATATATATATATATATATATATATGGGGTAAATGTGGCTCCTAAGTCTCACAATAGAGAAGAATACCTAAATCACTTATTTGTGAGATCATCCTTCTATAACATATAATAACATACAAGGTTAGAATTGCCCTTGTTCTCTATACTGGACATGTAAAAAAAATAAAATTAGTAAGATACATATTCTTATAAACATTGAAGAACATCTGACAAAGGCAGAGATCATCAAAGAGCTTTTGTCATAAGGGTGAACTGAAATTTACAGTGGAAATAGTTAATATGTTAGTCATATGATACCAGAAAATGTTATACCAATCATAAAATGTGTTGCTATTTTCTATTCTCATTGTTAGTTTGCTTTGAAAATTTTATTCTCTTCATTGCTGATATTTAAAGTCAGTTCTTTAAGTAAAATATTAAAATAAATGTGATTTAGAAATGAATTCAATGACTGTTTTAGCAAATCAAGGTCTGTGTGTTTTTTAAGTTTTACATTACATTGAAGATGCAAGTAGCATTAGTGAAATTAATAGTACAGAGACTTTCAGTACTTTTTAAAATGCAAACATTTTATCAAAGTTTTTGTGATTTTCCTTCTTTTTTTCTCATTCACATATGTGTACACACACTTAGAATATTATATCAAGCAGAAGTAGGTCCTCCCTTAACAGTAATTACTTTAAGTGTAAACTCTCCAATCAAAGATAGAGATTTTCAGAATGGGTAAAAAATACTCATGATCCAGCTACATACCGTCTCTAAGGGACTCAATTTAGATTGGCACATAAAAGTAGTTTGAAAGTGAAATGCTGGTAAAGATATTCCATGCAAATAGTAACCAAAAGACAGCAGAGGTAGCTATACTGATATCAGAAAAATAGGCTTTAAATAAAACATTCTTAAGATGCAAAATAGGACAATATATCTTAATAAAATATTCAATATAGCAAGAAGATACAACAATTGCAAACATTTACTCACCTTGTAACAGATCATCAAAATATATGAAGCAGGGCTACCCTGGTGGCTCAGTGGTTGAGAATCTGCCTGCCAATGCAGGGGACACGGGTTCGAGCCCTGGTCTGGCAAGATCCCACATGCCGCAGAGCAACTGGGCCCATGAGCCACAACTACTGAACCTGCGCGTCTGGAGCTGTGCTCCACAACAAGAGAGGCCGCGACAGTGAGAGGCCCGCGCACCTCAATGAAGAGTGGCTCCCACTCGCCGCAACTAGAGAAAGCCCTTGCACAGAAACGAAGACCCAACACGGCCAAAAAAAATTAAATTAAATTAATTAATTAATTTTTAAAAACACGAAGCAAAAACTGAACTGAAGGGAAAAATAGACATTTCTTCAATAATAGTTGGAGATTTCAACATCCCACTTTCAATAAAGGACAGAACAACCAGACATAAGGTAAGTAAGGAAATAAGGACTTGAGCAACACAATAAACCAACTAGATGTAAAAGACATATACAGAACGCAGTAACATGGGTGTACTTAGTAACAACGAATTACACACTTAAAAATGGTTGAGATGACAAATTTTGTTATCTGTATGTTACCACATATAAAATTTTAAAAATTTAATATAACTATGAGGAGTTATGGTTTCATGGATACAATGTTTCAGTTTTGCAAGATGAAAAATAGTTCTGGTGATGGATGGTGGTGATGGTTTCACAACAGTGGGAACGTACTTAATACTACAGAACTGTACACTTTAAAATGGTTAGGATAGTAAATTTGTGAGTATTTTACCACAATAAGAAAACAAAAAAAATCATCATAAAAAACCTTCATGTGATAAGACCAGGGTTTAAAACATGTGTCTGGCATAACTCCTACAATCATGTTAAGATAGACATTTGCTTTACACCAAATTCAAGGCTAGTAACAACCACAATAAGGAAGCAGTATGGACTTCTCTGCAGTATGGACTTCACTCCCATTTCACTGTATAAAATATGTGGAGTGAGAAGATTTGGATGTTGCCACACATTTCAGTCTTACCAGAAACAGCATTCATCACTCTGTCTTGTATAAAATACATGGGAAACGTGTTCCCCTTTACCAGAGTACAGCATGAGAAACCTTGTGAATTTTGAAGCTCAGAATTTTGCATAAGGCTCTGGAGGCTGTTAATCACCTTATTGAAAATATGAGATTCCTAAAAACAAATTTCTGTCACCAAATAAATCTAAAGAAAATCATGGTGGAGATATACAAAAATAAAGTCATTTCAAGTTCAGTAGGACTCCAAAAATTTCCAAGTTTATTTAAAGATGCGTGTTTATTAAAGAAATTAGGGAAAACCATCCAAAAAAGTAGAAATATTTTCATGGCTCTACACTTCTTTCTCTGCATCTTAAAGTTGTTTTAAATATACTATAAAAGGTGGAATTATTTCTGGTTTATTCACTTAATATAATAACTGTTTCTCACAAGCATTTACGTTTGGGCCTGTGTCATATATGTGCTTAGATTTGTTAATTAAAAAATTCTTAAGCACCCAGTCTGTTCCAAATCAATCTATATGCTGAGAAAGATATAAGAAAAATGGAAGTCAAGAAATTTAGAGTCCTGAATATATAATGCAGATGAGCAGATGAGGGTCCAAACTCCAGGAGAGCTTCCAGAAGGAAAATCTTTTAACATTCCCAAGCAACGTTAATCAGTCCCTCCCACTGGACTTTCCAGTTCAGATCTTCATTCTTTTATCTTCATGTCTAAAGTCTCCCGAAGCTCTTGACTGGGTGGTGAAACTCAAGCTGACCTGAACTCATTTGGGAGCCAATATGATCTGAACAGATGTGAGTCTATTTTTAGTCTTTAGCATATTTTGTGTGAATATTCATAGATTCCCTGAAGAATTGTCAGCATGTTTGCTTATTGAGTGCTGCTTTAGACAAAGAGTATGATACATTATGTCATGTAAACACTGTATTACCTTTTCTAAAAATTGAAAAGTTTTGGATTCCAAAACAAATCTGATGTGAATGTTTCAGATAGATTATGGGCCTGCACTTAACCGCGGAATTGTAATGCTTACATGCCATGCTTATAGATTCTGAACTTCTGGAAAGGAGACTTACTTCACCTTTGTATCCCCAATACCTTGTGAAAAATAGATGCTCAATTAATGATTTTTGTGTCCTGCTGTATCTGACAAAGGAATTAGGCTCTGGAGCATGAATAGCAAGCATAAGAAGATGAATTTCAGTACCCTATTTTTGAGACTAGATTCTCAGGGACCATCCTATGATGAATTTCAGGGTATGCCTATCATTATCTTATACACATTTTGATTCCTTTAGAAGTTGAACCCCAATCTACATTGTAGATTTTTAATGTTACATAACAACAGTGTTGAAGGATGTGAAATCCTCATAGACTTCCATAATTTACCAGGTTTTTAGATGATCACATCAACTGGTTTGACAAATATTGTATGTTGGGCTTTTTCTTTTTACTGTGTCTTGAATCCATGACTTGAAGTCAGGGACTCATGTTTGGATAATCTTCTATCTTCTTGCTCAGGGTCATGCAGGTAGGGTGTTCTTTCTAAATATAAACCTGAACCTGTTTTGTTTTGTTTTTTTGGCCCCAAACACAAACACATCTCCTTTGATTCAAGTCCAAAATTGACTTTAATTCATTTCCATTTTTTCCCAAGTTTCTAGCTGCTTTATTTATTTTCTTTTGTACACTGGCAAACCACTTTCTCCAAACTTTGAGCTCCTTGAGGAAAGGGCCTTAGCTCTATTCATCTGTGCATTCCAGTGTTCAGCATGATGTCCTATACATGCAGATGCCTAGCAATTTTTGGAAAAAGGTTTTAAAATTACTGCCACTATTCTTTTATGTGCATTTAACTTTTATTTATAAACCTCTGAAAAATGTAGAGTGAAGCAATAGGAATAAGTCAGGACCTGTAAAATACTCATGACCAGGAGGACCTCAGATACCACTTAGCTCCTCTTTGCTCATTGACCACATGGGTAGGAAGCAAGTTAAGTGACCAGCAGAACCAAGTGTAAAGTTGAGATTTGGTGCCCAGTCTCTTTCCCTCTCATGTTGGTCTTGCCTCAGATTAAACTGAAAATTGTAATAAGCCATAGATGAGCCCTGTGCCCAGAACAGACATTCATAAAACATCTACTGAGTGAATGACATTGTGATGAGAAAACAGACCACTAATAAAAGGAAATGCCCAGGTTGGCAGAAAAGACATGCTAAAATAAAAATCATGAAATCATCATCATACCCCTTTAAATCATGAACCACGCTTTGAAAACCCGTTTGGACTTCATTTCAACCCCTAAATGTGATGTTAATTTTTACTCTTCACCTTTTAGTGTCTGAGGGGGAACAGGAAAGGACCATATTTGGCTGGGAAATGACTGGAAGTTAAAGTAAGACATCAGGGTTCTCAGAAGAAAAGGATGAGGAGTCAGTTTTATATCTGTTCCTTGCACATACTATATAATTTCCTTTGTATGATTTTAAGATTTCTCTATTTATTACTAGTTTTCAACAAATTGCTTATGATATGCCTTTGTGTATTTTTCATCATGTTTCTTTTACTTGGAATTCACTGAGTTTCTGAATCTATGGGCTTTTGTTTTCATAAATTTGGGACATTTTTAGTCATTGTTTCTCCCAATATTTTTCTTCTGTCCCCCCTCTTTCTCATCTTCTTTGGGGATTCTGATAATATTAGGCTGCTTGAAGTTCTCCTAAAGTTCATCAATTCTATACCCCTTTTCTTCAGTTCTTTCTTTCTTTCTTTTTCTTTCTTTCTTTCTTTTTTCTTTCTTTCTTTTTTCTTTCTTTCTTTCTTTCTTTCTTTCTTTCTCTCTTTTTCCTTCTTTCCTCTCTCCCTCCCTTTGATCAATACATCAATTTCATTGAGTCATAGAGAATGTGAAGAAAAGCAGATGAATTGAGATATGCTGCTAGAAAGATACGATGGAACAAGTTTTCAAATAGCCCCAAATTTAGCAGTAAAAAGGCAGTGTTTTATTTGGTAAAGCCAGGGAAAGCTTCTCTCATGTAAGTGAATATAACTGCAGCTCTGTGGTAGAAGATTACACTTCCAGAAAGCAGTGATTGAGGGAGACGGAACTGCAGAACAACACAGAAGGGAGACCTGCCCCCCAAGACATTGGCCCTGGCCCAGAAAGAGATTATAAAGACCATAAGTGGAGGTGAGAATGTAGGAATGTGGGAGAGGAAGCAAGAGAGGGAGCTAAGAGTGCAGTTCAGGATGGCAGCAGAGGAAGACCTAAACACAATAGAAAACCTCCTCCCATGGACACAATAAATCTACAGCTACAAATAATTTTCCTCTGAAAAGGACCTGAGAACTGGAGGAACAGCCTCTCCACAACAAAAGACCAAATAAAAGCATTGAGAAGGATGTGACAGGTGGAGACACAGCTTTGCCCGGGACCCCACCCCAGGTGTGGTGACCTCACAACTGGAGGGATTCCCCAAATCTGGAACCCTTGAGGAGTGAAGGGATTGTACCACACATCAGGCATCCTGACTCTGAGGGACAGCATTGGAAAGATGTGCCCCCCAGACGTCTGGTTTTGAAAATCAAAGGGGAACAGACCAGGAGAAGTACTGAAATGTAGGAAACAGAGATCCCACTCTGAAAGAGCTTGCTTGAAAACCTACTCTCCCTGAGACCCAGTGCAGAAGTGATAGGTTGAAAACCTACTATAGCATAAATGAGGGAGACCCACTTACTAATTTTAAAGCAGTTGCTGCAGGGACTTTATCCAGAGATGGGAGCACTACCAGACACCATTTTTGCAATCTCATCCTAACTTCAGGAGATGGAGCCAATGGACACAATTTTTAGTGCCCTCCCCCGTTCCTGCACTGGAGGGTGTGCTCTACCAACCCTGGACCACAGCCAGGCTGGTCGACTGCTCTGCACCCCATCACCTTGGCAGAACTGAAGCAGCAACTGTCTGCACCAGTGCCCTGAGCTGTACCCTCTATGCAAAGCAGCTGAGCTGCACCTGCACCCTGCTCTCCCCAGGAAGCAGCTGAGCCCCGGTTCATCAGGACTGGGTGCCCTGACCTCTGCCTGACCTGCACCGAGACCAAGCTTCAACTGGGATGGGTAAGTCACTTAAATCCCACCCTTCTCATGCAGCAGCCATGGCCCTATTACAAATGGTGGGCACATACAGCCCACACAGCCCACACTATGCCCATAGTGTTCCTGGCACTGGTGGCCTGAGGAGATTGCACTCTGGGACACACAGAACAGTTCCTACATGAGACCACTCCTTGGAGACTGAGGGAGGTCACCATTTCACCTAATACTTACAGACAAACACAGAGAAACAGGCAAAATGAGGAGACAGAGGAATATGTTACAAACCAAAGAACAAGGCAAACCCTCAGATAAAGATCTTTATTTAATGAAATGGTGATAAACAGAGTACCTGATAAATAATTCAATTGAATGGTCATAAAGATGCTATCAATCTCAGAGAAGAAACGGTGGACACAGTGAGAAGTTAAAAAAAGAGATAGAAAATACAAGAAAATACCAAACAGAAGTTATAAGTGAACTGAAAAATACACTAGAGAGGTTCAACAGCAGAGTGGATAAAACAGAAACACAAATCAGAGAGCCAAAAGACAAAGCAATGGAAAACACACAGACAAAACAGCAAAATGAGGAAAGAATTAAAAGAATTGAGAATACCTTCAGGGACCTCTAGGACAACATCAAGTGAAATAACATCACATTATAAGGGTCCCAGAAGGAGAAAAGAAAGAGAAAGGGCCAGAAAAAAATTGTTTGAAGAAATAATGACTGAATACTTTCCTAATCTGGGGAAAGAAACAGACATCCAGGTCCAGGAAGTCCAGAGAGTTTCAAATAAGATGAACCCAAAGAGATGCTCACTGAGAGACACTATAATTAAAATGACAAAAGTTAAGTTTAAAGAGAGAATTTTAAAAGCAGTAAGAGAAAAGCAACATATTATGTACAAGAGAAACTCCAAAAAGCTATAAGCAGATTTTTTCAGCAGAAACTGTCCATGACAGAAGGAAGGATATGACATATTCAAAGTGCAGAAAGGAAAAAATTTCCAACCAAGAAGTCTACCTTTGCAAGGTTTTCATTTAGAATTGAGGGAAAGATTGAGTTTTCTAGATAAGCAAATGCTAAAGGAGCTCATCATCACTAAACTGGCTTTATAAGAAATGTTAAAGGGACATCCTAAGCTAAAAAGAAAAGGCAGTAATTAATAATAAAAAAAATAATAATAATAAGTGAAAATCTCACCAGAAAAGGTAAACAAATAGTAAAGGTAGTGTTCAACATCCATTTATGATTTTAAAAACTCTCAACAACATGTATATAAAAGAAACATACATGAAGATAATAAAGGCCATATGTGGCAAGCCCACATCATACTCAACAGTGAAAACCTAAAAGCATCTTTTCTGAGATCAGAAACAAGAGAAGGATGCCCACCCTCACCACTATTATTCAAGATAGTATTGGAAGTCCTAGTCACAGCAATGAGATAAGAAAAAGAAAGAGACTCCAAACTGGAAAGGAAGAAGTAAAACTGTCACTTTTTGCAGCTGACATGATACTATACACAGAAAGTCCTAAAGAAACCACCATAAAACTACTAGAACTCATCAAAAAATAGAGTAAGATGCTGAATACAAAATTAATATACAGAAACCTGTTGCATTTCTATACACTAATAAACAATCAGAAAGAGAAATTAAGAAAATAATCTGATTTACAATCCCATTAAAAACAGTGAAATATCTAGGAATGAATCTACCTAAGGAGGTAAAAGACCTGTACTCAGAAAACTGTAAGACACTTCTGAAAGAAATTGAAGGTGACACAAACAAATGGAAAGGTACACTGTGCTCTTGGGTTAGAAGAATTAATATTGTTAAAATGACTGTAATACCCAAGGCTGTCTACAGATTTAATTAATTCCTTATCAAAATACCCATAGTATTTTTCACAAAACTAGAATAAATAACCCTAAAATTTGTACAGAACCACAAAAGACAATGAATAGCAAAAACAATCTTGAGAAAGAAGAACAAAGATGGAGGTATCACAGTCCTTGATTTCAAATTATACTACCAAACTATGGTCATCAAAACATTGTGGTAATGGCACAAGAACAGATACACAGATCAATAGAACCAAATAGAGAGCCTGCAAATAAAACTTATTGATATGATAAGGTCAATGAATTGACCTTATATAATATGGTCAATTAATGTATGACAATGGAGGGAAAAGGTATGATATGGTCACTTATATGATATGGTCAATTAATGTATGACAAATGAGGGAAAAGACAATCTCTTCAATAAATTGTGTTGGGAAAAATGGACAGTTACATGCCAAAGAATCAAACTGGACTACCTTTTCACACTGTATACAAAAAATAAACTCAAAATGGATCAAAGACTTAAATGTGAGAGCTGAAACCATAAAATTTCTAGAATAAATCAGAGGTAGTATGCTCTTTGACATATTTTTTTGGATCTGTCTCCTCAGGTAAGGGAAACAAAAGCAAAAAATAAACAACTGGGATCACATCAAAGTAAAAAGCTTTTGCACAGTGAAGGAAACCATCAATAAAATGAAACGGCAGCCTCCTGAAGGGGAGAAGATATTTGCAAACAATACATCTGATAAAGTTTTAATATCCAAAATATATAAAGAACTCATACAACTCAACATGAAACAAAAAAACAAGCAACTAGATTAAAAAATGGACAAAGGACTTGAATAGACATTCTTCCGAGGAAGATACACAGGTGGCCAACAGGCACATGAAAATATGCTCACCATCACTAACCATCCAGGAAATGCAAATCAAAACCACAATGAGATAACACCTCACACCTGTCAGAATGTTATAATCAAAAAGACAACAAAGACATGTATTGGCAAAGATGTGGAGAAAAAGGAACACTTCTACACTGTTGGTGGGCCTTTAAATTGGTGCAGCCACTATGGGAAACAGTATGGAAGTTTCTCAAAAAGTTAAAATTAGAACTACTATACCATCCAGTAGCTCCACATCTGAGTTTTTATCTGAAGAATATGAAAACACTAATTTGAAAACATATTTGTACCCATATGTTCACTGCAGTGTTATTTACAGTAACCAAGATATGGAAGCAACCTAAGTGTCCTTTGATAGATAAATAGATAAACAAATTGTGGTATATATACCTTGGAATGTTAACTAGCCATAAAAAAAGTGAAATCTTGCAGTTTTTGACTGCATGGTTGGACCTAGATGATACTTCGCTAGGTGAAGTAAGTCAGGCAGAGAAAGACAAGCACTGTATGATTTCACTTATATGTGGAATCTAAAAAATAAAAGAAAGGAACCAAACAAAAAACTGAAACAGACTGAGATGCGGAGAACAAACTGATGGTTGCCAGAGGGAAGAGGTAGGGGAATGGGTGAATTAGGTGAAGGGGATTAAGTTATAAAATAAATAAGTCACAGGGATGTACTGGACAGCAGTGGTCCCCAACCTTTTTGACACCAGGGACCGGTTTCATGGAAGAAAATTTTTCCACAGACTGGGCTGGGATTGGTGGGGGATGGTTTGGGGATGATTCAAGTGCATTACATTTACTGTGCACTTTATTTCTATTATTATTACATCATAATATATAATGAAATAATTATTCAACTCACCATAATGCAGAATTACTGGCACCCCTGAGCTAGTTTCCTGGAAGTAGATGGTCCCATCTGGGGTGGGGGGTGGGAGACAGTGACACTGAAATGTTTTGCTTATGTCCAGTCTACTCTGTAATCTTGTTTTGGTTGCTGTCACTGCAGAGAACCCTGCTTCACAAAGATAGCGTGTTGGAAATGGAAGCAGGCTTTTCAGTGCTTTTGTGGTAATCTCAGGATATTCCGCCTTGACTTTAATCCAGAATATATGGAGATTTGAAGTTGTCTCAGATATACTTTTAAGGTCACCGTCATTTGTGATCTCAAGCAGTTGATCCTCTTCTAGCACGGAGAAAGTCGATTCACCTGGCTTATCCACAAATGGGTCATGGATCCATTCCTTCGCAGTTTGGGGGTCTTTTGTGGTTGGGAAGTAATACTCAAACTCTTTTGAAAGTTGAGATAGGTGATCATGCACCAGCTGGGAGAAGAAGGCCCTGGCTCAGCCTCTTTCAGAATCTCTGTTAGTGTTTGAAACATGCCAAAACTCCCAGTGTTCACTCGTCACCCCCATAATTTCAGTTTGGCTTTGAATTGAGCCACTTTATCTGCAGACTTGAACACGGTTGTCGTTCTCCCCTGAAGTGACAGATTGATGTCATTGAGCAGACCGAATATGTCACACAAGTAAGCAAGTTTTGCGACCCATTCTGTGTCACTGAAATATGCTGCCAATGGTGACTGTTTTTCTAAAAGAAATCTCTGGAGCAGCTCTCGTAACTCAGAAACTCTGGCCAGTGATCTACCTTTAGAAAGCCATCTCACTTCTGTGTATCAGAGAAGACGTGTGTGCTCTGTGTCCATCTCCTCACAGAGCTGCGTGAACAGACGTGAGTTAAGGGCATATATGTGATTAATGATTAATGTGATTGATAATTTTAATCACATCCTGCAAAATGTTGTTAAGTTCAGGTGACGTTTTTCAGCTAGCCAGCAATTCTCTATGGATGACACAGTGCATAGACTCACATTCAGAAGCGACCTCTTTGACCAAGTAGTGAAACCAGAAAGCCATCCAGTCATGGCAGCTGCTCCATCCGTGCATATACCAATGCAAAGTGACCAATTCAGTTTTCCTGATATATAATCATTCAAAGACTTGAATAGTTCTGCAGCTGTGGTGTTGGTTGGCAACAAAAGTGCACATAACATAGCTTCATGAACATCCTCCTGAAAAATATATCACAAAAAAAACAAGCACTGTTGTCTTGTCAATAGCAGTAGGCTTGTCAAACTGGATTGCATACCACGGTGACTCTTTAATCCTCTCTAACAATTGAACCTCAATATCCTCTGCTATTTCATCAATTTGTCTAGTTATGGTGCTAGCCAAAAGAGGAACACGTACCATCTTTTGAACTGCAGCCTCTCCTAAAAGTTCACAAAAAACGTCCTTAGCAGCAGGCAGGATCAACTTTTCACCAATAGCCAAGGGCTTCTTAGCTTTAGCAATGTGGTTAGCCGCTAAAAATTATGCTCACCATGCAGACACATTTGATGAAGTGGTGGCCTTCAATAATGGCTTTTGTTCTTTCTGTTCATGTTTCTTTCTTTTGAAAAACTCCAGAGCCTTGTCTTTTAATTCAGGGTGCTTTGTCTCCATGTGGCGAAGCAGTTTTGAAGGTGTCATGGCTTCGTTGGATAGCCGGTCGCCATATATTATACAAAGTGGGCTTGGAGAATGTGAAGCACCTGTTGCGATGGACTTTTAATTTAAGTAGGACTCTTGGTATTTTCTTTTAAATGCAGCTTCCTTTTTGTTGGCAGTCTTAGAGTCTTCTGCTGTCTCATCATTGGGTCTTTCCCCCTTTTCAAAGAATCTCTCCAGTGACGTTTGTTTTTTACTCATTTTGGCGAGGGTTAGCTTGTGGGCTTACCAAAACTGTGACTGAGACAAGTGCATAGCGCAGGAAAGAGGAGAAGAGGGAAGTGGTAAATAAAATAATGGGCGGGCCATGTGTGGACTAAAGTAAGTGTTGGATTCTGACTTAAAGCCTGCCACCAGATGCAGCTTAATTGTCACTTGCCACTCACTGATAGGGTTTTGATATGAGTCTGCAAACAAATGATTTATTATGATCTCTGTGCAGTCAAACCTCTCTGCTAATGATCATCTGTATTTGCAGCCGCTCCCCAGCGCTAGCATCA
The DNA here is from genome assembly GCF_964341445.2 of Mesoplodon mirus. Lineage (NCBI taxonomy): Eukaryota > Metazoa > Chordata > Mammalia > Artiodactyla > Ziphiidae > Mesoplodon > Mesoplodon mirus. Next base: position 104,022,834 of record NC_138984.1, on the reverse strand, counting down.
CCGCCTCAGCTCCACCTCAGTTCACCAGGCATTAGATTCTCATAAGGAGCGTGCAACCCAGATCCCTCACATGCACAGTTCACAGTAGGGTTCGTGCTCCTCTGAGAATCTAATGCCGCCTCTGAAATGACAGGGGGTGGAGCTCAGGTGGTAATGTGAGAGATGGGGAGTGGCTGTAAATACAGATGAAGCTTGGCTCGCTCACCCACCTCTTACGTCCTGCTGTGCAGTCCGGTTCTTGGGGGTCGGGGACCCCTGCTGTACAGCACAGGTGATATAGTTGATATAATATTGTAATAACTTTGTATGGTGACAGATGGTAAGTAGATTACTGTGGTGATCATTTCCTAATATGTAAAAGTATCAAACCACTATGTTGTACACCTGAAACTAATATAATATTGTATCTCAATTTAAAATTGAGAAGTTTAAAATTAAAAAGAGGAAGAGAGAGGGGGCTAGACCATCATCAGCTTGGCTGGAATGAGGAAGAGATTGGAAGTAGAGTGGCTCTGACATCTGAATCTGGCTGACTGGGTTGATGACGTGCAGTTAGTAAAAATTAATAATGCAGGACAAAGACTAGGTTGTAAGAAGAAATATGATACTTATATAGCCCTTAAATTTAATTATTTAGGGATTTGAGACCATGCACAATCAAATGACTTATCCAAAGACACAATTTCCTCTAGTGAGGCAAGAACATAACCTACTTTTCCCCAGTCCACAGTATTTTCTGCTTGACGCCTTTTTTCTCTTTAGTATTTATTCTGATTAGCAAGTGTTTACAATTCCTCCTTCTGTCTAACTTGAATTCTTTTTTAAGTAAAACAAAGCTAAGTTTTAATTTTATCTTATTCTTCCCTTAACACAGAGATAGATCCTTTACCTAATGATAATGTATAATTGACACTTTTATATTTTTTCCTTAGGCTAAACAGTCTTATTCATTTTTATCTTTTCCTGTGCATAATATCTAGTTGAACCTAGTTTGAATTAACAACACCTTTGCCATTAGTAAGGGCCATTATAGCACTTTGAAGTTTCATTTCAAAAATGATATATTTACAAATTGATTCACTTTGAGTGAATCAATGAATTATTACTTATGAGTAATTACTGATGAGTTACTACTGATGAGTCTGAGGACATCATGCCAATTACCAGTACCTTATGTGATTGGCACTGCTAGGTAGTAAGCAAGTGCAGCCTGGAAGTAGACACAGGAACTCTGTCTTCTCAAGGCTGCTCCTTCCCTCCCACACCCTATCTCAGAACCATGTCTATTAGACTAGAGGTTCAATTTTATTTTAGGTTTCAGGACAAATGGTTGAGGGTTTCCCTTATATTGTGAACTTCTGTGGAATGCACACTATTTTTCAATCATTTTCACACAATCACATTTAGAGTCCACAACTAGGAAAAGATAATATTGTTCACATACTGATAACAGTGAGGAAACTGAGTTTAGGAAAATCCCAGCAATTCATCAGAGGAGACACCATGAGTAGTGACAGACAAAAGTGACCCCACGTAGGTCGACTCTAGTCCAGGGCTTCCCCCTACCCTCCATACATCATTAAATGCTTATTCCAGAGTTATTTCACTTTGAGTTAATTTAATCAATCATCTGCATCTCCTTTTAAATCTTTCCAAAGTCTCCACAACTGTCCATATGAAGTTATGAATGTAGTGACAAAGTTGGAGACGCATGTCTACTTTGCTTCCACTTTTCCTTTCAAGAATTTGTGTGTGGGTATATGTGACTGTGTAACTGTGTGAATGCTTATGTGTGTATGAGCAGATGAAGTGTGTATGTAAACACGTGTAGAAGCATATGGGAGTGTGTGTGGCACATCTGAGTGTGTGTTTATGTGGACATAAGTGAGTGTGTGTGGGGGGAGCATGGATGAGCGTGTGTACACATATGTGGATGTGTCAGTGAGGGACATATGTAAGTATGTATGTGGCAGATGTGAGTGTGTGAATGTGTGTGTGTGTGTGTGTGTGTGTAAATGTGTGATGTGTTTTGGCAAAGAATGGTCAAAGGTGTTGTTCTCCTTGGATTTCTGTCCAATCCTCAGATTGTGAGAACAACAAAGTGGTGCTAGTTTGTGCAGTAGGCATTGCACTGACCTGGGGTTCCCAACATCAATTTGCACCCATTCTCTTACTAGCTGATTGAGTTAAATACTCAAAGGACACTCACTAGAATCAGCCACTGCCCATTTTCTCCAGACACCTCCCTTCCCTTGGACTCAATACTCTGGCATTGCCAAAAATTCCTGGGAACTTCCTGTGTCCGCCACACATTTCTGCTGTGTCTTTGCCTGCCTTGGTATTTTCCCCTTTCCTTCTGTTCACTTAATAATTCTTATTCCTCTCATAATACCTATTCTTCCTTGTTTTCCTTTTGGGATTAACTCTTACTTCACAAGCAGTCATGGTGGGCTATAATTCAAGGTGATCTATCTTTGTCTAGGCAAGAACTGAGATTTTTTGAGTGGAGGAGTATAAAGAAAGGAAAACCACTGGAGCTCATTCACCACAGCAGTGGTTTCCTGATGAGACAGACAAGCTCCCCAGAGTTCTCCATGCCTGCCACTCTCGCCTTCCCAACGGTTCTATATAAACCAGAGAGACTTAGTGCTCACCAAGTCTTCCACATGCTCCTCCACATTTTCCATACTTCATTGCAGTTATTTCAGGGCTATATGCCTTGTTTTGGCCAATGGACTGTGAGAAAAAGTGATGTTTTTAGCTTCTGGGCCAAGCAGTTAAGAACCAGTGTGACTCCTATATCCTTCAATGTAATATTACTGAGTCATAAACAAAGAAGAATGAAGTGATGCCATTTACAGTAGCATGGATGGACCTAGAGATTATCATAGTAAGTGAAGTAAGCCAGACAGAGAAAGACAAATATCATATGATATCACTTACATATGGAATCTAAAAAAATGATACAAATAAATTTACTTACAGAAGAGAAACCTACTCACAGACACAGCAAACAAACTTATGGATACCAAAGGGGAAATGAGGGGAGAAGGGATAAGTTAGTAGTTTAGGATTAACAGACACACACTACTATTTATAAAATAGATAAACAACAAGGAACTATTGTATAACACAGAGAACTATATTCAGTATCTTGTAATAATCTATAAAGGAAAAGAATCTGAAGAAGAATATATATATATAACTGAATCACTTTGCTCTACACCTGAAACTAACACAACATTGTAAATCAACTGTCCTTTAATTTAAAAAAAGTCTAAATCCCTGGGTCACTGTTTGGCAGATACCCCACCTGCATCAGACTAGGATATAAGCAATAGTCAAACCTTCCTTGGGTTCAGCCACTGTGATTTAGGGGTAGATGTGCTTGCAGTATCTAGAGCTGATTACTTCAATCAATATAACTCTATTTTCTAGTTAAATTATTTTCTGCTTTAGTTACCACAGTCAATTTCTTTTGCTAGTACCAGAAGAACCTAGATTGATAATACACCATCCATTGTACACCAAAATTAGAGCACACCTATGATTACTTGTTTATGACTCTGCTTCCTTCACTAGGCTGTGAGCAATTTGAACCCAGGGACAATGTTTATTCTATCTTTATTGCTGGTGATTGGACTAGTGCTTGGTATAGAAAACAGTCTCCCTTTAGGCTTGTTAAAAGAATAAATTCTTTTCTCCTTAGTGTATTTAATTTGATTTTTATTTGGCTTGATAAAAATAATGTTTTGATCCTTTGGGATAAAACCCAATTGGGCTTGCTTTCCAGCTCAGACAGTGGTAGACTTTCATCAAGTTAATTAACTTTTCTGATCTTCTAGTTCCTTATCTATAAAATGAGGACAAAAACATGACCAACCCTGAGAGTTATCAGTAAGATAAAATAAGAAAATGTATACAAAATGCTTAAGGCAGTACCTGATACACAGTGAGAACTAGGTAAACAGTAGCTACTATTACTATCACTGTGGTATAAGAATTGTGAGCCTTTATTTTCATCCACTTTTGTTTTCCATAACCATTGACATCAACACAGCCTAGTTGACAAGACAATCCAATGGACATTCTCCCCAACATTCTTGTCTGTATTTAATCATTATCTTCTTTTCCTAAGACAATGCCATTTCCCTCATTGCCTCCCATTTTCTTCTATATTGTTGGCACACTCTTCTTTACTGATATAAAAGTAACTAACAATTCCTTGGGACTTTTTTCATCATAAGTAAGAATTCTTTTTTTCCTCAAATAAAATCTCTGTTATAAATAGTTCAGAGGTGTAGATTTAGTAAATGAGAAAAAAAATCTTTTCAAGATTTCCTAACCTGTTGGCAACTCTCACTGTTGAGTGGGTCAGATTCAGCAAAGTGACCATAAGTGATGACTCCAATTCTATAGGGCTCAGAAATGATGAAATGTTATGATTCCTCTTCATCAGCTTGATGCTCAACATTGAGCTGTTTTAGCAAACATCCCCTTATTCTTGCAGCCAGATGCTATGGAGCATGAAAAAGTAAAACATTATAAAAAAAATTGAGATTGGTGCAAAATGGCAGAATAAAAGGACGTGTGCTTACTCCCTCTTGTGAGAGCACTGGCATCACAACTAACTTCTGAACAATCATTGACAGGAAGAAACTGGAACTCATCAAAAAAGATACCCCACATCCAAAGACAAAGGAGAAGCCACAATGAGATGGTAGGAGGGGCACAATCACAATAAAATCAAATCCCATAACTGCTGGGTTGGTGACTCACAAACTGGAGAACACTTATACCACAGAAGTCCACCCACTGGAGTGAAGGTTCTGAGACAAACGTCAGGCTTCCAAACCTGGGGGTCTGGCAAGGGGAGGAGGAATTCCTAGAAAATAAGAATTTGAAGGCTAACAGGACTTGATTGTAGGATTTGACAGGACTGGAGGAAACAGAAACTCCACTCTTGGAGGGCACACACAAAGTAGTGTGCACATCGGGACCCAGGGGAAGGAGCAGTGACCCCCTAGGAGACAGAACCAAACCTACATTGTAGTGTTGGAGGGTCTCCTGCAGAGGCAGAGGGTGGCTGTGGCTCACCATGAGGACAAGAACACTGCAGCAGAAGTTCTGGGAAGTACTCCTTGGCGTGAGCCCTCCCAGAGTCCACCATTAGTCCCAACAAAGGACTGTGTAGGCTCCAGTGTTGGGTCGCCTCAGGCCAAACAATCAACAGGGAGGGGCCGAGCCCCACATAGTAGCAGACAAGCAGATTAAAGTTTTACTGAGCTCTGCCCACCAGAGCAACACCAGCTCTACCCACCAACAATCCCTCGAATCAAGAAACTTGCACAAGCCTATTAAATAGCCTCATCCACCAGAGGGCAGACAGCAGCAGCAAGAAGAACTACAATCTTGCAGCCTGTGGAACAAAAACCACAATCACAGAAAGATAGACAAGATGAAAAGGCAGAGGGTTATGTACTAGATGAAGGAACAAATAAAACCACAGAAAAACAACTAAATGAAGTGGAGATAGGCAACCTTCCAGAAAAAGAATTCAGAATAATGAGAATGAAGATGACCTGGGACCTCTGAAAAAAAAATGAAGGCAAAGATCAAGAAGATGCAAGAAATGCTTAACAAAGACCTAGAAGAATTAAAGAACAAACACTTAGAAGAATTAAAGAACAAACAAACAGAGATGAGCAATACAATAACTGAAATATAAAATACACTAGAAGGAATCAATAGTAGAATAACTGAAGCAGAAGAATGGATAAGTGACCTGGAAGACAGGATGGTGGAATTGACTGCCATGGAACAAAATAAAGGAAAAAGAATGAAAAGAAATGAAGACAGCCTAAGAGACCTCTGGGACAACATTAAATGCAACAATATTCACATTAGAGGGGTCCCAGGAGGGGAAGAGAGAGAGAAAGGACCCGAGAAAATAGTTGAAGAGATTAGAGTGAAAACTTCCCTAACATGGACAAAGAAATAGCCTTCCAAGTCCAGGCAGTGCAGAGAGTCCCAGGCAGGATAAACCCAAGGAGAAATATGCTGAGACACATAGTAATCAAATTGACAAAAATTAAAGACAAAGAAAAATTATTGAAAGAGAAAAGGAAAAATGACAAATAATATACAAGGGAACTCCCATAAGGTTAACAGTTGATTTCTCAGCAGAAACTCTACAAGCCAGAAGGGAGTGCCATATATATAAAGTGATGAAAGGAAAGAACTGACAACCAAGATTACTCTACCCAGCAAGGATCTTATTCAGATTTGATGGGGAAATCAAAAGCTTTACAGACAAGTAAAGGCTAAGAGAATTCAGCACCACCAAACCAGCACTACAACAGATGCTAAAGGAACTTCTCTAAGTGGGAAACACAAGAGAAGAAAAGGACCTAAAAAAACACAGTCATAACAATTAAGAAAATGGTGATAGGAACATGCATATCGATAATTACCTTAAACGTGAATGGATTAAATGATCCAACCAAAAGTCACAGACTGGCTGAATGGATATGAAAACAAGACCCATATATATGCTGTCTACAAGAGACCCACTTCAGACCTAGGGACACCTACAGACTGAAAGTGAGGGGATGGAAAAAGCTATTCCATACAAATGGAAATCAAAAGAAAGCTGGAGTACCAATACTCATATCAAATAAAATAGACTTTAAAATAAAGGATGGTACAAGAGACAAGGAAGGACACTACATAATGATGAAGTGATCAATGCAAGAAGATATAATAATTATAAATATATATGCACCCAACGTAAGCACACATCAATACATAAGGCAACTGCTATCACTTATAAAAGAGTTAATCGACAGTAACACAATAATTGTGGGGGATTTGAACACCCCACTTACATCAATGGACAGACGTTCTAAACAGAAAATTAATAAGGAAGCACAGCTTTAAATGACACAATAGACCAGATAGATTTAAATGATATTTATAGGACATTCCATCCAAAAACAGCATATTACATTTTCTTCTCAAATACGTATGGAACATTCTCCAGGATAGATCACATCTAGGGTCACAAATCAAGCCTCAGTAAATTTAAGAAAATTGAAATCCTATCAAGCATCTTTTCTGACCACAATGCTATGAGATCGGAAATCAATTACAGGGAAAAAAACGTAAAAAACCTAAACACATAGAGGCTAAACAATATGTTACTAAGTAATCAAGAGATCACTGAAGAAATCAAAGAGGAAATCAAAAAATACCTAGAGACAAATGACAATGAAAACACGATGATCCAAAACCTATGGGATGCAGCAAAAGCAGCTCTAAGAGGGAAGTTTATAGCAATACAAGCCTACCTCAAGAAACAAGAAAAATCTCAAGTAAACAATCTAACCTTTCACCTAAAGGAACTAGAGAAAGAAGAACAAACTAAACCCAAAGTTAGTAGAAAGAAAGAAATCATAAAGATCAGAGCAGAAATGAATGAAATAGAAACAAAGAGAACAATAAGAAAGATTAATAAAACTAAGAGCTGGTTCTTTCAGAAGATAAATAAAATTGATCAACTTTTAGCCAGACTCATCAAGAAAAGGAGAGAGATGGACTCAAATCAGTGAAATTAGAAATGAAAAAGGAGAAGTTACAACAGACACTGCAGAAATACAAAACATACTAAGAGACTACTACAAGCAACTCTATGCCAATAAAATGGACAAACTGAAGAAACGCACAAACTCTTAAAATGGTACCATCTTCCAAGACTGAACCAGGAAGAAATAGAAAATATGAACAGACTAATCACAAGTAATGAAATTGAAATTATGATTAAAAATATTCCAACAAACAAAAGTCCAGGACCAGATGGCTTCACAGATGAATTCTATCAAACATTTAGAGAAGAGTTAACACCCATCCTTCTTAAACACTTCCGAAAACTTGCAGTGGAAAGAACACTCCTAAACTCACTCTATGAGGCCACCATCAACCTGATACCAAAACCAGACAAAGATAGTACAAAAAAAAAGAAGAAAATTATAGACCAATATCACTGATGAATATAGATGCAAAAATCCTCAACAACATACTAGCAAACAGAAGCCAACAACACATTAAAAGCATCATACACCATGATCAAGTGGGATTTATCCCAGGGAAGCAAAGATTCTTCAACATATGCAAATCAATCAATGTGGTACACCATATTAAAAAATTGAAGAATAAAAACCATATGATCATCTGAATAGATGTAGAAAAAGCTTTTTAGATAATTCAACACCATTTATGATAAAAACTCTCCAGAAGGTGGGAATAGAGGGAACCTACCTCAACATAATAAAGGTCATATATGGCAAACCCACAGCAAACATCATTCTCAATGGTGAAAAACTGAAAGCATTTCCTCTAAGATCAGGAAAAAGACAAGTATGTCCACTCTCACCACTATTATTCAACATAGTTTTGGAAGTCCTAAGCATGGCAATCAGAGAAGAAAAAGAAATAAAAGGAATACAAATTGGAAAAGAAGAAGTAAAACTATCACTGTTTGCAGATGACATGATACTATACATAGGGAATCCTAAAAATGCCACCAGAAAACTACTAGAGCTAACCAATGAATTTGGTAAAGTTTCAGGATACAAAATTAATGCACAGAAATCTGTTGCAGTCCTATACACTAATGATGAAAAATGTGAAAGAAAAATTAAGGAGCACTCCCATTTACCACTGCAACAAAAAGAATAAAATACCTAGGAATAAACCTACCTAGGGAGACAAAAGACCTGTATGAAGAAAATTATAAGACACTGATGAAAGAAATTAAAGATATAAACAGATGGGGAAATATGCCATGTTCTTTGATAGGAGGAATCAATATTGTGAAAATAACTATATTACCCAAAGCAATCTACAGATTCAGTGCAATCCCTATCATATTACCAATGGCACTTTTTTTTTTTTTTACAGAACTAAAACAAAAAATCTTAAAATATGTATGGAGGCACAAAAGACCCTGAATAGCCAAAGCAGTCTTGAGGGAAAAAAAAAACGGAGTTGGAGGAATCAGACTCCCTGACTTCAGAGTATACAACAAAGCTACAGTAATCAAGACAGTATTGTACTGGCACAAAAACAGAAATATAGATCAATGGAACAGAATAGAAAACCCAGAGATAAACCGACACACCTATGGTCAACTAATCTATGACAAAGGACTCAACAATATACAATGGAGAAAAGACAGTCTCTTCAATAAGTGGTGCTGGGAAAACTGGAGAGCTGCATGTAAAAGAATGAAATTAGAACAGTCCCTAAAACCATATACAAAAATAAGCTCAAAATGGATCAGAGACCTAAATTTAAGATGGAACACTATAAAACTCTTAAAGGAAAAGATAGAAAGAACACACTTTGACATAAATCACAAGAAGATCTTTTTTGATCCACCTGCTAGAGTAATGGAAATAAAGACAAAAATAAACAAATGGGACCTAATGAAACTTAAAAGCTTTTGCAAAGCAAAGGAAACTACAAACAAGATGAAAAGACAACCCTCAAAATGGGAGAAAATATTTGCAAAGGAATCAGTGGACAAAGAATTAAAATATATAAACAGCTCATGCAGCTCAATATTAAAAAAAAAAAAAAAACCCAATCCAAAATGGGCAGAAGACTTAAATAGACATTCTCCAAAGAAGACATACAGAGGGCCAAGAGGCACATGAAAAGCTGCTCAACATCACTAATCATTAGAGAAATGCACACCAAAACTACAACGAGGTATCACCTCACACTAGTTAGAATGGGCATCATCAGAAAATCTACAAACAACATATGCTGGAGAGAGTGCAGAGAATAGGGAACCCTCTTGCACTGTTGGTGGGAATATAAATTGGTAGAGCCACTATGGAGAACAGTATGAAGGTTCCTTGAAAAACTAAAAATAGAATTACCATATGACCCAGAAATCCCACTACTGGACATATACCCAGAGAGAACCATAATTCAAAAAGACACATGCATCCCAATGTTCATTGCAGCACTATTTATAATAGCCAGGTCATGGAAGTAACCTAAATGCCCATTGACAGATGAATGGATAAAGAAGATGTGGTGCATATATACAATGGAATATTACTCAGCCAAGAAAAGGAACAAAACTGGCTCATTTGCAGAGGCGTCAATGGATCTAGAGACTGTCATACAGAGTGAAGTAAGTCAGAAAGACAAAAACAAATATCGTATATTAATGCATATATATGGAACCTAGACAAATGGTACAGATGAACTGGTTTGCAAGGCAGAAATAGAGACACAGATGTAGAGAACAAATGTATGGACGCCAAAGGGGGAAAGTGGTGGTGGTGGTGGGGTTGGTGGTGGTGGGATGAATTGGGAGATTGGGATTGACATGCATACACTAATATGTATAAAATGGATAACTAATAAGAACCTGCTGTGTAAAAACATAAATAAAATTCAAAAATTTACAAAAGCAAGTCCCCCCTCACCCCTGCTACTGCAGTAAGTGGAAGTCACAAAGGAAGGGATTTAAATGAGCTGCGAGACCTGACTGAGCTCTCCCGGGTCAGAGGTGCAGTGAATTTACACACCTAGGGAAGCCTGCTCTGCTAATGTACCTGTGCCTTAAATTACCCTGGAAGGAATCGCTTCATTGTCCATGACTTAAACATTCCTGTTTCAAAATGGTGGTCTATGTCATGTAGTGTTGCATTACCAATTCAATTATTCTTTTGTCGTGCCAACTCCCTGAGCAGTGACAAAGGGTACAGAAGGCTCCTCGTAGCTGTCGAGCTATAATGTTGTCCAGGTGCAGCTTTCTTCGGGCTGCTGGGAGCGGGAGAATTTATGACATGGCTCTCATGGAACTTGTCTGCCAATAATGGGAAATCGATGATCACTCTCTAAACATTTAGCAGTCCTCCATTATCCTGCCTTCCTTAACTGTTAGTATTTCATGGCTTGGGGGATGAATTTGGAAAAATGAGAGAGAAAGCCTGCCCTACAGAATCTATCACAATAAAATTCATTTTTTTGTTGTTTTCTATTTTCTTAATGTTATGAAACCAATTTTGCAGGGAAAGATGTTCCAATGTTTCTGAGAAGGTCTTTTTTATGTTGGCAATAGAAAAGATGGAGTTGAGGTTGATATGATGGCAAAACAAATATGTGAGGAGAGAGAACTTCAGTCATTCATGTGATTGTTTTAGCTTCATGGTGGCAGGCATCAATTTTATATAGTGGTATAGCAAGTATCTGCTTTTCCTTCTGAATTGATTAAAATGGTGTTGGTGTCACTGGATGCAGCCAATGGAACACTTGTAATTTCAGGCACTACAATGCTTTTACATACTTGTATGTCAGAGAATTATCAAAATGTATTGATGCCTTCATGTTAGCAGAGAACAGAGCACTGGATTAGGAGCTTTGAGGACAGGATTTAAGAGGGGGAAAAGTGATTCATGTTCCTTTGGTTTCTTTCTTTTTTCTTTTATTCTCTTCCTCCCTCCTTCCCTGTATTCTCCACGCCCCCACCCCACCCCCCTGTTTCCTTTCTTTTTCTCTCACTCAGTTCTACTTTTTACTGGACTGGGGTCTTTAAGAGAAGAAGGTTGAGGAGCAGTGAATCAACTCAGTTCTACACAGGATCTATTTCTGGCCTGAGGTTGGAGGGAAATGTTGACATTTTGTCACCACCATATTTGTGGGAGGTTACATTTCATCCTCAAAATGACCCTGTGAGTTACTATTTCTGTTTTGCTGTTAAGGAAGTATTGATAGATTTTCAGAAAAGTCAATGACTTGCTCAAGATCAACAAGGTTGATCCATTTCCAAAAAAATCTCCTCTTTACTATATATCCAAAAAACTCCCTAACTGTATAAATTTGGGGGCTTTCAAATACATAGAAGGCAAGATCTTTATAACATAATACTGCCAGTTAGTCTATAATTAGTACAGAGATGAATCTAGTTTTTGCAAGACCTGAAGCTTGTTCAAATCTAGGACTCTCTTTTAATGAAAATAATACAAAATCATAAAATCACAATTAGGTTTAAGACTTTAAATGAAGCCCATCAGGTGAGGGACCTTGAAAATTAAGCTTATTAGTTGCCTGGCAAATCCACCTCTGAATAAGTGTCAAGGAAAGAAATAAAATTATTTCCAAGTGTGTTCCAAGTAATCCAGGGCTCCTTGAAGTAAAGCAGTAAAATTGTAGGTGGTTCCAACTGTCTGTTTTCAGTCAAGCAGTCACTCCAATCAACATGGCTTTTTCATAGGTAAACCTTTGTTAAGTGCTATGTGTCATTAAAGCAGAAGGATGCTGCCTGTTTTCAGAATGAGCCAAAAATCCTTGCTAAAGGGACCAGTATTTCCAATGGAAAAATACGAACCCTTTTGGAAGTGTTAACCTTCTGGCTACAAACTTACCCAGTGTTTTAAGATCACATTTCCAAGTAGCTCCAGTGCCCATAGTTCCATGTCCTATAAATCAAAACTAAAACCATCACCACCAACAGCAAATAACTTCAAATTGTTCAAAAACTTTTGCTCTGCATTAATTAAGCCCTTCAGAAGAGTGGCCTTTAAACTTTTTGATAAATACATCCAGAGAATGAATACATTTTAAATCATGGTTCAGCTACATATATATGTATATGTATATATATATATATATACACATATATAAGGGTGTGTGTGTACATAATTCATAAAATAATACTTACTGCATGTACCGAACTCTAATAACTTCTTTTTTTTTCTGCAGGTTCTTATTAGTCATCAGTTTTATACACATCAGTGTATACATGTCAATCCCAGTCGCCCAATTCAGCACACCACCATCCCCACCCTACCATGGTTTTCCCCTATTGGTGTCCATACGTTTGTTCTCTACATCCATGTCTCAACTTCTGCCCTGCAAACCGGTTCATCTGTACAATTTTTCTAGGTTCCACATACATGTGTTAATATAAGATATTTGTTTTTCTCTTTCTGACTTACTTCACTCTGTATGACAGTCTCTAGATCCATCCAAATCTCAACAAATGACACAATTTCGTTCTTTTTTATGGCTGAGTAATATTCCATTGTATATATGTACCACATCTTCTTTATCCATTTGTCTGTTGATGGGTTTTAGGTTGCTTCCATGACCTGGCTATTGTAAATAGTGCTGCAATGAACATTGGGGTGCATGTGTCTTTTCAAATTATGGTTTTCTCTGGGTATATGTCCAGTAGTGGGATTTCTGGATCATATGGTAATTCTATTTTTAGTTTTTTAAGGAACCTCCATAGTGTTCTCCATAGTGGCTGTATCAATTTACATTCCCACCAACAGTGCAAGAGTGTTCCCTTTTCTCCACACCCTCTCCAGCATTTGTTGTTTGTCGATTTTTTGATGATGGCCATTCTAACTGGTGTGAGGTGATACCTCATTGTAGCTTTGATTTGCATTTCTCTAATGATTAGTGATGTTGAGCAGCTTTTCATGTGCCTCTTGGCCATCTGTATGTCTTCTTTGGAGAAATGTCTATTTAAGTCTTCTGCCCATTTTTGGATTGGGTTGTTTCTTTCTTTAATATTGAGCTCCATGAGCTGTTTATATATTTTGGAGATTAATCCTTTGTCTGCTGATTCATTAGCAAATATTTTCTCCCATTTTGAGGGTTGTCTTTTCATCTTGTGTATGGTTTCCTTTGCTGTGCAAAAGCTTTTAAGTTTCATTAGGTCCCATTTGTTTATTTTTGTTTTTATTTCCATTACTCTAGGAGGTGGATCAAAAAAGTTCTTGCTGTGATTTATGTCAAAGAGTGTTCTTCCTGTGTTTTCCTCTAAGAGTTTTACAGTGTCCGGTCTTACCTTTAGGTCTCTAATCCAGTTTGAGTTTATTTTTGTGTATGGTGTTAAGGAGTGTTCTAATTTCATTCTTTTACATGTAGCTGTTCAATTTCCCCAGCACCACTTATTGAAGAGACTGTCTTTTCTCCATTGTATATCTTTGCCTCCTTTGTCATAGATTAGTTGACCATAGGTGCATGGGTTTGCTTCTGGGCTTTCTATCTTGTTCCATTGGTCTATGTTTCTGTTTTTGTGCCAGTACCATATTGTCTTGATTACTGTAGCTTTGTAGTATAATCTAATAGCTTCTATTTTATTTTATTCTATTGCCATTTGATTGAAACATAATCTGACACTTAGAGTTGTTAAATGTAATATTCCATGGTCCCTCTCCAAGTAAGACATTAGAGTTAAACACAGGTTTACTCTATAACCAGAGTTAAAATTGCTGCCTCTATAGAGAAGAGAGTATATAATATTTTGTCCTTCTCCAGCTATGGTTAGGAAACAAAAAATCTCTATTATGTGTGAACTAATAAAACGTTTTCAGTCAAAATAAGTGAATAAGTGTAAATGTAAAAGCTTATTAAATTGAACCTCAAAACAATATATCTTTTTAAATTTATTTTTTCTTTCAGATATGCTCTTTGAGCTTGAGACATTGGCAAAATGTCCACAAGCATATATCTCTTGTAAACCTTCTTCACTTATTTCACTCCTCTTTTAGCTAACTTGCAAGTCACTGTATAGCAGCCCTCAGTGGCTTTATGTTTGTTCTTAGATTTGTTACAGAGTACTATTATAATTTTTTTAAATGAGCAGTATTTAGATTATTTAAGGGTCCCAGTCCAAAACCTGAAATATACAAAAAGATGTTTTCTAAATAAATAAGCTCACTAGCATTTTGGAGTTGCATTTGCAAGAGTGAAAATTCATTCCTCCATTCCTTGCATTTCCATGCAACACAACTTAATGATACAAAGAAAATCAGCAGAGGTTGACTACCACCTGCAAATGGGTTGGTAGATATAGCCCAAGCAGCTGTGTCCAAAAGTTACTCACTTTGTCAAGTGAGTTACTTCCATATGGACCTCTGTATACATGAAATACTATTGAGGATTACAACGCACAAATGCTTTAAAATGGCCAAAGTATGGATAAAAATGAGATTGCTTCAGGGTGTTATTTAAAATTTGTGATAGAGTTGAAATAAAATTTCGATCCTTTTTCATTTGGTAAAGAAACACATCTCTTCATATGTAAGAACCATTTAAACAAGCAGGTTATTTGGATTTTGCAAAATACCATTTTCTTCAATCAAAAACAATTCACTTAATTTTAAGTACCTAGAACATTTCTTCTAAAAACATGAATGTTTGACCTAGGAGATTAAAGAGGGATAAAATGAAGACAGAGGTAGACCCAGTACAGGAAGGAAAGTAAATAAAGAAAGAAACTTCAAGATTAAAAAGTCTTAGGTATATTTGAATGAGTGCAATGATAAAGCCATTGAAGGAAGGTAAATAATGGATATATTATTACATTTAACCTTCCAAGTTAGAAAGGTCAAAAGGTGACAGTAAATATACATGTTACAGAGCAAAATATGTGAAAAGTTCTGTTTTATCCCTGGTGGCGCAGTGGTTGAGAGTCCGCCTGCCGATGCAGCAGACACGGGTTTATGTCCCGGTCCAGGAAGATCCCACATGCCGTGGAGCGGCTCGGCCCATGAGCCATGGCCACTGAGCCTGTGCATCTGGAGCCTGTGCTCCACAATGGGAGAGGCCACAATAGTGAGAGGCCCATGTAATGCAAAATAAATAGATAAATAAACAATAATTAAATGAATGTTTATAAGCTAGCAAGTGCTCTGCTAGTCATTGGCAATATTTAAATAGAATTCTTGGTCTAGGATCTTAAGAATTTTATAATCTAATAAGAGACACGTGTGTAAATAAGCTACTAAAATGCAATATGTCAAGTCCTTTAAAAGATGTATGTAAAATTCAATGCGAACATTATCCTAGTTATCAATTTCATCACCTACACAATTGAGTTCTTAGAATGAACTGTTGGGAGAAAATTCTCATTGGATTTCTCATGTTCCTGCATGATCCAGCCCTTCTGAACAAAAGACATGTCTGAATAGTAAATGCCCTTGGAAGCTATAGATAATGTAACCCTCCAGAGAGATGCAGAGATTCTCTGAGCCTCAAAAAGCCCTAGGGCAGTGAAGGTAAAACCTTCTTCTTCCCCTCTCTAGAGACACTGGCTTTTATTCCAGGACAAGAAGCCTAGAGATGCCTTTGCCTTCTCCTTTAGAGAAGAATTTCTTACATTTCAGGGTAATTAGTAATCTTTCTCCAGGGGGTGGGATGGGCAGATGTGCAAGGAGAACCATCACAGTTCATAGTCTCCAAATTTTATGGCTCCTTCCTGAGGTGTATGCATGTGCAGCTAAAACCCTGACTTTAGTACATCACTGTGAGGGGATCAGGGCATGGCAGCAGCATGATAATGCTCTGGCTACTGTTTTCCATATGAATAATAGCACCATGTGTTTCAGGGTACCTGTGACCTGGGAGACTTGAGGTCTCACACATATACACACCTGTGTGTTCATGTGTGTGTCTGTGTATATATGTGTGTGCATGTGTGTGTAAATATGTGTGTATATGTGTATGTATGTTTGTGTATATGTGTGCACATGCATGTGCATATGTGTGTGTATATATGTGTATATGTGTGTGTAAATGTGTATGTGTGTGTATATCTGTGTGTATGTGTGTGTGTGCATGTGTGTATGTGTGTGCATCGTGTGTATGTGTGTATATATGTGTGTGTGTGCATGTGTGTGTACACATATCATCACATAATCATAGACTTCATTTTTACTCATTGTTAAGAGAAGTTTATCATGGATTGAACTGTGTTCTCAAAAAAGAAAAAAATCATATGCTGAAGTCCTAAGCCCCAGTACCTCAGAATGTGACTTTATTTGGAAAGAGTTATTGCAGATACAATTAGTGAAGATGCAGTCATAAGCATGGACACTAATTCAATATGACTAGTGTCCTTCTATAAAAAGGGAAAATTTGGACAGAGAAACACACTGAAGGAGAATGCCATGTGGAGATAAAGACAGAAATTAGAACGATGCTTCGACATGCCAAGAAATGTCAAAGATTACCAGCAAACTACTAGAAGGTAGGAGAGAGGCATGGAACAGATTCTCTCTCTTGAAGTCTTCAGAAGAAACCAACCCTTCTGATCACCTAGATCTGTAAGACAAGACATTTCTGTTACTTAAGCTATCTAGTTTGTGGTACTTTGTTAGGACAGCCTTAGCACACTAATATATTTATCAATACTTATTTTACATAGTTGTTTTGAACATATGTAAACAATGTTTCCAAAGAGAATAATGTAGTTCACTAAACAATAAAAGTCTTGCCCCCCACCGCAAATGGTGAACACATCTCTCTCCATCTGTCCCTGTCCTCAGCTCTCAGTCTCTCAGAATCCTATCCTGTCAGACTGCTGGCTTTGTCCTTACATGGCTGATGTATGGTTGAAAGGCGTCTCAGGACATTTTTCCTTCCTGTAATGCAGGTTGCAGAGTGCCTGAACTATTATGTGTTTAATGTATATCTACTTTGACTGCCTGTCTGTCTATCTGTCTGTCTCTTCTTTTCCTCCTGGGGAACTCAGAATTAATTCACTGTTGCAGGCAAAGGGGTAAATTGTAGTAGGATTTTGGGGCAGTATGGAAAAAGACCTGGACCAAGAGTTAGTCAGCTGTGAGTTTGAATTCCAGTCTGACTATTCCATTACTACATGGGTCAAATCACCTAGCATATCTAAGTATCACTGTCCCTGTGCAGAACTGATTCAACAATAATTATTCTAACCATTTCGAACAGTTGTCAGGAGACTCAAAAGAGACAATACTTGTGAAAAAATTGCACTACACAAATATGATAAATCTTAAAAATCTAATTCTCATTTTCAATATTTTTAAAATTAAAAAGAAATGTTTGACTCTTAGCCTTTTTTATTTCTTATAACATTTGCTATTGTCAACCTCTCCCCCTTCCTTGAAACGCTCTCTTCTCTGGATTTCTGTGACACAGTATATTTCTGGTTTCATTCTGTTTTTTTGATTACTCCTCTTAGCCATGGTCACATGCTCCTCCTTTTCTAGGTGGATGTTGTTATAGGCTGAAGTTTTGAAGGCTTCATCTTAGGCTACTGTCTTGGTACATTTTCTCGAGGCTAGGCACCCACATCCACGAATCATCACCTTTGCCCAGATAACTTACAAATGGATATCTCCACCCCAGATCTCTTAACTACAGGCATAAATATTCAACTGTCCACTAGAAATCTCTTCTAATATCATTTAAGGCAGCTAAAACTCAACATATCCAAAAGTAAATTTCTGATGTTCCTAATTAAACCTTGCATCTCCCTTACATATCTACTGAGACCACCATATCTCCCATCGCCACCTAGAAATCTAAATATTCTTTTCTTCACTCCTCATGTCTATTCCATTATATTCCTATAGATTTTAAATTCTGTATCACTTCAGATGCTTTAGCTACACCTAACAGAAAAATATGTCAATTTAAATTTATTTAAAATATATATTTTTTAAATGTCAGATAATAATAAGCCCTAGCATAAGAGAGCTCCAGGGTTGGTGGAGTCAGAGGTAATTCATCAGGAACCAATATTTTCCTTCACTTTTCTCTCTGCTATCATTAACATGTCTGCCTTGTCCTCAGACTATTTCTATTATAGTTGCAACATTGCTGAAGCGCATCTCAGTTTCACATATAAATTCAACAACGCCCAGTGGAAAAAAAGGCCATCTCTTCTTAAGCACCTCTTTTTAAGAATGCAGAAACATTTTCCCAGAAGCCTCTCTGGCTTCTCCCATACATATCATTTATTTGAAATATACTACATGCCCATACCTAAATCAATTACTGACAAGGGATCTGGAACCAGCTTACCCTGAAGCACGGAGGGGAGAGAAGTTACCTGAACAAAATCCAGTCTTCGCTGGCAAAGAAGATGATGCAAAATAGATTCTGGGAGAGAACAACAGTATCTGTATCACTTCCTAAATATGTCTCAAACTGCTCATTCTTTTCATCTTAATTCCAAACTCTTGAGGTAGATGCTATAGCTGTTTACCAAGAGTTGGAGTTCTAGTACAGTGTGCCCTCTCCAAAAGGGAGCAGTGGTCCTGGGCCTGGATTGATAACCACACTCGCAAGATACAATAGGCTTCACCCAGCACAAAATATACATAGCATTTAGAAAGGAAAATACAGCATGTATAGCACCAACAAAGGGATCATAACTTCCAGGAAGTTTCCCATTTCTCAATGTTGTTTTGCATTTGGCATGAATGTTTCATCAGAGATTGTACTGAGAAGGTGTGTATGTTCACCCTCATCTCAGGGAAGCCATCAACTGTGGCATTTTTAACATTTTATCCCTTGAAAAGCATATAGCTCCTTCTGGAATAAGTGACTAGCACCCAGGCCCCAGTGCAGCTGCATCTCATTAATATAGGTTCCTCACTGAACAACCGTAGATACAGATGCTTTAGTACTTAGCAAGCTCAGCAGGGTACCATACGCTTCTACATATTCCTTGATTTAGAATGGCAAGGCAGATACAACTATGCATTAAATTTTCAGTTATACATGAGGCTAGAGCAGGATTTCTCAATCTTAGCACTACTGATATTTGGCCAGATAGGGGGCTTTCCTGTGCATTGTAAGATGTTTAGTACCAACCACCCAGTTATAAAAACTCAATCTGTTTCTAGACATTGCAAAATGTCTCCTTGGGGGCAAAATCACACCAATTTGAGAACCACTGGGTTCAAGGAAACGCTACAGACTGGCTGTTAGCTTATTGCCTCCTGCATGGAGCATCCCCTACCTACTTGATGTAAGGCATGGTGCAAGTGACTTATTTTTTTTTCTAATGAAACATAAGCAGGGGTTACATAGTCACTTCCTTGAGGAAGTACTGAAAAGTCAGTATATAGTTCTTCAGGTTTTCTCTTCTATCTAGGATTTGTGAAAGCACTGGTAGTTGCCATGAGGTCAGAGCAACCTGAAGTATTGTGCCCAGGGGAGAGCAGCCCTGGGCAGTTGTCTGGTCCATGGCAGATACTAAATAAATGACTGATAAACTTCTGTCTGATTTTTTATGTCCTTGAATTTCGGTGGTTGTTTTTTATTTCAGCATAAACCTGTCTTAACTGGTACAACCCCCTACTCCATAGAACCATCATCTTAGGTTCAGACAGCTACGACAGTCTCCAAATTGGTCTTCCATACACACACTGGTTCTCCTCTAATCCAATAGTCATCCTGTCAGATATGTACTTTAAAAACTGCAAATCTGATCATGCCATCCCTCAGAGTATAGCCCTTTACTGACCTCAATGACTTCCTACTATGTGTAGGATAAAGTCCAAGTTCCTACTATAACCACAAAGCTCTGCAGAATCTGGCCTCCTGCTTTATCTCCAGCCTCATTGTACACACTAGTCTCTCTCACTTAATCTCTTTATTCCAGACATACTGACTTTTACTTCCTGGGAATTTTCACACCCACTGCCCTCACCTGTTACCTGAGCTTAGCGTGTGCTAAGCATGTGCTCCCGTCCCCCTTCTACATATAGTTCACACTAACCCTTTCTTCAGAGCTTGAATCAGCTGTCGCTTCTTCAGAGATGGACTCTTTGGCCCTCCCAACTGAGCCAAATCTTCCAGTTAAGTGGTCTTTCTCATAATACTATGCACGTCTGTCTGTAGTAGATTTTCTATTGTAATTTTTACCTTAATTGATAAGAGTACAGGATTCACATCTATGTTGTACACTAGATCATAAGTCCCATGAGGTCAGGAGCAATTTTTGCTCATCATTATTTGCCCTAGTACCTGCTCCAAGGTGTGACACATAGTAGATTCCCACCTATATTTGGTGATTAAATGCTTTATAATAACAGATGGTCCCACTGGTAGAAAAGAAATGTTCAAGCCTTGATGTTTCATTTAACCTTCCATATAGTTTCTAATTATTCAAATGAGGTTGCTTTTAAAGTGATAAACCTGTTACATTGCTTGAGGTCTGAACGGATTCGTGGTCATGCAGACGTTTAATGGAGTAGTCACCCAAAATAATCAACTGTAACCATGAATTCCATTTATTTACAAGAACAAATAAAAGATGACCTTATTCTTATTCTACACTCTATTATACTGAAGTAAAGAATATAACAATTCTGGGCTTGTTGAATTATTAATAACCATTATATGTAGCTAGAGAACAGAGGTTAGAAGTATGTGACCCTGTCCTTTGTCTTTGCTCATTTATCTTGCTTAAGAACAGCACCTCATATTAGCATAATTCCTTTAAATTGTAAAATCACTTTCATTTCAGCTGATTCTCATAATAGCCCTGGTAGTGTTAGGACAGGACATATGTCTCCATTGTGTAAAAGAATAACTATGGCACAGAGATTAAGCGATTTCAATAATTCAGAAGTCTAAGTGAATAGTACAGTCAATATATAGCCCAATTTTCCTGGATCCCCACCTTTGGATTGTATGATGAATCTGTGGATATTTGTCATAGGAGAAGTTTACTGTTGACAAAACAGAGGTTAAGAAAAAGGAAAGCTGGAAATGAAGTAATGAAAACCTTGGACTTTACATTATTTTCCATTTACTAAAACAAAGCTATAAAAACAGTGTGTTTAAGTGAAATGACATCATAGCTCAATGGATATGTGTACACCCATGAAAATTTTCCATTTAGTAAGCATTCAAGTGTTTGCTTAGTTAGTAGTATTATCATTATCATTATTTACCAAAACTTAATTCCAAGACATACTTCAAGATTATCTCTGCTGCTGTTCCAATCATTTTCTCATACAATAATTTTTCATAGACTATTTGAAAGAAGAATGCAAAGGACTTCCCTGGCAGTTCCAGTGGTTAAGACTTCACCTTCCAGTGCAGGGGATGGGGGTTTGATCCCTGGTCGGCGATCCCACATGCCTCGTGGCCAAAAAATCAAAACATGAAACAGAAGCAATATTGTAACAAATTCAATAAAGACTTAAAAAAAAATAAAAAAAATAATAAAAAGAAAAGACTTTGGGTAGTTAGCTGCATCTAAGCAAATTGGCCAACTCCTGTTGCTTTATAGAAGAGAAGCCCTGAGGTTACCTTCTCTTAGCTAAGGGACAACCAGTCAGCTGATGAAGTAGCCTTCTAAATGCAATTTTAGGGTGGTTTGTGATATGCACAAATAATGTTGCATTCCAATGTGGGGAAAAGTTAACTGAAAGTAAATCAGCATTGCAGAATTCCAGTAAGGGACCCTCAATGCTTAGGCTGAATGATTATACTGTATTAATGTTCCCATGGACAACACAGTCTAATAGAACAGAGCAGAAGTTTTGAGACATAGTGACCCGAATCTGACATCTGCTTCTGCCTTTAATGCTATATTCAGACAAATCCTCTGAGGTATCTAAGCCTTAGAGGGCTCATCTGTAAATGGGACAACAATGGGACCAAGTATGATGGGAATGATGCGATGCTTGTAAGTACCTGAGTTCCACTGTGCCTGATACATATTAACTATTACTCTTACTACCAACCCATGTGGCTGCAGTAGCCTTAGCAACTACTCTGAGTGAATCACATGCCAACTAAGACATCTTCTGTCCTCTGTAACATGTCACCCTGGAGCATCATCAGTGCCTGTGCTGAAGCAATGCTCAGGCAACCACTTCACTCTCTGTGTAGGAGATACCTGCCAGCCTTGCCTGGGCACCACATGGAGCTCAGGTCTGAGGACAGGTACTATGGGTGAGTCAAAGGTCAGATAGGGCTGTGCAGCCATGGTGTCTAGACTTCCCTTTTGTGGTTGTTTCAGGCTGCTGCTGTACAGAGATTTATTTTTCCCCTTTGTCCAACCATTTATGTATATAACCTACTCATTTCTGCCCAAACACCTCTCAACAGGGTCTCAACGGGCTTCCAACTATGTGAGCTACTTGAAAACCAGCAAAATATGCTCACAAGTTCTGACTATACATAGGGTGAGTGTAGAAGATATTTTTATCAAATAATAAGTAGCATTTTCAGGACATATTTTATACAGGAAAAGTTCAAATCTCTGAGAAGACATTATCTGTGAATAGGAGAAACGCCATTCCAACGTAGACAAGATGCACACTATAGAAATACTTTACCCATTGACTGAGGTCATAAAGACCCCATATCCCAAGAAAACAATCAAGGAAGGGAAAGGAGATGGGAAGTAATCTTAATTGTGCTCTTTCCTTGCACCTGACCCTTTGTCACAATTTTCACATACTTTATCCCACTTAATAAACACACTAACAATGTCACTTAGGTCTTAGTTTGTTTTTTCTTTTACAGTAAACTGAGGATCCAATTAAGGACGTTGGTTTTATTCAGATTCAGCTTAGTGAATATTAAGATTTTTATTTTAATTTAGTTATTTATGTTATTTAATTCAATCATTTAAGAAAAGATGAAGTTTTGTCCCAATTCCAACTCAGTATTTAGTTTATCTACAATGTGTGTGTTTACCATTGAAATTTTCCAAATAATTGAATAAAACATACATATTAGGGTTTGGCTGTAGTTTGGCAAATTAGAGCATTCCATTGAAATTTATTTTCATATTTCTATTGGATTTCAAGACACCTTGAAAAATAAAGAATATTTCTGCATTGAAATAGACCATATCTATCATCTAGTCCAACTTCCACCCACAGAAATTCCCTCCATGGTATTCCTGACAAGTAGTGCCCAGGCTCTGCCTGATCCCCTCTAGTGACTGGGAGTGTCTCACTTGCAGAGATGGCGCAGAGCACTTTTCATTAACCTACTGGTTGGTCTGAGTTCTGTCTTTTCAATCTGAACAGATGCAGTGGCTTCCTCTCAACACATGGTAGATCTAACAGTGAGAATTCCTTCCCTTATCTCAGTGAATGTATTAGCTGAAAAGTTGGCAGTGTTTTAAAACTCCTCACAGCATCACCTGCTTCATCAAAGAGTGATACTCAGGGGAAAGGCTTGGGGTGGGGGGAGAGAGGATAGTTTAAGGATGAAGGATCAGCAAAGCAACAAAGAAGAGGTGGGCCATGAGCTGAATCTTTAAGTTTCTGACTTCCTGTTATTGCTTTTATTGATTTTGGAATGATCCTCTTATGCCCTTTGGTTTTGTTCCATTTTCCTACAGTCTTCTTTTCATGATTATACTGAATTTGGATTTTCAGTGGAAAATAGTCATATGTGCATAGTGGAGCTGGGTGCCTGGGATGGGAGGTGGGGTAACCCTAGAATACAACCAGCAAGGCTACCTTGCCAGGGAGAATGGGACACAGAAATACCCTGATTTCCTGTAAGTGTTAAGAAAGAACAAACTCTGAAAAAAAATTGTCGAATCTCTAAACCGACTCCAGAAACTGATCCTTAGAGAAACTCCTCCCAATACAGCAAGAATTAAAGCTCAAACTGAGAAAACTACCAAAAGCAGCAGTAATCCTCAGAGGGAAGCCAGAGCAGGACCACAAATCAAAGAGCAATATTAGAAAAAGTTACAATAATAAGAAAGAATCATAGCAAGATGGTAGAAGGGAGCTGGGGAACTGTAGGTTTTCCTTTTTTGTTGGACACACAAGCCAGAAGTCTTGTTTTGTAAACTTCCCAAGAGATCGAACAAGAAATTACAGCCTGTGGAGGGGCTGGTGGGGATGGAGAGAAGGCTGAGATGAACAACAGAGGCTCCTAGTCCCGGGTCTCAGCTTTAACCCCACCACAGCCTGAATCTAAGAGCATCGCCCTTCTCCTGCACTAGCAGGGCAACTGATGCACTTGCCTGCATCTCTTTAGAGGGTACCCTCCCTTGCTCTAATACATGATGCCCTTGTGCCCTTGGAGGGTGATGCTGGGAACATAAAAGGAGGAGCCCCACCAAGCCAGGAGCCCAGCACTGCCGGCAGTGAACACCTTTTACAGGAAAGAGGTGTGTTAACCATGGTCTTATGTATCTTTGCATTTCAATTTCCCCTGACATTTTCCCCCACTAATTGGAGTGGCATGGGCATTTTTAGGATCCAACTAAGGGGAAGTTGAGTCAGAAATGCATATAGTTTGGTATATTTAGAATCATTTAACTGTCACTTTAATATACTGCATAGAAACAGCAACTATGAGTAGCCCAGACACTCGCCATGTTAGATCAATTGACAAAGTGACAAAAAAGGCACAGTGCCCAAGGGATGTCACAAAATAGATGTGTCTTTTAGTGCCAGAAAAGAAGTATGTAAGCAGCTAAGTGGGAACCAGGTTTGATCCATGAGGAACAGGAGGCTAGTCTAGGGAAGTTCTCCCAAATCTCATAGTTCATATAACAAATAAGGTTGATATATTTTTCCCTTAACTTGAAAGCCATACTAAAAATGTATGTGGCATTATCAATAAGAACTTGGTAGATGAAAGAAATATTAAAAAAAACTTTTCTAAACTATCAGAAAATTTAAAAAACTTACTTGGATCAAGCTGTTAGAAGAAATATTGAATAATCTTTCTATTCTCTTTATAATGTTACAAAATTGATGTCATACAAAAAGGCAATAAAAAATTTACAACTATAAATGTAGACAAAGTTATGTATTATAGAATTATGTCAGTTAATTAAAGCTATGCTGTTTTCTAGATTTTATGATTTTTATGACATTTGTTCATTTTTAAAGTAATTTGTATTTGAATTTTTTTATCATTGACATTCAAAGTGATTTTTTAATTTAGAGTTTTGTATTCTTTTTCTTGGAGAGTACATCCCAAACTGTTAAGCTTCTGACCCCACAAAACCTCCACCTGCTTTTGCTTCTTTCATTGTATATACTCCACTGTATAATCTTTTACTTGATTACGTGTCTCTGTTACCTCCTGGGTGGTAAGGAATAAATCTAATTATTCCTAATATTCCCAGCACCTAATGTAATAAGATCTGGCCGTCGTTCAATATATTTTTGTTGATTGAAAATCTATTTGATGGCTATTGGAAAGAAAGTGGAGTTTCCACATAGTTATGCTTCAGATAGGAACAAAAAAACAACACTAAGACTGGAAGTGGGGTCAAAAGCTAAAGGGGAGACTGAGGATGTTGCAGGATGCTGAATAAAATGTGAGAGGATGAAGAACATCCCACAGAAAAAAATAACTGGATTATAGAAAAGACCACTAAAGGGTGCATTTGGGAACAAATGGTAGACATATATGAGGCCTAAAATAAATAGCTTTACTTTCTCTAGCGGAGGTAGATACATTTCTTTCTGGAATTAAATGTGATTGCACATACATCATTTACCTTAATATCAGTCACAGAGTCGGTGAGCAATAGATATGACTGTCACTCTCTTCACTATCTTTGCTTCAAGAATACAAGTTTGAGCCCAGAAACTATACAGGGAAAGAAACCAACAACACATAAGTAGGATGGTCTGGAGTTTAAAACCTATATCAGGTGGAATGAACACAAGTGAGAATGTATACCTTCTCCCCACATTGAGGAGGTTGAGCTGAGTGTTGGAACTGATTGTACTGGTCTGAAGTAGGTAAAGTGGAGAAAGGGGCCCTAGTGGAAAGGAGAGAGAAGAGAAGCCAGCATAGAATTTCACTCTCCTCTCTCTGCAACCCCACCTAGCAGTGGTCCTTCCTACCCATCTAGGGACACGATGGAGTGCTTGGCTTTGTCCCACAGGAGGCTCATTTTCCAGGAGTGGTCTTTACAGCATAAACTTTCATTGCAATGTGCCTTAATAGGCTTTGCATTTAGTCAGGCTATGCTCTCACCCCCCTCGTCAGTGGCAGCTCACCCATTTACCAACATTATGACAATTTTCCCTTCACTAGAAATCTCCCCTAAACATCTACTTAGGAAGCTCTTTGTTTGATGTCATTGACATGTTAATAGGAACAGCTCTGTGTTCTCTGCAGCTGTGAATACTGAAAGCTGAAGAAAATTTGAGAGAAGCTGGCAGGGGCATTCCACATTCCAAGTTACATTGTTGAACACTAAGTGGAAAACAGAAGGATTCAGAGTGATAATTAAAAAGTTTTGAACACATAGTTTGATACAAGTTAGAATTTGAAGAGGCCAGATCAACCATGTGTTCTAAGTAAGTGGATAGAACCACAGAGGAACAGCTGGCCCATATTTAAGTCCTCGTAGGCTTTCATACAAAATCTATAATTAGGAGTTTGCTCATCTTTACATTGACACTAAGGCTGAAGCCCATTCATTAATTTTATTAATGATGAATCACCATTTATTCTTGAACAAGTGATAAGTGAGGTATAGTCCTTCATGCAGAGGAGTTTACAGTCAAATAAGGAGAACAGTTCTGGAGACAGATGATGGATGTAGTCAGGGTCAGATCTGGAACAAGGAAGGGCTAATAGTGTCCCTATGAGAGCCAGGCAATCTGGGTCAGGATGTTCCAAAGATGGTGTCATAGCCAGAGGCAATCCCAGGCCTCCTAATGACTATGGAGATACATTTATCTATGTTTTGTAATAATAGATTGGCCCATTTTCCCTTTATGTCCCTCTAGTTTAGCAATGAAAATGGGTGATTGTTTTCTACATCCTGATCCAAGGAAGGAGATGTTGTCTCTGTGGAACCTTTCCCCCAAGGATGTAGTTGGGTTTAGCAGGTGTGGACCCTCAGAGTTGCCAGCATGGGGAACCCAGCACAATGTTTGGGTTGAGGTCATATTTCTTATGTGCCAATGTGGGATTGGATTAAAGGTGTTTCGAAATGTCTTTCATAAAGAGATTAAATGAGGAACCTCTTCAGGAGACCAAATATCTCCCATGCTCCAAGCCATTTAAGGCCCTGCTGCAGGTAGAAAAATTTCCTGCAGTTTTTTTTTTTATTAAGGAATCAATTTAGTCTCAAAGGGCAAGGTCACACAGAAAGGAAATGGATGGCAATAACCTTCTTGAAAACTTATTTCTATGGCTGCTTCCATGTGGGGATAAACAGGATCAAAAAAATGGTAACAGATGGAACTAGGTATCTATCTTCATTCATATTGTAGCATCTCAAGCTCCTCTGGTTGCAGACATCTTCAAGGGGTATCACATGTGGGTTTGTGAGTGTGGTTCACTCAACCATGAATTTCCCGTATTTTCCCTCTTTTGTTCCAGCAGCTACTCTGCTGTCTTACCTTACATCCTTCCTAGTCTAACCCATACACTGATACTCAAATGCCAGGTGTCTTCTGCTATCAATATATAACTAGGTTTCTGATCCTATTCTGTATGTCCACATACTGTAAAAAAAAAACCCATTTGTGGGAAAAAAATTGTCATCTCCACTTGGGGTACCATCTTGTTTTATATGCAACACAATCATGTGTTCTTTTTATTATTGAAGTATAGTTGATTTATAATACTGTGTTAGTTGCAGGTGTACAGCAAGGTGATTCAGTTATACATACATATATATCTACTTTTTTCAAATTATTTTCTCTTATATGTTATGTATTCATAGAGCTTTATAAAGTTTTGTGACAAAAGGACTTTCCAGTTACCACATAGCTTCATTGTGTTCCTCTCACTATAGGGATCTGTACTCTGGTAGTGATCTGTAGAAGCTGGGACAGAGTCCAGGATGGTTTACAGACATCACATTGTACATTAACTTTCCCCACTAACCCAGACCCACAGTCAAGTCTGTATATCCAAACTCTCACTCCACACTGGCTGAGTTCTTTTCCAGGGTGAGTCTTGTTTTCTCCTGCAAGTAGGTCTCCAATTGCTTGCCCCACTGTTCTTTAGGCATGCTAGAAATCCCAGAATTTGTGACAAGTACACAACTTAGAGCAGATCTTTAGACTCAGTATATTAGGATGACTTACTATTTGTAACTTGCCTCCAAATAAGTACTCTTTGGTGACAGGCAAAGAGAAAGATACTGTTGATTTACCTAATCCATAGGTTAGGAAAAAAAAATCAATGATTCTGAAACATGGAAAAAGTAATAAGCACCAGGTTCTGTTGGCCCATTTGCTAGGAGCTCTAGAATTCTGTAAGAATTCTGCCATGAAATTTGGGAGCAAAGAGAAGGAAAACTAACATTTAGAGTTATAGAATGTATTAAGTAATTTAATTATTAAGGCACACATTTAATGTAGTGTTCTTCTTTGTGGAAACTCAAGTTCATAGCAAATGATAAGGTATCCAAGGCATAAAGCTAGTCCTATCTCATTATTGTTATTGCCCCATTATTGTTTTCCATTATAATACAAAGTTTAGCCTTTAAAATCCCTGAGCTGAGACCCCAAGATATTAAGACCATCAAAACATGTTTTGGATATTAAGTCACAAAAATTAAATATAATGGAAAATGGGGAGGTGTGTTTTAAAATCCAGTATTTTAATCCAAGACCTCCTTTAAGGCTGTGTCCAGTGGAGGCAAGCTGGGCCA
The DNA here is from genome assembly GCF_964341445.2 of Mesoplodon mirus. Classification (NCBI taxonomy): domain Eukaryota; kingdom Metazoa; phylum Chordata; class Mammalia; order Artiodactyla; family Ziphiidae; genus Mesoplodon; species Mesoplodon mirus. Next base: position 103,993,400 of record NC_138984.1, on the reverse strand, counting down.
TCTGACTCCAGAATCTATGCCATTAAATGTAAAGCCATTAATAAAACTTGGCAAATAGTATTTCTACTAACTTATTTATCAAGACCTACCCCCTTACAAAATGAGGACAAAGGATGGAAAACCCAGAAGAATTACAGAGGGAATACCAGGAGTAAATATGGAAACCCTTCTGGTGTCTCTGTAACACACTTCATGTGATTTTTTTCACCTGCTCAGTTTTCCTACGTGTTTGGCTGATGGTTACACATCACACCATTAGGACACATGTGAGCTGCCTGAGAGCAATTGCCACTAACAGAGTGTGAACTCAAAACCAGTAAATTTATCATCAGAAGACCAGGAGAGAAAAGCAAATCAAGTTGACTTCACTGATTAGGAAGAACGTGGACTCGGGAATCAGACAGACTTGGTTTCAGGGCTTAGATCTTTTCTTATTTGCTGTTTAATCTTGAGCAAGTTGCTTAACCTTTTGGTATGTTAGTTTTATCAAGGAAAATGGAATATTAACGTCTAATTCATAATGTTGGTCTTGATTATATAACGAAGCTGTAACAGCGAGCTATGGATGAAATTTGGTTCTGGGTATCATGAAACCTCAGTGGATGGAGTGTGGGAAAGTCGCCATCTGTAACTACAAGCAGTCTCATTTTCAGGGAGGCAGAGGCTTCAACATTCCTTTTTTTTTTTTTTTTTCTGTAGAAGACCCACAGAAAGTACTCTTTAGATAGAAAAACAAGTCAAACACTATTTTACTCAAGGAAAGCTCAAAAGTCACTATTCGCCAAATGCAGATAGATGTTCTATTTGCTAATAATTGTAAGATGCAGTTTCATCAAAAGTATACATGTTCACACTTTTAATTCTTTGACATATTTTGAGGAGAGCATTTCTTTTTTGCTTATGCTATGCACTGTTTATACACGTTTGTTTTTTATTGTTGTTGGCTTATGCATGCTGTATGAGGTAATGAGGAAAATAAAATAGCAGACATAATTCGATAATACAAGGCCAGAGCAAGGAGTATTACTCATTATTTCATATTGTTATAAAGTTTATTTCTAGCTTAAAGCCCAACTTGGAAATTTTCTTTAATTCACTATATGATGCTTCCATCTAGATTAGGTCTGTCATTTATTTTATTTAAAAAATGTTTTTATTTTTTGATATAACCATTACAGTTTTAATCTGTTTATTTTAAATTCCAAAATATTTCCAAAATTGTAGAGAGATAAGCTTTGATAACCTCAGGCAATTTTGTTTACACATATTTCTTAGAAAGATAATGAATTTTTTTATACAGCTGGTTCTTATTAGTCATCAATTTTACACACATCAGTGTATACATGTCAATCCTAATCTCCCAATTCATCACACCACCACCCCCAACACCTCACGGCTTTCCCCGCTTGGTGTCCATACTTTTGTTCTCTACATCTGTGTCTCAATTTCTGCACTGCAAACTGGTTCATCTGTACCATTTTTCTAGGTTCCACATATATGCGTTAATATACGATATTTGTTTTTCTCTTTCTGACTTACTTCACTCTGTATGACAGTCTCTAGATACATCCACATTTCAACAAATGACCCAATTTCGTTCCTTTTTATGGCTGGGTAATATTCCATTGTATATATGTGACACATCTTCTTTATCCATTCGTCTGTCAATGGGCATTTAGGTTGCTTCCATGACCTGGCTATTGTAAATAGTGCTGCAATGAACACTGGGGTGCATGTGTCTTTTTGAATTATGGTTTTCTCTGGGTATATGCCCAGTAGTGGGATCGCTGGGTCATATGGTAATTCTATTTTTAGTGTTTTAAGGAACCTCCATAGTGTTCTCCATAGTGGCTGTATCAATTTACATTCCCACCAACAGTGCAAGAGTGTTCCCTTTTCTCCACACCCTCTCCAGCATTTGCTCTTTGTAGATTTTCTGATGAAGCCCATTCTAACTGGTGTGAGGTGATACGTCATTGTAGTTTTGATTTGCATTTCTCTAATAATTAGTGATGTTGAGCAGCTTTTCATGTGCTTCTTGGTGATCCATATGTCTTCTTTGGAGAAATGTCTATTTAGATCTTCTGCCCATTTTTGGATTGGGTTGTTTGTTTTTTTAATATCGAGCTGCATGAGCTGTTTATATATTTTGGAGATTAATCCTTTGCCTGCTGATTCATTTGCAAATATTTTCTCCCATTCTGAAGGTTGTCTTTTCATCTTGTGTATGGTTTCCTTTGCTGTGCAAAAGCTTTTTAGTTTCATTAGGTCCCATTTGTTTACTTTTGTTTTTATTTCCATTACTCTAGGAGGTGGATCAAAAAAGTTCTTGCTGTGATTTATGTCAAAGAGTGTTCTTCCTAAGTTTTCCTCTAAGAGTTTTATACTGTCTGGTGTTCCATTTAGGTCTCTAATCCATTTTGAGTTTATTTTTGTGTATGGTGTTAGGGAGTGTTCTAATTTCATTCTTTTACATGTAGCTGTCCAGTTTTCCCAGCACCAATTATTGAAGAGACTGTCTTTTCTCCATTGTATATCCTTGCCTCCTTTGTCATAGATTAGTTGACCATAGGTGCCAGGATTTATCTCTGGGATTTCTATCTTGTTCCATTGATCTATGTTTCTGTTTTTGTGCCAGAATCATATTGTCTTGATTACTGTAGCTTTGTAGTATAGTCTGAAGTCAGGGAGCCTGCTTCTTCCAGCTCAGTCTTTTTTCCCCTCAAGACTGCTTTGGCTATTTGAGGTCTTTTGTGTCTCCATACACATTTTAAGATTTTTTATTCTAGATCTTAAAAAATTGTCATTGGTAATTTGATAGTGATTGCATTGAATCTGATGCTTTGGGTAGTATACTCTTCTTCACAATATTGATTTTTGCAATCCAGGAACATGGTCTATCTCTCCATCTGTTGGTATCATCTTGAATTTCTTACATCAGTGTCTTATAGTTTTGTGCATACAGATCTTTTTTCTCCCTAGGTAGGTTTATCCCTAGGTATTTTATTCTTTTTGTTGCAATGGTAAATGGGAGTATTACTTTAATTCCTTTTCAGATTTTTCATCATTATTGTATAGGAATGCAACAGATTTCTGTGCATTAGTTTTGTATCCTGCAACTTTACCAAATTCACTGATTAGCTCTAGTAGATTTCTGGTGACATCTTTAGGATTCTCTATGTATAGCATCATGTCATCTGCAAGCAGTGACAGTTTTATTTCTTCTTTTCCAATTTGTATTCATTTTATTTCTTTTTCTTCTCTGATTGCCAAGGCTAGAACTTCCAAAACTATGTTGAATAATGGCAGTGATAGTGGACATCCTTGTCTTGTTCCTGATCTTAGAGGAAATGCTTTCAGGTTTTCCACCATTGAGAATGATGTTTGCTGTGGGTTTGTTGTATATGTCCTTTATTATGTTGAAGTAGGTTCCCTCCACGCCTACTTTCTGGAGAGTTTTATTATAAATAGGTGTTGAATTTTGTCAAAAGCTTTTTCTGCATCTATTGAGATGATCATATTTTTTTTATTCTTCAGTTTGTTAATATGGTGTATCACATTGATTGATTTGCATATATTGAAGAATCCTTGCATCCCTGAGATAAATCCCACTTGATCATGGTGTATGATCCTTTTAATGTGTTGTTGGATTCTGTTTGCTAGTATTTTATTGAGGATTTTTGCATCTATATTCATTAGTGATATTGGTCTGTAATTTTGTTTCTTAGTACTATCTTTTTCTGGTTTTGGTATTAGGGTGATTGTGGCCTCATACAATGAGTTTGGGAGTGTTCCTTTCTCCACAATTTTTTTGGAAGAGTTTGAGAAGGATGGGTTTAGCTCTTCTCTAAATGTTTGATAGAATTCACCTGTGAAGCCATCTGGTCTTGGACTTTTGTTTTTTGCAAGATTTTTAATCACAGTTTCAATTTCATTACTTGTGATTAGTCTGCTCATATTTTCTATTTCTTCCTGGTTCAGTGTTGGAAGGTTATACCTTTCTAAGAATTTGTCCATGTCTTCCAGGTTGTCCATTTTATTGGCATAGTGTTGCTTGTAGTAGTCTCTTAGGATGTTTTGTATTTCTGCCGTGTGTGTTGTAACTTCTTTTTCATTTCTAATTCTATTGATTTGAGTCTTCTCCCCCTTTTTCTTGATGAGTCTGGCTAATGGCTTATCAATTTTGTTTATCTTCTCAAAGAACCAGATTTTAGTTTTATAGATCTTTGCTATTGTTTTCTTTGTTTCTATTTCATTTACTTCTGCTCTGATATTTATGATTTCTTTCTTTCTGCTAACTTTGGGTTTCGTTTGGTCTTCTTTCTCTGGTTCCTTTAGGTGTAAGGTTAGATTATTTATTTGAGATTTTTCTTGTTTCTTGAGATAGGCTTGTATAGCTATAAACTTCCCTCTTAGAACTGCTTTTGCTGCATCCCATAGGTTTTGGATCATCGTGTTTTCATTGTCATTTGTCTCTAGGTATTTCTTAATTTCCTCTTTGAGTTCTTCAGTGATCTCTTGGTTATTTAGTAATGTAGTGTTTATCCACCATGTGTTTGTGTTTTATATGTTTTTTCCCCTGTAATTCATTTCTAATCTCAAAGGTTGTGGTCAGAAAAGATGCTTGATATGATTTCAATTTTCTTTAATTTACTGAGGCTTGATTTGTGACCCTAGATGTGATCTATCCTGGAGAATGTTCCGTGTGCACTTGAGAAGAAAGTGTACTCTGCTGTTTTTGGATGGAATGTCGTATAAATATCAATTAAATCTATCTGGTTTATTGTGTCACTTAAAGCTTCTGTTTCCTTATTTATTTTCATTTTGGATGATTTGTCCATTGATGTAAGTGAGGTGTTAAAGTCTCCCACTATTGTTGTATTACTGTCGATTTCCTCTTTTATAGCTGTTAGCAGTTGCCTTATGTATTGAGGTACTCCTATGTTGGGTTCATATTTATTTATAATTGTTATATCTTCTTCTTAGATTGATCCCTTGATCATTATGTAGTGTCCTTCCTTGTCTCTTGTAACATTCTGTGTTTTAAAGTCTATTTTATCTGATGTGAGTATTGCTACTCCAGCTTTATTTTGATTTCCATTTGCATGGAATATCTTTTTCCATCCCCTTGCTTTCAGTCTGTATGTGTCCCTAGGTCTGAAATGTGTCTCTTGTGGAGAGCATATATATGGGTTTTGTTTTTGTATCCATTCAACAAGCCTGTGTCTTTTGGTTGGAGCATTTAATGCATTCACGTTTCAGGAAATTATCAATATGTATGTTCCTATGACCATTTTCTTAATTGTTTTGTGTTTGTTTTTGTAGGTCCTTTTCTTCTATTGTGCTTACTGCCTAGAGAAGTTCCTTTAGCATTTGTTGTAGAGCTGGTTTGGTGGTGCTGAATTCTTTTATCTTTTGCTTGTCTGTAAAGCTTTTGATTTCTCCTTCAAATCTGAATGAGATCCTTGCCGGGTACAGTAATCTTGGTTGTAGATTCTTCCCTTTCATCACTTTAAGTACATCCTGCCACTCCCTTCTGGTTTGTAGAGTTTCTGCTGAGAAATCAGCTGTTAACCTTATGGGAGTTCCCTTGTATCTTATTTGTCATTTTTCACTTGCTGCTTTCAATAATTTTTCTTTGTCTTTAATTTTTGCCAATTTGATTACTATGTGTCTCAGCATGTTTCTCCTTGGGTTTATCCTGTATGGGACTCGTTGTGCTTCCTGGACTTGGGTGGCTATTTCCTTTCCCATGTTAGGGAATTTTTCTAGTATAATCTTTTCAAATATTTTCTCGGGTCCTCTCTTTTTCTCTTCTCCTTCTGGGACCCCTATAATGGGAACGTTGTTGCATTTAATATTGTCCCAGAGGTCTCTTAGGCTGTCTTCATTTCTTTTCATTCTTTTTTCTTTACTCTGTTCCACAGCAGTGAATTCCACCATTCTGTCTTCCAGGTCACTTATCCGTTCTTCTGCCTCAGTTATTCTGCTATTGATTCTTTCTAGTGTAGTTTTCACTTCAGTTATTGTATTATTCACCTCTGTTTATTTGTTCTTTAATTCTTCTAGGTCTTTGTTAAACATTTCTTGCATCTTCTCAATCTTTGCCTCCATTCTTTTTCCGAGGTCCTGGATCATCTTCACTATCATTATTCTGAATTCTTTTTCTGGAAGATTGCTTATCTCTACTTCATTCCATTGTTTTTCTGGGGTTTTATCTTTTTCCTTCATCTGGTACATAACCCTCTGCCTTTTCATCTTGTTTATCTTTCTATGAATGTGGTTTTTGTTCCACGGGCTGCAGGATTGTAGTTCTTCTTGATTCTGCTGTCTGCCCTCTGGTGGATGAGGCTATCTCAGAGACTTGTGCCAGTTTCCTGATGGGAAGGACTGGTGGTGGGTAGAGCTGGGTGTTACTCTGGTAGGCAGAGCTCAGTAAAACTTTAACCCGCTTGTCTGCTGATGTGTGGGGCTGGGTTCCCTCCCTGTTGGTTGTTTGGCCTGAGGCAACCCAACACTGGAGCCTACCTGGGCTCTTTGGTGGGGCTAATGGCAGACTCTGGGAGGGTTCACGCCAAGGTGTACTTCCTAGAATTTCTGCTGCCAGTGTCCTTGTGCCCACGATGAGACACAGCCATCCCCCACCTCTGCAGGAGACCCTCCCTCACTAGCAGGTAGGTCTGGTTCAGTCTTCCCCAGGGTCACTGCTCCTTCCCCTGGGTCTCCATGCGCACACTACTTTGTATGTGCCCTCCAAGAATGGAGTCTTTGTTTCCCCCAGTCCTGTTGAAGCACTGCAAACAAATCTCACTAGCCTTCAAAGTCTGGTTCTATAGGAATTCCTCCTCATTTTGCAGGACCCCCAGGTTGGGAAGCCTGATGTGCATCTCAGAACCTTCACTCCAGTGGGCGAACTTCTTTGGTATGTGTTCTCAAGTCTGTGAGTCACGTACCCAGCCATTCTGGGATTTGATTTTGCTGTGATTGTGCCCCTCCTACCATCTCATTGTGGCTTCTCCTTCGTCTTTGTATGTGGAGTGTCTTTTTTGGTGAGTTCCAGTGTCTTCCTGTTGATGACTGTCCACCAGCTAATTGTGATTCTGGTGTTCTCACAAGAGAGAGTGAGAGGATGTCCCTCTACTCCACCATCTTTGTTCAGTGTCCTTTGTTTTTGTATCCTATGTTCCTTTTATTCTCCTTTTTGAATTCTTTTCTCACCCATTTGTTTTCATTCTGTGCTGTAATTCATATCCATCACATACACTTTTGTTGTAAAATACATTGGGGGGTTGCAGTGCAGGTAGGAGAGGGAGAACGCAGCTGCAGTTTATTCCAGGTTCACTGGAGAATTTGGTCTTTGCTCATTTAAGTTTCACTAAATGTCTGCACCATGATACTCTGAGCCTAGGAGTGTGCATGTGCGTGTATATGTGTGCATATGTGCATGAGTAGGTGTGTGTGTCTATATGAGCATGTCCAGTAAGGTTATAACCTGGCCTTTCCTTGGTTCCCTCAGTCCAGCATGCAGCTCTAGAAAAAAAAATCTTATTTTTCTTACTTTTGATGAGACGATAAGCCAATTAGGAGGGTTTTATAGTATTAAGAAAAACAATTTCCAATTTTCTCTGATATTTTTTCTTATGTTTTCAGTTTAGTTCTCTCCAAATTAGTAGTCATAGTTTTCAGGCTTTGTCAGAAGTTTCTTCTTCCCATAGTAATCTTCCAGAAGTGGGGGTGGTACCAAGATCTGTCCTAAACCCCGCTTTCACCTCTCTTTCTTTGTTCATAAAATCTCAAAGTTTAAAAAATAATATTGTAGAATTTTTCCTAGTTATTTTTTCTGGTGACATTTTTCTAAAATGTATTTTATAATGGGAAGAGTTTCTGCAAAAGTTTCATTCTTCAGTGTTTCCCCATGAGATGGAGTTTTATATATGAAAGCAAATAAGTAAATTAATAGATAGACAGATAGATGAAACAAATTAAATATTCCATGAAAAGCTAAGTAAAGTGTAATAGAACTATATTATGAAGTGCCATACAATCATCAAATGGAGAATTTTAAAAATAGCATAGGTAATGTTTAAATTTAAATGTGACATGTTAAAAATATATATAGAAAATAAGCTTAACTGTGTAAAAAATATAGAGTTTATGGCTCATGAAGCCTAACTAAACATATGTGCTTACCTCTCCCTTACCCAAAAATCCCACCGAAATGATGTAAGGAATACAGTAATAGCAATAAATCACAAGCAATGTGGTAGTGATATATAGCTGGGAAGAGAGCCTCCAGCATACCAAACTAGTATATAAATTTTAGAAGTTTAAAATACCCATGAAGTTAGATGACTACGAAAAACAAGAGTTTCTGAATGACCTTGTCCATCACCCCCAGAATAATTGTGCAGATGTAGTTTTTTATCCTATAACTTCCCTTTATAAGAATTTACACTAGATTTCTGTATATCCTTCTTTCCAATGTTAGCTCCTCTGTTTGATGTTCAGAGTCTTCTAGGATATGGTCCAACCTTCATTCAATTCTGTCACCCTTGTCTTCTCAGTATGAAAATCCCTTTATCTCCTGAATTTGCTCATGCTATTTTCTCAGACTGAAATGCAGACTTCCCACTTTCAATTCACCATTACACAAATCTTCTCTATATTTAAGGTTTAAAGAATAATTTTTCTCTGACTTCTGGGATTCCCCAAGTAATTAATACCCATCTGTAAATTCATACTGATTGGGCCACATTTGTTGGTTACAAGTTTTATCATTTTTTTTAAGGAATTACCTGACATTTAAATTTGAAGCCTCTTGAGGCCTTCCATTTTTGTACATTTCATGACATGTAACTCCTGGCCATGCACACAGATGTTCAATGGATTCTGAATTATTTGTAGTGCTCTGGGCACATCATGCTTTCATCTCTCTCTAGGCTTTGGTTCAGGCTCTCTCCCTTGCCTGGAATACTCCTCTTGCTTTCACTTTCTTAATCAAATACCATCTTTCCTTAGAGAGGAAATTTCTTGACTTTCAGTGACTCTCTGTGCTACCTCTGTGCTATGAATTTTCCTCAGATAGAGCAAAGATCACACTGTAATTTGCATCTCTCTCCCTTCCCTAGAATGTATATGGTATACAGAATCCTCAGATGGCTACCAAGATTCCCACCCTTGATATAGAACCTTCTCCCTTTAAATGCGGGAGAGATCTGAGAATATGATGGCTATTACTCCAATGATTAGATTACAATACAATGAATTTGGGTTAATTAAGAAGGAGATTTCTTGAGTGGGTTTGACTTCATCAGGGAAGTCCTTAAAAAGGACTGAGAGCTTTCTGAAGTCAGAGATTCCAAAGTGAGAATGTGAGAGGGCTGATGGAGAAAGCCATGGAACAAGGACCTCAGAGTGGCCTCTATGAGCCAAGAGCAGTCCCTGATGGGCAGCTGGCAAGACAGGGGGACCTCGGTCCTGCAACCACAAGGAAATGAATTCTGGTGACATCCTGAGAAAGTCTGTAAGTGGATATCCTTTCTAGTAAAGCCTCCAGATGAGGATGTAAGGTCAACAATTTGATGTCAGCCTTGGGATACCTACTGTGGAGGACCAAGGTAAGACATGCTAGATTCTTATAGTGCAGAACAACATCATGCAGAAGATTATCAATTTGTCTTGCTTCCAGCTTTTTGTGGTGATTTTCTACACAGCAATAGAAAAATGAACAAAATATGAGTGTTGCAGTTTCAGTTGCTTGGGACCTGAGATGAAGCAGATTCTGAAATGGAGATTAAGATGCAGAAAACTTGTTGAGGAAGTGTTTAACATGAGCACCATAGGAGGAGTAAAGGGAGCAAGACTGAGTAGAGAGAGGGGTTGGGCTGTGCTGCAGCCACGATGAAGACCTCAATCCCTTTCACCATGAGCCTGGACACTGGGATGGTCCTTCACACTGGACCAGTCCCTCTGCATAGTGCCTCCTTGACCAGTCATTGGATGCAGGCTGCCTCCAGGAAGCACACAAGGCCTTGGACAAGGTGACTTTCTTCAAGGAAATGTTATTCTTAGACTGGACTCTCAGCTGAGGGTAACAGGGAACATGTTCCTGATTGTACAGCACAGGATGATCCATCGTGATTTTTTGAAATGCAGGGACTGCATCTCCTTCATTTCCATATTCCCTTCAGCTAGCATTGTGCCTAGCACAGACACAGTATGCAAGACAAATTTTGGAAAACTCACCTGGTTGAAACATCTCTAGTTTGTTAATAATCAGTACAATATATACTAGAAGTATTTGTTTCAGGTCCCCAATTACTAGGCTTTTATTTAACAAATAATTACGGACCACTTATTATATACCTGACTCTTTTGTAGATACTTGGAATGAGACAGTATATAAAATAGGCAGACTCCCACCTTCATAGATGAACAAAAACTAAACAACAATATACATGTATGTATATAAACACACCAAAGACATGTATAACTGTGTGCATATATATACATATAAATTAATATATATATATTTTTAGTAAAAGTACTTTATTTCCTCTTGTATTTGTTTTACAGCTTGCTTTACAAAGTTGGAAAGTGCATATGTGCAATGAGAAAAAGAAACTGTAAAGCTGGGTATAGAGTATCAGGATTTTGGGAGGCAGGGCATGGGGACAAGTTGTGATTTTAAAATAGGATAGTCAAGCTGAATCTCATTGAAAAGGTGGCCTTTGAGCAACGACCTGGAAAAGGTGTGGGTGAGAGCCATTCCAAGGGAAGGAACAACTAATGCAAAATCATAAGAAAGGGTTGTGCTAGTGAGATGTTTCAGAACACCAAAGAGTCCAGTGTGGTAGAAACAGCAAGTAAGGGGAGGGTGCTAAGAAAAATGAAGTTGGAGAAGCAACAGGAGGCCAGGTCACTTAAGGCCTTGTAGGCACTGGGGACTTGGGGTATTATGCTGCATCACTCAGCAGGTTTAAGAGAGAACACACAATGGATGCTCACGTTATGCTGTGCAGTGTGCTGAGCACTTTGTGTTCATATGTTTATTAGTCCTCGTGGAAACTCTGTGTGTAAGGTAGTATTACTAGTATCCCTGTTTCATTAGTGAGCACACCTGGTTTTAAAGATGTTGATTAACCCACCCAAGAGCACACCAATGTTAAGCTATGAGGACTGCATCTAAGCTGTCTGACTCTTGTGCATTGAATCATAGCATCCTGATTCCCAACTCAATGGCTTCTATTTGATTTTGTAGCATCGAACTAGATGAAAAGTTCTGTACATACAAGTCAAAACCTACTGCTGTCAAAGGGTAAATTGGTAAAATATCTTAACACTCTCTCCCAGATAACAGAAAGTGCATTTATCTTCAACTGAGAAAATAAGTTCTCTCATCGTTTGCTGTGTCATCACCATCCAGCAAACATTTGTCGTGCTTCCATGTTGCAAGTTGGGTTCTCTGGAAAGGCCTTTGAGAACAACCCCTGTGAAAGGTAGGTGACAGAGAGGTGAGTGGGCAGAGGGGAAGTTAGCCCTGATGCAGCCCCAGTGACAGCCTTGACTGACCTTCCAGGAAGCTTGGGAGCTTGAGTGGCTCAGTAGAGTTGGACCAAGATGGCCAGGCCTTTGTTCTCCTACAGCAGCCCATCACTGGCTGTGAGCCTTTGAAGGGGGCTAGAGCGCAACACCTGACATGGTCACAGCAATCCACTATGCACAAAAAGCCATCTCTGTTCCCCTGAGTTGTCTTAGTTGCTACAAGAAAAGTACAAGCAGATCGCTAAGCATGGTTTTGATGATATAGTAGTGTAGCTTCATCCTCATGGACAAAGAAGCTGTGACAATATACAAACCCACTGACATTTCCCCTACATTTCATGTGCACAGACACATTTGGTCTGCATCTATAAATTTAAACCTAATGAGATTTTTTACTGCTGCTATAACTTTTTAATCTAAAAGATTCAGAAACATTCTTCTGTGAAAAGAAAAACCTAGAATTGTGAGGTCTCACAGAGACTAGGAGAGGTGGCATAAGAGAATGTAACACTTTTCCCCATTTTTTCTTCCTTATTCATGCTCACCTCTCCTTTCCCTTTCATGGTTGCTGAGGCTCTACTTAGTCATCTGCTGCCAGAAGAGCAAGTATCCCAGTGTCAAAGGGCATTATCTCTCTCCTGCTGAGCGGCTGTTGCTGGTTGAGTGATGGTAAGATGTTACTGTTGTTATTACCAGCTTTGATGAGCAAAAAATGCAGCTCAGCTTAAAGTCATTTTCATCCCTAGAATTTTCTTTCTTTTTCTCCTACAGAGACAAGAGTGGTATCTTTTGCATTTTATGGCTTTATTTTTTTAATGTTCCCAAGTAAGCCAAACTCAAAGGACAAACAGTCAAATTCCCTTGCTTTTCATAATTTGTAAAGAATTTACAATGTGTCTCACCACGATTTTATCAACCTCTTCACCCAGGAAAGTCACGAATGGAATCCCCGCTGGGTTCATAATAAAAGAAGGCCACAATTTCATCTATTAATTAGAATATTAGTAGGTAGGATCATGCACACCTGAAAATAAGGGTGCTATTTTGCATTGTCTTATTTTCTGAGAAAGCAGTGACTTGTATTTTTATATAAACTCTGTGTGATTTTTATCCATGTTTAGAAAAATTCAGCATACATATTTCCCAGATACTGAAATCTGATAAACCCACATGCCCTACTGATACGATGCCTCCTATCAATCATTAAACGTGCAGGAATAAGCCTAACTCTTAGCTGTATAAAGGACTGGAAAACTATACTCTTCTGGTAATTGTCATTGATATGTAAACCTTCTAAGATACTTTGAAACAGGATATTCCACTTAACCTTCTCCACCCTTTAACACAGTAGGAGGCAACATAGATTCTCCAACCTCTGAGATTGTTAGGAAAAGGGCTTCCAGAACCTTACCAACCAGCCACAGAAGCAAAGATTCTACTCAACTAAAACACACTGATTGGCAAATTCTTCATTTATGTGTCAGAATGTCACCTCTCAGGAAGCAGAGAGCATACTAAGGGAAACAAACTCTTTAAATGATTCACAACTAGCTAGGAAAATTTATATGGATATATGGAACTAATAGGTGCCTTGGGAAGAGTTTATTATGTCTGTTTGCCTATTAATTGAAACATTTATTTATTCGATAATCAAACATTACTTGAATGCCTACTGAGTTCCATGAATCAAGGATATAGAAATTAAAAACTCAGACCCTGTCTCGGCTGCAGAGAGGCACAGAAGAGGAAACAAATATATAATGCAATAACCTGAGCACTTCCCTGGAAGTACACTCAGAGAAATATGAGAGGGTATGGGCTGGAAACCAAGCTCAGACTAGCAGCTGTGGAGGAAGCTTTTTTTTTTGCAGGAATTCCATATGACGTCAGGCTTGAAATATAGTATAAATAAGCCAGGAGGCCCAAAAATAATCTGGGGGTGGTAGTGGAAGGGCCGGATCATCCGGACCTTCAGCCCTGCTTGGAATTTTAGACTTTATCCTGAAGACAATAAGGAGCCCCTGAAAGCAGGGAAGTCCTGTGGACATTTCTGCTTTATAGCCGGGGACTGTACACAGGGGTTTCGAATCCATGAGGACCATGAAATTAAATGAGATGTTCCAGATGACCATGTTTTCTTAATGAAACAGAATCAAGTAGGATGGAAAAGAAAACATTAAAATGCATTGTAAGTAGTATAAGTAAGTATTGCTTTGTGAAATGTGGGTGTTAGATCACAAAATAAGTTTTTCTTAAAGGGGGCTGTGGTCAAAATAATTTGAGAAGCAGAGTTTTAGAAAGATATTTTAGGTAGCTGAAGGCAGGGATTATTATAACCAATAATAAAAGTGAAAAAAGATGGGCTCTTTGGAATCTGTAAGACCATGGAAAGGACAGTAATTTCATTTCTCTGACATCTCTGAGGTAGGGAAAGCCACCAGACTTTCTATTTTACACACTTATAATAAGAACAGCTCCCTTCTTGTATCCAGCACTGCTTTTGCCATTTTCTCCATCTGAGATGATATTGCCCCTGTTTCTGCATGAAAAATCCATTATTCAAAGGACAGTTAAAATGGTGCTTTTTCCATGAAATTTCCCAGAGCTCCCCGTTGAGACATAACCTAGCATCAATCCTTTCATGTACCATAAATCACTTTCTGTCTTAGCCTGTTGTATGGTCTTCACAATAAGTGACACTATTTGGAAATGGCTTGTTTTATTGATGGCTTTCTTATTGCTTCTTCATTTTCCCTCTTCTAGAATGTTAGACATTTGAGGGCAGGATGGGGACTTCCTGTTCACCGTCTTCAGGACTAAAAGTGGGGCTGGCAGTGCTGAAACACTGAATAAAAAGTTCTTGAGTAAAGTAATGAATGAACTCGTCTCTTACCTGAAAGAACTTGAGGCAGAATTGGTGTGTGACCTGCACCCTGATTCCACAGCATTGACTTCATTATCACCACTCCAGGATCCTCATTCTTGTTCCTGTTTTCCCCATTGCACCATACTGTTTCTTTAAACAGAAGAGCCGAAAAGAGGGAAATTCAATGTAAAGTAGATTCCATTTTGAAACTTTATTTGGATTAAAATGCATGTGGTCATATTTTCACTTCCTGCTAAATGGTTACATACATAATATATATCTCACCTGCATTATATTTACAAAGCATCAGTGTCTCTTATTCTGTGACTTTAGAAAGTTTTTCCAATGTGAATTCAATGTGCCGATGTCCCTGTGAGAGGGGGGAAGAAGAGCACGTATGTTTTGGAGGTTCCCAAGTAGGCAGTGCAGGCGATGGTTCCAGGAGTCCTGCCCAGTGGTCTCTGGGAAGGTCTCCAACCCCTTACCCACTTTTTTCCCCTTGTTTATTTTTAAGAAGCAAGACAACCGGAGAACATGTTGAGCAGAGAACATTTAATTATAGGCTGTGGCTTTTTTGGAATTAAAATAAATAGTAGTACATTAACCGTTTTATCAAACATCTCAAAATGCTCTTGGTGTTAAGGCTGACAACACTTCTTAATTTAAAAGTCAGACAAAGCTAGCATTTATCCAGTGATGAAACAACCCTGCTGCTTAACCCGTTGTGCTGCCTCTGTTGAGAGTATTTAGGAATCTGGCTTTAGGATAAGACCTGAACTATCTTTTACCTGATTCAACAAGGCATTAGTAAAACACAGGGATCCCTGAAAAGTCAAATGCAGGCTAAAGCCAGAGGCTTTTTAGCACTGAGATACAGGTATCCAGAGTCTGGTGCCCATGCTGATGGAAGAATTTAAATGATTGTGTAAGCGGACCATGTACAATGATCTAGATCTCACTTGGGGCCGATTGCTTCTATACGGTGTCATAATGTGTTTAAGAAGGGGAAAACAATGACCGAAACCAGGACATCTGGATTCTAGTTACTGTTTACTATAAATTAGTTGTATAACAATTAGAGGATTTTAAACAAAACAAAACCAAAATAGGACAAATATCATTTGAATTAGAAGATGTTGGGGAAGCAAAATAATTTTCCCTCTACCCTTCTATGTTGTTGACTGAGATGCTCCTCCCACCCAGTAATAAAAGACAGATTAACAGGAAAAACAAACAAGGTTAATAACATGTATACCTCCCGTATATATAGGAGATACCCAGGAAAACTGAGTAACTCTCTGAAGTGGCCCAAACCACCAGCTAAAGACAAAAGAAGATTGGGAAGTTGGCTGTCATAAGAGGTGACCAGGAAAAACACAGTAAACCAGGGTGTGGCTGTTTTGCAGATTTAAGTCCTAGCCTTCCCCATTGATAAGTGTTTCTGGAGGTTGAGAGTCCAGATTGAGAGTCCTTCTTCTCTTCATGGTACAGAAAAGAAGACACCCTTACAAATGGAGACTTCCTTTATAAATGTAAATATTTCTTGCAAAAAGTAACTTTGGCTTCATTTTCAGAACTTTCCCTGTGTTTACTCTTTCTTAAAAAATAATCAGTGGGGTAGGGATGGATTAGGAGTTTGGGATTAACATATACACACGACTATATATAAAATAGACAAACAACAAGGTCCTACTGTTTAGCACAAGGAACTATATTCAATATCCTGTGATAAACCATAATGGAAAAGAATATGAAAAAGATTGTATATATATATACATATATACACATATATATAACTGAATCACCTTGCTTACAGCAGAAATTAGCACAACATTGTAAATCAACTATACTTCAATAAAATTTAAAAAAAAATCAGTCTAAAATAATCCTTAGGCCACAGAGGCATATTTTTGTGCAACCAATTCTGCTCCCCTTCAAGGAACTACAGACAAATTTGAGATTAAATCCTATGTTTACTGCTTACCATCTTCATAATACTTTGCAAGGCCTGGTGTTTCAGTACCTCAGTTTTCTCATCTGTGGAGAGAGGATGACATGCTGGGTCAGAAAATTGCGAGAATCCATTGAGCAGTGTTACGTAATACACTTATAAAAATATAAAGGGTTCAATTTTTTCTATAAAATATTACTGGGACTAATTGAGAGAAGGAGACCGAGATCCAGAAGAGCTGGGGAAAGGGTCCTTGGAGGAAGTGGGAAGATTCACCACGGAGAAGTGACAGCAGCGTGTTGGAAAGAGAAGTGGATTGGGGGTTGGGAATATGATTTATCCACTTAGCTCTGCCACCAAATGTGGGAGACTGGGGATCATCCTATTCTGGACCTAATTTTTCTTGATTTACAAAATCAGAAGAGTGGAGTAGACAATCTTTGAGGTGGTTGTTGCTGTTTTTTCACTCTGTGGACTGAGATATAAGACCAGTGCTATAAGGCAACAAAAGCATTTATCTGGGGCCTTAGAAATTGAATTCAGGAGACTCAGATTTGGGTTGAAACTCAAATGTGCTCGGAGGAGGATTGAAAACCAAAGGGTTTTTAAAGGAAAAAGGAGGAAATTTACATAAATTGTTTTGCAAGAATTCCGATTGGTGCTGGCGGACTAGAACCATTCTTGTGTACACATGATTGGTTGCTGAGGCTGTTACTATGCAAGAGTTCTCTAGGTAAGCCATCTCTCAGGATGCTTTTGGGGTCTGGCCCAGTTCAAAGTGCATGTTCCATCCAGGTAGAGACGTACATAGTCTGTCCAGCGACTCCTGGCTCCATCTTAGTTCTCTGCCGGCATCACAGACTCCCTTTTATTCATTCATTCACGACTCTGACAATTACCTGAATCTAAGGATAAACTGAGCAGCTGTCGGCAGATGTTTAAGGGGTTGGCATATTGTAGGAGATACGGACTTACTTTGTGCTGCCCTGGAAAGCAGAACTAGTCGTGAGAGTTATATTGAGAAAATATTTGCTCGAGATTTTAAAAATGGGACCCTCCAACAATTAAAATTATTTAAAAGTAGAAAAATGCCCTTGTAGTGACTCAAAAATCACTGGAATTATTAAGCCTCTGTATTTCCTCAGATGCTATTCCTTCTTTTTACAACACCTTCCTCCCTCTTTGTCACCTTGCCAATTCATATTAAGACCCAACTAACTTATCACCTCTTGGGGGAAGAGGCTCTGGTAAAGTCACCGTGTTTCTGTTTTCCCTCAGACTTTCATGCTTATCGCTGTTGTTGGGGCCATTCTTAGGGCAAAAATGTAATTACAACGTAATTTGTCATGACAAGAGAGTGTAACCTCCCCCAATGGGGGAACTGAAAAACCATGGGTTATCCATGTGATGAGACACCTCAGAGTCATTTAAAATTTTGTCCTTGAGAAGTTGTTTTTCCTTTAATATGTAAAATTGTTTTTTATAATGTTATCTGAAAAAACAAGGTACAAAGTTGTACATATAAATGTATTTAAACTGATTTTTTTCTTCCAGTTTTATTGAGATATAATTGACACACAGCACTGTATAAGTTTAAGCATAATGATTTGACTTATACACGTCATGAAGTAATCACAGTAATTTTAGTGAGCATCCATTATCTCATAGAGATATAAAGTTTAAAACAGGGAAAGTGAATATTTTCCTTTTGATGAGAACTCTTAGGATTTGTTCTCTTAACCTTCATATATAATGTTGATATATACAGCAGTGCTAATTATAGTTATCATGTTATACATCACATCTCTAGGACTTATTTATCTTGTAACTGGAATTTCGGACCTTTTGACCACTTTCATCTGATTCTTTCTCCCACAAGGGCACACCTCTGGTAACCACATACCTGAACTGTTTTTCTATAATTTTGTTTATTTGTTTTTTGAAGTATAATTGCCTTCCAACTCTATGTTATTTCCCGGTATACAGCACAGTGATTATATATTGTATTTCAGCTGTTTTAAATGTGCTTATGAAGACATAAAGAGAAGCACATACATTAAAATATCAACTCATTTTTTCAAAGTGAGTAAATACGAGTAAATGTTTATTTTTTTCTCAACTGTTTTATGTTTCCATATTTTCTAGAATAAATATTTTTGCTTTTGTAACCAGAAAATTTATTTAAAATTGAAAGTAAATTTTAAAAATCATATTTTGTAACTCATGAGAACAGTTGATATTCATGCTACTCTGGATATCTGGAATGTTACTAAATTCCTGGAATCTGTGTTGTAGGTAGGCATGGAAAAGTGTCATGTATGATTTCTGATGAGCAATCCTTTTTTTCTGGAAGCTTCTTTTGCCCTTCATTCTCACTCAGTATCTAGTACCAGAGTCCACCTGCAGGAAGGCTGAGACCAGTGTACCATAAAATCACAGAGGCTGAACTCAGAGAATGCAGCCTGCCCATATAAGGACATTGGGATTTTTTAAAAACAACAACAACAACAAAAAAAAAAACACCCACAGAACTTCCCTGTATTCTTCCTGTTTCTCTCATGTTACTTGCCCTAACCCTGGCTAAAATTCTGTCTAGATTGTTATGCTTGTGGATTTGGATTCCAGCTTCTTCTCTCTTATTTCTTCAGTCTCAATTCTGCCGTGGCCTCAGCTCATAAGCCAATCCTTCCAGGGTTCCTGTCATGAAAGGGGTCCTGCTGATTATGACACAACAAAGCTCTGATGTAGATTTCAGAAAGAGAAAGGGCCATTTCATATCAGGATTCTCTAATCAAAAAAAGGATTTGGATGTGTAGTGAACAGATGACTCAGGTCAGGTGCCTGGAATAGTCTAGAAAAAGTGAACCGTGTGACAATGGGGTTCAAGCTATTTGTCTAGTGTCACCTCCTTCAATCAACAAATGTTGAGAAACACCTCACACTAGTCCAGGCTCACTGCTAGGCATTCAAGTGAACAAAGGTGAACAAGCCTCAAGGAGTTCATAAGAGTGTCAGCAGGCAGAGGTGGGAAGAATTAATTGCAATTTTGAGTAATATTTACAATAATATAGTTATATGCTAAGTAGACTGAAGTGTGTATGTGAATTTGTCTTTCAATGCAGGCAGATATAAAGAACTGAGTTATAAGAGTGGTGAGAATTTATCTCTCAAATATGGGAAAAGGCAGGGAGAGGTAAATGAAAGGTTAGATGAAAGTGCCTGTGTAGAGCCTCAGACATATGAATAGGCATATCCGGTGGGAGATTGTCATTCAGTCGGTTAATATTTAGTGAGAACCAGGGTGTGTTAGGCACTCTACTGGAAACTCTTAGGCAATGGGAATCAGCTTCTCAACCTGGGCGTGTATTATATGAGGGAGGGAGAAAATACACTGATTAACAAATATAACTATAATACCTTCTCGGCCATCAAGGAGGTGAAGCATAACTTCCCACCCCTTTAGTGTGGACTGCACATAATGATTTATTTCCAAAGAGTAAAATATGTAAAAGGGTGGGGAGAGAATAACTTTACAGTGGTGAAACCTCAGCCGGGTGGTCAAGGTCAACATCAACAGTGATATGCTGATAGTATATATCCTTGATATGATGGGATGAAATTGGCACTTTACCTCTGTTATTTTTTCCCCCAAAACATGTCACTCCAGGCTAAAAATGAGAAACAAAAATCAGACAAATTCCCATAGAGAGACATGTCGCAAAGTACATTACCAGTACTCTTGAAAACTTTAAAAGTCATCCAAAGCAAGTAATATGTAAGAAATTATCACACTAAGAGGAACCTAAGGAGACATAACAAGTAAATGTACTGTGGTGTCCAAGATGGGATCCTGGACACTTAAGTGAAAGCTAAGGAAATCTGAGTAAAGCATGGACTTTGCGTAATAACAGTGGTGAAACCAGTATAGTTTCATTCGTTGTAAAAAATGTACTAAGGTGAGATGTTAATAACAAGGGAAACAGGATGTGGAGAATATGGAGACTTTCTATAGCATCTTTGCAATTCTTCTATAAATCCAAAATTGTTCTTAAAAATATAAGGTCAATGGATGATAAATGTTGTGAAAACAAAGTAAAGCAAAGAATGGGGAGAAAGAAATTGGGGAGAGAAGAGTTTTTTGGAAGTGATTGTAAAGGACTCCAATATTAGTAGGTGATAGTTGTAAAAAAGGCTGGAGTGAAGACGGAAGAGCATGCCAGTTTCTGTGGGAAGAGCCCGGTAGCAGATAGCATGTGTCAAAGGCCTTGAGGTATTCTGAACTACCCTTGGTGTATTTGAAAAACAGAAAACAGGCAAGTTTGGACAGAGTACAGTGAGCTGATAGGAAGGTCACAAGATGAGGTAGGAAGCTAGATTATGCAAAAGTTTAGAGGCCATAGTGGAGGATTTGGATTTTACTTAGAGTGAAATAAAAAAAAAATGTTACTTGATTTGCCTTATGTATTCTTAAGATTTTGTTTGCTGATGCATGGATAGTTGATGGTAGAGGGCAGAGAGGAAGCAGAGGGACATTTAGGAAACTTATTACTGTGGAGCAGATCAATGGTGATGGTTACCAGAGGCAGGACAGAAGTTGTGGTATTTGTAAGAAATAGTCAGGATTTGGATGTATTTGGAAGAAACATGCCATGCTGATGCATCAGACAGAATGAGGGAAAAAGAAAAATTAAGGATGCTTCTAAAATTTTTTGGGTGGTTGGTGGTGTCATTTATGAAATTGAGGGAGACTTTGGAAGCAGCAGACTTGAGAGGTAAACCAAGAATTTGAACTTTGAATGTGTGACGTTTGAGATACACATTAGGCCTCCAATCAGAGATTCAAATAAGTAGCTGAGTAGATGAATTTGGAGTTCAAAGGTTAGATAAAAGCTGAAATAAACACTTAGGAGTCATCAGTTCATCTGAATGGTTTTTCAAGCATGAATGGTGAATTTACATAGGAAGTGATCGTAAGTTAGAGGTGTCTGAAGACAGATCCCTGAGGAACTCCCAACATTTAGTCATTGGAAAGAGAAGAGAATTTAACAAATGAACACTTTGAGGAGGTAGAATTAAAACCAGAAATGATTGTATATTTCAGAAGCCAAGTGCAGAAATTGTTTCCAAATGGAGGGAGAGGTCAACTGCATCAAATGCTATGAAGAGTTAAGTAAGATCAGTACTGGGGATTGAGCACTGAATTAGTTCCCTTGACAAGGGTAGTTTAGGGCAATGATGGGAATAAAGACATAATTGGATTGAGTTCAAGAGAGATTGCAGAGTAATAAAATGAAAACCGGTAGTATAAGCAACAACATTTGCTGTCAGTTTGACAAAAAGAGGAAGAAAAAAGCATGGTAACTGGAGAAGATATGAAAGCAAGGTAAAAAAAATTTTTTTTTTGATTGGGCATTTATTAAGTGTAATTTCAAGTTGATGAGAATGATCTAATAGAGAAGGACTGGTTGATTGCCTAAAAGGAAACAGGGAAAATGGGAAAATTGTAGGTGCAAAATACTTTAGAGAAAATAATAAATGGGATTCAGGTCATAAGTAGACGGATCTACTTAGATAGGGGTCTGAGAAGTTCATTCAGTGTATGAGAAGAATGGTCAGATATAAGAGTGCAGATAGGGTAAATAGATATGGTGTCATGAGACTGAAAATAGTCTCTGTTTATCTATTTTCTCAGAAAAATGAGAAGCAAGGCCACCAGATGATAATGAGAAGGAGGAAGGCATTTGGTATTTTAAAGAGTGAAGAAGGGCTTCCCTGGTGGCGCAGTGGTTGAGAGTCCGCCTGCCGATGCAGGGGACACGGGTTCGTGCCCCGATCCCGGAAGATCCCACGTGCCGCGGAGCGGCTGGGCCCGCGAGCCATGGCCGCGGAGCCTGTGTGTCCGGAGCCTGTGCTCCGCAACGGGAGAGGCCACAGCAGTGAGAGGCCCGCGTACAGCAAAAAAAAAAAAAAAAAAAAAAAAAAAAAAAAAAGAGTGAAGAAAAGCTGAGAAATAGTTGTTTTGGAGAGTGGGAGAGTGAACTGGCTGGGCTAATAGGTTTCTTAAGCAGAGTTTAGATCATAAATTTAATGTAAGTCCAGCTGGCAGGTACTGTAATTTCTTCAGCCTCAATCATCTGCATGGGTGCAAGAGAGAACAGCAAAAGTTGGATTTAAACCAGGGTTGGGATTTTGCAAAGGAGTATGATAGAGAGAATGATAGACAAGGAAGAGAATGGCAAATGGAAGGAGTAATGATAATAACAATAGACCGAAGACTCTGAACTGGATAAGAAAAAAAGTGATGAGCTGAAGGAAGAAGGGGGTGGAAGGTGGCAGTGTTAATAGATATGAAGTTGTCCTTGAATGGAAGAGCAGGTGTTGTTACCCAGAAGACCAGATGCCAGATTGGAGCTCTTAATGATGCTTTAGTTACTGGTAAATGTAAAATCTGAAAACAAAAGAAAACAAAACAAAACGATATGGGAATTATGAACAGTTAAAGGAAGAAAGGTGGGGTGTCCTATAAGTTGATTGGAAGAGGAAGACAAGCTATTAAGAAGCCAAATATTAGATGGATTTTGAGGATTGAAAATGATAATAGTATAGTGGAGACTATACTATATAGTTAAGAGTTAATAAGCGTGCTAAAGACTTTAAAAAATGAGAGGGATTGATCAGAAAGATAGAAAATTGTGACAAAGAAAAATAGTGAGAGGTATAATTTGAGAGTACTATATGTGGAGGGAGAGATAAGATAGGAGTTTGAGATTAACATATACACACTACCGTATATAAACTAGGTAAATAACAAGGCCCTACTGTATAGCACAGGGAACGCTACTCTTATAATAACTTATAATGGAAAAGAATCTGAAATATATATATATATTCATATATATATATGAATCACTTTGCTGTGTATTTGAAGCTAACACATAGTAAATTTACTATACTTCAATTTTTTAAAAAGATACCTGATTGAAAAAAAAAATCTATGTTTCAATAAACTTGTTTATTGCTTCTAAAAAAAAAATTGAGAGTATATGCAACAAAGACCTGGGAGGTTTAGGGAGGAGAAAGAAGCCATCTTCTGGAACTGGCAGCAGAGACTAAGGAGGACGTTTATCCCAGACCCAGAAAGATAAGAAGACTCATCTCTTGAGAGGGCTGCAAGGGAAGTGTGACCTCAGGGGAGAGACAGGTTTGTAGAACAGAAGGCAAAGGGAATATTCAGTGAAGCGGTTGAATATATAACATGGGGGTTTTATTCTTCCTAGAGAGTTTAAATTCCAGAGGAAATATTTTGAGGAGTTTGGTAGGAATTAGAGCTTGAATCTCATTAGAGGACTTACACAATAGTAGATGGAAGAACACATCTTAGATTTATTGCTGTAAGAGAGACAAAAAGGGACTGTACTAATGTTCTCTTAGAGAGGGGTAACCATCAGTTCAAATTATCATCTACTTCTTGGAAAAGGTCACTTGGGTCATTTTCACTAGTGTAGCAGGCAGTGTTGGAAGGAGGGAGGGTGACCCTGTGTGCTTCCCATGAATCCAGCTGTGGACATTGTTGGAAATGAGGTTGAGACAGAGAGCTGAAGTCATGGGGAGAGGTTTGAACCAGTCTTTGAAATTAGGGTGCTGCAGTGAGTTGAATGGTGACTCCTTCTCCCCAAATGATATGTTCATGCCCTAATCACAGATCCTGGGAATGTGACCTTGTTTAGAAAAAAAAAAAATCTTTGCTGATGTCATTAAGTTAAGGATCTTGAGTTGAGATCATTCTGTATGTGTGGACCCTAAATCCAGTAAGTCTGTAAAAAAAAAAAGAAGAGAAGGGAAAACAGACACAGATGCAGAGAGAAGAGGCTATGTGAAGACAGGCGGAGACTGGAGTGATGCAGCTACAAGTCAAGGAGCACCAAGTGTTGCCAGCAGCCACCTGAAGTTAGGAGAAAGTCATGGAACGGATTTTCTGGCAGAGTCTCCAGAAGGAACAAACCAAACACTTTGATATTCTAGCCTTCAGAATTGTGAGAAAATAAACTTCTGTTGTCTTAAGCCACCAAATTTGTGATCATTTGTTATAGAAGTCCTAGGAAATGAATACAGGTGCCTAAGTAAAGAATGATAGTGTCACATACATGAACACACATGGCTTTTTAGACTTTTAAAGCAGTCAATCCTCAAAGAGACGTGTGACCAGCCTGGGATTTCTTTAGCTTAGAAGTGTTTATTTAGCTGATAAAAGCAGACCTTAATTGAAATACTGAGTGTTATTACAATATCGTGTTAGAAATGATTTTATGTTAGTGAATGAAAAAAGAGATTGGCAGGAATGAGTTGAATAAGGAAAAAAACTGTGTGTGAAAGAGAACATGCTAAATATTTCAGTAGAAGATCTAACTCAAGGACAATTTTCTGGAGCTGGTAGGACTCTTTCCTTGTGAGACCAGCAAGAACCAACTGACAGATGTCTTAGGGTGTTGAGTGACAAAGCATTTTGGTCTGACCTGACTTTGTGCCTTGATCTAGAAACTGCTCCCCACAAATACCACAGAGGACAAAATAATAGGAGTCTGCAGAAATCCTCTTGGACCCTTTCTTTTGGTTCTTTTGTCTTTATAATTATTCTGGTAGTTTCCAGTGTTTTCCTCTAGGACATGAAGAAGCTTCCTTAATTTTGATCCTCTGGGACAGATGTCATTGGTCTCTGGCTCTGCATGTTTCTGCCCCACCTGGTGTAGCACTAGTTTCCCAGTGTCAGCCTGGTCTTGCCCACCTGGCAGGTACTTCCTCTGGCTTCTCCATGCTGGTGATGGAGAATTGCATTATTCACTTGTATGTTCTTTTGGTAAATATTGGACCTCTTACTCTCCCACAAACATTGCTGTAGATATGGAAAATACTTCATAAATTATATATCCAGTGGATGTGAAATGCAACACATGAGTACATGAATGCGATTTTAGGAAATAAAGCTATGTAGGGAAAGAGATAAAAGGCATGCTATTTCTGATAGGGTGGTGAGAGACAAATTCTGAATGGGTGCCATTAGAGCATAGACATACATTACAATGCATGTGGGGAATAATATTCTAAGCAGAGATAAGAGCAAGTGAAAATCCCTTAGACGGAATGAACCTGGCATATCTGAGTGACAGCAGGAAGAGAGCAGGTGAAAATCCCTTAGATGGAATGAACTTGGCATATCTGAGTGACAGCAGGAAGATCAGGGAAGATGCTGTTTATGGAACCAGAGGCAGAGACAGGGCTAGAGAGACTGGGTTTTATCAAGTGCTATGTTATTTTTTAAAATTATTTATTTATTTATTTATATGTTTGGCTGCGTCAGATCTTAGTTGTGTCAAGAAGGATCTTTGTTGCTGCATGCAGGATCTTCATTGCAGCACGTGGCCTTCTCTCTAGATATGGTGTGCGTGTTTTCTCTCTCTAGCTGTGGCACGTGGGCTCCACAGTGTGTGGGCTCTGTAGTTTTCAGCATGTGCGCTCTCTAATTGAGGCACGTGGGCTCAGTAGTTGCAGTGTGTGGGCTTAGTTGCTCCATGGCATGAGGGATCTTAATTCCCTGACCAGTGATTGAACCCACGTCCCCTGCATTGGAGGGCTGATTCTTTACCACTGGACCACCAGGGAAGTCCCAAGTGCTATGGTTTTAATGGGGACAGAACAGTGAGGCTACATCAACTGATTTCTGTTTTCAAAGTATCACAATGGCCTTGGGGTAGAGAAGAGACAATAAGAAGCCAGAGTGAACTCTGGGAAACAACTTGGGAGGGTTTCTCAATAGTTAAGAAAGAGAGATGAAAGACTAGCATGGTAATGAAGGAAGTGCTGGAAAGCATGTTGATTCAAGGTGTATTTGAGGGTAGTAAAGTCAACAGGATGTGCTGGTGGATTAAAAAGTGGGATGTGGAAAAAAAAGAGAAATCAATGTTTTCTCCTTGGCTTTTGACTGAAGAGTTGGGTGTATATTGTATATTTATTGGGAAAAGGAAGACGAAAAAAAAATCATATTGAGAGAGAAGGTGAGAAACAAATAGTTCTATTTTTAGGTATTTAAATTTACAAAGTATCTCAGATGATTAGAGAAAACATTGCGTAGGCAGAGAGAAATATGAATCTGATGCTTAGGAGAAAGATTGAAGCTGGAATTTGGTGTTTAAAACCATAAATTAGAATGAGCTAAACTAGGGAGTAAGTGAAGGATAAAATTTCCATGCTGACATGGAGAGATATCAAAGAGGCTGGAAAAGTCTTCAAATCTGCAAAACAAAAAGTCTTGCTGCAGCACAAAGTATCCTTCCTTTGCAAGAGGGATGGACACAGCACCCATAAGGTGGTATCAAGGGCCAGTAAAAACTTTATCAGTATTAAATTGAAACTGTCTTTTGTTTCTCTTCCTATCACATTGGGACATTGGGTCAACTTACTAATCTTTAGTGACGTGTGTGTATGTGTCTCTTTATGTTTATGCATATTATATTATGAATTGTTTGGATATGAGTGACACGTTGTGATTAAGAAATATATTTAAAATGGGTAAGTTTTTTCATTATAAAGTCTTCCTCCTGAGATTCTATACTAAGAAACACTGAGGTCAAAAGTTTTTCAAAGAGATCTTGATGCTATTGTGTCCTGGCATCAGGTCAGCATCAAAGAACAGTTTAAATTTGGTATGACAGAGGATCATCTTAAAGGGAAATTTTTTTAAAAAATATGAGTTGCAAAGTTTAAGAATACGATCAAGACTGGAAATATGATTTCAGGTGTCTTTCATATAAAAATAGTGAGCTTTAAAACCATGCAAGTGGTCACGTTTTCCAAGAGAGAAACATGCCCAGAGAAAAGAGAGCAGGGCACAAACCTGGGTTCTTCTATAAAGCAAATACTTTCTTATTTAACTCTTAAAATGATAGACACAGAGAAATGTTCCAATAGGGTTAATGTCTGTCACATGGTAGGTCTCTGTAACTCTTTAACCAGTTAATGGAAGAATGGAATAAATAAGATGTAGTTGAGAGGAAAAGAAACAAACCTGAGCAGAAATCTGAGAAGAAATAAAGTTAATGGGGTAGAACCAAGATAAGGCAGCGTCAAGGAAGCCAAAAGAATAGAGAATTCTAAGAACTTAGAAATTGTTTACAATCTCAAATGAGGAGGAGGAATTCAGTTCACAAGGAATCAATATCCATGGTTCATTGTTGACCTTGATGAGAACAGTTTTAATAGCATGCTTTAGAGTGCTAGGGAATACAGATGAGCAACATATCCTGGAAACAATGTGAGGGTGAGTCTCTGAAGGCTTCCTGGAAGAAGCAATGCTAGGCTTGAATCTTAAATGAGTAAGAATTTTCCTGGAAAAGTAAGAGAGGACTCAACATATTAGTTAATATTTTTAAGCATTTTGTATCCTGTTCCTCTTCAACTAATCCTTAACAGATCTATAGTGTGTGATCCTTATAAATAATATCTTACTCCAGTCAAGTGCTAATAATGACAAGACGATTTTTTGAGCACTTAAGTGTGCCAGATGCTGTGTTAAGATGCAGTTCATACAAAGGTGTAAGAAATAGAGTCCAGTCTTCAAGATCCTTATGATGTATTTGCAGAGAGAAAAAATCAAGTTGATTTATAGAGCACAGAGTATGTGTCTGGTCCTATGTTCTGCTTTAAGAGCTCAGAGATAAAACCCACAATGTATGTCCAGGGTTGGACATGTAGGTTAAAAGACAATTACAGTTTCTTATGATAAACGATATGACAGGGGATGTGAGAACAAAGAGGAAAGATACCTAACCTAGATCAGGTAAGAGGCCATGGAAAGCATAGAACAAGTAAACTTTGAGCTCAGTATTACAGGCAGTATTACTGCCTACGAACTTATCTGAGTAAAGTAGAATGTCCTATGAGAGTTAATGCACAGATCCG
The DNA here is from genome assembly GCF_964341445.2 of Mesoplodon mirus. NCBI lineage: Eukaryota > Metazoa > Chordata > Mammalia > Artiodactyla > Ziphiidae > Mesoplodon > Mesoplodon mirus. The sequence goes on along the minus strand of NC_138984.1, from coordinate 103,965,087 downwards.
GGGGAGGAAGCTACATTTGAGTATTTAGAATAAATACCTGAAAAGTATCTATAAGATGGGAGGGTGAGAGTGATGAGAAAAAAGCCTGGAGAGGGTGAATTTTGGCTAGAAAATGGTGACATCATATAATTCAGAACACTGTGGCTTTCTAACTTTTCAGTAACTCCATATTTCTTAGTGAGCCTCCAAATAACGTCATCTTTATTAACAGCTTCTACAGACCTACTTGTATGTTGGAGTTCTGCTTCACTACGTCTGGGTCCCAAATGGTCCTCATCAGTCATTTCGAAGCCTTAGCTTATTTTATTTAGGACTTGCTCCAATAAACACAATATTCCTACATGGAATTTAATGTGAACTATTGTCAGTGATTACTATTCAACATGTGGTCTCTAATCTCCTCTGCACCCCATAGTACTTAATGAGCACTCATTCAATTAGAATTTATTGAGCACTGCTACATGGCTGGAACTGGGCCAGGTGCTTTACAGCAGTGTTTCTCAACCTCTTATATTCATATTTTCTTTGACTGGACATTAACATCATCCTTTCCTTTAATATCAATTGAAATTTCAAATTTTTCTTAAATTAAAAATAAAAGTATTTAATGGAATAAAAGTGCTCATAGAGCAAATTAATTTTGGTCTAGGGAGGCACAAGGGATGTTTTTGGCTCATATAATGATGATAGAACGACAAGAATGAATCTGCTTGTTTGTGAAAAAGTTCTATGCTAAAATTACGTATTCACTTAACAAATATTTATCAAATATCAAATGTGTGCTGAGCACTGGCCATGTTTGGGATGTACCAATGAGAGCAACAATAAAAAAAATGAAGTGGAATTTCTGTTCTAGAAGGTTCAGACAGATAATACACATACACATAATGAATAACTAAATGTATAATACATTTTAAGGTGAGAAGTACTATGGAAAAAATAGAAAAGGTTAAGGGAGATGGGAGGGTGGGGTTGGATGGGGGTTGTAGTTTTAAAAAGGGAGGTCCACACTGGCCTTATTGAGAAGGTAAAAATTGAGCAAAGACTTGAAAAGGTTCAAGGAGATACCTATGGGGATATCAAGGGAGGAGCATTCCGAGCACAGCAAACAGCCAGCAGGAAGGGTAGGAGTGGGGCAGGTGAGTAGAGGAATAGCAAGATGTCCTGTCAACATGGAGCGGGTAGGGTGAGTGTCAGCCAGAGTGGAAGGAATCATGGTCAGAGAAGTTGTTGGGAGTGGGAAGAGATTCTAAGAGAAAGAGAGGGAGCAAGAGAGGAATCTTTAGTGAGTTACCTAAACAAAGATTACTTTTCTATTCAAGTCTGGGGTGCACTTATTAGTGCAAATAATGGCCTCAGAAATGCAAGTGGAAGAATGCAGGACAGTGGGATGGAATCTTTCACAAAGCTCCCCTTGATTTCTTCTGCCAAAGACTGTGCAGTGGTTAATTCAGCTCAGAGGTGGTTGCAGAGGGGGAGCTAGAGGGCCCTGTAATGAGACTACCTTTGTTCAAGTCTTGGCTCCATGACTGCTAGGTTGAGTTCTTTCCGGCAAGTTCCCTAACTTTCTGTGTCTCATTTCCTCACATGGAAAAAGGAATGCTAGTCTTTCCATCATTATGACGCTGTGGGAATTGAGATAATACATGTAAGACATTTAGAGGTTTTGAAGATCGATACGGCTGATGACAAAAACCCGTCTGACACATATTAAATTCTCAGTCAATATCACCTATTATTGTAGCTTAGAAGAGGGTTTCCTTCAAGTGTTCAGCAGAAAATTTTCACTCCAAAGTCAGGAAAATATCTTCTGCAGACAGAGTGAGTGAGATTTGATACTTTCCTTCAAATCATTTTAAAGAGTTGTGTCCTTGAGCATCTCATCAGTCTGAGAAGATGAAGACATGTTGTCCATAGGTATATTTTGGCTATAACTGGTTGATGTATATCATAATGAGCAAAGGTATTGGTATTGGCCCCCAAGGTTTTTATGTTCAGTGTATTCAAACTTCAAAAATATAGTTTTATTTGCTTAACATAGCTATAAAATATAACTCCGGGTAGTTTAAAGAAAATGATGGTTTTAAGTTAGCCCAAAATAGCTTAGTTCCCATTGACCACTAATGACCGTATACTAGAGGGACTTTGGGATTGGTTATCAAATCTGCACAGAGAAGGGCAGACATTCTTATCTTTAATATATTTGTCTTCAAGGTCATTGATTTATAGCTGTCACAGCAAGGCTGAAGGCCTCTTGTGAATTAGCAGGCAGAGTTTTTGTGGTCACAGTGAGGTAGAGAATAATGGCAGGGGACTTTTAAAAATTAAAGTACACCTGTGAGTGTGCATTTAAAGTGCTTTGTTTTTCTTTTCTTTTTCTTTCTTTTTGTTTTTCTTTTGGAAATTCTGACCACCCTATTAAGGCATGACTGATTTGATTAGAACATGAACTCTTCATTAATTTCAAACTCAACCCATTCACTCCAGGACATTTGACAGAACATTAAAGAAAAAAAAAAGCAGCTTTTCAAAAAGTACTATCCTAGGCTACAGAAAGCATCAATTCTTTTGCACACAGTTGAGCACAATTCATGTTATCAGTGGAGGCATTAAAACTAAAAACAAAACAGAGTGACAGCCATACCTTTGAAAAATATTGTTGATCTCTTTGGCTATATTACAATTTTGGCACTTAACTAAAATTTCTTTTAAAATTTAGAATCCAAGAAATATTTTCCAAAGCAGTTATTTTGCAAATTTTATAAGTTTTCCAATGATATGACTTAAATTTTTAAAATAGTCTCTCTTATTTCATAAAAATTTTCTGAGTCTGTAGATTCCTGATATTATTTAGTCCAGTACTGCCTTGCTTCATGTGTAGGAAAAATGTTTTGTAAAAAATTTAAAAATATAATATGTAAACATTTTTTATTCAAATCATTTTAAGACAAGAGAGCTTGGGTCAAGTTTAAGATATATAACACAGAAAAATTTCTACAGTAGTTCTTGCAATGTATATAAAATACAAACTAGGAATGCACTAAAGCTTGGCATTGACATTGATATTTGACCAAAATCAGGTATTTGGCTTCTACTCTGGTCTTCAAAAGGCTGAATGTCTACTTCAATGTAATTTTGATTCTGTGATCAGATACGTTACCATCAATTTAAACACAATAAAGTCATTAGTACTGTAAATAACACATACCATTTGGATTTGTTAATGCCTAAATATTCTTTTTCAGATATAGAAAGACTTCTACCTATAAGTTGAAGTGAACAATTTTCTGCCTACTTTATACATAGAAAAGTTTCTACTTACTTAAAGTATGAATGTACCTTACTGTTGCAACTATAAAATGCTGTAAAATCATCAAAGTTGATGTGAAGCCTGTTAAATTTATGTTAAAAACAAATAAAAAATTCATCATTGAAACCATTTGGTCCTGGGCTTTTCTTTGTTAGGATTTTTTTTTTTTTTCGGTATGCGGGTCTCTTACTGTTGTGGCCTCTCCCGTTGTGAAGCACAGGCTCCAGACGCGCAGGCTCAGCTGCTCCACGGCATGTAGGATCTTCCCGGATGGGGACACAAACCCACGTCCCCTGCATCAGCAGGTGGCCTCTCAACCACTGCACCACCAGGGAAGCCCAGGAGGTTTTTGATTATAGATCCAATCTCCTTATTCATTATTGGTCTGTTCAGATATTATATTTCTTCTTGATTCATTCTTGATAGGATGTATGTTTCTAGAAATTTATCCATTTCTCTAGATTGTCCTATCTATTGGTATATAATTGTTCATAATTGTCTCTTATAATCCTATTTTTATGGTATAATTTATAGTTTTTCCTCTTTCATTTCTAATTTTGAGTCTCCTCTCTTTTTTCTTAGTTAATCCAGCTTAAAGTTTGTCTATTTGTTTATCTTTCCAAAAAAACCAACTCAATTTTGTTGATTTTTTTACATATTGTTTTTCTATTCTATGCTTTATTTCTGCTTGAATCTTTATTATTTCCTTCCTTCCGCTAACTTTATGTTTAGTTTTTTTCTTCCTTTTTTAGTTTTTTGAGGTATGAAATATTATTTAAGGTCTTTCTTCTTCTTAGATATTAACATTTATAGCTATAAACCTCCCTCTTAGTACTCCTTTTGCTGCATCCCATAAGTTTTGATATGTTGTGTTTTCATGTTCATTTTTCTCAAAATATTTTCTAATTTTCCTATGATTTCTTCTTTGACCCATTTGTTCTTCGGGAGTTAGTTATTTAATTTTCACACATTTGTGAATTTTCCAGTTTTCTTTCCATTATTAATTCTACTTTAATACTCTTGTGGTTAGAAAAGATGCTTGGTATTATTTAAAATTTTCAAAATTTATTAAGGGTTATTTTGTTAACTAAAACATCATCTACCCTGGAAAATGTACCACAGACTCTTGTGAAAAATCTGTATTCTGTTGCTTTTGGGTAAAATGCTCTCTATATCTGTAGGTCCATTTGGTCTATATGTTATTCAAGAAGAATTAACACTGATCTTCTTAAACTCTTCCAAAAAATTTAGGGAAGAGTGGACACTTCCAACCTCATTTTATGAGGCCTGCTACTATCCTGATGCCAAAGCCAGACAAAGATTGTACAGAAAACTACAGGCTAATATCCCTGATGAACATAAATACAAAAATCTTCAATAAAATACTAGCAAACTGAATTCAACAGCACATTTAAAAGATTATACATAATTACTATGTGGAATTTAGCTCTGGGATGCAAGGATAGTTCAAAATATAAAATCAATTAATGTGATACATCACAGCAGAATGAAGGATAAAAGTCACAAGATCATCTCAACTGATGCAAGAAAAGCATTTGACAAAATTCAACATTGTTTCATGATAAAAATTCTCAATAAATTATGTATACAAGAAATTTACCTCAACATAATAAAAGCCATTTATGAAAAGCCCACAGCTAACATCATAATTAATGTTAGAAAAACCAAAAACATTCCCCCTAAGATCAAAGATGACTACTCTTACCACTCCAATTAAACACAGTACTAGAACTTTTAGCCAGAGCAATTAGACAAGAGAAAGAAATAAGAGGTGTACAAATCAGAAAAGAAGAAGTAAAATTATCTTTGCAGATGAAATGATCTTATTGTAGAAAACTCTAATGGATACACACACAAAAAACTGTGAGAGTTAATAAATATATTCAGTAAAGTAGCTGAATACAAAATTGACATATGAAAATCAATTGCATTTCTGTACATTAATGACAAACTAGACAAAAAGAAAATCAAAAAACAATCTCATTTACAATAGCATAAAAAATAAAATACTTAACAATAAACTCAACTAAGGTGTTTAAAGATTTGTACTCTGAAAACTACAAACAACTGATGAAATAAATTAAAGAAGACACCAATAATAGGAAAGATATCCTCTGTTCATGGATTGGAAGACTTAATAATGTTAAAATGTCTATACTACCTAGAATGATATAGATTGAAAGCAATCCCTATCAAAATCCTAATGGAATTTTTTATAGAAATAGAAAAACCCATCCTAAAATTCACATGAAATCACAAAAATCCCTGAATAACCAAAATAACCTTGAAAAAGAACAAAGCTAGAAATCACACTTCCTGATTTCAAAATATATATAAGCCTACAGTAATTAAAGCAGTATGATACTCGGATAAAACCAAACATACAGACTAATAGAACAGCGAGCCCAGAAATAAACACATACACATACTGTCAACTAATTTTTGACAAGGATGCCTAGAATACACAATGAAATAGTCTCTTCAACAAATGGTGTTCAGAAACTGGATATCCACGTGCAAGAGAACAAAATTGTATACTTTAACCTACAAAAAATAAAATAAAAATGGATTAGAGATTTAAATGTAAGACCTAAAACTGTAAAACTCTTAGAAGAAAACATAGGGGAAAATCTTCATGACACCAGTCTAGGAATGACTTAGGAATGACTAATTGGATATGACACCAAAAGCCCAAGCAACAAAAGCAAAATCAGATAAGGGGGTTTACAGCAAGCTAAAAAGCATCAACACAACAAAGGAAATAATCAACAGAATAAAAAGAAGACCCATGGGAGAAAATATTTGCAAACCATATATCTGATAAGTGGTTAAAAGCCCTAATACTTAAGGATCTCCTACAACTCACTAGCAAAAAAACAAATAATCCAATTTAAAAATGGGCAAAGAACTTGACTAGACATCTTTCCCCAAAATGACATACAAATGGCTAACAGGTTCATAAAAAGATACTCAACATCACTAATCCTCAGAGTCAAAAGCAAAATGAGCTATCACCTCATACCTGTTAGAATGACTTTTTTTTTTTTTTTTTAGTAAAAAGTACTGGTGACAATATGGAGAAACTGGAAGTCTTGTATACTGTTTGTGGTAATGTGAGATGGTGTAACCACTATGGAAAACAGTATGAAGATTCCTCAAAAACTTAAAAATAGAACTACTATATGATCCAATAATTCCCCTTCTGAGTATATACCCAAAATAATGGAAAGCAGGGTCTCAAAGCAATATATGTACTCCTGTGTTCACTGCAGCATTATTCACAATAGCCAAGATGTGGAAACAACCTAAGTGATGAATGGATAAAGAAGATGTCATAAATGTATATACATGGAATATTATTCAGCCTTGAGAAGGAAAGAAATCTTGCCATTAGTGACAAGTGGCTGTACCTTCAGGGCATTATGCTAAGTGAAATAAGCCAGACTCAGAAGAAGAAATACTTATTATTCCACTTATATCATGTATCTAAAAGAGTCACATTTGTAGTGAGAAAGAGTAGAATGGTGGTTATCAGGGGCTTGTGGGAGGGGAATGGGAAGTTTCAGTTCAGATATAAAGTTTCAGTTATACAAGATGATTCAGTTCTAGAGCTCTGCTGTACAACATTGTGCCTATAGATAGCAATACTATATTGTGTGCTTAAAAATTTGCTAAGATGGTAGAGTCCATGTTAAGTGTTCTTAACACAATTAAAAATAATAAAGAGGGGCTTCCCTGGTGGCGCAGTGGTTGAGAGTCCACCTGCCGATGAAGGGGACACAGGTTCGTGCCCCGGTCCGGGAAGATCCCACATGCCGCGGAGTGGCTGTTCCCGTGAGCCATGGCCGCTGAGCCTGCGCTCTGCAATGGGAGAGGCCACAACAGTGAGAGGCCCGCATACCGCAAAATAAATAAATAAATAAAATAAAAATAATAAAGAATAAATAAAAATTTAAAACCAATGAAGATTCCATTTTATATATGTACCACATCTTTTCCATTCCTATGTCCTGCAAACAGATAGTACCTTTTTTTTTTCCTGTGCTATACAGTAGGTCCTCACCAGCCATCTACTTCATACATAGTAGTGTACATATGTTAAGCCCAATCTCCCAATCCATCCCACCTCCACCTCCCCCCTTGGTGTCCATACATGTGTTCTCTATGTCTGTGTTTCTACTTCTGCTTTGCAAATAGGTGTGTCTGTGCCATTTTTCTAAATTGTGCATGTATGCATTAATATATTTGTTCTTTTTCTCTTTCTGACTTACTTTACTCTGTATGACAGTTTCAGTTTAGGAAGGAGAAAAATTCGGGAGATGATTGATGGTGAGAGTTGCACAACAATGTGAAAATACTTAGTGCCACTGAACTGTACAGTTAAATATGGTTAAAATAGTATGTTTTATATTATGTGACTTTTACCACAATAGAAAAACAAAATAAAACTGATGAGAACGCTCAGATAATTAAATAGCAACATAAATTGGTTGTGACATAAATATTAAGAAAGAGTACATTCAGGGAAATCAACTTGATGCTTTGTGATGACCTAGAGGGGTGGGTTAATGAGGGTGGGAGGTAGGCTCAAGAGGGAGGGGATATGGGAATATATGTATGCATATAACTGATTCACTTTGTTGTACAGCAGAAACTATCACAACATTGTAAAGCAATTATACTCTAATAAAGATGTAAAAAAAAAGAGTGCATTAAGTAGTTAATTTAGATATAATATTTTCTTTTTGATTTAACAAAATTTAGAAAAGCTTGAAAATTATTAAAAGTTGTATTATATTTTAATAATACTTTAAAAATAAAATTCTGGATTATTCTTTTTTTAGAAAATAATATACTGAGGTGAAGTTCATATAACATAATTAACACTTTTAAAGTGAACAATTCAGTGGGTATTGATACATTTACAAAATATTCTACAGCCACCGCCTTTATGTAGTTCCAAAATATTTCCATCATGCCAAAGTAGAACTCACTACCATTATAGTTTTCCCTGCTCCCCTCTGACCATAGAAACCATCAACCTGTTTGACTTCTGTCTCTATAGATCTAACTATCCTTGATATTTCATATAAATGGAGTTCTACAATGTGACCTTTTGTATCTGGCTTCTTTTACTTAGCATAATGCTTTTGAGATTTATTCACACCGCAGCATGCATCAGTACTTCATTTATTTTGATGGCTAAGTAATATTCCATTGTATATATATATATTACAATTTGCTTATACATTAATCTTTTGATGGACATACAGTCTGTTACCATCTTTTGGCTACTGTGAATATTGCTGCTATAAACATGCATGTAGGTATACTAGTTTGGGTAGCTGTTTTCAGTTGTTTTGGACATACAAGAGTGTAATTATGGGCTCATATGGCTGTTGGATGTTTAACTTATTCAGGAACTGACAAAACAGTTTGCACAGTGGTTGAACCATTTTACAGGATCCCACCAGCACTTTATGCGGGCTCTATGTCTCCATACCCTTGCCAAACTTGTCATTTTCTGGTGTTCTGGTTTTAGTCACCCTACTGTGACTGAAGTGGTACTTCATTGTGATTTTAATTTGCATTTCCCTAATGATGAATGATATTGAGTTTTTTTGTTTATTGTTTTGTTTTGTTTTTTCCTTGAGAACAACACCTTTCCTTCAGCACTAGTGATGGGATACTTACAGCACTAGGGTCTCATGAGTCACACCATCATGGAAGTGTTAGTGAACGGTTGACCGAAACCAGCCGCCTTGGCCAGGCCCACTTGCCTAAGCTGTCTCACAACAGGAGGTCCCAATAAGGAACATGGTGCTGCTGCCGAAAACTAACCAGGAGAATTCGGGAGGGGCCCAAAGAGGGAGGAGACGACCAGCCTCCCAGAGCCCTTCTCACTGGAATCCATCTCAGCTGAGAGACGCATGTGCCACCAGGAAGGACCCTGAGTCAGACTAACTATGGGCCAAGCCAGATAATGGCCAGAGACAACCAGGAAACTAATTCCATCACCATAAAACCAGAGACTGTGAGCCATGTGGCAGAGCAGTTCTCCTGGGTTCCCTTACCCTGCTGCTCTCCACTCGGGGCCCTCCTTCCAAGTAAAGTCTCTTGCTTTGTCAGCACGTGTGTCTCCTTGGACAATTCATTTCTGAGTGTTAAAGAGCCTACTCTCAGGCCCTGGAAGGGGTAATCCTTCCTGCAACACTCCTGTGCACCCCCTAGTGATGGTGCTGTCTGACCTGGAGTCCACAGCAGCCACACGGCTCATCTTTGTCTCTTTGTCCAGGTTTATGTACACTTTGGGGTGGGCAAGGGTCCCCCAGCACCCTCACATGATATCACTCGACTGCTGACTTGGCTCACAGGCTGCTCTGCTATCAGACGGATGGTGAAGTTCTCATTCACCTCTTTCTGACGACCTACAGATTGAACTTTCCTGTTGTGTTTATCATCATAAACCTGGCCGGTGTGTGTGCGACCTTCTCCGTGATCTGCGAGGTCCACACTCCAAAGCACCTGGCACCCCCACCCCCTACAAGCCCAGCAGCTGGAGGAGGGTCACTGCCGTGGCCACCTTGCAGGCTGACCCTTGACCTGGTGCGTGGACGCTCGTAGCTCCGAGAGCCCACATATGTGCACTGCTCAGTAATGAGTATTTTTTTCATGTGATTTTTGGCAATTCGCATATCTCCTTTGTGCAAATGTCTGTTCAAGTCTCTTCCCCATATTTAAATTGAGTTATTTGTCTTGTTGCTGTTGACTAGTAAAATTTCTTTTATATTCTGGATACTAGAACCTTATCAGAATTATAATTGGTATATAATTTTCTCCAATTCTCTAGGTTTTCTTTTCACTTTCTTGATGTCTTTTGATTCATAAAAGCTTTTAATTTGGATTAAGTCTAATTTATCTCTGTACTCTTTTGTTGCTTTCCTTGTCATTTCTAAAAATCCATTTCCAAATCCAAAGTCATGAAGATTTTCCCCTATAGTTTCTTCTAAGGGTTTTATGGTTTTATATTTAGGTCATTCATCTATTCTGAGATTATTTTTTTATATGGTAAAAGGTTGGGTCTAACTTTATTCTTTTGAATATGGATATCCAGTTTTCCCAACTCCATTTGTGGAAGAGACTATTCTTTCCCATGTAATGATCTTGGACCCTGGCAGAAATCAATTGATTATGGATGTATGGGTTTATTTCTGCGCTCTCAATTCTAGTCCATTAATTTATATGTTTATGTGTGCCAGTGCCACACTATTTTGATTACTATAGCTTTGTAGAAAGTTTTGAAATTGGGAAGTGTATATCCTCTGGTTTTGTCCTTCTTTGTCAAGGTTATTGGCTATTCAGAGCCCAATTCAATTCCACATAAATTTGAGCACTGGATTTTCCATTTTTACAAAAAAGTCCCCTGGAGTATGGACAGAGATTCCATTAAATCTGTAGATCACTTTGACATCTTAACAATATTAAGTCTTCCAATCCATGACAAGGGGATGCCATACTGTTTATTTAAGTCTTCTTTAGTTTGTTTCAGCAATGTTTCAAAATTTTTAATGTGTAAATCTTGTGCCTCCTTGGTTAAGTAATTTCTATTTATTTTATTCTTTCTTAAATTATGACCAAATATACATAGCATAAAATTTAACACTTTAACCATATGTAGGGTACAATTCAGTGGCATTGAATGTATTTACACTGTTAGGCAATAATCATCTCTGTCCATTTTCTGAACTTTTTTATAACCTCAATCCTAAACTCTGTACCATTAAACAATAATTTTCTATTAACACATCCTCTCCCCATTGAATGGTCTTGTCACTTGAATCATTTTGCTAGGGCTGCCATAATAAAGTACCAGAGATTAAGTGGCTTAAACAACAGAAATTTATGTTCTTACAGATCTAGATCTACAGGCTAGAAGTCCAAGATCAAGGTGTTGGCAGGATTGACTTCTTCTGAGGTCACTCCCCTTGGCATTTAGATAGGCTTTTCTCCCTATTTCTCCACATGGTCTTCCCTCTGAACATGTCCAAATTACTTTCTCTTATATAAACACCAGTCATAGCAAATAAGGTCTATTCAGCTCCATCTGGAATCAGGAACCAAGATCCCACACTGGGATTTCAGGGTGTCATCTTTAAGACCAATATCAAGCTAAAGAGGGTGGCTAAGGACAAATGAAATCACCACAAACTTTCCTACCATTTTTAAGTTTTCTTCTTATTGATTCAGCATTCACTTGGTTGCTGTAAACTTTTGACTGTTTCCCAGCGTTCTGACTAAGTAGATTCTGACACGTACTGCTTTTTTTAAAATGTTTTTGTGAAGGAACAGGAGTTTGGAGCTTCCTACTCCATCAGTTTGCTGACCTCACCCTTCCAGATTTATTCTTGATCTCAGAAGTTAATTCTATGATAAAGATAATCAGTTTTGGCTTCAAGGTTCAGCTAGTTTTAAAAACTAGGTCTTTTTTGACAATTTGGCAAAAATATGTATTCACTGCACCTTATTATGGACATTGTAAAATGTTCATTCTTGCCAAAGACTTTATTTATCCCTACTTTTTCCAAAACATAAAAATGAGGAGTATTAATAAGGTCATATAAATTACCTTTTGGAGAAGTAAATTTTATTGTTGTTGCCTTGGCTATCTGTAGTGTTTACTCATTTCTGAAACCTGAGTAACAAGATTTTTTTTTAAGTTTTATAACCAGGGTCAGCTATTTAACACTCGACTCAATTTAATGATGCCCAAAGGCAGATTAAAATGCCCTTAATTTGATAAAATCCTCTTTTCTAGCATAGAGATTCCAAGAAGAAAGTTTTAAAAATGGAAAACGTGACAAAAATAATCTCCTAGAGTTCAAACTCAATGTAGTTATTAAGACCCATAAAAAGAAATAGTTTGTCTTTTAACTTAGCTATACTTACAGACAAAAAACAAAACAAAACAAAAAACCACAACCTTATATACACTCGTCATATACAACAGCATTCTAAAATTAAACTGTAGTGTACTAAGACCATCCCTCAGAGTTAATAGACATATCATGCCCCTCGTTAACAGTCGGTTTGGACTGGAATGATTCCTCACTCATTTTTTCCTATTTCTTCACCATCACACACGTGTTTATCATATTTGTTCTCAAAGAATAAGTGTATTTTTATATAAGTATATATTTCAGTGATTCTCAAATAAATTTACATTATGATATAGAATAGGCTTGTTTCAATGGAAAATACCCTTCTCCATCAAAGAACTTTGATAGGTTTCTAGGGGATTATACTGGTCCTTTCACTCTTCTTTCCCATCTGCCACCCTAGATAAGCTGCAGCTCTACATGATGGGAGCATAACATTATAACATCCCTTTCTACTTCAGAGACAAGTTATACACTTATAAGATCCTAAAATTTTAAAATATTAGTGTCAAAAATCCCTTAGGAGCTGAATGATACTTTACAACACCTCAACTTTAATCCCCTCTCGACCAAGGGTTTGTGAGGTATATTGACTTTTCCAGGGTCACATAATGAGGCAGCATAATGGGGACGTGAAGGATTAAATACTGAAATGAGTGCTGTAGGTAATTACACAGAAGGCAGAAATGGAAAGGATTTGAATTATTTAAAGGTTAGTTAACATTGAAGAGCACTTAAACTTTCACAGCACAGAAAAATATAGGAAAACACTTAAAATAGGGATACCACAGTCTATAAAAATGTATGGGTTCCTTGTTCTCAACCAAGATCTACTTGGCCAATCTAGAAATTTCATCTTGGGAAAGGTAAGGAAGAGCCATTAGGATACAGATCTCTGTCTTGTGCAGTATTGTTTTCTCACAGTTAAAATCAATCCAAGAAATTAGTGCCATGAAGTCTGTCTGACTCTGATTTCCATGTGACTTCCACCATTGCACACTGCCTTCCAAGAGGCTGAGCAATGGAGTTATTGAATTGGTCTATATTTTGGGAAGAAAATTTCAAATGCAAGTGTCTAGTAGGTAGGCTTTAATGTTGAGTCCAGCGATAAACTTTTGAGGACAACCATGCCATAGCTAACTTCTATGACATTTAAATTTGTTTTCATTTGAATCATTTCAGTCATATAAAAAGGACAGATATTAATATAAAAATAACCCAAGTTTACCACTCTGATTTAGGAAATGTCAACATTTTTCTGTTCATGTTATTTTTGTTTGTAGTAAAAAAAGCTTCAGGTACAGTTGAAGCCACTCAACCTTCCATTTTGCCAGAAGTAACCAACCATTTTACTGAGGTTGTTATGTGGCCTTCTGTAGCTGCTTTATTCCTTACAACATATATTTATGTCTATAAAAAAGTCTAGTAATATTTTATGTAGTTTTTCATATCTGACATTGTACAATATGCCCTTTTGCAACTTTTCACAGTGTTATGTTTGTGATATATCAATGTTGATACATGTATATATAATTTATTTATCTGTGCTTCATTTAATTTGTTATTTTAAACTGATGGATTGAAAAAAGAGCAATGACTTAATTATTTTTTCTCCTCTGGTAGACATTTTAATTTCCTGTAATTATTTCCTATTATCAACAGTTCTGAAAAGAACACTGTGTTACATGTCTCCTTGTGCAAGTATTTAAGAGTCTAAGATAGCTAACTAATAGTGGTATTACTGAATTGTAAGGTATGTACTTAAAATTTATGAGACAGTGTTCCAAGTCTCTCCAAACTGGTTGTGCCTTTTGTATGCCATGTTAGACAAGTATTTTCATGTACTTGTCAAACTGCCAGCTAGTCGGGTTCCAGATCATCATTCAGAGACTGGCAGAAGACAAGTCACATTTTCCAGCTGAAAGGGATACTGTGTTCTCTGCTGTCCTTGGTTTATCCCTGTCTGAATGGTGCAACTACTCAAGTCAAAGCACCCTATAAAGTCTATCTACTGTTTTTATTTGCTACTCTTTGCTTATCCTGTTACTGAAATAAGGGGTGGGATTAGCTACGTGGCCTTCTTCCTTGAATATTTGCTACATATAGTCCCATGCACACCTGTGATAGTCTGCAAAATGAAGTCAGTACCAGAGGAGGTATTTGCTTTCAAATCTCCTTGAAAGATTGATAAAGATTATTGGGTCAGAGTCCTACTGTCTGTTTGAATTGAGCAACAGACAAGATGTAGGGGTCTTTTGAATAGACTCTTTGGTATCAATTCACATGTTAAAGAGACTAAAAAATGTGAATTGTACAAATATTGCAGGAGTCCTTTAGGCATTGGAGGTTCACTAACTAGAGACCAGAATCCATTTGAGCATCAAGCATCAGCATTTCATTTCCTCAACTTTACTCTAGACAGAAGGTGCCAAATGAATCCTACAGGTGGTTATTTGAGGCAAACCATATCACAACTAGTTAATTCTGATTGCATTCCTGCTTGATAAGTCATATATTTACTCTTTCAACAAATTAACCTCTTGCCTATCAAAGAAGGAAGTTGCATTGTGTTTGAGTTGCGTAGTCTGGGAGAAGCTAACCTTCTTTTCCATTACTGATCCATCAGCTCTCACTAGGTGGTAGAGGAAGAGAAGACCTACAATTGCAGTCAATCTCAGGAGAGCTGGGATCAGGCTCTGCCACACAGAGCCACATGGTGTTGGTAAGAAGGCTTCATTTGCCCCAGGTGACTGCTGTATTGTTCAGGGTGAATGACTTAGAGGAAACTGGGCTGGGTTTTGGCCCTTTAATCTGCTCATCAGGGCAGTCCATTGCAGGGAGCACCCTGTCTGGCCATC
This sequence comes from Mesoplodon mirus, assembly GCF_964341445.2. NCBI lineage: Eukaryota > Metazoa > Chordata > Mammalia > Artiodactyla > Ziphiidae > Mesoplodon > Mesoplodon mirus. Next base: position 103,949,962 of record NC_138984.1, on the reverse strand, counting down.
CGTTGCATCTCTGTCTGCTAACAGGTGGTTACCTTTGATTACTGTGTTATTCCACAGAGGGATTTGGGAAGGAACAGTGTGAGATGTGAACTCAGATTTCCAACTTAGAATGCTCTCCAATACGTCTACATCTTTCCTACAGATACTTTTAAGTAACAGGGAATTAAAATGCAGGTAAGTAACTGTATGTCCTATTTTGTTTGTTTGTATTGTATCAGTTCCATTTTTAAAATGTCATTATATTTTAATAAGTGCAAATCTTTGGCTGCATATTTTATTGAATGATAGATATTCATCATAAGGCCTACCAGAGCTCCGTTTTTCAGACACATATTTCCCACGTTTTTTATCTCAGCATGTAATGTTCCCGTAAACATTTTTGCATGTAAATCTTGGTCTGCTTTTCAGATTGCTTCCTCATTCATTCATTTTTACATATATGTATATATTGTATCTATTATGTGTCAGAGACTGTTCTTAATGCTTTTGATACATGGGTAACAAGTATTTGAAGGGAACTCTAGGATTTCAGAAATATAAACATTTCAAGGTTACTTATAAATACGAGGAAATTTACATGCATAGTTTTCAAGTTACAGATGGTCTTCAAGCACCAAACATCTTGAGGACTGGTGTCTGATCTGTTGGAACTTAAAATGCCAAGACCCATCCTTTCTTTGCTCCAGAGCTCAAAATATTAGAAGATACTTTAAAAAAAACTGCTGGCCAAATAGGGAGTAGCAGTATAAGCTTTACTGAGATAAAATGACTGCAGAGCATAACTGTAACCTAAGGTCCACAGTGACTGTTTCTAGTTCCTCCTCATTGAAAGAAAAGGCCTAAGCAGAGGCAGCTGAAGAAGCTGGGCCAGAAAGAACAGATCCCTCCCCAGCCTAAATATAAGTCAGAAGCTCAGAAGGCCATGGCAGCTCCACTTACCCATGAAACAAGCAACAAAAGATGAGGTGCAACTTGTGCACAGAAATCCTATGTACCCTTACCAGGGCCCTGGGCATGTCAGGCCCTCCCCAGCTAGATTACCTATATATAAATGGGCTCATCTTCTGAAAGAAATGTAATAGAGAAAATTTAAGGGTAGTTCTTTTGCAAATACTCCATGAGAGCTACAGGGAGCAGTATGTTTTCTCTGGAAGAGCAAGATATCAAAGGCTTTCATTCCTGGACACTTATTGACTATGTAACATTAGACAATCTACTTAAATTATCTGAACATCAAGCAGTGAGGATATGATACCCATTTCATAGTACTATTGCATAAATTAGAAAAGTATTATTGCTGAGTAACTTCTCCCTGTGGAGTTGTCAATTCATCGACAGGGAAAAAAGTCAAAACAGTTGTTTAATACATTACCTCATTGACTATTATAGCTACAGAGGTCATAGTGGTGAAATTAGAAATGCTGTATATACATTCTCATTATTAACCCAAAATTTATTGAACTTATGGCTCTTCTAGTCCCAAATGACATAAATCAACCACACATAATTCTATGAGCTTGCTTATTTTATTTATATGTAAGATTAACAGATTTCTTACTTGATAGGCTTTGGAGATGTGTGTTAGTTGTTGATTTCAGTAGCTGTGTAAACAAGCGTTCTGATTTCTCCACATCCTTGTCAATGCTTGTTATTTTCCTTTGTTCTGACTCTGGCCACCCTAGTGGGTGTAAAGTGACACTTTGTTGTGGTTTTGATTTACATTTCTCTAAAGATTAAAAATAAGAGCACATCTTCTCTGGGAAAATGTCTATCTCAGTCCTTTACCCATTTAAAAATTTGATTGTCTTTTTTGTTGTCGTTGAGTTCTTTATATATTCTGGATACAAGTCCCTTACCAGATATATGATTTGTAAACATACTCTCTCATTATTTTGGTTGTCTTTTCAGTCTTCTGTTAGTTTCTTTAGATGCACAAAAGCTTTAAGTTTTTATGAGGCACAATTTATTTATTTTTGTTGTTGTTGCTTACACTTTTGATGTCATATCTAAGAAATCATTGTCAAATTCAAGGTTATAAAGCTTTATATGTTTAGCTTTTACATTTGCTCTCTATTCATATTTCAGTTCCTTTTGCATATGATGTGAAGTAAGGGTCCAACTTTATTCTTTTGCAAGTGGATATCCAGTTATCCAAGCATCGCTTGTTGAAGAGGCTGTTCTGTATTCATTGAATCACCTTGCCACCCTCATCAAAAATCAAAATGGTAATACAGTTGACCCTTGAACAACATAGGGGTTAGTGGACACTGACCCTCTGCATAGCAGAAAATTTGCATATAACTTTACAGTCAGCCCTCTGTATCTGTGGTTCCACATCTGGGAATTCAAATAACCTAGGATTATGAAGAACTATAATAAGAATTTATTGAAAAAAAATCCATGTATAACTGGACCTGCACACTTCAAACCCGTGTTGTTCAAGGGTCAACTGTATATAGAAGGGCAAATTGGAAGTTGATTGTATTGTATTGGTCTATGCTTATGCCAGTACTTACACTATTTGATTATTGTATGTTAGGAGAAAGTCTAGAAATTAGGTAGTGTGAGTCATCCAACATGGTTCTTCTTTTCCAGTACTGTCTTGACTATTCAGAGTCCCTTGCAATTCTATATAAATTCTAAGATTGGCTTTCCCATTTTTGCAAAAGGGGTCATTGGGATTTTGAAAGGAATTGCTTTGAATCTGTAGATTGCTTTGGGAAATATTGCATCATAACAATCTTCTGTTTTCCAATCCATAAATATGGGATGTCTTTTTATTTATTTAAGTCTTTATTGATTTCTTTTAGCAACGTTTGTAGTTTTCAGAGTACAAGTCTTGAACCTTAGTTGAATTTATTCCTAGACATTTTATTCTTTATGATACTATCATAAATGAAATTGTTTTCTTAATTTCCTTATTGGATTATTCATTTCTAGTATATAAAAACACAGCTCATTTTTGAGTGTTGATCTTGTACCCTTCAAATTTGCTGAATTCGTTTACTAACTATAATATTTTTTGTGACTTTGGGGCATTTTCTATATGAAAGACCATGTCATTTGCAAACAGGTTTTTCTTCTTCCTTTCCAATGTGGATGGCTTTTATTTCTTTTTCTTGCTTAATTGCTCTATCTAAAATGTTCAGGATAATCTTGAATAGAATGACAAAACAGGCATACTTTTCTTTTCCCTGATTTTAGGAAAAAAAGCTTTCACTTTTTTACCATTGAGCATGATATGAGCTTTGAGTTTTTCATAAATGGCCTTTATCATGTTGAAGAAGTTAACTTCTACTCATTTTTTTAAATTATAAAATGTGATGGATTTTTTTCAAATGCATTTTATACATTAAGATAATCATGTGTTTTTTCTTCATTCATTTCAATACTTTTGTGTATTACATTTATTCATTTTCATATATTGAGCACTCTTTGTATTCCTAGGATAAATCTCACTTGTTCATGATACAATCCTTTTAATATGTTGTTAGACTCAGTTTGCTAGTATATTTAAAGCACATTATCATCTATTTGGATAAGGGACATTGGACTGCAATTTTGTTTTCTTTTGATATATTTGACTAGCTTTGGTATCAGAATTACACTGACATCATAGAATGAGTTAGAAATGGTAGCTCTTACTCTATTTATAGGAGAATTTTAGAGGATTGGTCTTTTTTTGAATTTAAAAAAAATATGTATTTATTTTGTTATGCTGGGTCTTTAATTGCAGCAGACGAGCTCCTTAGTTGTGACTCACTGGCTCCTTAGTTGTGGCATGTGAATGCTTAGTTACAGCATGCACGTGGGATCTAGTTTCATGACCAGGGATCAAACCAGGACCCCTTGCATTGGGAGCATGGAGTCTTAACCACTGCACCACCAATGAATTCCCTAGAGGATTGGTCTTAATTCTTTCAAAAATATTTGATAGAATAGCCCCAGACTTTTTTTCATCAGGAGGTTTTTGGTTACTGATTCAATCGCCTCACATTGAACTGAATTTTGTGTATGGTGTGAGGTAGGGGTTCAACTTCATTCTTTTGTGGGTGGATATCCAGTTGTTCCTGAACCAATTCTTGAAAAGACTATTCTACATTTTATGTACCATTTTATCTCATAAGGATGCCCAGCATCTGAGGCAAATTGTCTGGAAGATCGTGATCCCAAACCAAGTGGGGATAAGTCCCCCATCACATTGTTTTCTATCAAAGGCTTTTCCTAAACTGAAGAGAGTTAAGAACTTCTTAGGCCTTTCCTGCTAGTACAGACCTTCCCTTAGACTGTCTTCAGAGGCCTTGAGATGAGCAATGACTTTGGCATGTGATTCTCCCCCAAACTGGGGAGAAGGCCAAAGTTTTCTTAAGCCACATGCTGTCTCTACTTTTGTCACATCTCAATCACACACAACTTTTCTTATTCCTTTGGTTTTGTTTTATCTTAACTACTACACTAATATCATAAACATTATCTTTCCATCTCAAAATTTCCTGCGACATTAGGATTTTGATTTGAGGCTCCTCAGTGCTGGCAGAGAAAGAATCTGGGGGTAGCCACGTGTTTACTCCAGAGTTTTGCCCTTTTGAGTTGAGCCTCCACTTTGGCCTCTGCAGATGGGGCTCTAAGACAAGAAAGATTGCCTTGGCTGTCCAAAGTCTCCAATAGGGTCTTTCCTGTCTCCCCACCAAATTCCTCTTCAAGCCAAGGCCAGACTATAGTTTGCTTTGTTTAGGATCATAAACAGACTTTCTCTCACCCACAATTTGGTTCGCTTTGTTACTAACACTAGTAGTTAGAACCACACTTGATAACTCAAACTATCAATGTGAGATCAGCCCAAACAGCCATGGGACTTTGGTGCCTGGGTTCCCTGACTCTTTTTAAATTGAGGTTGAATGCAGCCTTTCTTGGAATTGTCACCTCCCTTTCTCTTTCTCTTCCTGGTCCCTGTGGCTTGGTTATAAGTGGATTCAGCATCCTTCTTGGCCTTGGTTGGCTCTCTCTATAGACACACAGGCAGAAGGGCAGGCCCTTTTTAGGCCTTGAATATTGGTTACCTCAATTTAGCATTTTCTCAGAATTCTTCATAGAATTGTACAGATATTAATATTTTAGTGAAAAACTTGCTATTTCTTTTGAGAACTTTTGTCAAAATTTTGGAAAAATGTGTGAGCAATTTTAGGTTAGATTTGGGGAAATTATTCGTTTTCTGTCTATAGCACCATTGCAATATTCCTCAAGTTAAGTGTTTTTAGAGCAATACTCTCAATATTTATAAGAGATGTAAGAATAATTTAGCAAAAAACAACCACCATTGTGGACATTTTTATCAGATGCCCAAAACGTGTCCTTGAAGCTTATCTAAAATCTGCTCGAAGAAATCTGATGAATAAGGAGTATAAAGACCTTCAATTGGGAAGATAAGAAATGAAGATCATCACCTATGACTGAAGAAGGCAGAGTCATCTACTATGGAAGCACCAAGGAAAAGGAAATTTGAATTTGAAGACAATGGGGTCGTCATCACTTCCTGTAGAAATTAGCCCCACTGAGTAGCAATGACCTGGAAGGAGCAAAATAAACCAGAGTCAACAAATGTGTAAGAGCAAATGTTGTAGTTTTATAAAACAAGTTGCATTTTAAAAACACATTACATTTGTGAAAACAAATGTTGCAATGTTAGTAACTATTTTTGTCTATTTTTTCTCTTGTATTGTTCAGGGTGTTTTAGTTTCAAAGCATGACAGCTTTTGACAGCATGGTGAGGGTTGGAGGTCGGAGAGAATGTGCCCAGATCAGGAAGACCAGAGCTGAGGTCTCTGACTTCATTGAGGGGCCAGACTCCAAGGTGGATGATCAGCAGTTTTGTAAGCAGTATCATTCAAAGGTTGATGGTAGGTCTGGTTGTGATGCATGAATTTTGATACGTAAGGAGCTTCAATTCTACAAGAGACTCAGCCAGCATACAAAGCGTATTCACGATGGAACCATAATCTGTGTAGGCCTGGAGTGGAGAATCTCTGGTGATAAGTACATCACAAGAACATAGAGAAACAAGTTCCAGTCATTTGAAAGTGTTAAAGCAGACAGGTAGCTAGATATGAGCAGAGAAAGGAGGGCACAGGCCAGGTGGCAGGAAACCACATCATGTTGGGGTGATCAGTGTCCTGAAGGCAGACAAAGAAAGATGGGAAAAGGAGGGAATCTACAGCATCCTAATGTAATTTTTGCTCATTATGCTCTCATTACAATAAAATTAGCCTTGCAGATAGGTAGTTCCCATCATGCACCAAGGCCATGACCCTTCTAGTAAAGACTAGATAAGGACAGGGGCTCCCCTGGTGACACAGTGGTTAAGAATCTGCCTGCCAATGCAGGGGACATGGGTTTGAGCCCTGGTCTGGGAAGATTCCACATGCCACGGAGCAACTAAGCCCATGCACAACAGCTACTGAGCCTGCACTCTAGAGCCCGTGAGCCACAACTTCTGAAGCCCCTGAGCCTAGAGCCTGTGCTCTACAAAAAGAGAAGCTACCGCAATGAGAAGCCCATGCACCGCAACAAAGAGTAACACCTGCTCGCCACAACTAGAGAAAGCCTGTGCACAGCAGCAAAGACCCAACACAGCCAAAAATAAATAAATAAAATTTAAAAAAAGACTAAATAAGGACAAAAATCCCTCCTCCCCTTGTGAAGGTGGAGCTGAGATGAAAATCAAGGAATACGACCCCAAACCCCTCCTTCCCCAATGAATATTCTGCCCTTTCATTCTATGCCTCACACAACCAGCTTGCCAAAGAAACTCAGGGCAGCTACTCACATGAGCCTCCCCGCTGTCCCCTGGAGAGTGTACTATTGCTTAAATAAATGCTCACTTTACTTTCTTATCCCTGTCGCATTTCTGAATTCTTTATGTGACAAGACAAGAGCCTTTCACTTGGAACAAAAGGATACTTTGTTAGAATTAGGAACAGTGATGGGATTCCAAAAATATGGAGAAGGATTTGCCAAAAATCTATTCCCAGCAAGAATGTGAAACCAGTAAGAGTGGGTCAGCAGAAATCTGAAGCTCAATCCAAGGTGTAGAGATTTGGCCATATGGCAGAATACCCAAAAAACCAGTGATTCACAGGCACATGTGTGTCCAGAGGTAACCCCAACCACATGAAATGAGAAAACGTTGTTTCTATATCCATAAACAAAGGACATTGCAGCCATCAAGCCATCACATTACAGCTGCTCCCAAAGGTGAGCGCTGAGGGAGCTCATGATGGAGACAGGATGCCCCCCATCTAGCAGTCAGCCACTGCATCCACCCCCAATGATGCACCCTGAGGAGACTCAGGATGAGAAAGCACAGGATCCTGGCCCCAGAGAGCTGAGGTGCATATCAAAGGAATGATTTCAGTGAGCCCAGACTCTTGCATCTTCCCATACATAGAAAAGCACTAAGTTCATTAACTTCAGATGTCTGGTTTTCTTTAATTAACAGTAATCTTTTGATGTTCTGACTACCTGGTCTTTGTTACAAAAACTCCTATAGATCCTGGCCCCTCCCTTGCCTCTTCGAAGCAGTCCCTCAGAGCATCTGAGATGCTGTCTCCTGGGCTTAAGTCCTCAGTCTTGTCTACCAAGTATTATATAATTCTCAAGTTTTAGGTTGTGCATTTTTTTCAGTTTATACTACCCAACAAATCTCAGAACTGACCAATAAATAGGGCAGATTTGAGCTTTGTAGCTGACTTTGTACAACATCTTAATGTTTAGTGTTTTCTAAACTGATTTCCTAAGTTACTTCTAGTGGTCAAATAAGCTTAAAAATGATATATGCAAAATTTCCATCTGATGGATTTATTAAGCTTCTATAGTAAGTTAAAACAAACAAATAAGCTTTGTTTATCCTAGCATTTTCTAAGTTTCCTTAAGAAAGGAATCCTTGAAATGTATTTTGGAAAGTCCTGTTGTAATCAGCAGATGAGACCCAGCAATCTAACCCAGAGGGTTTCCAGCTCCTCACACCCATTGCTAAAAGCATTCACTCACTCTTTACCTCCCTGTTCAGCCCCTGAACTTGGCCCTGAGAGCCCACACACCAAGATTGTGGAAGCATTTTCTTTCCCAGAGAGGTAGATGTCATTTATCTCTTGTTGACTTTGCATATATCATTCTCTCAGCCATCACCTACTAGCAGATTAACTCCTACTCTCTCTCTCTCTCTCTCTTTTTTAAGATATCACTGCCTCTCAGGAAACTTCACATCACCTCCCCCCTCACTCACTACCAAATCTGCATGCAGTGTCCCTCTTAGGTTCTCCCCAGCTCTCTTTTTTTAAGTAGGTATTTATTGAGACTCTATTTTGTGCCAGGCTCTTGGGTTACATTAGTGAACAAAACAAAGCATCTGACCTTAGCATCTATCTCCCTAGATGCCTGCCTTACACACACCTCATTAGATTGTCAAGTATCTAGATTTTTTTGTCTATCTCTCATGCTTACTCTAGCTGTGTAAGAACAAGATCCATCCAATTCTTTCAGTTTTATTCCCAAAACCCAGCATCACTTTTATGATGTAGTCATTCAGTAAGTGCTAGTCAATGGCTATGAGAAACAATCAGACCATTTCTTATTAATTTTTCCTTTTGTTTGCCATAGTTTCAAATATCAAAATCTTATCTGGGAAGCTATCTCTAGGAGGTCAAAATAATTTATAGTGCAAATCTCTTCATCAGATCTCAGCAATAACGGAGAGAAGCTCCTGGACATTGCCAAGTTCCCCTTGGCCACCCCTCTGGTTTTTGGCAGTAAAGCCCTACACCATCTCATGCTCATATTTCCTAGAGTAGGAGGTTGCAATTTTATTAGCTTTTCTAACAACTTTCTACGCAATGTATAATTTTAGTGAATTAAATAAAAGTAAATGAATTTCTGTTGAGATTTTTGTCGACCATGCTCAAGTAGCCTCTGTTCCCTTAAGCTGTCAGTCACCTTGGGCTGGCACAGAATGTAGCAAGAACAGAGTCCAGATTTTGACCAATTTGAATTAAATCCTCCCTTTTTCCCCCGGGATGTGTGACTTTGGGAAATTTACTTAACATTCTTGAGCCTTACTATCCTCATTTGCAAAACAGGAATGACTAAGCTCCTTGCTGACCTCATAGAATTGTGTGAAAATTCAAAGAGTGTGGAAGGTGACAGACCTCATACGGTACTGCCTGACATATAGTAGAAACTCTGTAAATGTTAGTTTCTTCTTCCTCCCAGGAGGGTGACTTTCCTTTTATGGAAGGGGTGGCAGAAAGAGATATGAGACTGTCAAATTGTGGTGAGAATGTTAAATGAAGACATCTTCTTGTGCAGATGTTAGGTCTCCTGTAGTTCAGCCTTAATTATTCAGAGGACTGAGCTGGAGGAACTGGAGGTAAATGCATCATTTTAAAAAGTTATCTGCTTAATCTACAGGGGTTCTTTCACTTGCTCCAGGCTGTAATTAAGACTTATCTGAATATACACTAGTATTGTAATCGAGGTACAAGAGGAAGAAGATGAAATGCAGGAAAAACAGAGCTTCCAGCTTTCTTCTGAGTGAAAGATTGCTCACTTTGGAGAACAGAGTGAGCCTTCAAAAAGTGCTTACCATGTAAAGCAATTATACTCCAATAAAGACGCTAAAAAAAAAAAGTGCTTACCAGGAGAAAATTTTAACATTTCCTCTTAACTACACAAGTAACATCAATGTGCTAATTATTCTAAAATGAGCTCGGAATTTGCTGTATAGTTACGCTTTATGAAATACTTGAGCTCCATTACACCAAGAAATAAAATGCTGCAAATTCATGTCTGTTAATTCATGCAGGATTGAAGCAGGGGCTGGTGTGAAGCCTCCAGAATATGCACATTTTGGTTCTTTTGTTCTTACTGCATTTGTAGTTAAAGGTTTTACAACAACAAAAAGCTGTAAGTACATTGGACTCATAACTTTTATGAACTGTTTAAATGCATAATGAAGATGATTCATAAACGTCTCTAATTATATAAGCACATCGCTAAATATGGATTATAAAATATCTTGTTTACTTTTTCTATAAACCCACCATAGGTAAAAAGAATATTACGAGCATAGCATCTATTTTGTGTAAGATGGAGATTGGATTTAATTTTTACTTAAGAAAAGTGGCCCTGTGTCATTGGGACCATTTTTTCTTCAATTGTTTTTTCACCAAAATCAGGGAAATCATTCTGATATCATCTCAGTGAATATAAGTGAGGGCTTCAGTTAGCTGAATTTCTCAGTTAAAGCTTTAAGCTAAACCACATTAAAAATAATTCCGCTTTGAAAATCTTGTTAAAATATTTAAATCAAGCCCCCATGGCTCCATGCCCCACAGAGAAATGCAACAAAGCCGTTATGATACAAGCTCTTTATCTGTCTCACTAAGGATTTTGTGTGATATGAAGGAAGTCATAATAGCCTTTATCTAATGATCAGGTACTATATGCCAAACATATTTGCAGTTGCTTGTCCCCCACACCTTCTCAACCCCCGCCCCCCAGGAATGAACCTCTGCAAGTATGTGCCAGGCACTTAAGAGGAACTCAGAACTAATTGTGAACGATTTTGTGAAGTCATTTGTCAATGAACATGTTACCGAACTCAGCTTCACTGCTTGCTGCTGCTCAAAAGCCAATACTTTGAGAGACAAGTGTCAGTAGAAAGGAAAGGTGCTTTAATCAGAAATTCTGGCAATCTGGGGAGAAGGTGGGCTCATGTTCTAAGACCAACTACAAAAATTCTGCTCAGCCATGACAGCTTTTAAAAGAAAGTAATGAGGGGAGGTGGTAAGAATCTCAGTGAATCATCGAGGCAAGATATTGGGTTCTGCATCCTTCTCCATTGCATGCAGACTGGTTGACTCTCTCTTCAGATGTTATCTTGCCCACATGATCTGTCTACAGGATTCCTTGGGGCGGGGGTGGGTTGGGGGTAGAGAGCTAGTCATTTTTTAACTGCTTAATTCTTCATTCTTCTTTTTATCTAGGAAAAGAATCAACAGGTTAGGCAAGGCATGTTGTGCGTTCCAGAGAGCATTAAGTCAGGAGTTAGGTTCAACTGTCTAGTGATCTCATTCCTATAATTAGGTTCTTCCAAGGTTAGAGGGGGACAGAAATGGGCAAATAGGAAAGGGGCAGAAGAGCTGCTTTCCAATATATTGTGTAAGGCTTTTACAGTAAACATCTCCAACCCGCTGCAAACTGTTTGTGGCAGCATTACTTATCACCCCATTTTACAGGTGAACAACTGAGACTCAAGGAGTCTAAGGCATTTAGACATTGTAACACTGAGACAAAAATAAGGAAATTGGGTTCCAAGCCACATTCTAAAAATCCAACCTGGGTTGTTTCCAGTGCTCAAACCATGATGCAGCTCCATCTGCCAGAACAGGCTCATTGGCCTGGATTGCAGGACACTCAAGAGCTAGAGGGATTTCATGGGTTTGGGTCAACCCCTGAAAGATGTGTGTCTGTTTCCACATTAGGATCATCTTTTTTTTTTTTTTTTGCTTCTAAATTGTACTTTAGCAAATACTTTTGGTTAGCTGAGGTTGTGATTAGTTGTGTTCTCATTAACTGGTGTTTAATTAATGTGAATCTGAACTCTCAGGCAAAAAGAGGGCCAGAGAGTTCAGATTTTATAGACCAGGTTTGGAAACTCTAGGGCTTACAGAGTAACAATGAAAGCAGTTCTTTTGTCCCTTTCCAGTTTGCCTATTTCTGTTCCCCTCTAAACTTAAAAATCTAACTATAGAGAGGGATACAGACCTCAACCTCCTGTCTTGGTGATTCACTGAGATTCTCTCATTGTTCCATTTAAAAACTCTCATGGCTGAGCAGAATCTTCAGAGTTGGTCTCAGGACACAAGTCCATCTTTTCCCAGATTGCTGGCTTTTCATTTTCTTTTTTCTTTGTATTTATTTATTTTTTAACATCTTTACTGGAGTATAATTGATTTACAATGGTGTGTTAGTTTCTGCTTTATAACAAAGTGAACCAGCTATACATATAAATATATCCCCACATTTCCTCCCTCTTACATCTCCCTCCCACCCTCCCTATCCCACCCCTCTAGGTGGTCACAAAGCACTGAACTGATCTCCCTGTGCTATGCAGCTGCTTCCCACAAGTTATCTATTTTACATTTGGTAGTATATATTAGTCCATGCCACTCTCTCACTTCGTCCCATCTTACACTTCCCTCTCCCCGTGCCCTCAAGTCCATTCTCTGTGTCTGCGTCTTTATTCCTGTCCTGCCCCTAGGTTCTTCAGAACCACTTTTTTTTTTTAGATTCCATATATATGTGTTAGCATATGGTATTTGTTTTTCGCTTTCTGACTTACTTCACTCTGTATGACAGACTCTATGTCCATCCACCTCACTACAAATAACTCAATTTCATTTCTTTTTATGGCTGAGTAAAATTCCATTGTATATATGTGCCACATCTTCTTTATCCTTTCATCTGTTGATGGACACTTAGGTTGCTCCCATGTTCTGGTTACTGTAAATAGAGCTGCAATGAACATTGTGGTGCATGACTCTTTTTGAATTATGGTGTATTCCCAGTAGTGGGATTGCTGGGTCATATGGTAGTTCTATTTTTAGTTTTTTAAGCAACCTCTATACTGTACCCCATGGTGGCTATATCAATTTACATTCCCACCAACACTGCAAGAGCATTCCCTTTTCTCCACACCCTCTCCAGCATTTATTGTTTGTAGGTGTTTTTGATGATGGCCATTCTGACTGGTGTCGGGGAATACCTCATTGTAGTTTTGATTTGCATTTCTCTAACAATTAGTGATGTGGAACATACTTCCATGTATTTGTTGGCAATTTGTATATCTTCTTTAGAGAAATGTCTATTTAAGTCTTCTGCCCATTTCTGGATTGTGTTGTTTGTTTTTTTGATATTGAATTGCATGAGTTGCTTGTAATTTTGGAGGTTAATCCTTTGTCAGCTGCTTCATTTGCAAATACTTTCTCCCATTCTGAGGGTTGTCTTTTCATCTTGTTTATGGTTTCCTTTGCTGTGCAAAAGCTTTCAAGTTTCATTAGGTCCCATTTGTTTATTTTTGTTTTTATTTCCATTTCTCTAGGAGGTGGGTCAAAAGGGATCTTGCTGTGATTTGTGTCATAGAGTGTTCTGCCTATGCTTTCCTCTAAGAGTTTTGCAGTGTCTGGGCTTACATTTAGGTCTTTAATCCATTTTGAGTTTATTTTTGTGTATGGTGTTAGGGAGTGTTTTAATTTCATTCTTTTACATGTACCTGTCCAGTTTTCCCAGCACCACTTATTGAAGAGGCTGTCTTTCTCCATTGTATATTCTTGCCTCCTTTATCAAAAATAAGGTGACCATGTGTGCGTGGGTTTATCTGTGGGTTTTCTCTCCTGTTCCATTGATCTATATTTCTGTGTTTGTGCCAGTACCATACTGTCTTGATTACTGTAGCTTTGTAGTATGGTCGGAGGTCCAGGAGCCTGATTCCTCCAACTCTGTTTTTCGTTCCCAATTTTGCTTTGGCTATTTGGAGTCTTTTGTATTTCCATACAAATTGTGAAATTTTTTGTCTAGTTCTGTGAAAAATGCCAGTGTTAGTTTGATAGGGATTGCATTGAAATTGTAGATTGCTTTGGGTAGTGGAGTCATTTTCACAATGTTGATTCTTCCAATCCAAGAGCATGGTATATCGCTCCATCTGTTTGTATCATCTTTAATTTTTTCATTAGTGTCTTATAGTTTTCTGCATACAGGTCTTTTTTTCTCCTTAAGTAGGTTTATTCCTAGGTATTTTATTCTTTTTGTTGCAATGGTAAATGGGAGTGTTTACTTAATTTCTCTTTCAGATTTTTCATCATTAGTGTATAGGAATGCAAGAGATTTCTGTGCATTAATTTTGTACCCTGTTACTTTACCAAATTCGTTGATTAGCTCTAGTAGTTTTCTGGTTGCACCTTTAGGATTCTCTATGTACAGTATCATGTCACCTGCAAACAGTGACAGGTTTACTTCTTTTCTGATTTGGATTCCTTTTATTTCTTTTTATTCTCTGATTGCTGTGGCTAAAACTTCCGAAACTATGTTGAATAATAGTGGTGAGAGTGGACAACCTTGTCTTGTTCCTGATCTTAGTGGAAATGTTTTCAGTTTTTCACCATTAAGAAAAATGTTTGCTGTGGGTTTGTCATATATGGCCTTTATTATGTTGAGGTAAGTTCCCTCTATGCCTATTTTCTAGAGAGTTTTTTATCATAAATCGGTGTTGAATTTTGTCAAAATCTTTTCCTGCATCTATTGAGATGATCATATGGTTTTCTCCTTCAATTTGTTAATATGGTGTATCACATTGACTTGCATATACTGAAGAATCCTTGCATTCCTGAGATAAACCCTACTTGATCATGGTGTATGATCTTTTTAATGTGCTGTTGAATTCTGTTTGCTAATATTTTGTTGAGGTATTTTGCATGTATGTTCATCAGTGATATTGGCCTGTAGTTTTCTTTTTTGTGTGACATCTTTGTATGGTTTTGGTATTAGGGTGATGGTGGCCTCATAGAATGTGTTTGGAAGGGTTCCTCCCTCTGCTATATTTTGGAAGAGTTTGAGAAGGATAGGTGTTAGCTCTTCTCTAAATATTTGATAGAATTCACCTGTGAAGCCATCTGGTCCTGGACTTCTGTTCTTTGGAATATTTTTGTGTGTGTGTGTGTGTGTGGTAGACAGGCCTCTCACTGTTGTGGCCTCTCCCATTGCAGAGCACAGGCTCCGGATGTGAAGGCTCAGCGGCCATGGCTCATGGGCCCAGCTGCTCTGCAGCATGTTGGATCTTCCCGGACCGGGGCATGAACCCGTGTCTCCTGCATCGACAGGTGGACTCTCAACCACTGCACTACCAGGGAAGCCCTTGTTGGAAGATTTTTAATCACAGTTTCAATTTCAGTGCTTGTGATTCATCTGTTTATATTTTCTATTTCTTCATGGTTAAGTCTTGGATGGTTGTGCTAGATTGCTGGCTTTTCTGATTAAAGCAACTTTCCTTTCTACTGACACTTGTCTCTCTAATTATTGGCTTTTGAGTGGTGAGCAGCCGAACTTGAGTTCAGGAGCAACATCAGTATGAGAAGGATCCCAGCCTAATACAACTGGGACAGGTGGATGTCTATCCAATTACTAACCTCATAGACAACTGAAATTAAAATAGTTGGCTCTAAAAAAAATGCCAGGAGAGTGAAAAGGCAAGTTCACTAATCTTCTACACTAAATCTTAATGCTTTGGAAGGCAACACTTTCGAGGGGCAACTATACAGGTTTCAGAGTTGGGCAAACCTGAGTTCCAATCCTGGGATTTATAACTGTGTAACTTTGAGTCACTTGATCTTTCTCAGCCTCAACTTACTCCTTTATATAATTGGGAACATAAAACATAAACCTAATTTCTCCAGTTGAGATAAGGAAAGAAAATAATATGTATGTAGTATTTACCTAGTCATAGGATTTTGTCTCTAAACTGCGTTTTTGTCCATAGGATCTGTCTGAATTCTTGGTTGAACTGAAGAATCATCACCATTTGAGATTATAGTCATCTGAACTTTACATTAACTAAATGTAATTTATTTGGAGGATCATGCGTCCTCTAAAGATTTGTAGCTTGCACCATCAGTGAGAGTTGCCAAGACTGCAAGAGATGAAGAGATGTATATATCTCCATGTTCTGGCCCTCAGACCAGCTAATAAGTCCCTGTGGGGGATTCTGAATGGGATTTATTTTCTTTCAACCTTAAAGTTATAGCTGGACCTAAAGCACAGCTACAGAAATAGGAAAAGTGGGAACACAGGCCAGCAGCCTGGCATGCTGTTCCCAGGCTCTCTTCTCTGGAAGATGGGAGGTGCTGGCATATTGCTTTAAGCCACACCTGCATTGAGAAGAGGAGATATAATTTTCTGATGCTCAAAGAATGTTATTATTCATTTTTTTTTAAAACATTAAAGTACTCCTAATTTAAAAAAAAATTTATTGGAGTATAGTTGATTTACAAATGCTGTGTTAGTTTCTGCTGTACAGCAAAGTGATTCAGTTATACACATATCCACTCTTTTTTAGATTCATTCATTCCCCATATAGGTCATTATAGAGTATTGTGTGGAGTTCTGTGTGCTATACAGTAGGTCCTTATTAGCTATCTATTTTATATATAGTAGTGTGTATATGTCAACCCCAATCTCCCAATTTATCCCTCCCCTCCCCTTCCTCCCCACCCCGGTAACCATAGGTTTGTTTTCTACATCTGTGACTCTATTTCTGTTTTGTAAGTAAGTTCATTTGTATCATTTTTTAGATTCCACATATAAGTGATATCATATGATATTTATCTTTCTCTGTCTGACTTACTCCACTCAGTATGATCATCTCTAGGTCCATCTGTGTTGCTGCAAATGGCATTATTTCATTCTTTTTTATGGCTGAGTAATATTCCATTGTATATAGGTACCACATCTTTATTCATTCATCTATTGATGGACATTTAGTTTGCTTCCATATCTTAGCTATTGTAAATAGTGCCTCTAAGAACATTGGGGTGCATGTATCTTTTTGTATTAGAGTTTTCTCCAGATATATGCCCAGGAGTGGGATTGCTGTATCACATAGTAGCTTTATTTTTAGTTTTTAAAGGAACCTGCATACTGTTCTCTATAATGGTTGTAAAGTACCCCTAATTTTGAACTGATTAATAAATTGGTTTACCATTCAGAAAGTATTATAAACACACACACACACACTCATATATATACACATTATATATATATATATATATATATATATATATATATATATATATATATATATATATATATATATATAAATAAGAAATCTCCAGAAACTTTTCCTCCATGTTTTCACTGGTTTTAAGCATATAAAGAAAATTCGTAAAAGTGCTTTCATTGTCTCTCTCTACTTCAAACCTATATTGCAGTAATACTTACAATTCACAGCTGCAAAATATTGAGTGTACCCCTCTAGAAATGTATGTGAGGAAATGTCAATGTATGTGCACACACATACACAGAGGGATATCATTTTAGACATATTGTTCTGTCACTTGAATTTTGCTTAATAATACATGTGAACAAATTAATGCATAAAGGCCTTTTAATTATTTTTATTGGCTGCATAGTGTTCATCATATGGGTACATTATGAATTATTTGAATACTATTGTATTCAATACAATACATCCAGAGTATATTCAGACTCATTTGTGTTTGTTCTTTAACTTTGTCCAGCTACTCTGCAATGGATATTTTTGCAGATACATTTTTATGTGGAGAACAATTCTTTGGAGTAGTTACTGGGTAAAGGGTGTGTACAAATTGCCCTTCCACATCCACATTCCCACTAGCAGCATGTGAAAGTGTCCCCTCCTCTCATCCTTGCCAGCTCTGGGTGGTTTCTGTTTTCTTTTTTAAATATTCAGTTTGACAAGTAAAAATGGAATTCATTTTATTAAGTTTTAAGTTTTCTCAATTAGTAATGAGCTTGAATATATGTTTAATATCTTTCTGGCTAGGAAATGAATCTACTGCAGAGTGAGCTTTTCTCAACTACATGCCTACACTCCTGAACTCAGCCAGACATGTAGAAAGCCAGTATCTCTGATCACATGGAACCAGGGGACCAGGCGTGTGCAAGGTCAGGCCTGTGTGTGTGTGTGTTGTAACACCTGCTATGGACCAGAAAGTCCATGTGGACACATTCCTGGTGTTTGCTCTTGTATTCATCCATGCAAAAACACGTATTTGCCTAAATGAAATTAAATTAATCTTAGGTCTTTTTTCTTTTACTATTTAAGCAACTTTTCTTTGAGAATTTCTCAAAATATCTTAAAATAATTTAGAGACACTTTAAAGAATGTGAGAAAAGGGTTATTATAAAGTCAGGGCTTATAATTTCTTCTTCAGAGAAATTCTTTCATAGGAAATCATATCTAGTTCTCAATTCCAAAAAGTAGTCCACAACTCAATTGGTGTTCAGTCCAGAGTTATTAAACTTTTGCAATGTATCACAACTAGGCTGGTATTGGTGTACAGAAATGAAAGTTTTATGCCCTACTTTCCAGGAGCTCACAGTCCAGAGGAGGAGGAGGTGAAAAGTAAAGACATAAGCATCATACAGTGAACTGAATATTTTAGAACCAGTAAATATTGAGTGCAGTGGGGACCCAGGGTATGAGAATGTTTGGAGTCTGTCTTCATAAGAGCTATAAAAGCTCTCTGGAAAGAAATTTGCTGTGTGTGTGTGTGCATGTGTATGTGCACATGCGTTGGTACGTTCTACATACATCTTTATTGAATTCACTGGTCTACAAAATACGTGGCCAACTCCTGCCCAACAATTTTAATACAATTACACCACACTGAAAGCCAGAGAATGAAGAGACAGATTACAGACCAGACTGTAACTTAATCACAGAACAACAGAAAAAAAGAGGGAACTAGACAGAGCTTAAAGATGGCAGAGGAATAAGACCGGAGATCACCTTCCTCCCCACAAATACATCAGAAATACATCTAGATGTGGAACAACTCCTACAGAACACCTACTAAATGCTGGCAGAAGACCTCAGACCTCCCAAAAGGCAAGAAACTCCCCACGTACCTGGGTAGGGCAAAAGAAAAAACAATAAACAGAGACAAAAGAAAAGGGACGAGACCTGCACCTCTGGGAGGGAGCCGTGAAGGAGGAAAGGTTTCCACACACTAGAAGCCCCTTCGCAGATGGAGACTGTGGGTGGCGGAGGGGGGAGAGCTTTGGAGCCATGGAAGAAAGCACAGCCACAGGGGTGCGGAGGGCAAAGAGGAGAGATTCCCGCACAGAGGATCGGTGCCGACCAGCACTCATCAGCCCGAGTGGCTTCTCGGCTCACCCACTGGGGTGGGCGGGGCTGGGAGCTGAGGCTCGGGCTTTGGTCGTAGCATAGGGAGAGGACTGTGGCTGGCGGTGTGAGCACAGCCTGAAGGGGTTAGTGTGCCACGGCTGGCCGGGAGGGAGTCCGGGAAAAAGTCTGGACCTGTCGAAGAGGCAAGAGACTTTTTCTTCCCTCTTTGTTTCCTAGTGAGCGAGGAGAGGGGATTCAGAGCGCTGCTTAAAGGAGCTCCAGAGACGGGCGTGAGCCGCGGCTAAAAGTATGGACCCCAGACACGGACGTGGGACGCTGGGGCTGCTGCTACAGCCACCAAGAAGCCTGTGTGCAAGCTCAGATCACTCTCCACACCTCCACTCCTCGGAGCCTGTGCAGCCCGGCACTGCCAGGGTCCCATGATCCAGGGACGGCTTCACCAGGAGAGCACATGGTGCGCCTCAGCCTGGTGCAACGTCACACCAGCCTCTGCCACCGCAGGCTCGCCCCATATGCGTGCCCCTCCCTCCCCCCGGCCTGAGTAAGCCAGAGCACCCGAAGCGGCTCCTCCTTTAACCTCGTCCTGTCTGAGCGAAGAGCAGATGCCCTCAAGCGACCTACACGCAGAGGCGGGGCCAAACCCAAAGCTGAACCCCCGGAGCTGCTGTGTGAACAAAGAAGAGAAAGGGAAATCCCTCCCAGCAGCCTCAGGAGCAGCTGATTAAATCTCCACAATCAACTTGATGTACACTGCATCTGTGGAATACCCGAATAGACAACGATCATCCCAAATTGAGGAGGTGGACTTTGAGAGCAACGATATATATATATATATTTTTTTTCCCTTTTTCTCTTTTTGTGAGTATGTATGTGTATGCTTGTGTGTGTGATTTTGTCTGTATAGCTTTGCTTTTACAATTTGCCCTAGGGTTCTCTCTTTTTTTTTTTTTTTCCAGTACTCGGGCCTCTTACTCTTGTGGCCTCTCCCATTGTGGAGCACAGGCTCAGGATGCGCAGGCTCAGCGGCCATGGCTCACGGGCCCAGTCGCTCCGCGGCATGTGGGATCTTCCAGGACTGGGGCATGAACCTGTGTCCCCTGCATCGGAAGGAGGACTCTCAACCACTGCGCCCCCAGGGAAGCCCTCTCTCTGTTTTTTTTTTATTAGTTAAACATTTTTTTTCTTAATAATTTTTTATTTTAATAACGTTATTTTATTTTATTTTATCTTCTTTCTTTCTTTCCTTTTTTTCTCCATTTTATTCTGAGCCATGAGGAGGACAGGCTCTTGGTGCTCAAGCCAAGTGACAGGGCTGTGCCACTGAGGTGGGAGAGTGAAGTTCAAGACACTGGTACACAAGGGACCTCCCAGCTCCATATAATATCAAACAGCAAAAATCTCCCAGAGATCTCCATCTCAACAGCAAGACCCAGCTCCACTCAACGACCAGCAAGCTACAGTGTTGGACACCCTATGCCAAACAACTAGCAAGATGGTAACACAACCCCATCCATTAGCACAGAGACTGCCTAAAATCATAATGAGGCCACAGATACCACAGAACACACCACCATACTTGGACCTGTCCACCAGAAAGACAAGATCCAGCCTCACCCACCAGAACACAGGCACTAGCCCCCTCCACCAGAAAGCCTACACAACACACTGAACCAACCTTAGCCACTGGGGACAGACACCAAAGACAACGAGAACTAAGAACCTGCAGCCTGTGAAAAGGAGACCCAAAACAGAGTAAGTTAAGCAAAATGAGAAGACAGAGAAATACACAGCAGATGAAGGAGCAAGGCAAAAACCCATCAGACCTAACAAATGAAGAGGAAATAGGAAGTATGCCTGAAAAACAATTCAGAATAATGATAGTAAAGATGATCCACAATCTTGGAAGAAGAATGGAGAAAATACGAGACACATTTAACAATGAACTAGAAGAACTAAAGAGGAAACAAGGAGCAATGAACAACACAATACATGAAATTTAAAATTCTCTAAAAGGGATCAATAGCAGAATAACTGAGGCAGAAGAACGGATAAGTGACCTGGAAGATAAAATAGTGGAAATAACTACTGAAGAGCAGAATAAAGAAAAAAGAACGAAAAGAATTGAGGACAGTCTCAGAGCACTCTGGGACAACATGAAATGCACCAACATTCGAATTATAGGGGTCCCAGAAGAAGAAGAGAAAAAGAAAGGGACTGAGAAAATATTTGAAGAGATTATAGTTGACAACTTCCCTAATATGTGAAAGGAAATAGATAATCAAGTCCTGGAAGCCCAGAGGGTCCCGTACAGGATAAATCCAAGGAGAAAACTGTCAAGACACATATTAATCAAACTATCAAAAATTAAATACAAAGAACAAATATTAAAAGCAGCAAGGGAAAAACAAAAAATAACACACGAGGGAATCCCCATAAGGTTAACAGCTGATCTTTCAGCAGGAACTCTGCAAGGCAGAAGGGAGTGGCAGGACATATTTAAAGTGATGAAGGAGAAAAGCCTACAACCATGATTACTCTACCCTGCAAGGATGTCATTCAGATTTGACAGAGAAATTAAACACTTTATATACAAGCAGAAGCTATGAGAATTCAGCACCACCAAACCAGCTTTACAACAAATGCTAAAGGAACTTTTCTAGGCAGGAAACACAAGAGAAGGAAAAGACCTACAATAATAAACCCAAAACAATTAAGAAAATGGATGTAGGAACATACATATCGATAATTACCTTAAATGTAAATGGATTAAATGCTCCAACCAAAAGACATAGACAGGCTGAATGGATACAAAAACAAGACCGACACATATGCTGCCTAAAAGAGACACACTCAATACCTAGGGACACATACAGACTGAAAGTGAGGGAATGGAAAAAGATATTCCATGCAAATGAAATCAAAAGAAAGCTGGAGTAGCAATTCTCATATCAGACAAAATAGATGTTAAAACAAAGACTATTACAAGAGACAAAGAAGGACATTACATAATGATCAAGGGATCAATCCAAGAAGAAGATATAACAAGTGTAAATATTTATGCTCCCAATATAGGAGCACCTCAATACATGAGGTAAATGCTAACAGCCATAATATTGGAAATCGACAGTAACACAATCATAGTAGAGGATTTTAACACCACACTTTCACCAATGGACAGATTATCCAAAATGAAAATAAATAAGGAAACACAAGCTTTAAATGATACATTAAAGAAGATGGACTTAATTGATATTTATAGGACATTCCATCCAAAAGCAACAGAATACACATTGTTCTCAAGTGCTCATGGAACATTCTCCAGGATAGATCATATCTTGGGTCCCAAATCAAGCCTTGGTAAATTTAAGAAAATTGAAATTGTATTAAGTATCTTTTCTGACCACAACACTAGGAGACTAGATATCAATTACAGGAAAAAATTTGTAAGAAGTACAAACACAGGGAGGCTAAGCAACACACTACTTAATAACAAAGAGATCACTGAAGAAATCAAGGAGGAAGTCAAAAAATACCTGGAAACAAATGACAATGAAAACACGATGACCCAAAACCTATGGGATGCAGCAAAAGCAGTTTTAAGAGGGAAGTTTATAGCAATAAAATCCCACCTTAAGAAACAAGAAACATCTCAAATAAATAACCTAACCTTGCACCTAAAGCAATTAGAGAAAGAAGAACAACAACAAAAAAAAAACCCAAAGTTAGCAGAAGGAAAGAAATCAAAAGATCAGATCAGAAATAAATGACAAAGAAATGAAGGAAATGATAGCAAAGATAAAAAAACTAAAAGCTGATTCTTTGAGAAGATAAACAAAATTGATAAACCATTAGCCAGACTTATCAAGAAAAAAAGGGAGAAGACTCAAATCAATAGAAATAGAAATGAAAAAGGAAAAGTAACAATTGACACTGCAGAAATACATAAGATCATGAGAGATTACTACAAGCAACTCTATGCCAATAAAATGGACAACTTAGAAGAAATGGACAAATTCTTAGAAATGGACAACTTCCGAGACTGAACCAGGAAGAAATAGAAAATATGAACAGACCAATCACAAGCACTGAAATTGAAACTGTGATTAAAAATCTTCCAACAAAAGCCCAGGACCACATAACTTCACAGGCGGATTCTATCAAATATTTAGAGAAGAGCTAACACCTATCCTTCTCAAACTCTTCAAAAATATAGCAGAGGGAGGAACACTCCCAAACTCATTCTATGAGGCCACCATCACTCTGACACCAAAACCAGAAAAAGATGTCAAAAAGAAAGAAAACTACAGGCCAATATCACTGATGAACATACATGCAAAATACCTCAACAAAATACTAGCAAACAGAATTCAACAGCACATTAAAAGGATCATACACCATGATCAAGTGGGGTTTATCCCTGGAATGCAAGGATTCTTCATTATATGCAAATCAATCAATGTGATACACCATATTAATAAATTGAAGGAGAAAAACCATATGATCATCTCAGTAGAGGCAGAGAAAGCTTTTGACAAAATTCAACACGCAGTTATGATAAAAACCCTCCAGAAAGTACACATAGAGGGAACTTACCTCAATATAATAAAGGCCATATATGAAAAACTCACAGCCAACATCATCCTCAATGGTGAAAAACTGAAACCATTTCCACTAAGATCAGGAACAAGACAAGTTTGCCCCATCTCACCACTATTATTAAACATAGTCTTGGAAGTTTTAGCCACAGCAATCAGAGAATAAAAAGAAATAAAAGGAATCCAAATTTGAAAAGAAGAAGTAAAGCTGTCACTGTTTGCAGATGACATGCTACTATACATAAAGAATCCTAAAGATGCTACCAGGAAACTACTAGAGCTAATCAATGAATTTGGTAAAGTAGTAGGTTACAAAATTACTGCACAGAAATTTCTTGCATTCCTAAACAATAATGATGAAGTATCTGAAAATGAAATCAAGGAAACACTCCCATTTACCATTGCAACAAAAAAATAAAATATCTAGGAATAAACCTACGTAAGGAGACAAAAGACCTGTATGCAGAAAATTATAAGACATTGTTGAAAGAAATTAAAGATGATACAAATAGATGGAGAGATGTAACATGTTCTTGGATTGGAAGAATCAACACTGTGAAAATGACTCTACTACCCAAAGCAATCTACAGATTCAGTGAAATGCCTATCAAACTACCACTGGCATTTTTCACAGAACTAGAACAAAATATTTCACAATTTGTATGGAAACACAAAGAACCTGAATGGCCAAAGCAGTCTTGAGAAAGAAAAACGGAGCTGGAGGAATCAGGCTCCCTGACTTCAGACTATACTGCAAAGCAACAGTAATCAAGACAGTATGGTACTGGCACAGAAACAGAAATATAAAACAATGGTACAGGATAGAAAGCCCAGAAATAAACCCACGTACATATGGTCACCTTATCTTTGATAAGGGAAGCAAGAATATACTGTGGAGAAAGGACAGCCTCTTCAATAAGTGCTGCTGGGAAAACTGGACAGCTACATGTAAAAGAATGAAATTAGAACACTCCCTAACACCATACACAAAAATAAACTCAGAATGGATTAAAGACCTAAATGTAAGGCCAGACACTATCAAACTCTTAGAGGAAATCATAGGCAGAACACTCTGTGACATAAATCGCAGCAAGATCCTTTTGGACCGACCTCCTAGGGAAATGGAAATAAAAACAAAAATAAACACATGGGACCAAATCAAACTTAAAATCTTTTGCACAACAAAGGAACTATAAACAAGATGAAAAGACAACACTCAAAATGGGAGAAAATATTTGCAAATGAAGCAACTGACAAAGGATTAATCTCCAAAATTTACAAGCAGCTCATGAAGCTCAACATTAAAAAAACAAACAACCCAATCCAAAAATGGACAGAAGATTTAAATAGACATTTCTCCAAAGAAGATATACAGATTGCCAACAGACACATGAAAGAATGCTCAACATCATTAATCATTAGAGAAATGCAAATCAAAACTACAATGAGGTATCACCTCACACCAGTCAGAATGGCCATCATCAAAAAATCTAGAAACAATAAATGCTGGAGAGGGTGTGGAGAAAAGGGGACACTGTTTAACTGTTGGTTGGTATGAAAATTGGTAAAGCCACTAAGGAGAACAGTATGGAGGTTCCTTGTAAAACTAAAAATATAACTTACATATGACCCAGAAATCCCACTACTGGGCATATATCCTGAGAAAACCATAATTCAAAAGGAGTCATGTACCAAAATGTTCATTGCAGCTCTATTTACAATAGCCAGGACATGGAAGCAACCTAAGTGTCCATGAACAGACGAATGGATAAAGAAGATGTGGCATATATACAATGGAATATTACTCAGCCATAAAAAAAGGGAATGAAACTGAGTTATTTGTAGTGAGGTGGATAGACCTAGAGACTGTCATACAGAGTGAAGTAAGTCAGAAAGAGAAAAACAAATACCGTATGCTAACACATATATATGGAATAAAAAAAAAAGTGGTCATGAAGAACCTAGGGGCAAGATGGGAAGAAAGATGCAGATCTACTAGAGAAAGGACTTGAGGATACGGGGAGGGGGAAGGGTAAGCTGTGACAAAGTGTGAGAGTGTCATGGACATATATACACTACCTAATGTAATATAGATAGCTAGTAGGAAGTAGCTGCATAGCACAGGGAGATGAGCTCACTGCTTTGTGACTGCCTAGAGGGGTGGGATAGGGAGGGTCGGAGGGAGGGAGATGCAAGAGGGAAGAGATATGGGGACATATGTATATGTATAACTGATTCACTTTGGGCAGGTCCCCAACAGCCCATGGGGCTCTCATGGTCAGGCCACTCCCAGGTTATGGAGCTCACCTGTGCAACTAACTAACTAACACACCATTGTAAAGCAATTAAACTCCAATAAAAAAGTTAAAAAAAAAGAGAGAGCTAATAAAGGCTGAAGTTTCACATTTGCAAATGAGTTGATGCAACTGGAAGAAAAGTTCATGCTCTTTCAGATGCCAGTGTTCACAGATGTGAAGGTGCAAGAAACAGTACAGTGGGGTTAGGAGCAAAGCAAGAAAGCAGACACTAGGACAGAATGAATCGTCAAAGCCGATAACACTTGAAGCCCCTACTTTCTATTCCAATGATTCCTGGCATGGTTGAAAATAGTTGACATAATTTTCCTCTATTAATTTGTGTTTTCATGCTGCCTTTGCTCTTTCAGTCACAGAGAGTACAGCTACAAATATAAAAAGGAAAAATATCTTTTTGCAGCATTTTGCAAAAGCTAAGACAGGAAAAGGGCTGAAAATTTTGCAAAACTTTGTCCTTGATCAGTTTTGCAAACCCAAGAGTTCCACATAATTTGAGTAAACAAAAGAGAACAATTTTTGCTAACCTTTCTAGTTTCCCCATTATTTTTTCCAGTCACATCCTGGCACTTGTATTCCTGAAAATTTTCACTGGAACCCACTGTTTCTTGTTGATACTGATCTATTCCTCTGGTTTATAAACTTCTTAAAGGAGATTTGTACCTTCTGAAGGACTGCCCAATGCCTCTCATGGGAAAAATGTAGACCAAATTGACTCCTGCAGATGGTTTGCACAGAAAAGTAATGTTTGGAGAAGTAGATTGGGTCTTAGTATGGGTCTTAAATAGGCCCTGGGGATCCACATGAAAAACATGATGGTTTGCTGAGATTAATGATGCCAATCCAGAGGATGGATGGTGGAGAGTGTTTGGAAGAGATACTAAAGGCAGAAAGAGCACTACAGAAATATAACTATGAGGTGTAAACTCATATTTGAACTAATATAGTAGAAATGGAATGTTAGGAGCATATATAGATTCATCCTTCATTCAATCACCAAATTTTCCTTGGACATTGTGTTGGATGCTTTGTGAAGATCCAAAGATATCTCAGGCATCTTTAACTATCTCACGTCTACTTCTATTGTTTATTAGCTTTATTTCAAGCTTGACCTGCTGGAAAAAGTCTTCTCTGACGCCATACCTCTTTGACTTTTTTGCCCAGGTCCATGGTTTCCAAGGTTAAGTTCTCTTCACTCTGTTGTAATTACCTTTTACATGCACATCATTTACTTTATACTGTGAGGCCCTTGAAGGCAGGAACTATGTCTCATTCATCTTGGTGATGCCCAGAAAGCAATGCAGGGCCTGCAACAGGAGAGGTATCAACATTGACCTAAGGAATAATGGCCTCAATATGAAGGGAAGTATGATTTGGGTACACAGTACTGTCTCTGACTTCGGATTTTCCAGGAAGAAATTGAGTTCTTTTAATCACATTGTTACAAGATGCAGGTTTGGCTGCTTGCTGGTCAAAGCCAATAATTCAAGAGGCAAGTGTCAGTAGAAAGGAAAGCTGTTTTAATCAGAAAAACCGTCAATTTTGGGACAAGGTGGACTCGTGTCCAGAGATGAGTTCCAAAGATTCTGCTCAGCTATGACGGTTTTTGAAGGGAAAAATGGTGGGAGGGGGGAAGAATCTCAGTGAATCATCAAGGCAGGAAGTTGGGTTCTGCATCCTTCTCCACTGCATGCAGAATGGCTGACTCTCTCCTCAGATGTTATCTTGCCTGAGTGACCCGCCTGAAGGATTGCTAAGGGGACTCTTGGGAGTAGAGAGCTACTTATTCTCACTTCTTTTTATCTAGGAAAAGAAACAACAGGTTCTTTAGGTTATTTCAAGGTTAGAGGGGAACAGAAATGGGCCAACAGGAAAGGGGCAAAAGAGCTGATTTTAACATGTTGTGTGTGAGGAGACACTAGCTGTCTAGAAGAGATACAGAGGCAGATGCAAAGGCACAGTGCAGTCAAGGAAGGAAGGCTATACTCAGATTTGAAAAAGGAAGATTAAGTATTAGGTCTGAATAGAGAAGAAAGCCATAAATGAAGGAATGAAAGAGTAACATTCAAAATCAAGGAACTTGAAAATATGTAGAAAGTGGAATATAAGTTGGGCTGTACCGTTCAGTTTGAAGCCTAAAACCAATCTGAGGGTTCTGGAGACCAATTTTTATGTAGTGTTTGCACTATGACATAGGACAACCAGGACATGGGAGATCAAATAGAGCAATGCAGAAAGAAGCTAGAGATATGAATTTGCTCTCCAGTAAACGGTCCTAGAGGGATTTATAGGTCCCATTTGTTTACTCATTTATTCATGCAAAATTTCTGAGTGACTATCAAAGTGTTGAGAAACCAAGCATGTCCTCAATAAATGTTTACTGAACAAATGCTAGATGCGTTGAGGGTTTCTAAACTAAGACAGGTGTTCTACAACTCTAATACTGAGTTGGAATAGGAGCATTTAGAGGGACAGAGAGGACTAGATAGAAGCCCATTGGAAAAGGCATCCATTAATTTTTTCCTGGACAGCTGGATAGGCAGACAGAAAAGAGGAATCATGGGAGAGGAATCTAGAAGTTGGGAAAAGCAGGAATAGGCATTTAGAAATCAGTAGACACATTAGGAGCCCTGTTTGGTAGAAGTATAGGACTTGTATGTAGCAACTGTCAAAATGAAGACTCTGTTGATGAGATGTTCATACCGCATATAAAGAGAAAGGTAGATGTCATCCAAAATTGTATACATGTATGTAAGTATGACATCTCCGTTCCTGCTGATGAGACCACACATGAAGTTTTTTTCTAAAAATATCCTAGAGAATATCTCTTTTTCCATAGCTCATCATCTTCTTTTAATACAGGACATCTATATTTTTTCACAAAGATCATGATAACAAACCACCAGACAATAAACCTGGGAAGAGCCCTGGACCAGTAGCCAACCACGAGCCAGCCGGCTTCATGGGCTGCTTAACAATCTGACTTTGGGCAATTTGCTTCCATTTTGAGTCTCAGTTTCTCTGTATGTTCAAACCAATGTTGAGCTCAGTGGTATCTCATATTCTTTCTGACCTTGAGTGCTTTAGGGCTGTTTCTATCTTCTGTTTACACTAATGTAATGTAATTAATGTAATTACATTACATTACATTAAGTCAAAACACAGTGAAAGAAAGAGCATATGACCTGGCCAGGACAATAGCTTCTGATTATTTCAATTACTACATAGCGGGTGTTTTAAAACCTGAAATAAACCATCAACATTGCTGTAGACTGAGCAATGAAAGAGTAACAAGCTCCCTAACACAGAACTGGGGTAGGAATGCCTTTCCCTGGGAAAATTAAATCAACTCAAGTCATCAGACATTTCATTTCCATTTTAAAGTGAGAAAATACACAAGCGATCATCTAAAAATATAATTACAGGGGGAAATGAATAAAGCAGGGTTTGTGTGTATGTTTTAAATTATTCTTTTCAGAATAAACGTTTTTGCAGAATATGTTTCTCCACCGTTGCAGAGCCTTTCCTCAAATGTATTCAAATGTAGGTGAATATAAATAAATAAAGATACAATTCTCAGTGCAAAGTAATTGAAAATCAGAGGGAAAGACAGATCTAAGTCATTATGTCCATACAATGGGTTTGATGGTCAGAGAAAGGAGACATCTTCAGTCGTACTGCTATTAATTGGTATTTTAACTGAAATCATAGGCTAGCTATTTTTTTAACCATGAATTTTTCTTGAAAGTTCAGACTTTCCAGCTTGTTCTACAATTACTATTCAGAAATTGCATGAAGTTCTCATTAATGATGCTGACCGTCTGGGAAGTAAGTCGGTAGGTGCATTTCTACTGGTGGGGTGGAAGCAAGGCTCACCTAACATCTCTGCTTCGATGTGTGAGCAAGCATGTAGCAGGTGAGGGCTGCAGTGGGTACCATTCCATCGGGCTGTGAACAAGCAGGCTGCACATCCATAACTCAGCTTGTGTTGAGGACCTTTTCTCAGCACAATGTGTGAAAAACAAAAGCAATGGAATCAGTGCAGCACCCTGTGTGTTCCTGTACCTCCCACCATGTGAGTAAGGAAAAGAGGAAGAGAATGGTAATGTTAAGGGCATGACAAATTATTTAGCAGAAATCTGTTCGTTCTCCCTTGAACATTGACAGTCAAACCTATAGTATTCTATCTCAGAAATGTGGGGAACTTCTGTAACATTTACCTTGAGGGTTGTGTTTGCCCCACAGAGACAGGAAGATTGGTGGGGGGTGGGGGGGGAAGGGTAAGCTGGAGGGATGACCAGGTGGAGGACGTTGGCATTTCCCTCAGGCATTACTATCAGTGTGATTCTGCAAGACAGCCTAGTAATGTCAAGTTCTTGCATGTTTCTGGGATATTTTAAGGCAGACAACCATGAAGCTATTTAAAGCACGAAGATTACGCAGTTTACGTGAAATTTCTCTTCGGGTATAAATCCACCAATTGTGGAAAAGTTTAACACAAGATATGTGCATCCAGATATTCAAACAACAAAGATTCATTCATTCACTCCTTCATTCTACAAGTATTTATTGGATACCTGATACAACAGAGACAACAACTCATAAAGTTCTGCTTTCATGAAGTTTATATTCTAGTATATCCTAATCATTTTAGCATTTTCTAATTTTAATATTTTATATGGAGTTGTATACCTATAAACACACACACATACACACAGTATTTTCATCAGATAGGATACTTCATAGAAATAAAAGAAAAGCAAGCAATAACAGAAATTGACTACAGTTTGCTTAATCTGCAAACAAGTTACTGAAACTGTAGAAATTGCTAGCTAACCAGGTTTAGATACAAGGCAGGAAAAGGGAACCATGGCCAATAGACACCACAGAACCAGCATGGTGGGGAAATGGCCAATACTACAGCTGAGCAAAGGCTCTCAGAGCTCCCAGTCCTGGAGACTGCAATAAACACTATATGGAGTGATGGTAGCTTGGTCCATGGTGGTGAAAAGTGGTAAGAGACTGGATATATGTTGAAGGTAGAGCTGAGAGGACTTGCAGATGGATCAGAGGTGGAGTATGAGAGAAAGACTCAAGGGTGATTCCAAAGTTTTTGACTTCAGACTGGAAATATTCGTTGCCAACAATTGAAGTTGATAAATATCGTCAGCCATGACATTTAGGAAATCTGGTTCTCATTGGAGGTGATAGTGTCTTCTTTCCCCCTGATCTTCGATGCTGAGAAATCTTTATCAAAACAGTGCAATACCAGAATAAAATGATAATTTAGGTTTTCATATTGTTCTACTTAAAACAAACCTTTGTATCATATCAGTTGAAATGATGTCCACATTGACTTTTGTTGTACTTTGATTTTAAAAGAAGGATCCTAGAAATAAATAATTTATGACAACTGTATTACAGAGTTAATTCTAACCAATAGCATGTCATTTAAAATATGAATGTGCAGACCCCGGAGGAAGATGGCGGAAGAGTAAGACGTGGAGATCACCTTCCTCCCCACAGATACATCAGAAATTCATCTACACGTGGAACAACTCCTACAGAACACCTACTGAACGCTGGCAGAAGACCGACCTCAGACCTCCCAAAAGGCAAGAAACTCCCCACATACCTGGATAGGGCAAAAGAAAAAAGAATAAACAGAGACAAAAGGATAGGGACGGGACCTACACCAGTGGGAGGGAGCCGTGAAGGAGGAAAGGTTTCCACACACTACAAGCCCCTTCGCAGGCGGAGACTGCAGGTGGCGGAGGGGGAAAGCTTTGGAGTAGCGGAGGAGAGCACAGCAACAGGGGTGTGGAGGGCAAAGCGGAGAGATTCCGGCACAGAGGATCGGTGCCCTCAGGCACACACCAGCCCGAGAGGCTTGTCTGCTCAGGCCGCCGGGGTGGGCGGGGCTGGGAGCTGAGGCTCGGGTATCGGCTCTCAGTTGGAGCACAGGGAGAGGACTGGGGCTGGCGGCAGGAAGAGAGCCTGAAGGGGTTAGTGCACCACGGCTAGCCCGGAGGGAGTCCAGGGAAAAAGTCTGGAGCTGCCGAAGAGGCAAGAGACTTTTTCTTCCCTTTTGTTTCCTGGTGCACGAGGAGAGGGCATGAAGAGGGCTGCTTGGGGAAGCGCCAGAGACGGGCGCGAGCCGCGGCTAAAAGCGCGGACCATGGAGACGGGCGTGGGACGCCGCCGCTGCCACCGCCGCCGCCGCCGCCGCCTGCCGCCGCCGCCGCCTGCCGCCGCCGCCGCCTGCCGCCCCCCGCCGCCGCAGCCGCCGCTGCTGCGGCCCGCCGCCGCCACCGCCGCCGCCGCGGGGCCTGTGTGCGAGCGTGGGTCACTGTCTGCCACGCCTTCCGGGGGGCCTGTGCACCCCGCCACTGCCAGGGTCCCGGGACCCGGGGACGGCTTACCCGGGAAAGCGCACGGAGCGCCTCGGGCTGCTGCAACGTCACGCCGGCCTCTGCCGCCACAGGCCCGCCCCACACTGCGCGCCCCTCCCTACCCTCTGCCTGAGTGAGCCAGAGCCCCTGAATCAGCGGCTCCTTTAAACCCGTCCTGTCTGAGCGAAGAACGGACGCCCTCCGGCGACCTACGCTTAGAGGCGGGGCCAGGTCCAAGGCTGAGACCCGGGAGCTGTGAGAGCAGAGACAGGGAAATCTCTCTGTGCAGTCTCGGAGGCAGCGGATTAAAGCTCCACGGTCCACTTGATGTGCCCTGCGTCTGTGGAGTACATGAATGGACAGCGAATCATCCCAAATTGAGGAAGTGGACTTTGAGGACAAGATTTAAGACTGTCCCCCCTTTTCCTCTTTTTACAACGAACTATCCCAAATTAAGGAGGTGGACGTAGAGAGCAAGATTTCAGACTTCTCGCCCTTTTCCTCTTTTTACAACGAATTATCCCAAATTGAGGAGGTGGACTTGGAGAGCAAGATTTTTGATTTTTCCCCCTGCTCTCTTTTTGTGAATGTGTATGTGTATTCTTCTGTGTAAGATTCTCTCTGTATAGCTTTGCTTCCACCATATGTCCCAGGGTTCTATCTGTCCGTTTTTTTTCAATAATTACTTTTTAATTTTAATAATGCTACTATATTTCATACTTTATTCCATTTTACTTTACCTGCTCTTTCTTTTTTTCCTACCTTCCCTTCCTCCCTCCCTCCCTCTGCCCCTCCTTTCCTTCTTTCTCTCTTTCTTTCCTTCCTCCCTCCCTCCCTTCTTCCTTTCACTCTTTCTTTTTCTTTCCTTCCTCCCTCCCTCCCTCCTGTCTTTCTTTCCTTCCTCCCTCCCTCCTGTCTTTATTTATTTATTTATTTCCTTCCTCCCTTCCTCCCTCCCTCCTGTCTTTCTTTCCTTCCTCCCTCCCTTCCACCCTTCTTCCTTCCACTTTCTTTTTCTTTCCTTCCTCCATCCCTCCCTCCTGTCTTTCTTTCTTTCTTTCTTTCTTTCTTTCTTTCTTTCCTTCCTCCACCCTCCCTCCCTTCTTCCATTCACTCTTCCTTTTTCTTTCATTCCTCCCTCCCTCCCTCCCTCCTTTCTTTCTTTCTTTCTTTCTTTCTTTCTTTCCATCCTTCCTCCCTCCCTCCTTTCTTTCTTCCTTCCTTCCTTTCTTTCCTTCTTCCTTTCTTTCTCTCTTTCTTTCTTCTACTAATTCTTTCTTTCTACTTATTCTCCCTTTTATTCTGAGACGGGTAGATGTAAGGCTCTTGGTGCTATAGCCAGGAGTCAGTGCTGTGCCTCTGAAGTGGGAGAGCCAACTTCAGGACACGGGTCCACAAGAGACCTCCCAGCTCCACATAATATCAAGCAGTGAAAATCTCCCAGAGATCTCCATCTCAACACCAGCACCCAGCTTCAGTCAATGACCAGCAAGTTACAGGGATAGTCACCCTATGCCAAGCAACTAGCAAGGCAGGAACACAACCCCACCCATTAGAAGAGAGGCTACCTAAAAACATAATAAGGCCACAGGCACCCCAAAACACACCACCAGACGTGGACCTGTCCACCAGAAAGACAAGATCGAGTCTCAACCACCAGAACACAGGCACTAGTCCCCTCCACCAGGAAGCCTACACAACCAACTGAAACAACCTTAGCCACTGGGGACAGACACCAAAAACAACGGGAACTAGGAATCTGCAGCCTGCAAAAAGGAGACCCCAAACACAGTAAGGTAGGCAAAATGAGAAGACAGAAAAACACACAGCAGGTGAAGGAGCAAGATAAAAACCTACCAGACCTAACAAATGAAGAGGTAATAGGCAGTCTACCTGAAAAAGAATTCAGAATAATGATAGTAAAGGTGATCCAAGATTCTATTTCCAAGATCCAAAATCTTGGAAATAGAATAGACAAAATGCAAGAAACAGTTAAATAGGACCTAGAAGAACTAAAGATGAATCAAGCATCGATTAAAAACACAATAAATGAAATGAAAAATACTCTAGATGGGATCAATAGCAGAATAACTGAGGCAGAAGAACGGAAAAGTGAGGTGGAAGATAAAATAGTGGAAATAACTGATGCAGAGCAAAATAAAGAAAAAAGAATGAAAAGAACACAGGACAGTCTCAGAGACTTCTGGGACAACATTAAATGCATAAACATTCGAATTATAGGGGTTCCAGAAGAAGAAGAGAAAAAGAAAGGGACTGAGAAAATATTTGAAGAGATTATAGTTGAAAACTTCCCTAATATGGGAAAGGAACTAGTTAATCAAGTCCAGGAGGCACAGAGAGTCCCATACAGAATAAATCCAAGGAGAAATACGCCAAGACACATATTAATCAAACTGTCAAAAATTAAACACAAAGAAATCATATTAAAAGCAGCAAGGGAAAAACAACAAATAACACACAAGGGAAACCCCATCAGGTTAACAGCTGATCTCTCAGCAGAAACTCTACAAGCCAGAAGGGAGTGGCAGGACATAATTAAAGTGATGAAGGAGAGAAACCTGCAACCAAGATTACTCTACCCAGCAAGGATCTCATTCAGATTTGATGGAGAAATTAAAACGTTTACAGACAAGCAAAAGCTGAGAGAGTTCAGCACCACCAAACCAGCTTTACAACAAATGCTAAAGGAACTTCTCTAGGCAAGAAACACAACAGAAGGAATATACCTACAATAACAAACCCAAAGCAATTAAGGAAATGGGAATAGGAACATACATATCAATAATTACGTTAAATGTAAATGGACTAAATGCTCCCACCAAAAGACACAGAGTGGCTGAATGGATACAAAAACAAGACCCATATATATGCTGTCTACAAGAGACCCACTTCAGACCTAGAGACACATACAGATTGAAAGTAAGGGGATGGAAAAAGATATTCCATTCAAATGGAAACCAAAAGAAAGCTGGAGTAGCAATTCTTATATCAGACAAAATAGACTTTAAAATAAAGACTATTAGAAGAGACAAAGAAGGACACTACATAATGATAAAGGGATCGATCCAAGAAGAAGATATAACAATTGTAACTATTTATGCACCCAACATAGGAGCACCTCAATACATAAGGCAAATACTAACAGCCATAAAAGGGGAAATCGACAGTAACACAATCATAGTAGGGGACTTTAACACCCCACTTTCACCAATGGACAGATCATTCAAAATGAAAATAAATAAGGAAACACAAGCTTTAAATGATACATTAAAGAAGATGGACTTAATTGATATTTATAGGACATTCCATCCAAAAACAACAGGATACACATTTTTCTCAAGTGCTCATGGAACATTCTCCAGGATAGATCATATCTTGGGTCCCAAATCAAGCCTTGGTAAATTTAAGAAAATTGAAATTGTATCAAGTATCTTTTCCGACCACAATACTATGAGACTAGACATCAATTACAGGAAAAGATCTGTAAGAAATACAAACAGATGGAGGCTAAACAATACACTACTCAATAACGAAGTGATCACTGAAGAAATCAAAGAGGAAATTAAAAAAATACCTAGAAACAAATGACAATGGAGACACGATGACCCAAACCTATGGGACGCAGCAAAAGCAGTTCTAAGGGGGAAGTTTATAGCAATACAATCCCACCTTAAGAAACAGGAAACATTTCGAGTAAACAACCTGACCCTGCACCTAAAGCAATTAGAGAAAGAAGAACAAAAAATCCCTAAAGCTAGCAGAAGGAAAGAAATCATAAAGATCAGATCATAAAATGAAAAAGAAATGAAGGAAAAGATAACAAAGATAACAAAGATCAATCAAACTAAAAGCCGGTTCTTTGAGAAGATAAACAAAATAGACAAACCATTAACCAGACTCATCAAGAAAAAAAGGGAGAAGACTCAAATCAATAGAATTAGAAATGAAAAAGGAGAAGTAACGACTGACACTGCAGAAATACAAAAGATCATGAGAGATTACTACAAGCAACTCTATGCCAATAAAATGGACAACCTGGAAGAAATGGACAAATTCTTAGAAATGCACAACCTGCCAAGACTGAATCAGGAAGAAATAAAAATATGAATAGACCAATCACAAGCACAGAAATTGAAACTGTGATTAAAAATCTTCCAACAAACAAAAGCCCAGGACCAGATGGCTTCACAGGCGAATTCTATCAAACATTTAGAGAAGAGCTAACACCCATCCTTCTCAAACTCTTCCAAACAATTTCAGAGGAAGGAACACTCCCAAACTCATTCTACGAGGCCACCATCACCTTGATACCAAAACCAGGCAAGGATGTCACAAAGAAAGAAAACTACAGGCCAATATCACTGATGAACATAGATGCAAAAATCCTCAACAAAATACTAGCAAACAGAATCCAACAGCACATTAAAAGGATCATACACCATGATCAAGTGGGGTTTATTCCAGGAATGCAAGGATTCTTCAATATACGCAAATCAATCAATGTGATACACCATATTAACAAGTTGAAGGAGAAAAACCATATGATCATCTCAATAGATGCAGAGAAAGCTTTCGACAAAATTCGACACCCATTTATGATAAAAACCCTGCAGAAAGTAGGCATAGAGGGAACTTTCCTCAACATAATAAAGGCCATATATGACAAACCCACAGCCAACATTGTCCTCAGTGGTGAAAAACTGAAACCATTTCCACTAAGATCAGGAACAAGACATGGTTGCCCACTCTCACCACTCTTATTCAACCTAGTTTTGGAAGTTTTAGCCACAGCAATCAGAGAAGAAAAGGAAATAAAAGGAATCCAAATTGGAAAAGAAGAAGTAAAGCTGTCACTGTTTGCAGATGACATGATACTATA
Source organism: Mesoplodon mirus (assembly GCF_964341445.2). Classification (NCBI taxonomy): domain Eukaryota; kingdom Metazoa; phylum Chordata; class Mammalia; order Artiodactyla; family Ziphiidae; genus Mesoplodon; species Mesoplodon mirus. The sequence goes on along the minus strand of NC_138984.1, from coordinate 103,912,808 downwards.
CATAGAGAATCCTAAAGATGTTACCAGAAAACTAGTAGAGCTAATCAATGAACTTGGTAAAGTAGTAGGATACAAAATTAATGCACAGAAATCTCTGGCATTCCTGTACACTAATGATGAAAAATCTGAAAATGAAATCAAGGAAACACTCCCATTTACCATTGCAACGAAAAGAATAAAGTATCTAGGAATAAACCTACCTAAGGAGACAAAAGACCTGTATGCAGAAAATTATAAGACACTGATGAAAGAAATTAAAGATGATACAAATAGATGGAGAGATATACCATGCTCCTGGATTGGTAGAATCAATATTGTGAAAATGACTCTACTACCCAAAGCAATCTACAGATTCAATGCAATCCCTATCAAACTACCACTGGCATTTTTCACAGAACTAGAACAAAAAATTTCAAAATTTGTTTGGAAAAACAAAAGACCCCGAATAGCCAAAGCAATCTTGAGAACGAAAAACGGAGCTGGAGGAATCAGGCTCCCTGACTTCAGACTATACTGCAAAGCTACAGTAATCAAGACAGTGTGGTACTGGCACAAAAACAGAAAGATAGATCAATGGAACAGGATAGAAAGCCCAGAGATACACCCACGCACATATGGTCACCTTATCTTTGATAAAGGAGACAGGAATGTACAGTGGAGAAAGGACAGCCTCTTCAGTAAGTGGTGCTGGGAAAACTGGACAGGGACATGTAAAAGTATGAGAGTAGATCATTCCCTAACACCATACACAAAAATAAGCTCAAAATGGATTAATAAGCTCAAAATGGACCTAAATGTAAGGCCAGAAACTATCAAACTCTTAGAGGAAAACATAGGCAGAACACTCTATGACATAATTCACAGCAAGATCCCTTTTGACCCACCTCCTGGAGAAATGGAAATAAAAACAAAGATAAACAAATGGGACCTAATGAAACTTCAAAGCTTTTGCACAGCAAAGGAAACCATAATCAAGACCAAAAGACAACCCTCAGAATGGGAGAAAATATTTGCAAATGAAGCAACTGACAAAGGATTAATCTCCAAAATTTATAAACAGCTCATGCAGCTCGATAGCAAAAAAACAATCAACCCAATCCAAAAATGGGCAGAAGTCTTAAATAGGCATTTCTCCAAAGAAGATATACAGACTGCCAACAAACACATGAAAGAATGCTCAACATCATTAATCATTAGAGAAATGCAAATCAAAACGACAATGAGATATCATCTCACACCAGTCAGAATGGCCATCATCAAGAAATCTAGAAACAATAAATGCTGGAGAGGGTGTGGAAAAAAGGGAACTCTTGCACTGCTGGTGGGAATGTGAATTGGTACAGCCACTATGGAGAACAGTATGGAGGTTCCTTAAAAAACTAAAAATAGAACTACCATATGACCCAGCAATCCCACTACTAGGCATATACCCTGAGAAAACCATAATTCAAAAAGAGACATGGGGCCTCCCTGGTGGCGCAGTGGTTGAGAGTCCGCCTGCCGATGCAGGGGATACGGGTTCGTGCCGCGGTCTGGGAGGATCCCATATGCCGTGGAGCGGCTGGGCCCGTGAGCCATGGCCGCTGGGCCTGCGCATCCGGAGCCTGTGCTCCGCAACGGGAGAGGCCACAACAGTGAGAGGCCCGCATACCGCAAAAAGAAAAAAAAAAAAAAAAAAAAAAAGAGACATGTACCTAAATGTTCATTGCAGCTCTATTCACAATAACCCGGAGCTGGAAACAACCTAAGTGTCCATCATCAGATGAATGGATAAAGAAGATGTGGCACATATATACAATGGAATATTACTCAGCCATAAAAAGAAACGAAACTGAGCTATTTGTAATGAGGTGGATAGACCTAGAGTCTGTCATACAGAGTGAAGTAAGTCAGAAAGAGAAAGACAAATACCGTATGCTAACACATATATATGGAATTTAAAAAAAAATGTCATGAAGAACCTAGGGGTAACACGGGAATAAAGACACAGACCTACTTGAGAATGGATTTGAGGATATGGGGAGGCGGAAGGGTAAGCTGTGACAAAGCAAAAGAGAGGCATGAACATATATACACTACCAAACGTAAGGTAGATAGATAGTGGGAAGCAGCCGCAGAGCACAGGGAGATCAGCTCGGTGCTTTGTGACCACCTGGAGGGTGCGATGTGGAGGGTGGGAGGGAGGGAGATGCATGAGGGAAGGGATGTGGGAACAGATGTATATGTATGACTGATTCACTTTGTTATAAAGCAGAAACTAATAAAAAAATAAATAAAATGAATGTGCAAATAGTTTAATTTAATTTTATTTATTTTTTTATTATTTATTTTTTTGTGGTACACGGGCCTCTCACTGTTGTGCCCTCTCCCATTGCGGAGCACAGGCTCTGGTAGCACAAGCTCAGCGGCCATGGCTCATGGGCCCGGCCGCTCCGTGGCATGTGGGATCTTCCTGGACTGGGGCAAGAACCCGTGTCCCCTGCATCGGCAGGCGGACTCTCCACCACTGCGCCACCAGGGAAGCCCAATTTTATTTTTTTAATTAACTTTTTGTAAGTAATATCTGACAATTGTCCTTGATCAGATCAAATGTTATACTTAAATGCCTGACAGTTTTTAAGTCTTTAATGGAAATCAATGGAACCAACTTCCTGAAGTGTACTATTTACTTTTATCTTCCTACTGTGTTTTTAATAAGGATCAGGACTTTAAAATAACTTCCAAATTTCTCTCTGGCTAGAGTTGTCTATTCTTTCCCAAATAAATTCTTAGTAAGCACTTACCCCTCTGATATCTTCTCCCAAATATCCAATCCCTATGCACCAATACCCTTTTCCTTTTTTTTTCCCCACTATCTATACACCACCCTATCTTTCAAGGGTCAACATAATTCCCACTTCCTACAATCAATAACCCTGCCTTCAGCCCACACTGACCTCATATACTTCAATGTGATATTTCATATGTAAATTACTATTTTTCACATAATATTTGAAAAACACGATTTGTAAGCAACCATTCTAAGAAAACAAGGATTTAGTTTTTGCATATCGTTTTTCTTTGTGTGTCCCTTCTTTGGAGTGATTCTTTAAATTAGCATCCCAGAGTGGAAACTTGACGAGTTCATGATTCTAGTGGGCCCTCGTTAGTCTCTTACTGGAATATTCTGAGCCACTAGACCATCCGAATGCTTGCTCCTGGTGTGTGGAGAAAAGGTGGGGCTAGGAGTCAAGGTGAGAGAGTTGGGTGCGCAGCCTCCAAGCCCATTGTTTGATGTGGTCATTGTATGCTATGGGAAGGAGTTGGGTTGGAGGCTTGAGCTGTTTTGCTGGTGTCCATGGCATCGGTTTCTGCATGAAACTAAAAATAAGGGACTGAGGTGTGCACAGGGAGATGTTGGATGTTCTTTTCTAATGGACTGTCATGAAGAGTACAATAAATACAAATGCTTGTACCCCAAAAGATAGACAGTGCTACTGCAGAAAGTGAGAGGAGTTTGCCAGCACCGCGGGCCAGGAGGTAAGAATCTCTCTATCCTCTCTGCAGTCTATGTTCCCCACCAGGATGCTGGGAGATGAGGAAAAGGAGGAGGGGTGTGGAAAGCAGACCCTCATCCCTCCATGCCAAGCAGCTAGAGTTACAGACTTGGTATATCTAGGGATTTTGAATGGGAAGTGAGATGGAAGTTTGTAAGTAACAACAGTGAGCCTTAAGATGCAACAACTCTGCTAATAATTGAAAAAAGTCATAACTGTGTGAACTCAGGATGAAGTTTTGTTAGGGGACCCTGCTACTCATGATGACAGAAGACTGACATAAAGCAGTTGGTGGTACATGTTGGGACATATAAAAACATGTCATGCTTTGAGCCCATGACTCTGAGTTTCCTCACTAAATTGGCATTAGTTTCCTTCTTCAGAAAAAGAAATAATATTACCAGCTTGCATTGCTGCCAAAAAGTACTAAGAGCCAGGGATTATTAATAGGGATCAGAAAATGCTAACCCCCCCACCGCCCCCCATAGCTGGCAGCTGTAAGGACACACGTGGTGAGCAATGAAGTAGGATTTTCTCTCTCTCTCAACATTTGTAATGTGCAAATGTTTAATAAATAAATATTGTCTCACAGTATGTCTTTTCCCATAGTATTCTTATAAGCTACCCCCATCCCAATAGTGTTATACACTTGGTCTGATGTTAAAGGAAAATTGTACTTCCATCTTTTCATTTATGTTCTTTGTTTTGAGCTGTTTGTTTCAACACATCATACCTCTGACTTGTACTACCTGTGCCCCTAACTTCCTAAATCATTATACTTTCTCAAATTTCAGCCTTTGGTCTTCCTTCCCCTTTCAAAACTGATTTCTAGCTTTAAACTATGGCTTTTCAAAGAATGAAATAATGACATTTGCAGCAACAAGGATGGACTTAGAGATTATAATACTAAGTGAAGTAAGTCAGACAGAGAAAGACAAATATCATATGATATTGCTTATATGTGGAATCTAAAAAATGGGTACAAATGAACTTATCTACAAAGCAGAAATAGAGTCACAGATGTAGAAAACAAACTTATGGTTACCAGGAGGTAAGGGGGAGAGGGATAAATTGGGAGATTGGGATTGACATATACACACTATTATATATAAAAATAGATAACTGTGTGTGTGTATAGCACAGGAAACTCTACTCAATACTCTAGGAAAAGAATCTGAAAAAGAATGGATATATGTATAAGTATAACTGATTCACTTTGCTGTGCATCTGAAACTAACACAACATTGTCAATCAACTATACTCCAATAAAAAAAAAAAACTATGGCTTTTCTTCAATCACTATACAGGTTTTCTGAATCTCAGATGGCCTTGAGCTCAGCATGATTCAGTTCTATTCAGCAAGGCATGTCTCCCATGCCTGCTCATTGGCATTAGTTAACTGGTCACAAATGGTTTTTCTAGATGTTTATAGGTACAAAATCCTCTCCTAAACATTACTGAAAAAAGATTATATTCTCAACACTAAATGTAATTTTGCTTGCTACTTCTTATCCACTATTGATTATGTTTGGAAGCTCTCCGTATAGTTTCTAAACATGTTAACATAAGGGATAACACCAGTATTCTAACAATATTAATGGAATGAAGAACAAGGACACTCATTCTTGTCATAAGTAAATTAAAAGAAAACCATAAGAAAAACATGGATCTTTATAATTTTTCAGATTTAGGAATGGCCACCTTCTGGTTATTTTAATCTAAGTGGCTTTTCTATCTCTCTTTCTCTCTTGTTAAGTAGTTAATTTTTAGGAATGAACATCAGGATGCCTCAAGTAATTTATCATCTAATCATTCATTTATGACTGAAACTATAAATAAAAATGATTGGATGTAGGAACTCTGAGTATATACTTTGATTATTGTTTATTCAACTTGGTCTGCTGAAAAAAAATTATTTTATGCCTGCATTTATTTTGCCCTACTCTTTTAGTTAAAATCTTATAAATGAAAAAAAAAGGTATTTAATGGTGATAAAATGTGGTCCCTTTGGCACAAGGGACATTTCTCATATAAATCAATAGAAGGAAATCTAATCAACATTTACAAACAACATTGTTTTGGCTGATTCTCTGAGATTATTTCACCCACAGGGATAGCAAATAAATTGCTTTTTGTCTTCTACCTGATACTAGACTAATACTTGTCTCAGTCTGGAATAAGGTAGATAAGACAAGCTTAAGAAGTTTTCAGAGGCAACATGGCAGGCGAAAAATTGCAGTCTTTGGTGTTGGCCAAATCTGAATTTAATTTCATATTTTATCACTTCATAGTTGAATGTTTTTCTGGGACATATTACTGGGCGTTTCTGAGTCTCAGTTTCCTGCTGTTCAAATGGGGTTAATAATGATTACTCTTCAATAGAGATTGGCCACTAAGTAACTAGCCTAGGACATTTGTGTGGTATGGAATCATTTGGGACACACTTTCAAATACATTATTGAATACACACATCGGATATATCGTATTTTGTGTTCACCGTTTTGAAGGAGCTGATTTGACGGGAGATGTTTCAATGCAGCTGGAATAAACCAGCCATTAATCATTAACCATTATGGATGAGGAAACTAAAAGTTAGAGAAGTAACTGACTTGCTCAAGGTCAATACTAGCAGGACAAAAGTGAGGCCTGACTCTTGGTCTCATGGGCTAATATTTTCTTTATCCTGACCTTAGTCTTTTTTAATGCAGGTTATGTTAAAAATAATACAGAATTTAGGGAATAGTAACTCTTGGTCACAGTTGGATGTTTGCTTATGTGGACCAGCTCTTTGCATTGGATAAAACTAACAATTCTCTTTCCAAAATACAGTATTGAAAAACAGATTCAGGAAACTAAGTTATGTGAATAGAGGGTGTTTATGATTATACTCACAATCTATGTATTATATTTAATATACTTTATATTTTATTTAATCTGTAAGTAACACATATTAAGCAAAGACAGTAATTAAATTGATTTATAGTTATTTCTTCTTGCAAGTCCTTTTTCCTAAATGTAAAAGAGAAGTTTTAGATATTTGGTCTCTAAGTTTGTACTCAAGCTTGTCCCTCTTTGTTAAAATATTTTGGGGAGGGGGAATCTATCTATTATTGACTGCCCAATCATGTCCCTTTCTTAAAAATTTCTTCCACCTTGTATATTCTTGGAGGCTTCTTATATCTGTACCATATAAACCCAATCCTTTGGTCATGACTGCTTGCCCCAGGATGGGAACCTCACAGAGAGTGGAAGTAATGCACAGCAGGCACTGAGTCTTTTAGACAATCTTTCTTAGGAAAGTGGGTTGGATATATTCATTGGGTTGCAACATCATATAGAAATAAATGAGTATAGTTGATAGAAACATGAGTGAAAGCTGCCAATACAGGTAGGCTACAGGAGGGTGGCTTAGAGACTCAGGAAAAGTCATTCTGAGGAACTGAGATTGAGCATATTTGACAAGACATGTGCAGGTCCAGAGGAACCATGTACCTCCACAGAGAAAAGAGAGATGGGGAAGGAGAGAGCCAGGAAGCTTCAGTTCTCACTAGACACAGCTGAAATTTCTGCCCCATATTATCTTGACATTTCAGTAAATCTCTCCAACGAATCCTCATTTTGGGGTCAATTTGAATTGGTTTATGTCTTTGCAACTAAATGATCATGATGCAAAGACAGTCTTTTGGTCGTCAGTTAAACTTATGTCTGTCTTTTAAATTCAGTGATGGAAAGAAAATATGCTACCTACTTGTAGAAGTTCCTCCCTTTTTGTCACTGAACCTTGAACTGAGTAGATTCCCAACAAATATTTGATTTGAATACTCAGCATTGTGAAGAAATGTGTTCTGAAATGATTTAGTCTACACTTCTTTTTTTTTTAAACGGATATTATTTTTTTAACATCTTTATTGGAGTATAATTGCTTTACAAAGTTGTGTTAGTTTCTGCTTTATAACAAAGTGAATCAGCTATACATATACATATATCACCATAGCCCCTTCTTCTTGCATCTCCCTTGCACCCTCCTTATCCCACTCCTCTAGGTGGTCACAAAGCACGGAGCTGATCTCCCTGTGCTATGTGGCTACTTCCCACTAGCTATCTATTTTACATCTGGTACACTACCAAATGTAAAGTAGACTACACTTCTATGTAGCAGCCATCTTCCTAAGTCAATTTCTTTGCAACACATAACTGAGGGGATTTTCCTATTACATCAGTTGATAAGAGTCATTATCATGGTTAGGAAAGAACAGGTACAGTGAGAAGAGGGTGAATTTTTTTTTTAAACAAGCTTCAAGGAAATTGGGTTTTCTGTTGAGTACAGAATAGATCAATTATAACCTAAAAAGCTGAGAAAGTGTCGTTTATTAAGAAAAGTTTAAAAAATCTATTTTTTTTTTATTTGAAAAATGTCTGGTAGATACTAAAACACTTGGTTGAAAACTGAAACCTCCAGTGACACATCTGGATGTTTGCTCCATATGATGTCAAGCATAGGATAATTAAATATATAGAGCTAAATTACTTAGATGCTAAGCTTTCATCCAGATGTTTTATGCTGTATTAGACAAAAATAAAATCTTTATGTCAGATATTAAAGTAATCAGGAATATCTAAATGTCACTATGAATAAAATAACATTTCTAACATGTTTCATTGGAGAGAAAGTATTAACCAATGATTAGAGACAACCCAAGAGGTTTGTTAGTTAAAAGCTTTTTTCATCTGATCAGTAGTGACTAGTAAAATGTGGAAATATAGAATGAATATTCCTGGATGAAAATTGTCCAGACTGACTGACAAATAAACGAGTGTATTTTGATTTCCAAACTGTTATGTTTTTGTGCATGTTTAGTTTTTATGCATAGAAATATCCATGAACTAAAGTTTTTGGTTATTTATTAAAGAACATAGGAGTTTATTTTATTTTTTAAATTATTTTTTTAATTGGGGTATAGTTGTTTTACACTGCTGTGTAAGTTTCTGCTGTACGGCAAAGTGAATCAGCCATGTGTATACATATATCCCCTCTTTTTTGGATGTAAGAACACAGGAGCTTATTTTTGCAAGTGCATTAGAGAAATGGGGCAAACTTTTGAATTACAGTTCCTTGGCAATGTTTATTTGTGAGGAATAAAGTCCAAGTAGATACAATTTGCAGCTCTAATTCAGCATCAAGAAGTACCAGATGATATAGCCAGGGTTGGCTCACAAGTTATATCCTATGGGAAAGTGAAACCCAGAGAGCTGAGGATATGGGGAGGCGCTTGGCTGACACAGCAGGCTCAGACAAACAAAATGTTAAATCCAGGCAGGGGAGTAATTCAGAGAAGAAAAGACTGTACCTTTGGGCAGTGCAGGCAGGAAGCAACGTTTACCATCTAGGGAATCAGAGGAGGTTAAAGTGTCACTAAGTCATGTTAGTGGACAGAATCAAATACTCCTCATGGGTAAATAAGTAAACAAATAAACCCTCTGTGTACACTGATCAGTTTTTTTTAATTAGTTTTATTTATTTAGGCCAAATTAAAATGTCTCCTGTCCAAACGTCTCCATCAAAATGTTGGTAACAAATTATAATACATCCATGTGAAATGTTTACCCACATGAAGAATAAGTACTTTAAGTCCCTTTTATATAAAAGGAAACAGGCTAAGAGAAGTTCAGTGACACATTCAAGGAGACACTCAGTTATGAAGTAGCAGGATGTGGACACAAATCCAAGTCTAACTCTAAAGGCCAAGTTTGCTCTTCATTTATCATGCTGCCTTTGAAAACATCAAAGCATCAGTTGCCTTTTTCTGTACTAAGATGAGAATTGCTACAATGTATGGATTAATGTGCATATACAGACTACAGATGTACATCCCAAATGGACTTGAGAAACAACTCTGATTAAGGAAAAGATTGAAAATGTCCAAAAACTACTGTATGTATGAAACATGGACAGTGTAGAATAATGGAAAGATTGTAGACTTTATGGTCATAGAGGTAAAGTTTTGAGTTTCAGTTTTACCTTTCCAATTTTAGGCAGATAACATAAATACTGACTTATAAAATGAAGGTGACACTAAAGCTATGTTTTCTCTAGATTGTCATCCAGTTAAAATAGTTTCTCAAACATTTAACTTCATAAACCTGCTTCAGTGTTTGGTGCACAGAACTCAAAAAAATATGGAATGAAACCACTTGAGGAAGTTACTTTTATATCTATATCTATGGGTACATGTATATGTGCCCTTAACAGTCTTTAACAATATTTCTCTCAAAGTCAAGGTCAGGATCATGTGTGGTATATTAGGGTCCACATATATCTTCTTACTCAGGAAATCATTTCAGGCTTAGGTCAAGAGTTAAGCATCTTGCCAGACAAGGCATTGTTTTGCCCATGCTAGACTCCACCTTAGTTCATAAATCTTTGGGAAGTGTCCAGTCAGGGGCCTTAGATGCCAGGAACTAGTGCATGTAGCTAGGTCAAGAGCATATAAAGAGTTTAAATTATGTCTGCTTGGGTCAGATTCAAGACAGCATAACCCAGATGACTTCTGGTACCTCTCAGCCCTTCAGAGCAATATTAAAATATTTTAACATTCAATAGTCAGTGGTATTTTCCCATGTTTTGTTTTCTTCTTTGATGGTTTTTAATAACAACCAAAGTATGTGTGGGAGGTGGAGTGAGGAGTGAATTGTGTTTTTATGGTGAGCTTTGGATTGTAATCTGGCTTCTGCAAAGTTTAATTTATTAATTGATGTTATTCCCTTCTTTTTGTGATGTTTTGAGTTTTGTGCTAGTAAACCCAGATGTAAAATTCAGCCTGTTTAATAATATGGGCAAAAGGTTCTCATTCACAGGCATTTGTATTTTGCCACTCTTACTAGAAACATGGTTAAGAGGAGAGAGTGGAAGTGGTGTTCTCATAGAAGATAACCAAAATCCACTAAATGGTTGATAGATGCTGTTCTTTAGAGTCCTTTGACCATCTCACTGGGGAAAATTTTGCATGCTATTTTATTCACAGCTTCAGAACATGTCCTGGGCTCTGTTTTCTCCCTTTTTCCTTCTCCATCCCTCCTTCTTTTCTCTTTTTTTCTCTTCTTATTTTCTCATGGAGTACTATTTATCCATCTTTTGTCTTCACTTCACTGTTGTTTCAAACGTTTTAGCTTCTACTGCAAAGTGCTAATCAATTTTTTCTTAAAGAACTATCTTCCAAAATAGATTTTTGGTAAAGCTATCATTTCATTATTTTGTCTCAGCTTCAACGTAAATGATCTCTTCCTGATATTCACCTAGGTACATTTTCAAATATTTAATACACCCAACCAGTGGCTTTTAGATTATTACTTTTTAAAAGATTTTTTTGATGTGGACCTTTTTTAAAAGTCTTTATTGAATTTGTTACAATATTGCTTCTGTTTTATGTTTTGGCTTTTTGGCTGCGAGGCATATAGGACCTTAGCTCCCCAACCAGGAATTGAACCCACACCTCTGCATTGGAAGGCAAAGTCTTAACTGCTGGACTTCCGTGGAAATCCCTAGATTATTTTACGTTAAGTGGTTTAGTATATGTCAACACAATCACAATACTTAATCACACCTAGACAAGATAGTTTTGGTAAAGGCAGTACAGTGATTTGTGTAATTCCATTATAATCCTATTCTTTTTCTTCTAATAGTTAAACATTCTCAGCAAAGAAGTTATCTATGTATAGGCATGCTGCTTTTTAAAAATTCTCATTTGAAGTAAAAGTGTGAAAGTCCCAGCTAAATTCAGTAATTGGCTGTCATACACTGTTTAGAATGCTGCTTTGAAGAGATCCACTTCTTTCTCTGCTGTTCTCTGTTTGCACCACAAAATATTCAAAATGGACAGATCAAAGTGGAATATTTATTTTTATTGCTTCTCTCTCATTTCTGATACTTATTCTAATGTTTCTTGGAGTAAGGACCAAAGATTTGGGTCAAAACAGAATTTGAACAGAGATGGATTGGGTCTGTTAGTTGCCCAGGAGATGGAAGCAGAGGAGAATCAGGGCTGGAATACTTGTAAGTACTTGCAAAACCTGTAATATTGCCTTTATACAGATGAAAGCAGGAATTTATCACCTGAGAGAAGGAAGTACTAGGTCTAGGAAGGGAAAAGGAGAGAAGGAGAGTCTCCTGATTTTGTTTCCTGAGTGCCTGGTGAAGCTGATTACATGCCTGCAGTCAAAATGGGATTCCACATCTGAGAGATTGCCTTCACTTGACTGCTGCACACGACTGCATCTTGAAGATGGGAGTGCATCTGTAAAGAGACTGGTTTTATTTGCAGTTGCGGGAAAGAATTAGTCTACATCATAACTATTCTCCTTGAACTAACATTTCAAAAACTTGCCCTTATTTACAGGTCATTTCACCGTGTGTGGCAGAGACAAGGCCTTGTTTTGGCTACTCTCACTGAACAGGAATGCTTGGTGGAAAGTTTCTCTCTCTATCTCTCTTTCTCCATCCTTGCCCCCTTCTCTCTTAACACAATTTCCCTTTCTTCAGGAACATCTTTACCTGAATCTTCCTCTAAACTGGGTCAACATAAATACATACCTAATATTTCTTTCCTTATTGAATATAAAGGATGTAGTGAAAATCTCTTTCCCCTGATATGTGACTCCCAGCTGGCCCAGCTATCAGGGCTTGGACCCTGAGATGAAGCCTGCCATCATCTGCTTTCTTTGCTATTCTTTCCTGAACTGGCCTCTCTTCTGTCTTATAAGGAGTCATTAGCACATCTGGTAGGTCTCCTGGAAGACATATCTCATTTGAAGTATCAGGAGACTCCAGCAACAAGGCAGCATTCAGAGTTCTGAGTGGAGCCAGACATTGAGCTGATTGCACTAGAGAGGGCCATCTGATGATTGTCAAGGTTGTCAAAATTGAAGGTGAGGGCTTCTCTGGTGGTGCAGTGGTTAAGAATCTGCCTGTCAATGCAGGGGACACGGGTTCAAGTCCTGGTCCAGGAAGATCCCACATGCCGTGGAACAATGAAGCCCGTGCACCACAACTACTGAGCCTGCTCTCTAGAGCCCACGAGCCACAACTACTGAGCTCACATGCTACAACTACTGAAGCCCACGCACCAAGAACCCATGCTCCATAACAAGAGAAGCCACCGCAATGAGAAGCCCACGCATCGCAATAAAGAGCAGCCTCCGCTCGCCGCAACTAGAGAAAGACTGAGCGTACCAACAAAGACCCAATGCAGCCAGAAATAAATTATAAATAAATAAAATTTAAAAAAAATTGACAGGCTAGAACAAGATTCCACCTCTTATCTTAGGGATGAATGTTTCATGAATTGGAATACTAGGAAGGAAAATAAGTGGAGAATATTTCTGAGCAATTGCCTGGTTAAAGGGCAGCTGTCTCCAACTGTTCTTTTGATTCCCCTCTTTCCCCTTGTTAACCTTCAAAATTCTACCCTATGTCCCAGTCTAGTCTGATGCAAGAATTAACTTGATTGCCTCATTCAGGTTGGTCCAAGGAAGAGTCAGATGAAGTGGGTCTGGGAATGTGCATTTCACATTTCACAAGTACTCCAGGGGATCCTTTTAATCATGACCTGGTTATATAGATGTCCACATTCTCACCTTGATACCTGTCTTGCCTGTTCATCTCTGTACCCCCACTGACACCATAGCTCCTGATATCAAGATTCTTAATACATATCTATTTCATGAATGGAAAACAGCACATATAGAGCAAGTACTTACTAGGGTCCAGACTCTGTTCTCTGCTTTGGGGATTCAATAACACATAAGTAACAAACTTGCTTCAAAAGATTATTTGTACAATAAAGGCTATGTGTTGCCTGGTAAGGGGATGGCATTGGTGGTACCTAAGGGGAGTATTGGATGTTTAGAAGTCAGTGACCTTCTTCCTGAGATCAGAAAGATGCTGTACAGTCTATTCTCCAATAGAAAGAATGGAGTCTAGTGGAATCCAGAGAAAAATAACAGAAGCTACTAGAAAACCAATCTGGAAGAGGAGGGATCTTACATTCCAATTTAATTTTTAAAAAATAAAAATAGTGGGCTTCCCTGGTGGTGCAGTGGTTGAGAGTCCGCCAGCCAATGCAGAGGATGTGGGTTCGTGCCCCGGTCCGGGAAGATCCCACATGCCACGGAGTGGCTGGGCCCGTGAGCCATGGCCGCTGAGCCTGCGCTTCTGGAGGCTGTGCTCCGTACCGGGAGAGGCCACAACAGTGAGAGGCCCGCATACCCCCCAATAAATAAATAAATAAATAAATAAATAAATAAATAAATAAATAAATAAAAAGAAATAGTGAAATATGAATAGTGAAGCTATTTGACATGCTATGCTGCCCACCTGCCAAGGGCAGGGCAGGCCTGGGACTTGTGCTAAGTGACAAGTCCTGTGGTCACCACGTTTACCAACTTCTCCTCTTTCAATGAACTGGTTTGGCATGGCATCACCACACTCAAGAATTCAGCCCATAACTTCAATGGCAACCTGACAAAGCTGATATGGATATTGCTTATTGTGTGTCTTTCCATTGATAAGCATGCATGAAGCTGTTACCAATGTTTAGCTATTCTGAATGTCTTCAGTACCTCCTTGGGGGCAGAGCTTATATCTTTATAAAATAATGAGAAGGTATACCTGCAAAGACATGAGAATTTGTTAATAAAAAATGGCTGAATTAAAGTTCAACATGAATTTAGGCAAAATAGGTAACCTAGCTGACCTTCAGATTACTTCTTTAGGGGAAGAACATATACACAATCGTTGATAAGATTAAATAAGATAATGTGTAAATTTTTATACATTATATAAAAGCTCAGTAAATATTTATCCTCCAAATTTCCATTTTCTTTCATTATATAACTGTGTATAAAGCTAAGTCAGAACATCTTTATAGACAAACAGCATGGGAATAATCAGGAAAAGTTGAAATTTTGGGGGAAAAGGTGATTGTTTCCTTTTCTCCCTTTACTGAGCTCCATCTATTTTTGCTGGAGCACAACACTTAGAACATTTTTGAGGAAAGATCCTGAAAAGAAATCACACAAGCTAAGCTGAATATGATGGATAGAAATGAAGATATTGAAGGTGTCAGTAGTAATTCTCAGACATTAGTGTACCCATGAATCATCAGGGAAGCTTGGTATGATTTTATTCATACAAATCCTTGGATTCCACTTCCACAAAATTCAGCATCAGTGGGTTCCAGTATCAGACTTTGAAAAACCCAGCTCTAAAGTATATTCTCAAGATAAACAGCACACCTTAAAACTGTGGCTTGAGTGGTAGAAGCTTATATAGTTTGATAACATTCTGTGAAATAGATTTCTCGTAAGTGAAGGGAGTTCTGGAGTCCCTCACATAACTCCGCATAGACTACTAGGTAACGGAGAACCCAAGAATGGCATTTGCTAATTGTGTATAGAATTGCTCTTTTTAAGGTTGCCTAAATATATTTATTAACAGTATTCTAAAGAAGTACTCTTAACTCTTTCAAAATCAATTAGATTTTTGAAGGAAGGTGTAGGGATAGGTTTGAGTGATATACTATTATACATCTTATAACATTGGATGAAATGTTTTTAAAAATCAATGTAAATCTTCTCCTTAGAAATGTAATTCTTGTCCCTCTAATGCTGCCAAATAAGAGGAAACCTGGGTTGTCTTCTATCTTCCAGTTTTCATTTTTTTACTCATTCATCCCCTAGAGTTTCTTCTTCATGATAATCCATATATTTATAGTTTGCAGATCCCATCTGATGTCTTTTTAATCTTTGGTGGGCCACGACAAACTCAGAGGTGATTAGAAATTTCAGAAGAACAGTTTTTTAAAAACTTCACCAAAGTACCATTTTCCCTTTTTATTCTTTGTTTTCTTTGGCAAACAAATAAAATTTCTTACTCCTCTTTGCCATTTCCTTCCAAAGGCAGCAGGGTAAATGTTGGCCCACACACAAGGTAATGATTGCTTCTTGTATGCTCTGTCTTTGCTGTTGGCTCTCGGACTAATGGCTTCTGCTTTCAATGGATGAAATTTAGTATGATTAACTCTCAGATGATTAATAGAGGGTGTTTCTGAGAGCTAAATAATAAAGGAGCAATTAAACAATCTGATATATTGTCTTGACCACAAATCAAGTCACACTTTTTCTTCCTGTTCCTAGGACTGTGGTTTGGGGGTCAGAAGGCTGCCATAACTCAGACAAGAGAGCTCCTGGCAATGGTTCCGGGAAAAAGACAGGAAACATGGCAGGACACGATTCAGCATCACTCATCTGAGTTTGAGCTCTTAAAGTGTAGTATTTGAAAAACAAACAAGTTATTTAATTCATTAGCCCCAGTTTCTTCATCTCCAAAACAGGCAAGATAATACATAATTTGTAGGTTTAAATGGAGATTATATGACATAATATATGCAAAGTATCTTGCAAATGCCAAGTACATAATGGTCAGTGAATATGCTAGTTTTAAATCCCTTATCTTCTCCCAATCTTAACTCTCAACATTTTCCTGGGAGTGAAGGGGTTAGGAGAAGGGATTGTATGTAGGGAAACTTCTTTCTTTTTCTAATCTTCAGTAATCCAGAAAAGAAAGAAATTGGTGCCCACGTACCCCACCAAATATAAAAAAATGCCATTTATAGCCATGATCACTCTTACAAGTTATTATTTTTTTAAAAGCATAAGCCATTGAATGCCATATTTCCAGCTTCTAATATCAATTTCCACACTTCCTGTCACTTGGTCTCCCCTGTGTAGAATTTTATAGTTTCACTAGAAAGAACAATACAGTACACAAGTTAAAAAAATAAAAAAAGACATTATAGGTAATTGATACATTTCATACTTTAAACATTTAAAGATGGTGAGATCTCAAAATGGCAGAAACAGGAAGGCAATTTGCCTTAGAACAAGTAAGACTTGATCAGGTTATTAATCACCTTCTGCTTGGTTATGCCTTAGGAACAAATAATTTCAAAATATCATTGGTTTACAACATTAAATGTTGATTCTGACTCATGTCATAGTGCATCTCAAAGCAGTTCTCAACTTTATTTTTTACCAGTGGAGATAAGAAATAATTGCTCTGATCAACACTACCATAAAACTAGCAAATTCTTATCTGCATCTCTCTTTTTTATTCATTTTTGTTGAGGTATAATTTACAAATCATAAAATGGATATTTAGTGCTCAGATTAATGAATTTTTACAATAGCATACATCTATGTTAGCACCACCTAAAACAACATCTAGAATATTTCCCATCATCAACAGACTTGCCCTTTTGTCTCTTTCCCGTCAATCCTTTCCCAGGCAACCCCTTCTACTATCAGTTAATTTTGCCTAGTCTAGAAATTCAGTTTTAAATAGGATTATAAAATATGAGCTCTCATTTGTTGGCCCCTTTTCAGTCAGCATAATGTCTGTGTCTTGTATATTCATGGTCTAGCATGCATCATTAGTTAAGAAATTTTTATCATTAACTGATTTTCCATCTAATGGATATATAATAGTGCAATATGTTGGCTCATACTCCTGCTATGAATGCTTGGGGTCATTTCCAGTTTGGGCTATTGTGAATAAAACTGCTATTAATCTCATAGAAGTCTTTGTGGACATATGTTTCTATTTCCTTTAGAGAAATACCTAGGAGTAGAAATGCTGAGTCATAAGGTAGGTATATGTTTGACTCTATGAACAACTGCCAAAATGGTTTTTATTATTTCACATTTTCACCAGCTGCATCATAGTGTTCTGATTGCTCCACAGTCTCACTGGCATTTGGCTTGGTAAGTAATCTTTTTATGAAGAGCAGAGGTGGCATTTGATTGGATATGAAATAGTGTCTCACGAGCATTATAATTTGCATTCCTCTGGTGATCACTGATATTCTAGACTTTTCTTGTGGTTATTGTCTATTCATATATCTTCTTTTGTGAGATGTTCAAGTATCTTCAGCCATTTTTATTGGGATATTCATCATTTTATTGTGCATAAGCTAGACTTCTTTGTATATCCTAGATATTAATGTTTTGTCAGATATATGTATTTAAAACTATTTTCTGAGTATGTGTATGACTATTAGTTATCTTAATGATTCCTTTTGATGAGCAGAAGAGTCTATTAAAATATTCTGCATTTTTTAAGAAAATTAGGTTTGTTGTTTTCAGGTAATTCTGGATATAAGTTCTTTATCATCTATATGGATAATATTGTCTACCAGTATTTAAGTTGTCTTTTATTGTCTCAACCATATCTTTCAAAGAGCATGAGTTTTTAATTTTGATAAATTCCAGTTTAACAATTTGTTTTTTTTACAGATTGGGCTTTTGGTATCATATCTAAAATATTTTTGCCTAACTCAAGGCCACAAATATTTTTCCTCATTGTTTCTTCTAGTGTTTTTTTAGTTTTTATTTTTAAAAGACTTATGACTCAATTTGAGTTAGTTTTTGTATATGGTACAAAGAATGTATTAGAGTTTTATTTGTATTTTTTATTTTTCTTCTCTCTCTTTTTTTTTTTTACATATGGATATCTAATTGTTGTAACATGATTTGTTAAACAGACCATACTGTCTCCACTAAATAGCCTTTGCGTCTTCATTGAAAATCAGTGATGCTATATGTGTGAGTCTTTCTGCAATCTCTGTTCTGTTTCACTGATCTATTTGTCTACAAATAACTTGAATGCACAGTGTCTTGGTTACTATGAGCCTTGAAATTAGATAGCAGTAGTTCCCAAACATTTTTTTCCCTAAGTATCTTTGTTTTTTAGTTCCATTTTTTTCTATATAAATTTTATAACTAGCTTGGCAATATCTACAATAGAAACCTCTATCATTTTTATTGGGACAGTGTTGAATTTGTAGATTAATTTGAGGAGAATTGACATTTAACAATATTGTATACTTTTGATTCATGAAAATGGTATATCCCTGCATTTATTTAGGTACCCTTAATTTTCTCCTGACAACGCTTGGTAGTTGCCAAATCTTAGGACTCATTTCTGTTTTCTTTCTGTCAGGATCACTGTCCATCATTGCTTGATGTCCAGTTGAATATTGCTGTTTCATACATTTTTGTCTAACTTTTGTGAGATTTTTCCATTGAGAGGGAAATTGGTCTCTGTTACTTCATCTTGGTCATCAGAGGAAGTCTAGTTAATTTGCATTTTATTATAATTATTAATAAGGTTAGGTTTAAGTCTAATTTTTTGCCTGTTTTATATTTATTTATCCAATTTTTCCATGTTAGGCTGTTCCTGTTTCCTGGATTATTTTGTGTTGACTCTTTTTAACATTCAATTTTATACCTTACATCAACTTTTTAGATTTAGTTTTGTGCTTTGTTTTCCTAATTACTCTAGAAATTACAGTGTTCATCTTTAAATTATTATAGTCTGCCTTCGTGTAATACTGTTTCAAAATCTCACTACTTCATATATAGTGTGAAAATCTTACTACTGATTAATTCCATCTATTCTTCTGTCAGCTATTTGTGCTATGCTTATTTACATTTGAATTCTATAAGTATCACACATTCCATATTACATTGTCATTATTTTTGTTTATACAGTCTTTAAAATCTCTCTTTCTTTCTCTGTCATTAAAGTCATTAAAAATATTTTTTATGTTTACACAGATACCTTCTTCATTGATGCTCTTTATTCTACCTTGCAAGTCTAAGAGTCATTTCCCTCTGATGTGAAGATTTCTCTAACATTTTCCATAGTGCAGGTTTTCTGAAGGTAAACACCTCTAACCTCTATTTTAATGAAGACAACTTTATTTCACTTTCGTTTTGAGGCATACTCATGTTGGATATAGGATTCTAGACTTTTTTTCCCTCTCTCATATCACTTTAAAGACATTGTTGTAGTGTCTTCTGGCCTCCATTGTTTACAGTGTCAAGTCATTTGTAATTCTTATATATGTTCTCCTGCATGAATTGTGTCCCTTTTCCTTGTTTAGTTTTAATATTTGCTTTTTCTCCTGGGTATCAGTAATTTTACTAAGATGTGCCTAGATTGGGGACACTTTATATTTATCCTATTTATAGTTCACACAATTTCTTGTAGCTCTAGACTGATATCTCTCATCAATTTTGGAGTTCTTGGGACTTTCTTTGGAGGGTAGCTAAAATACCACCTTTATCCTTTTAATTAAAACATTTTTACATAAATTTTAAATGTTACTTTCCCTTTACAGTTATTACAAAATATTGGCTATATTCTCTGTGTTGTACAATACATTCTTGAACCTCTCTTACACCCAATAGTTCATACCTCCCGCTTCCTCACACAAAATTGCCCCCCCCATTGGTAACCACTAGTTTGTTCTCTAAATCTGTGAGTCTGCTTCTTTTTTGTTATATTCACTAGTTTGTTGTATTTTTCAGGTTCCACATTAAAGTGATAGCATAAAGTATTTGTCTTTCTCTGTCTGACTTATTTCACTTTGCATAATGCTCTGCAAGTCCACCCATGTTGCTGCAAATGGCAAAATTTCATTCTTTTATGGTTGAGTAGTATTTCATTGTATAGATATAGATATAGATAGCTATAGATATAGGTATAGATATACTACATCTTCTTTATCAATTCATCTGTTGATGGACACTTAGGTTGCTTCCATATCTTGGTAATCATAAATAATGCTGCTATGAACATTGGGGTGGATGTATCTTTTCAAATTAGTGGTTTTGTTTTTCCAGATATTTACCCAGGAATGGAATTGCTGGGCCATATTGTAGTTCTATTTTTAGTTTTTGAGAGGAAATACAGATGGCCAACAGGCATATGAAAAGATGTGCAACATCACTAATCATGAAGGAAATGCAAAGCAATATGACAATGAGATTTTAGCTAATACCTGTCATAATGGCTATCACCAAAAAGACCAGAAATGACAAATGTTGGGAAGGATGTGGAGAAGAGGGAGCCCTTGTACACTGTTGGTGGGAAAGTAACTTGGTGCAGCCACTGAGGAGAACAGTATGGAGGTTCCTCATCTTTATTCTTCATAAAGATGAAGGTAGAGGATGCAGAATTCTGTTAGAGGAAAAGGGGCTGCTAGTTGAATTAATTTAGCAGCTGCTCCCTCCCTCTGTACCAGTCAATGTCAGCTGGAAAAATGGATGGGGATATTGCTGGGATAGCCCTTCTCAGGCATGTGCTTGACCCTATCTGGTGAGTCACACCAAGGAAAAGCAGAAAAACAAAAACACTCTGCAGGAATCTGGCTCCCAAACGAAAAAGGAGGTGTCTAGTTGAGCAACCCAATTTTACTTTTTTTATTTTTTTCACTAGCATGTATGGTACTTTTCTTTCATTGGGGCAAATATATATAACCTAAAGTTGGCCATTTAACCGTTTTTTAAATGTACAGTTCACTGCCATTAATTATCTTTACAATTTTGTACAATGATATTCACTATCTGTTTCCAAAACTATTCATCCTCTTAAATGGGAACTGTGTAACCATGAAGCAATAATCTCCCATTTCTCTTATTCTACAGCCCTTGGTCACCTTTAATCTACTTTCTGCCTCTATGAATTTGCTGATTCTGGATGCTTTATATAAGTCAAATCTTACTGTATTTGTCCTTTTCTATGTGGCTTTTTCACTTGGCATGTTTTCAAGGTTCATCTGTGTTTTAGCTCAAGTTCATTACTTTTTATAGCTGAATAATATTTCATTGTGTATATATACCATGTTTCGTTTATCCATTCATTTGTTGACTGACACTTGGGTTGTTTCTCCCTTTGTGCTATTGTGAATAGTGCTGCAATAAATACTGGCATACAGTATTTGGGTCCTTGTTTTTAATCCATTATAGTATATACTTAGGAGTGGAATTGCTGAGTCATTTGATAATTCTACATTTACATTTTGGAGGAAACATTGAACTTTTTTCCACAGTAGCTGTACCAGTTTACATTCTCACCAGCAATGCATAAGGGTCCCAATTTCTCTACATCCTGGCCAATATTTTCAGTTTTTTCTTTTACTTTCTTTTTTAAATTACAGTCATCCTAGTAGATGTGAATTGGTATTTCATTGTAGTTTTGATTTGTATTTCCCTAATGATTAATGATTTTAACATCTTTTTTCATGTGCCTGTAAGGCATTTGTAAATCTTCTTCGGAGAAACATCTATTCAAGTACTGTTCTTATTTTTAAATTGGATTGGTTGTCTTTTTGTTTTTGAGTTGTAGGAGTTTTTTCTATATTCTTGATATTATTCTTTGTTTACAGATATATAATTTGCATGTATTATCTTCTTTTCAGCTCCCATAGGTTGTTTTTTTATTTTCTTGATAATGTCCTTTGAAGCACAAAGAAAAAACTAATTTTGATGACATCCAATTTATCTATATTTCTTTTTTTATTCCTCATATTTTTGGTGTCATATCTAAGAATTCATTGCCAAATCCAAGACCATGAAGATTTATCCCTATGTTTTCTTCTAAGAGTTTTATAGTTTTAGCTCTTATGTTTAGGTCATTGATCCAGTTTGAGTTAATTTTGTATATGGTATGAGGTAAGGGTCCAACTTCATTTTTCTTTTTCATGTGCTGTGCCTTTTATTGAAGAGGCTCTTCTTGTTGAGTGGACTTGATACATTTGTCAAAATAATTAATTGGTTATATATATATATATATATATATATATATATATATATATATATATATATATAGGCTTATATCTGGACTATAAATTCTATTATATTGGTCTATATGTCCAACCTTATGCCAGTACTACACTCTTTTGATTAATGTAGACTTGTAATAAGTTTTGAGATTGGGAAGTGTGAACCTCAAATTTTGTTCATCTTTTTCAAGATTGTTTTAGCTATTCAGGGTCCATTGTAATTCCCTTTGAAAATAAATTTGAAGATTGACTGTTTTGTTTCTTCAAAATGAATTTTGGAATTTTGATAAGGATTGCATTGAATCTGTGGACACTTTGGGTAGTATTAATATCTTAACAAATATTGAATACTACTATTCATTAACATGGGATGTCTTTCCATTTATTTAGCTCATTTTAAATTTCTTTCAGCAACATTATAAAAGTTTTTAGTATACACATCTTTCATCTCCTTGGTTAAATTTATTCTTAGATAGTTTTTAATGCTATTATAAATGGAAGTGTTTTCTTAATTTCTTTTTAATTTCAGATTGCTCATTGTAGATATATAGAAACACCACTGAATTTTGTGTTGATCTTATACCTTGCAAGTTTGCTGAATTTATTTATGAGCTCTAGTAGCTTTCTTGTTAATTTTCTGAATTTTCTATATATATGGGATCATATCATTTGTGAATAGAGATAGTTTCAGCTCTTCCTTTCCAATTGGAATGCGTTTCATTTTTTTTTCCTGCCTAACTGCTCTGGCTAGAACTTGTAATACTGTATTGAATAACAGCGATGAAAGTGTGAATCCTTGTCTTATTCCTCATATTAAGAAGTTTTGTGCCTTTCACTATTGAATATGATGCTAGCTGTGTTTTTTTCATAAATACCCATTGCCATGTTGAGGGAGTTACCTTCTATTCATACATTTCTAAGTGTTTTTATTATGAAAGGTTTTGGATTTTTCAAATGTCTGTTTTGCCTAAATTGAAATAATAATATGCTTTTTTCCCTTTGTACTATCAATGTGATATATTACAGTGATTGATTTTATTACGTTGAACCACTCCTGCTTTTCTGAGATGAATTTCACTTGGTCTTTTTAATATGATTCTGGAGTTGATTTGCTAGTGTTGATATTTTGTTGAGAATTTTTGCACTTATATTCATATGGGGTATTGGACTGTAATTTTCTTACAATATTTTTATCTGGCTTTGTTATCAGTTTTCCTCATAGAACGAATAAGGAAGAGTTATCTCATCTTATACTTTTTATGAATTAGAGAAGGATTTTTGTTAATTATTCCTTAAATGTTTGATAGAACTTAATAATGAAGCCACCTGTACCTAGACTTCCTTTTTTGGGAGGTTTTTAATTACTGATTCCGTCTCTTTATTTGTTATAAGTCTGTTGAGATTTTCTACTTCATCGTGAATCAGCTTATCCAATCTGTGTGTTAGTAGGATTTGTCCATTTCATCTAGGTTATAAAATTTTTTGGTATACAATTGTTCATAGTATTATTTTATAATCTTTTTTATTTCTGTAAGGTTGATAATAATGTCCCTTCTTTTATTTCTGATTTTAGTTATTTGTGTCTTGTCTCCTTTCTTTCTTTGTAAGATTTGCCAATTTTTTAATCTTTTCAAAAAAATTTATTTCACTGATCATAAAAGAACAAAAAACAAAGAAAACGAGCAGAAAAACAAACAAACAAAGGAAAAAACTAAAACTAAAACTAAAATGAGAGAGAGATAGAAAACTGATCTCTCCAAGTCTGAAGACTAACTCTACACTGGTGCCCTCCTTGAACACTTAGCCATGTTTGTACTGACTTGAGGCATCTGCACCAGGTGAAAGCTCAGTCTTCTCAGCCTGTGGGCATCTTGCCCTGGTTATCCATGTGGTTTCTAAACTCCCCAGTATATATGGCTACTTCTGAATGTCTTAATTTTCTAAAAACGCTCTCCCAGCTTTTGCTCCAGACTTCATGCAGTCTATTTTATGCTTTGACTCTAAACTTTTCCACAAACATCTTGAGGGCTGTTAGTTTGTCTTGCAGTATGTTCAACCAAAGCTCGTTGCTTTTCCAGCATGAGTTCTGAGTTAGATGAAACAGAGTTGAACACCTTGCATCAGTTTTTCAGGTAACCCCAGACAAGTTAGAACTGACATACATGATATTTTTTCATGATACTTTTCTTTTCCCTCCAGAGTCATAGAAAGAGTACCACACTGTGAATTCAGGCCACCATTGCTTCAAGACCAAATCCATTTCTGCACCAGGGGTGGGTGGTGGTAGTGATGCAAGGGAAAATAAAATTGTCACAAAAATACCTACCATTTTGAAGTGACTTTTTCTTGATTCAGTATTTGGTTACTGCCAACTTTTTGACTGTTTTCCGGTGTTCTGACAATTTCTGCTTATTCTCCAGTGTTTCTGTGGTGAGATGAGAGGGTGGAACTGCCTAGTTTACCATTTTGCTTATGTTTAGATCAGAAAGTTCTTGGTTATTTATTATCTCTTCAAATATTTCTTCTGCCTCATTCTCTCCTCCCTTTCCTTCTGAAATTCCAATGACACATATGTTACATATTTGATGTTATATCTCAGACCTCTAATACTGTGTCTATTTTATTTCACCCTTTTTTATCCTTGTGTTTCAGTTTTGATAGTTTCTATAGAAGTGTTTTCAAGTTCATTGAACTTCTCCTCTGCTCTGTTTGGTCTACTGCTAACTCCAAAAAATGAATTCTCCTTTTATTATATTCTTCACTTCTAATATATTCATCTCTCTTTTTTATTGTTTCCATCTCTCTGCTGAAATTCCCCACTTCTTTACCCATGTTATCCACACTTTCCAGTAACTCCTTTAATATTTTCATTATAATTGTTTTGTTATAGTGATTTCTGACAGAATGTTTTACTTCTAAATTTATATCAGCTCTTTGACTTTGATGAACGAACCTGGTTTTCCTGATTTTGATCTCTGGTGTTCTAAGGACTTTGGTTTTAACTTCTTGTTAGCCTCTTGACTTCAAGTTGTTTTCTATGGCTGCCAGGTAGATGTTCCTAGTTTGGGGTCCAGGACCTGTGCTTAGTCAATGAGATTCTCTTTGTGCAGCATTATATATGAGCACAGTGAAACCCTTTCTGACTTGTATCTCCCCCCACCCTCCAACCAACACACACTGCCTTTTTTTGGCTGGTATAGTTTCCTGCATGTAGTAAGACACTTAATTATTGATGTTGCTGCATTGAAATATAATGGCTAATAATATAAACCTTAGAATAGATGTACTGGTTTTAAATCTCATCTTCACCCTTTACAAACTGTTTGATTTTGGCAAAATTACTTCACTTCTTCAAGCTCATCTTCTTCATTTGTAATATAGAGATAAGAAAATCCACCTTGTAGAATAATTGTAAAAATTATATAAAGAATAAAGGGGCACGGTGCCTGGAGTTTGCTAAGCAATCATTAAACTGTACTTGTTATATTTACTTTATGACTGTAACCTTACTGAGTTTTAACTTCTTTACCTGAAAAATGAGTATTATGTTATACAATAATAACATTACATCACATACCTTTCTATATAAAATAACATGATAATTTTAACGACTGAAATTCATAATGCAATTTACAAATTACAAAGTATCTTTACATAGATAACATTCCCATAGAAACCTGAAAGGTGGGTGTAGTTTTCCCATTCTACAGATGAGGAAACTGATGCCAGGAGAGAACTGCCATCACTCACAAGTAGTTAGAGACAGGTCATAAACCAGCACCTATGTCTCTTTAATCCTGGTCCTGCGCTCTTTATACTGCATGATTCTAAATACTGTAAGAGCAGGCCTAGAGGAACTCAAACATCTCGATTCTTTAGGCCAATATGCCCAAATGGTCTCATAATTTTCTTTCATTTCCCTTAATGTATTATAAACGTTGATGATTTGTTGTTTTATCTTCTTCTCGGCTGTGTTTCTTAGTATTTTTTCATGCTACATTTCATTTCATCATCTCTACTTTCTATTTCCAAATGTAGCTATTTGTTCAGCCTGGTTTTGCTCTGTGAGGTGTTATTTACAATACATACTAATTTAATCCTTGTTCAGGGAAAAATGAGGAGCGATTTGCATACTTTCAAAGATCATTGAAATTTCAAGCCTGGAAGAACTCACCCAGGACTAGAATCCTCCTTTTTATTTAATCAGTGACATATGTATATATAATGCCTGACCATAATACAAAAGTGAGTAAATATCATTCACAAAATTGTGATTGATTGCAAGCATTGTCTCCCATACATCTAATATAAAACATATTTCCTAAACACAAATTTTGGATACAAATTCAGAAACCAGTAACGTGTGACACCTAGGATTTGAGAATGCTAAAGCTTAAAGGGAAGTCATCCATCATCCCAAGCAGATGAAACTAACAGAGTAGCCTGAAGAATCACCCATCACACAGAGCACATGGGGGTTGAATGTCCACTCCACCTGTCTCCAGACCTTCCAGGAGAGCATCCTTATTGTAGCTCTTAACTTCATTCTGGTATTTTTCACCTGCCTGGACCTTCATCTAGGAGGAACTCGTGTCTTTATTAAAGAGAAGTCCACTCCCAATACTAATTTTAACTATTTTCTCACTTTGTAATGCATCCCTTAGGTCCAGTTTCATTTAAGAGAAGCTCTGCATTGATGAAGTACTTCAATTAGGTCTTGGAATTTAGCATTTAGTTCAAATATATATTTATTGAATCAGAAATAGCATACATTTATGGGAAGAGCCCAGCCTTTAGAAGGATTTTGAATTACCAATTTCTGGGGTTGCTCACTACTAACAATTTCAATAGTTGCCACCATCTTCTGAGCAACGACTAAATATCAGGTCTTCTGATCAAAGCTCTATATGAATTAAATCAGTGAATTGTCAGGATAAGCCTATAACTTGTGATTTTAGACAAGTCATCTGATTTCTCTGCTCTCAGTTGCCTCCTCAGGAAAGTAGGGATATTAATACCTGCCTTTCTTTTGTAGGCACTGATTGGGAAAAAATGAAATTATTTCTGTACAGGCAATTAAGTGACATTTACTGAAGGTTTTTTTTTTTTTAACTTCTGTTATTCATTGAATCTTTACCGGTAACTGACAAGCTAATTTAGTATATACTGTTCATTTTATATGTTCTCCACTCTTCATAACTTTGATCATTTAGTTAGAATTTCCACCAGGAATATTCATCTACCTTTTCTATCAAGATGCCTATAAATCTATTCAGTGCTTCAAAGCCCAATTCAAACAGCCCCTGTTCTTGAAGATTTTCTGATTTTCCAAACAAGGTAATTTATTTCTCCTCTGAACATTCAGAGTATTTTAAATATCGACTGTGGCAATTGTTCGTTACTTTGAATTGCTGTTATTTGTGTGCCTCTTTTTTTTTTTTTTTTTTCCCCAGTACGCGGGCCTCTCACTGTTGCGGCCTCTCCCGCTGTGGAGCACAGGCTCCGGATGTGCAGGCTCAGCGGCCATGGCTCACGGGCCCAGCCACTCCACGGCATGTGGGATCTTCCCGGACCGGGGCACGAACCCGTGTCTCCTGCATCGGCAGGCGGACTCTCAACTACTGCGCCAACAGGGAAGCCCTGGGTGCCTCTTTTATTTGCTCTTATACCCTGTAATCCCCCAACGCCAAAACCTCTGCCATGTATATGTATGTTTCTCTCTCTGGATTAGAAAACAGTAGATTACAGTTCTCAATAAATGCTTCAATTGCTGAATGAATTTCAACTTTATCTTGTATCAGTAATGGTTATAGGACAGCAAAGGTTACTGGTTTTGAGATAAAATAAAATGGATGAGGTGTTCATTAGGACTATATCTGATGTTTGCTGAAGTTCTGTCATTGGTGGCTGCCGAGGGGACACAGTAGTATTTGTCTTCTTCGGAATGCATCTCCCCTTTGTCCAGAAAAAGAGCCACATTAGGGAGTCACTTTAGTTATGCAAATGTATGAGAAAACTGCTTGAACCCAAGAGGGTAAGTATTTTCATTAGTCATGCAAATTGAGTTTATTAACAAGATGGTGTCCCTGCAGAGTCAAGTAAAATTATTGTGTGTGATTTTTGTTCTCACCTAAATGTGGATTTTGAGTGCAGTCTCTGAAAACTGGTGTTGCTTCTTTTTGGGAAATGTGTCTCCTCTGTTCAAAAATTATTTAAGTCAGTTATGGAGCAAAGTTTTGAAAGATGACAGATGACGGTGTAGACTCATTTTTGCTTTGGACTCTGGAGTTGGGAGTGCTATTCCCACACTGGTTTGTTCTGCCAATGATCCAAAAGGGATCCTTTTCAGTGAAAAACCCTGACTCTGAGATAGAAAACAAAAAAACAAAACCCCCAAAAAACAACTGTTAAATATTCTGTTTGCCGTATTTGTGCCAGAAGAGCCTGCCAGGGTAACACTTGCCTCCTGGGGTGAGAAATTGGCTATTGCTAGTTGTGCATTGAAAGGAGGCATTTTTCCTGCAGACAGAGGCATCTGGGTTGAGGAAAGTGATATCAAGAACGTAAACTTAAGGCTTTTCTTGAGAATAAACAAAAAGGAATGCCAGATCCTTTATGGAGAGACAGACATATACAAGGATCAGGGAATTTAGGAATTTTCCAGGAATGGGTAATCCATCTTCCAAATGTGAAATGTCCTTTGGCAATTTAGGAAAGCAGCAGAGTAGAGTGAGTTTCAATTTAGCAGTAGGGACTGTGGCTGATGTTCTCTCCACTGGAGTCCTGGGAGGATGGTGCCAACAGGACAGATTAGAAAAGTCAGAAAATGAGGGACTTCTAGCAACTAGCAACCAGAGCCATTACTGCCAGTGCATCTGGATATTTGCTTTTGCCACTATGGTTATATTTTCTGTTACTGTGACTCTAATTTGTTTCAAGCGTTCTTCAGCAGAGCCTGAAATGCAAGGCAAAGTAAGTGAAATGTTAAATCTTGCTGTTTCGGATAGATAAAACTTTTATAGAACAAAACAAAACAAACCAGAAAACCTAAATAAGCAGATAAACAAACCAAAAAAAACCGAAATAAGCAAATAAACAAACGAACCAGAAAACCCTCCACCCCCACCAACAAAACAACCAAACCCACCACAAGGATCATGATCTTGTAAGAAAAAATGGACTGTTTTACATATTCATACTAGAAATGTCTGTGATATTTAGTATTAATATTTATCTTCTATTCAGTTTTTGTTAAATATCTACTATTTCCAAAAATATATCATTTTCCTGAAAAAATACTGTACCCCATTCCCTCTGATGCTAATCCTATCAACTTTGGAATGAGTATCATCATCCAGGAAAGAGATCAAATTTTTAGTCCCAGCTCTGCTATTGTGCTAAGCACTTTACATCTTTTTCTTTTTTTTTTTTTTCATTTAATCTCTCCAATAACCCTGTGAGGTTGGTGGAATTAGCTTCATTTTATGGGTGAGGTCACTGAAGCTTAATGGTGTTAGGTAACGTCCATCAGTGGCTGAGCTGGGCCGTTCATCAGAGAAAGTTCATCAGTAGCTGAGGTGAGCCCTGAAGCCAAGCCTATTGGTTTTTACAGTGTGTGTACTTAACACCTATACTGTATACCTGCTGGGTGGGATTACTTCCTACTCTACCTTTTAGGGGAACCACTAACCAAAACCATCTGCTCTGCCCAGGCATGATAGTGACCACTTGCATGAGTTCTCTTACAACAGGCGGTCCTAGAAAGGAACGTGGAACTAACAAGCTACCACTAACCAGAATAATTCGGGAAAGCTCAAAAGGAGGGAGGAGATGCCAGTCCATATGTCCTACCAACCTCCCAGGGCCCTTCTCGCTGGAATCTATCTTGACTGAGCGATGAGCATGCCACAAGGAAGGACCCTGAGTCAGACCAACTATGGGCCAAGCAAGATGATTGGCCAGAGACAACTCGGAAACTAACCCCATTAGTATAAAGCCTGAGACTGTGAGCCATGTGGCAGAGCAGCTCTCCTGGGTTCCCTTACCCTCCTGCTCTCCACCCGGGGCCCTCCTTCCAAGTAAAGTCTCTTGCTTTGTCAGCACGTGTGTCTCCTCGGACAATTCATTTCTGAGTGTTAGACAAGAGTCCACTTTCGGGCACTGGAAGGGGTCCCCCTTCCTGCAACACACCCTCTGTGATTCTAAGACAATCATGAGAATGTCAAGGCACTGAAGGATTTTCTGATCCTGACCCAAACTTTGTTTCATATTCTTGGTTCTTTCTTTAACCAACCATGAATGTCTTGATTGATAAAAATCACTCTTGGCTTTTTTTGACAAATTTGTGTTTTGGGTAGATACATCTTGAGATTGATGATTGTTATTTAACTAGATCTAAGAAATTAACATATCTAAGTCTTTGTATACTAAAAAAGTACAGAATTATCTTCAGGAGACTGGACTTATGCTGGGGAAAATTTATATACATCATTAATGTTTTCCTTTGTACCCAGATATTTATTATTATATAAACAGCATTCTGCTTTAATTATTTGAGGATTAACTTTGAGAAATTTAATAGTGTTTGGAACAGTATTTTGCCCAATAGACATGAATCAAAGGTCCTCATTTTTTACCTTCCATACCAAAAAAAAAAAAAAAGAAAACCACTTTTTAAAATCTTTGCCAGATTTTTTTTAAAGATATGATTGTTTATTCAACATGTCCTTTGTAGTATTTAATGATAAAAATAGAACAACCGCAATAAAGTAATAATAATGACATCAATAAGTATTCTTGAAGGTTTATGTCCAGCTCTATATTAAATGGTTTGCATGGATTATTTAATTTCATTTTTATAACATCTCCAAGAGATAGGAGCTATTAGAACAATTTTACAGTTAGACCAAATTTTGAAAGATTATTAACATGCCCAAATTCACACTGCTTTTAAGTTAACAGTTCTGGTCTTCCCCAGGCCCCAAGATTTTAGCCACTAAGCATATTGCCTTCTTAGAGAGAAAGTAAAAATACTACCAAAGGATTGTGAGTTATACCTTGTGATTCAGCTGCTATCTTAAAATTGTAAGTGAAAACTTTTCACTTGGGCATATTTTCATTATTTAAAAGACATCTGAAACAAATTTGAAATGTGTTAACATTATTGGTCATATATTGAGACATCATAAGTATTGGTGAATTGAATCATGAGAAGAATGGAAAAGGATGTTTCCTATCAATTTGAAAAGTGAAGCAAAAGGAAAGAAGGAAGGGGATAGAGAGAGAAAATATATTTTCCTTACCTTATATATTGTGGGCAATGACATCTATATAGCTATATTACATTTTTACAAGGTTTACATTTCATCCTTGGTTTATGTTGCCTTGTGATCATGTGGAACACCTATTTATGTTGGTTGAAATTAATATATAAATCATACCTCCTAAATTGACATTAACTATGGTAATGGTAATAGCTGGTGGGAAACAATAATGCTCTGGTTACCTTGTAAACATCATTTCCAATGATCCAAACTCCTACCAGGGAGCTACGCCTGCTTTCAGATGAGGTTTAGTATTTTGCAGAAGGACCCAGCACAACTGTAGTAGCACTGAACTGGGGCTGAACACAGCTCTAAGGCAAGCCTAGCCTCATTCTATGGCGCAATGCCCCTTCCAGGGGGAAGACCAGCATCACCCCCGGGAGGGGAAAGAAATCTGAGAGCACCCAGAACTATTTGGAGAGTTGTGTTAATAATCCAGTAACTTATACTTTTCCAAATTGTCAGACTCTACTTGGAGGCAAGCAAAGCTCTCAGAAAGCTGAAAGCCGTGGCTGCCTGCTCTTTGCTGCTGATTACGGAGCTGCATCCTCCCTGGATTTCCATTCATCCATGGATGCTTCATGCTCATGCCCACCCTAGGCCAGTGGGCAGCCGGCCAGCCAGTTGCTACTGCTCTGCCTTTGTCAGCCTTTCTACTGGATCCTGCGCCCAGATTCCTCCCTGAGTTTTTAAAATTTTGATGAAGAGGATGATTATTTTTGAGTACAACAAGATGTGTAGAATTAGCATTGTTTGGAAGATTTTTAAAATCTCACTTTTTTTTAAACCCTCAAAGAAAATGACCCTTTGAGAGAGGCAAGGGGGCTTCTCTCACTGCTCAGACTTTAAGTTGGCCATGTATATATACAAGTAAGGGGGGCAAAGAAGAATTCCAATCAAATTCTGGGAAATCCAGGCATATATTCAATACATATTTATTATGTGCCAGGCATTATTGTAAGTGCTAGAAACATAGTGACTAGCAAAGCAGTTGGAATCCAGATCCCCATGGAGAGTGAATCTAATGCGAGACACGTACAATAAACACACGAGCAAATAAAGTCACAGTATGATGTCAGATAACAGTAAGAGCTATGAAGAAAAATGTATTCAAATTAAGTGGATAGAGGTGACGGCTGGGTATTTTACATAAGGTATATATATATTTTTTGATTGGCAGCTTCAAGAATCAAGAGTTATATTTCAAATTACTGTTTTACAAATGTTAGGGTAAGTCTAACATAAAATGAGGGAAGAGAGAATATGGCACATTTTCTGAACATCTTCTTCATTTCTGACATGATTCTAAGGGCTCTTCTTCATCAGCACACAGCCTGTCTTCCTGCTGCTTCAACCAGAGTAGTTTTTGTTTGTTCCACATATAGGGCTTTCCTATCAATTTATCTTTGGAGATGGGGGTTCATATCTAAAAATGCTTCCTTTGATCAAATATTCATTTAACACAGCTGGAAGGTGAGCGCCAGAGGGGAGAAGTCACTTAGTCAAGGATGCCTGTGCTCCATAATATCCAAGGAAGACCCAGGCTGATGTCCTGTCTGTTCCTGAACTATGGTCAAACCCCTGGTCCCGAGGAGGACCTTGGCCCTGAAAGGGACACACTGGGCCTGCGAAGCGATGTAGATTTTCCTGACTGGGTAAGGCTGAGCCCCCAGCCTCAGTCAAAAGGAACCAGCAGCTTTAACAAAACGTTCACCTCAGGGACCTAGCACTCCGTTCACCCCTGGCTGCAGTTCAGAGACAAATCCTGAGCCTCCAGCGGCAGCAAAAACCGCCAGCTCCACAAACGCCAGGGTGAGAGGGGCATCGGCCCGTGGACTTTTCCTTTCTCTAATTTTGCAAAGCGCTGCACACAAAGCGCGGCTTCTCAAAGAGGCTGTTGCGAGGGAAGGATAATCCGGATGCTGGCGGCGTTGCTGGTGGGCGGGGCAGAGGAGGGGTCCCCTCACGATGCACCACTCTTTATCCCATCTTCTTGTGGCAGCTGCTACATTGTGAATGCCTTTGTGTTTGGTTGAATTGTCACTGAATTCCTCCCTGACTCCTTTTCTCCTTCTGAAGACAGAAGAAAAGAAAGGGGGTAGTGGAAGCCTCCGCTGGGCATCCCCTCTCCCTCCATCCCTCCCAGGGAGAAGGGCTGCGTCTCACAGCGCCTGCGGGATACTCCGCGAGGGCCAGGATTCCTCAGTGCCTGCAAGAGGCGAGCAATGAGTGCTTTTCTTAACGAGGAGTCCTGGGGAATAAGGAAAGAAAGTGAAGGAGATTGGAGTAGGCATTCAAAGCTGCAGGCAGGAGTGGGAGTTTTCCTGGCTTTTCTGCCACTTTCTGTTTCTGATCATCTTTTCTTTTTCCCCAGTGAGGATGCTAATGGGGTGAATACCTGGGCATTCAGGGAGAAGAAGCAGTGGAGATTTCAGTAAAAGGAAACGTAATCTGGGGTGAAAAATAGCTTTTCTTTCACTGGCACGTGTGCACGCACGTGTGTGTGTGTGTGTGTGTGTGTGTGTGTGTGTGAATGCTTTGCCATCTATGAGGCAGTGTATTAAAAGCAGGATAAACCCTGAGCTTGGAATACATTCAATTTGATTAATGTGGGTCATGAGTAATTCAGCACTACCCTGGGGGCTTTTTTTTTTTTTTTTTTTTTTTTTTTTTTTTTTTTTTTGCGGTACGGGGCCTCTCACTGTTGTGGCCTCTCCCGTTGCGGAGCACAGGCTCCAGATGCGCAGGCTCAGCGACCATGGCTCACGGGCCCAGCCGCTCCGCGGCATGTGGGATCTTCCTGGACCGGGGCACGATCCTGCGTCCCCTGCATCGGCAGGCGGACTCAACCACTGCGCCACCAGGGAAGCCCTACCCTGGGAGCTTTCAGTCCTTCTTTATAAAATAAGGGCCTTGGCTAATATGATCTCCAGGCCCCCTTACAGTTTTATAATCTCACTATCGATTACACTTAAGAAAAATCACATTTCAAGATAATAGCTAGGAGGTTACTCATAGTTATGTGGTGTGATTTAAAAAGCACTCGAATCACTCCAGTCTTCAAAGTGTGTTTATATATCCACCACGTGCACAGACATGTACATACGCAAACATACACACGCTCAGTCATTTTCAGGTGCCTGAAATTCTATCATGAAAGACAATTGTGAATCTCAATTTTAATAGTTTTAATTGTGGCCTTCTTGGTATTGTCTAATCTCTGCAAAACTCAATTTTTCTTTCCTTTTTTTTTTCTTCATAAGGGGAATAAATATTATCTACTTTATAACTTTATTATGGGATTTAAATGAGAAAACGTGTATAATGCTAGTTCTTCTAGCCTGAAAGATAAGAACGCATGGGTGTCATCATCGGGTCTCAAAATCATTGGAATTTGAGAGTAAACAGTGTGATGAGTAATTATGCTATTTCCCCAAAGCCATTAGGAACTTGAAGTTATTTTTTAACTAGCTTTTTCATGCACCTGTGTTGGCTAGATCATAGCCATGGGCTCACCCTCATGAAGAATGTAATCTATGCCAGGCTTTTTCAATGCCTTTTAGATGACTTTATCACCACCTTACAAATGTGGGTTATTTGCTGACACTGAAAATGCCATAGGCACGGCCCCACTGACCTGAGATTTTCTGGAAGTTCTTTTTTCCACACTGGACTTCCAACCTTGTTGACAGATGTTGGTCTGGGATGCAATTGATGACACTGTACACACCTGGAAAAAATAGAGGTTTTTTCAGAATTAATTTTCTGGATTGAAAGTCAGCAACTTAGAGTGTTTTGACTTTCCAGAATTCAGAGGGCAGGAAGAATTTGAGGTGGGAATTTTACCTTATCTTCCAAAGGCAGAATATTGAATGTTTTACTGCATGTCTCAGTTCATAAATAATCAGTCTTTAAATTTTAGGCAAATATCTCAGAGCAGAGGCGCCATGGGCTGTCAGTTCTTAACAAGACAGAGCTAATAAGATGGACATGTGGATTCACATTGGAAAACACATAGGCTGTGAAGTTAGGAGCCCTTGACTCCAGTTCTCTCATTCCCTCTCTGTATAACTACTGGCAAGGTGCATAACTGATCCCATGCTGACTTTTCTCTTACATCATCTGGAGATAATATTTACTTTATACGATTATTGTATTAAACGTAAGGTGGATAGCTAGTGGGAAGCAGCCGCATAGCACATGTAGATCAGCTCGGTGCTTTGTGACCGACTGGAGAGGTAGGATAGGGAGGGTGGGAGGGAAGGAGACGCAAGAGGGAAGGGATATGGGAACAGATGTATATATATAACTGATTCATTTTGTTATAAAGCAGAAACGAATAAACCATTGTGAAGCAATTATACTCCAATAAAGTTGTAAAGAAAAAAATAGCGCTGCAATGAACATTGGGGTGCATGTATATTTTCGAATTTTGGCTTCCTCTGGATATATGCCCAGGAGTGGGATTGCTGGGCCATATGGTAGTTCTATTTTTATTTTTTTAAGGAACCTCTATACTGTTCTCCATAGTGGCTGCACCAATTTACATTCCCACCAACAGTGCAGGAGGGTTCCCTTTTCTCCACACCCCCTCCAGCATTTATTGTTTGTAGATTTTTTGACAATGGTCATTTAGACTAGATATACACACTACTGTATATAAATAGATAACTAATAAGGACCTACTGTACAGCACAGGGAATTATACTCAATACTCTGTAATGGCCTATATGAGAAAATAATCTTAAAAAGAGTGGATATATGTATATGTATAAATGATTCGCTTTGCTGTACACCTGAAACTAACACAACATTGTAAATCAACTATATTCTCATAAAAAAAATTTTTTTAATTAAAAACAAATAGAACATACCTAGCATGGTGTCAGTATCACAGGTATGAGATTCGTATTCTCACTGCTTTGCACCCACTGCTTTCTGGTGAAGGAATATAATGTCTGTCAAAATACCAGAATCCTCCCTGTAGTTCTGAAACAAGAGTGAAGGAAAAGGAACACTGTAGTATTTTTTTTTCTTTTTCTATCTTTCTTTTGAGGAAGAGAACATTTGTGTGTGGTTCAATTGCAGTAATGGTGTGCTTTCGTGTTGTCATACCATCTAACCTCCAAGATCTTATCTGAAAAAAAAAATCAGTTAAACAAGTGTCTTTATTGACCAGATCAGCCAAAACTGGAACTGGGAAAGTTGTTTTACTCCAGATGAACTGTCCCCTGGACACGTGCAGTGTTGCAGAAGTTCAGGAAGGTTTATTATGTGTGGCGATTCTAGGAGTTGCCCTCTTTGTTAAACACACCATGGTGCTCAGGGGGAGGCTGGTGAGTCATTAATTCACTGTGATGATTTGCCCTAATTATTCTAATTAGTGCCTTGTCTTTGCAGACCAGCTGGTGTCTGGAAGCAGAGGGTAAGTCACTGGGCATGAGGTCTGCAGTGGTGCAGAATCCTGGGCACTGGGACCTGCAGGATTCACGGACTCAGTGTCAGGAGGACCTCAGTCTGTGGCTGCTGGTCCTGGCTTGCCTGTGCTGCTACCATAGTCCAGGTCAGTGTCCCCGGGGTCCTGTGCAACCTTTCCCACTGTGCTTCTTCCAACTTTTCTAGGAGATAAGCATCCTGATAAATGGTCCTCTTCCATCTTCCCAGCCTGCTGTCCTGCCAGCTCCAGATCACATCGGTCGTGTGTCCTTTATACTTCCTCTGTTCACCCGTCCCTGCCTGGATGGCTCGCAATGTCGGGCTGGTCTTGTAATGACTGTTGATAATAAAAAGATCCAAGCAGCGACTCAGGGGATATGTTTTCTGGCTAGGGTGATCATGGAATCAGTCCAATTTATGCTGAGTTCACATGTATTAACTGCAGCTCTTTGGCAAATCAAAACCCTAGCTCTAGCCCAAAGCCAGTCACTGCATAATTCTCTGATCTTATGAAGATCTCTTGGTCTTCCTGGGTCTCAGTTTCCTCATCTGTCCCAAACTCTGTGTAGGAACCCTCAAGTGTGTTATGAGAATTCAATGAGATACACAGGTATAGAGAACAGACCTGTGGTTGCCAAGGGGAGGTGGGGGATTGGGAGTTTGGGATTAGCAGATGCAACTATCATATAGAGAATGGATGAACAACAAGGTCCTACTGTAGAGCACAGGGAACTCTATTCAATATCCTGTGATAAACCATAATGGAAAAGAATATGAAAAAGAATGTATGTATATATATATATATATATATATATATATATATATATATATATATACACACACACATGTGTAACTGGATCACTCTGTTGTACAGCAAAAAGTAACACAACCTTGTAAATCAACTATGCTTCAAAAAATAAATTTTAAAAAAGGAATTCAATGAGATAATGTGTGTTTGAGAGATTTGAAATAGGGGAAAGTAGCATTGGGTAGCATTGTCTCTGTGACATGAGTAGAGGTAACTCTCCTATAAACCACTTATTTTTTCTCTATTGATGAGAAGAATGAGAAGTAATTGAAATACAAATTAAAATGACTAAGTTCAACCTATAGTTTCAGGTCAGTAGTCTATATTTTAGCATTAAGGTTCCCTTTTATTATTTTCCCTCTAGGATTTTCATGATTTAGACATCATGACAGCTTTCAAACATAAAATAACTTTATTTATCAAACGCACATATGACTACCAGTCCTGAACTTCTGGCTTTAATGAAAAATCAGTGTGAACATGTTTAGTATCTCTTACTCCAGGAGAATGTAAAGGCAACTAGTTAACTTTTGTAGTATTATTTAGTGACAAATGATTTCTTTGGGGTTATTATTAAATACTGAGAGAAGAGGCTGAGGACCAAGAATCCCTCCCCACCCCCAAACAAGCATATATTATGGTCTCTTCTCTCTTGTGTTTTCCAAGGGCCTCATGTGAAGGCTAGCTCCCATACACTGTGTCCCACCCAAACTCAGAGTCAGCTGTTGGAGTGATCTATGCCTCAGGGAGATTCCACAATGCACCCAAGGTCAAAGAGTGAGCAAGGAAAAGAGAAGAGAGGTGAACCATCTACTCTTTCCTCTAATTCAGTCTCTAAACTCCAGTTCTTCCAGGAATAGGATCAAAGATCAAAACCTTTTTAAATTGATGTGAGACAAGAGTTTTCTAAAAATTTAAGATGTGGTGAATGAGTATTGAAAATTTCCAAACACTTAATAGGCTGAAATGTGCTTGAAACCAGAACAAAATGCAGGTAGGAGACAAGAAAACCATTGTCATCAAGGGATTGACTGACTATTAGAATGTTAGCATAAAACCTGCTAACTGCAATTTTGCCAGACTCCTCCAAATTAGTTTAGCTTAAAAAATGAAGAGCGAAACATCTTTTTGTTTTAATCATCTAGACTTTAAAATAAAACAGATCCAATATATTCCAATATATTATCTGACTTTGAACAGTTTTCACATGCTGATTCTATCTCAAACATGACTATCTAAGTAACAGATATTCCATTTGAGAATACACCCCAAAGAGGAAAATATCAATATTATATTTCAAGTCGAATTCTTTTCACTTTAAAATATGGCCATCACAATACTTTTAAAGCTGAAATGAGCCAGTTCATCTTACATATGCAAATCACAGAACGATGAGGTATGCAACTTCAACTTGCAAACTGCTATGTGGGTAGCCATTACCTAGAAACACGCCAAAAACCTAAAAGCACCTGGCTGAGCTTGACTGGAGCAAAGATGCTCAGTGGGAAGATACAGCTGTGCTTCAGTCAGTAGGTGGCCAGTGTGTCCATCCAGGGGAAACTGAAGGAAAGAGATGCTAGCAGACAGAGACAAAGGTCCTCTGCCTAAAAAAAAGGGACACCAGCGAAACCTAGGTTGTCCACAGGGTGTGACTAGCACGCTGCTAAGGAGAGGCTTGTGTGGGAGATAAAGTGAAGGTCAAGATCCTGAAGATGGTATGAAATAATGCAGGGAATGAAGAGGGCTTACTGAGGGCTTGCTGTAAGCCATGCACTGAGACCTTTCCTATATTTCCTCATGTATTCTTTACTATAACAATATGAAGTAGGTACTATTTTATAAATAAGGAATTCAGACATTCCTTAAATAGTGTGATTGAATTGCTTGTCCAAGGTTACAGTTGTAAGTGATAAAGACAAGATTTGCCCCCTTGTATATATGACTGCATATTCTGAACTTTTAACCACTGCAAAGATAAATATTTTAAAACTTAGAAGTTTGGGGGATTGTAATGGTTACTAGGGGGAAGAGATGAAGGGAGAAAACATTTTTTGAGTGCACATTATATGCTGGGGAAGTTTTAAATCTCTTAGTTCATTTCATCAATGGTAACATATTTTTCTGAAATGATGACACAGAGACTCAGAAATATGATACAACATTTCAAAATCTCTCAGCTGGTACAATGATGAAAGGAATTTTGCTTCTCTGGTTACAAGGTTGACATCCTTTACATTACTCCATGCTATTGAGATATGACCCTCTGCAAAATAATGGAACGGGAAAAACTGGCCCCACATCCTCCTTGAAGTGCTTGGTACATCACCTTCTTTCCATCCTGCTTCTCTGAATACCAACTCCAAGAATGCTTGTTTCAATATCCCTCTGGCTCTTCTCTCCTAAAGGGTCTTTGAATCCACCCCTCACCTGACTATCAAAATGTATTCATTCTATAGTCTCACTGGCTTTTACTGGGGACTTGTTGAATGAGTTTATAGATACAATAATTTAATATGATGTGCTGCAACTGGGGTCAGTTGGATTTAAATGGTGTCTCCATGAAAGTAAATTGATTATGAATTCAAGATATTGCTTGAAGTGTCAGACAACGTGTACCCTATATGTTGGCATTTCTGATACTGTGGCCATTCAGTGGAGTGTTTAGAGTCAATTTTCCCATTCTAACATTTAAGAGTGTGTAGGATATAGCTCTTTTCTACACAGAATTATCTTTCCTTACTACACAACTTACCAGTCAGATTCTCCAACCCCACCTTCTTAACTTATGATTCTTGACTTTGAAGGATAATGGGGAAAAGGAAAGTCTGGTTCCAACTCTGCCACTAAGGAGTCTAAGGTCACTTGCATAAGCTTTCTGACTTATAGTTTCTTCATTAATAGAATGTGGCTAAAATGTCTACTTTTCTGATTTCTTAGGTTTTCCATGAAGATTCAAAGTAGTGGATAAGAAAGCACTATAAAAACAGAAATGTACTGCAACATTTGTAACATTATTATTTATTGGAATAAATCAATAAATCATTCCTGAAAACTGTTGTAGAACCTACATATCTATCAGAGCCTCTTAATATACATAGAGTCAGAAATATACCATTTCCTCTAGAAAAAATATAGGCAAGAGAATAAATACCTTGTTGATGACTTTTCCCCCCTAGACAGTAAACTGATCATAGTAACCAACTCCCTGCTCAGTTGTCTTTCTTACATCTGACTTTTCAGTAATCAATAAGAAAAGTCCAGTAATGGTGCAGCTGGTGTGGCAGAGAAATTGTTGTAGCAAAACATTCAGGATGAAGTTAATGAGAGCATGTGGGAAAAGG
Organism: Mesoplodon mirus; assembly: GCF_964341445.2. Taxonomy (NCBI): domain Eukaryota; kingdom Metazoa; phylum Chordata; class Mammalia; order Artiodactyla; family Ziphiidae; genus Mesoplodon; species Mesoplodon mirus. Next base: position 103,871,684 of record NC_138984.1, on the reverse strand, counting down.
AAGAGTGTTGAATTGATGTTAAAACTAACTTATTTCATTAGTTGGCACTAGACATAAATTGCAATGTAATGGAATTAATCATTTAAAATGGATTGTTCACTTAGAAGTTATAAAAATACCAACATACCACTTGGTGCTATCTCTTCCTCTCTGCTGAATCAATCTGGTTTTAAAGGATTTGTTTGCATTTAAACTATAAAGAGAACCAAGGAGTTCACATAGCTCGGCTTGGAAGTAGGAGTGAGACAGGGGAATTGGCTGGGGCAGGAGGATGTTAATAAACAAAAAGACTGAGCAGATTTGTAAGGGGTAGTCAATGATTACTACCTGGAGTAAGTGAAAATGGCCAGATAAATGTCTTTTTTTGGCCACTAGGCATGTGGGACCTTAGTTTCCCAACCAGGGATCAAATCCGCATCCCATGCAGTGGAAACATGGAACTTTAACCACTGGACTGCCATGGAAGTCCCCTTTGCCTTTAAAAAAAAGTGCCCTAAAGACTTAATCCATTATTGTAGGTAAGGGCCCCGGAGGAAGATGGCGGAAGAGTAAGACGCGGAGATCACCTTCCTCCCCACAGATACATCAGAAATTCATCTACACGTGGAACAACTCCTACAGAACACCTACTGGACGCTGACAGAAGACCTCAGACCCCCCAAAAGGCAAGAAACTCCCCACATAACTGGGTAGGGCAAAAGAAAAAAAAGAATAAACAGAGACAATAGGATAGGGACGGGACCTGCACCAGTGGGAGGGAGCCGTGAAGGAGGGAAGGTTTCCACACACTACAAGCCCCTTCGCGGGCGGAGACTGCAGGGGGCGGAGGGGGAAAGCTTCGGAGTAGCGGAGGAGAGCACAGCAACAGGGGTGTGGAGGGCAAAGCGGAGAGATTCCGGCACAGAGGATCGGTGCCCTCAGGCACTCACCAGCCTGAGAGGCTTGTCTGCTCAGGCCGCCGGGGTGGGCGGGGCTGGGAGCTGAGGCTCGGGTATCGGCTTTCAGTCAGAGCGCAGGGAGAGGACTAGGGCTGGCGGCAGGAAGAGAGCCTGAAGGGGTTAGTGCACCACGGCTAGCCCGGAGGGAGTCCGGGGAAAGGGTCTGGAGCTGCAGAAGAGGCAAGAGACTTTTTCTTCCCTTTTGTTTCCTGGTGCACGAGGAGAGGGCATTAAGAGGGCTGCTTGGGGAAGCGCCGGAGACAGGCGCGAGCCGCGGGTAAGGCTCGGACCTCGGAGACGGCCGTGGGCCACCGGCGCCGCCGCCGCCCAACGCCGCCCGCCGCGGCCGCCGCGGCCGCGGCCGTCGCCGCCGCGGCCCGCCGCCGCCGCCGCCGCCTCCGCCGCGGCACGCCGCGGCCCGCCACCGCCGCGGCCCGCCACCGCCGCGGCCCGCCACCGCCGTGGCACGCCGCCGCCGCCGCCGACGATGATGCCCGCCGCCCGCCGCCGCCGCCGCCACGGGGCCTGTGTGCGAGCGCGGGTCACTGTCCGCCCCGCCTTCCGGGGTGCCTGTGCACCCCGCCACTGCCGGGGTCCCGAGACCCGGGAACGGGTTTCCCGGGAAAGCGCACGGAGCGCCACGGGCCGCTGCAACGTCACGCCAGCCTCTGCCGCCGCAGGCCCTCCCCACACTGCGCGCCCCTCCCTCCCCTCTGCCTGAGTGAGCCAGAGCCCCCGAATCAGCGGCTCCTTTGAACCCGTCCTGTCTGAGCGAAGAACGGACGCCCTCCGGCGACCTACGTGCAGAGGCGGGGCCAGGTCCAAGGCTGAGACCCGGGAGCTGTGAGAGCAGAGACAGGGAAATCTCTCTGTGCAGCCTCGGAGGCAGCGGATTAAAGCTCCACGGTCCATTTGATGTGCCCTGCGTCTGTGGAGTGCATGAATGAACAGCGAATCATCCCAAATTGAGGAAGTGGACTTTGAGGACAAGATTTAAGACTGTCCCCCCTTTTCCTCTTTATACAACGAATTATTCCAAATTAAGGAGGTGGACTTAGAGAGCAAGATTTCACACTTCTCGCCCCTTTCCTCTTTTTACAACGAATTATCCCAAATTGAGGAGGTGGACTTGGAGAGCAAGATTTTTGATTTTTCCCCCTGCTCTCTTTTTGTGAATGGGTATGTGTAATCTTCTGTGTAAGATTCTCTCTGTATAGCTTTGCTTCCACCATATGTCCCAGGGTTCTATCGGTCCGTTTTTTTTTTTTCTTTTTCAATAATTACTTTCTAATTTTAATAACGCTACTATATTTCATACTTTATTCTATTTTACTTTACCTGCTCTTTCTTTTTTTCCTACCTTCCCTTCTTCCCTCCCTCCCTCCGCTCCTCCTTTCCTTCTTTTTCTTTCCTCCCTCCCTCCCACCCTTCTTCTTTCCACTTTCTTTTTCTTTCCTTCCTCCATCCCTCCCTCCTGTCTTTCTTTCTTTCTTTCCTTCCTCCCTCCCTCCCTCCCTTCTTCCATTCACTCTTCCTTTTGCTTTTATTCCTCCCTCCCCCCTCCTTTCTTTCCTTCTCTTTTCATCCTTCCTCCCTCCCTCCCTCCTTCCTTTCTTTCTTTCTTCCTTCCTTCCTTTCTCCCCTTCTTCTTTTCTTTCCCTCTCTCTTTCTTTCTTCTACTAATTCTTTCTTTCTGCTTTTCCTCCCTGTTATTCTGAGCCGGGTGGATGAAAGGCTCTTGGTGCTATAGCCAGGAGTCAGTGCTGTGCCTCTGAAGTGGGAGAGCCAACTTCAGGACACGGGTCCACAAAAGACCTCCCAGCTCCACATAATATCAAGCAGCGAAAATCTCCCAGAGATCTCCATCTCAACACCAGCACCCAGCTTCAATCAATGACCAGCAAGCTACAGTGCTGGTCACCCTATGCCAAGCAACTAGCAAGGCAGGAACACAACCCCACCCATTAGCAGAGAGGCTAACTAAAAACATAATAAGGCCATAGGCACCCCAAAACACACCACCAGATGTGGACCTGTACACCAGAAAGGCAAGATCGAGCCTTAACCACCAGAACACAGGCACTAGTCCCCGCCACCAGGAAGCCTACACAACCTACTGAAACAACATTAGCCACTGGGGACAGACACCAAAAACAACGGGAACTACGAATCTGCAGCCTGCAAAAAGGAGACCCCAAACACAGTAACATAAGCAAAATGAGAAGACAGAAAAACACACAGCAGGTGAAGGAGCAAGATAAAAACCTACCAGACCTAACAAATGAAGAGGTAATAGGCAGTTTACCTGAAAAAGAATTCAGAATAATGATAATAAAGCTGATCCAAGATTCTATTTCCAAGATCCATAATCTTGGAAATAGAATAGACAGAATGCAAGAAACAGTTAACAAGGAACTAGAAGAAATAAAGATGAATCAAGCATCGATTAAAAACACAATAAATGAAATGAAAAATACTCTAGATGGGATCAATAGCAGAATAACTGAGGCAGAAGAACGGAAAAGTGAGGTGGAAGATAAAATAGTGGAAATGACTGATGCAGAGCAAAATAAAGAAAAAAGAATGAAAAGAACAGAGGACAGTCTCAGAGACCTCTGGGACAACATTAAACGCACCAACATTCGAATTATAGGGGTTCCAGAAGAAGAAGAGAAAAAGAAAGGGACTGAGAAAATATTTGAAGAGATTATAGTTGAAAACTTCCCCAATATGGGAAAGGAAATAGTTAATCAAGTCCAGGAGGCACAGAGAGTCCCATACAGAATAAATACAAGGAGAAATACACCAAGACACATATTAATCAAATTGTCAAAAATTAAACACAAAGAAATCATATTAAAAGCAGCAAGGGAAAAACAACAAATAACACACAAGGGAATCCCCATCAGGTTAACAGCTGATCTCTCAGCAGAAACTCTACAAGCCAGAAGGGAGTGGCAGGACATAATTAAAGTGATGAAGGAGAGAAACCTGCAACCAAGATTACTCTACCCAGCAAGGATCTCATTCAGATTTGATGGAGAAATTAAAACGTTTACAGAGAAGCAAAAGCTGAGAGAGTTCAGCACCACCAAACCAGCTTTACAACAAATGCTAAAGGAACTTCTCTAGGCAAGAAGCACAACAGAAGGAATATACCTACAATAATGAACCCAAAGCAATTAAGGAAATGGGAATAGGAACATACATATCAATAATTACCTTAAATGTAAATGGACTAAATGCTCCCACCAAAAGACACAGAGTGGCTGAATGGATACAAAAACAAGATCCATATATATGCTGTCTACAAGAGACCCACTTCAGACCTAGAGACACATACAGATTGAAAGTAAGGGGATGGAAAAAGATATTCCATGCAAATGGAAATCAAAAGAAAGCAGGAGTAGCAATTCTTATATCAGACAAAATAGACTTTAAAATAAAGACTATTAGAAGACACAAAGAAGGCCACTACATAATGATAAAGGGATCGATCCAAGAAGAAGATATAACAATTGTAAATATTTATGCACCCAACATAGGAGCACCTCAATACATAAGGCAAATACTAACAGCCATAAAAGGGGAAATCGACAGTAACACAATCATAGTAGGGGACTTTAACACCCCACTTTCACCAATGGACAGATCATCCAAAATGAAAATAAATAAGGAAACACAAGCTTTAAATGATACATTAAACAAGATGGACTTAATTGATATTTATAGGACATTCCATCCAAAAACAACAGAATACACATTTTTCTCAAGTGCTCATGGAACATTCTCCAGGATAGATCATATCTTGGGTCACAAATCAAGCCTTGGTAAATTTAAGAAAATTGAAATTGTATCAAGTATCTTTTCCGACCACAATGCTATGAGACTAGACATCAATTACAGGAAAAGATCTGTAAAAAATACAAACACATGGAGGCTAAACATTACACTACTCAATAACGAAGTGATCACTGAAGAAATCAAAGAGGAAATTAAAAAATACCTAGAAACAAATGACAATGGAGACACGATGACCCAAAACCTATGGGACGCAGCAAAAGCAGTTCTAAGGGGGAAGTTTATAGCAATACAATCTCACCTTAAGAAACAGGAAACATTTCGAGTAAACAACCTGACCCTGCACCTAAAGCAATTAGAGAAAGAAGAACAAAAAACCCCCAAAGCTAGCAGAAGGAAAAAAATTATAAAGATCAGATCAGAAATAAATGAAAAAGAAATGAAGGAAACGATAGCAAAGATCAACCAAACTAAAAGCTGGTTCTTTGAGAAGATAAACAAAATTGACAAACCATTAGCCAGACTCATCAAGAAAAGAAGGGAGAAGACTCAAATCAATAGAATTAGAAATGAAAAAGGAGAAGTAACAACTGACACTGCAGAAATAAAAACGATCATGAGAGATTACTATAAGCAACTCTATGCCAATAAAATGGACAACCTGGAAGAAATGGACAAATTCTTAGAAATGCACAACCTGCCAAGACTGACTCAGGAAGAAATAGAAAATATGAATAGACCAATCACAAGCACTGAAATTGAAACTGTGATTTAAAATCTTCCATCAAACAAAAGCCCAAGACCCGATGGCTTCACAGGCGAATTCTATCAAACATTTAGAGAAGAGCTAACACCCATCCTTCTCAAACTCTTCCAAACAATATCAGAGGAAGGAACACTACCAAACTCATTCTACGAGGCCACCATCACCTTGATACCAAAACCAGGCAAGGATGTCACAAAGAAAGAAAACTACAGGCCAATATCACTGATGAACATAGATGCAAAAATCCTCAACAAAATACTAGCAAACAGAATCCAACAGCACATGAAAAGGATCATACACCATGATCAAGTGGGGTTTATTCCAGGAATGCAAGGATTCTTCAATATACGCAAATCAATCAATGTGATACACCATATTAACAAGTTGAAGGAGAAAAACCATATGATCATCTCAATAGATGCAGAGAAAGCTTTCGACAAAATTCGACACCCATTTATGATAAAAACCCTGCAGAAAGTAGGCATAGAGGGAACTTTCCTCAACATAATAAAGGCCATATATGACAAACCCACAGCCAACATTGTCCTCAGTGGTGAAAAACTGAAACCATTTCCACTAAGATCAGGAACAAGACATGGTTGCCCACTCTCACCACTCTTATTCAACATAGTTTTGGAAGTTTTAGCCACAGCAATCAGAGAAGAAAAGGAAATAAAAGGAATCCAAATTGGAAAAGAAGAAGTAAAGCTGTCACTGTTTGCAGATGACATGATACTATACATAGAGAATCCTAAAGATGCTACCAGAAAACTACTAGAGCTAATCAATGAATTTGGTAAAGTAGCAGGATACAAAATTAATGCACAGAAATTTCTGGCATTCCTGTACACTAATGATGAAAAATCTGAAAATGAAATCAAGAAAACACTCCCATTTACCATTGCAACAAAAAGAATAAAATATCTAGGAATAAACTTACCTAAGGAGACAAAAGACCTGTATGCAGAAAATTATAAGACACTGATGAAAGAAATTAAAGACGATACAAATAGATGGAGAGATATACCATGCTCCTGGATTGGAAGAATCAATATTGTGAAAATGACTCTACTACCCAAAGCAATCTACAGATTCAATGCAATCCCTATCAAACTACCACTGGCATTTTTCACAGAACTAGAACAAAAAATTTCAAAATTTGTTTGGAAAAACAAAAGACCCCGAATAGCCAAAGCAATCTTGAGAACGAAAAACGGAGCTGGAGGAATCAGGCTCCCTGACTTCAGACTATACCTCAAAGCTACAGTAATCAAGACAGTGTGGTACTGGCATAAAAACAGAAAGATAGATCAGTGGATCAGGATAGAAAGCCCAGAGATAAACCCACACACATATGGCCAACTTATCTTTGATAAAGGAGGCAGGAATGTACAGTGGAGAAAGGACAGCCTCTTCAATAAGTGGTGCTGGGAAAACTGGACAGGGACATGTAAAAGTTTGAGATTAGATCATTCCCTAACACCATACACAAAAATAAGTTCAAAATGGATTAAAGACTTAAATGTAAGGCCAGAAACTATCAAACTCTTAGAGGAAAACATAGGTAGAACACTCTATGACATAAATCACAGCAAGATCCTTTTGGACCCACCTCCTAGAGAAATGGAAATAAAAACACAGATAAACAAATGGGACCTAATGAAACTTCAAAGCTTTTGCACAGCAAAGGAAACCATAAACAAGACCAAAAGACAACCCTCAGAATGGGAGAAAATATTTGCAAATGAAGCAACTGACAAAGGATTAATCTCCAAAATTTATAAACAGCTCATGCAGCTCAATAGCAAAAAAACAAAGAACCCAATCCAAAAATGGGCAGAAGACTTAAATAGGCATTTCTCCAAAGAAGATATACAGACTGCCAACAAACACATGAAAGAATGCTCAACATCATTAATCATTAGAGAAATGCAATCAAAACTACAATGAGATATCATCTCACACCAGTCAGAATGGCCATCATCAAGAAATCTAGAAACAATAAATGCTGGAGAGGGTGTGGAGAAAAGGGAACACTCTTGCACTGCTGGTGGGAATGTGAATTGGTACAGCCACTATGGAGAACAGTATGGAGGTTCCTTAAAAAACTACAAATAGAACTACCATATGACCCAGCAATCCCACTATTGGGCATATACCCTGAGAAAACCATAATTCAAAAAGAGACATGTACCAAAATGTTCATCGCAGCTCTATTCACAATAGCCCAGAGCTGGAAACAACCTAAGTGTCCATCATCGGATGAATGGATAAAGAAGATGTGGCACATATATACAATGGAATATTACTCAGCCATAAAAAGAAACGAAACTGAGCTATTTGTAATGAGGTGGATAGACCTAGAGTCTGTCATACAGAGTGAAGTAAGTCAGAAAGAGAAAGACAAATACCGTATGCTAACACATATATACGGAATTTAAAAAAAATGTCATGAAGAACCTAGGGGTAAAACGGGAATAAAGACACAGACCTACTTGAGAATGGACTTGAGGATATGGGGAGGGGGAAGGGTAAGCTCTGACAAAGCGAAAGAGAGGCATGGACATATATACACTACCAAACGTAAGGTAGATAGCTAGTGGGAAGCAGCCGCAGAGCACAGGGAGATCAGCTCGGTGCTTTGTGACTGCCTGGAGGGGTGGGATGGGGAGGGTTGGAGGGAGGGAGATGAATGAGGGAAGGGATGTGGGAACAGATGTATATGTATGACTGATTCACTTTGTTATAAAGCAGAAACTAATTTAAAAAAAAAAGACTTAATCCATTCAGAGCCAAGCTGAATGCTGTAATTCTTAATCCTGGATATATATTATAATCTCCTGGAAAACTTTTGAAATACCAATGCCCAGGACTCACCCTAATTTAATTAAGTCAGATTTGTTGAGAACTAGTGCTGTAGAATGAATATAATGCCACTTTATTTTAAAAAATCAGATGGGGTTTAAAAAGGAGTGTATTAATCAAAGGAATAAATATTTATATATTCCCTGAGCTGTATAAGATCTTGAGTTAGGAACTATGGATAGAAAGAGGACTAGATATTCTTAAACAAGGCAAGTGCTACAGATTAGGGATCTAAAAATATATGCATGTGCTCCAAGGTATTGACTGTCAATTAATGGTGGAAATGTTGTATGCCATAGACATTCAAAAGAAGAAGAAATGACTTTGAACCAGGAGAATTAGGGAACTCTGCTGAGAATCAGTAGGAGATGGACCAGAATTTAAAATATGATGTATCAGTAAGCTATTGTGTAACAAACGGTTTCAGTCTTAAAAACATAACAACAGACATTTATTATATTTTTAAGAGTTTAAATCCACCTGTTGACTTGGTTGTTCTAGGTTAAACTTGATTGGTCTTGGCTTGGGTTTTGTTGCTAATGATCAGAAACTGTTGTGGTCAACCATCTAATTAAAAAAAGAAGATGCTTAAAATGCCTGTGACAGGAAGACCTTCAAGTAAGACGTGGAGATCACCTTCCTCCCCACAAATACATCAGAAATACATCTATATGTGGAACAACTCCTACAGAACACCTACTGAATGCAGACAGAAGATCTCAGACCTCCCAAAAGGCAAGAAACTCCCCACGTACCTGTGTAGGGCAAAAGAAAAAAGAAAAAACAAAGACAAAAGAATAGGGATGGGACCTGCACCAATGGGAGGGAGCTGTGAAGGAGGAAAGGTTTCCACATACTAGGAGTCCCTTTGTGGGCAGAGACGGGTGGTGGGCGAGTGAGGGAAGCTTCAGAGCTATGGAGGAGAGCACAGCAACAGGGGTGCAGTGGGCAAAGTGGAGAGATTCCTGCACAGAGGATCAGTGTCAACCAGCACTCACCAGCCCGAAAGACTTGTCTGCTCACCCACTAGGATGGGTGGGAGCTGGGAGCTGAGATTCCAACTTCGGAGGTCAGATCCCGGGAGAGGACTGGGGTTGGCGTCGTGAACACAGCCTGAAGGGGGCTAGTGCACCACAGCTAGCCAGGAGGGAGTCCGGGAAAATGTTTAGATCTGCCTAAGAGGCAAGAGACCATTGTTTCAGGGTGACGAGGAGGAGAGGGGATTCAGAGCACCACCTAAATGAGCTCCAGAGATGAGTGTGAGCTGTGGCTATCAGCACAGACCACAGAGACGGGCATGAGATACTAACGCTGCTGCTGCAACCACCAAGAAACCTGTGTGCAAGCACAGGTCCCTACCCACACCTCCCCTCCTGGGAGCCTGTGCAGTCCACCACTGCCAGGGTCCCGTGATCCAGGGACAACATCTGAGGAGAACACATGGTGTGCCTCAGACTGTTGCAACATCACTCCGGCAGGCTCACCCAACATTCTGTACCCCTCCCTCCCCCCATCCTGAGTGAGCCAGAGCCCCCTGATCAGCTGCTTCCTTAACCTCGTCCTGTCTGAGCAGGGAACAGATGCCTTCAGGCGACCTATATGCAGAGGCAGGGCCAGACCTAAAGCTGAACCCCAGGGGCTGTGCGAAAAAAGAAGAGAAAGGGAAATTTCTCCCAGCAGCCTCAGGAGTGGTGAATTAAATCTCCACAATCAACTTGATGTACCCTGAATCTCTGGAATACCTGAATAGACAACAAATCATTCCAAAATTGAGGTGGTGAACTTTGGGAGCAACTGTAGACTTGGGGTTTGCTTTCTGCATCTAATTTGTTTCTCGTTTTATGTTTATCTTAGTTTAGTACTTAGAGTTTATTATCATGGCTAGATTTGTTTATTGATTTGGTTGCTCTCTCCCTTTTTCCTTTTTTTTTAATACATAGAGATATATATTTTTTTTCCTTTTCCTCTTTTTGTGAGTGTGTAGGTGTATGCTTCTTTGTGTGATTTTGTCTGTACAGATTTGCTCTTACCATTTGTCTTAGGGTTATTTTTTTTAGTATAGATTTTAGTGCTTGTTATCACTGGTAGATTTGTTTTTTGGTTTGGTTGTACTCTTCTTTCTTTTTTATTTATTACTTAATTTTTTTATTTTTAATAATATTTTTTATTTTAATAACTTTATAATTTATTTTATTCTTTCTTTCTTTTTTCTCCCTTTTCTACTGAGCCATGTGGCTGACAGTGTCTTGGTGCTCCAGCCAGGTGTCAAGCCTGTGCCTCTGAGGTGGGAGAGCGGAGTTCAGGACATTGGTCTGCCAGAGACCTCCTGGCACCACATAATATCAAACAGTAAAAGCTCTCCCAGAGATCTCCATCTCAATGCTTAGACCCAGGTCCACTCAATGACCAGCAAGCTACAGAGCTGGACACCCTATGCAAAACAACTAGCAAGAGAGGAACACAAACCTTCTCATTAGCAGAGGTGCTGCCTAAAATCATAATCAGGTCACAGACAACCCAATACACACCACCAGAGGTGGTCCTGCCCAGAAGAAAGAAAATATCCAGCCTCATCCACCAGAACACAGACACAGGTCCCCTCTACAAGGAAGCCTACAAAACTCACTGAAACAACCTTAGCCACTGGGGGCAGACACCAAAAATGATGGGAACTACGAACCTGCAGCTTGCTCAAAGGAGATCTCAAACACATTAAGTTAAGCAAAATGAGAAGACAGAGAAACACACAGCAGATGAAGGAGCAAGGCAAAAACCCACCAGATTAACCAAATGAAGAGGAAACAGGCAGTCTACCTGGAAAATAATTCAGAGTAATGATAGTAAAGATGATCCAAAATCTAGGAATTGAATGGAGAAAATACAAGAAACGTTTAATAAGGACCTAGAAGAACTAAAGAGCAAACAAACAATGATGAACAACACAATAAATGAAATTTAAAATTCTCTAGAAGGAAGCAATAGCAGAATAACTGAGACAGAAGAACAGATAAGTGACCTGAAAGATAAAATAGTGGAAATAACTACTGCAGAGCAGAATAAAGAAAAAAGAATGAAAAGAATTTAGGACAGTATCAGAGACTTCTGGGGCAACATTAAATGAACCAAAGGTCAAATTATAAGTGTCCCAGAAAAGAAGAGAAAAGGAAGGGACTGAGAAAATATTTGAAGAGATTATAGTTGAAAATTTCCCAAATATGGGAGAGGAAATAGTCAGTCAAGCTCAGGAAGCACAGAGAGCCCCATACAGGAAAAATCCAAGGAGAAACATGCCAAGACACATATTAATCAAACTATCAAAAAGTAAACACAAAGAAAAAATATTAAAAGCAGCAAGGGAAAAACAGCAAATAAAATACAAGGAAATCCCCATAAGGTTAACAGCAGATCTTTCAGCAGAAACTCTGTGAGACAGAAGGGAGTGACAGGACATATTTAAAGTGATGAAAGGGAAAAGACTACAACCAAGATTACTCTACCCAGCAAGGATCTCATTCAGATTTAAAGGAGAAATTAAAACCTTTACAGACAAGCAAAAGCTAAGAGAATTCAGCAACACCAAACTAACTTTACAACAAATGCTAAAGGAACTTCTCCAGGCAAGAAACACAAGAGAAGGAAAAGACCTACAATAACAAACCCCTTAAAGTTAAGAAAATGGCAGTAAGAACATACATATAGATAACTACCTTAAATACAAATGGATTAAGTGCTCCAACGAAAAGACATAGACTGGTTGAATGGATACAGAAAAAAGACCTGTACATATGCTGTCTACAGGAGACCCACTTCAGATTTAGGGACACATAGAGACTGAAAGTGAGGGTATGGAAAAAGATATTCCATGCAAGTGGAAATCAAAAGAAAGCTGGAGTAGCAATTCTCATATCAGGAAAAATTGACTTTAAAATAAAGATTATTACAACAGACAAAGAAGGACAATACATAATGATCAAGGGATCAATCCAAGAAGAAGATATAACAATTGTAAATATTTATGCACCCAACATAGGAGCACCTAAATACATACGACAAAAGCTAACAACCATAAAAGGGAAAATCGACAGTAACACAATCACAGCAGGGGATTTTAAACTCCATTTTCACCAAGGAAAGATCATCCAAAATGAAAATAAATAAGGAAACACAAGCTTTAAATGATACGTTAAACAAGGGAAATTTATTGACATTTTTAGGACATTCCATCCTAAAACAAAACAATACACTTTCTTCTCAAGTGTTCATGGAACCTTCTCCAGGATAGATCATATCTTGGGTCACAAATTAAGCCTTGGTAAATTTAAGAAAATTGAAATTGTATCAGGTATCTTTTCCAAACACAACGCTATGAGATAGGTATCAATTATAGGAAAAAATCTGTAAAAAATACAAACACATGGAGGCTAAACAATTCACTACTAAATAACCAAGAGATCACTGAAGAAATCAAAGAGGAAATTAAAAACTCCCTAGAAACAACTGACAATGAAAACATGGTGACCCAAAACCTAGGGGATGCAGCTAAAGCAGTTCTAAGAGGGAAGTTTATAGCAATACAATCCTACTTAAAGAAACAAGAAGCACCTCAAATAAACAACCTAACCTTACACCTAAAGCAATTAGGGAAGAAAGAAAAAAAAACCCAAAGTTAGCAGAAGGAAAGAAATCATAATGATCAGATCAGAAATAAATGAAAAAGAAATGAAGGAAACAATAACAAAAATCAATAAAACTAAAAGCTGGTTCTTAGAGAAGATAAAAAAAAATGATAAACCACTAGCCAGACTCATCAACAAAAAAAGGGAGAGGACTCAAATCAATAGATTTAGAAATGAAAAGGGAGAAGTAAAAACTGACCCTGCAGAAATAAAAAGGATCATGAGAGATTATTACTACAAGCAACTGTATGCTAATAAAATGGAAAACCTGGAAGAAATGGACAAATTCTTAGAAAAGCACAACCTTCCATGACTGAATCAAGAAGAAACAGAAAATATAAACAGACCAATCACAAGCACTGAAATTGAGACTGTGATTAAAAATCTTCCAAAAAACAAAAGCCCAGGACCACATGGCTTCACAGGCAAATTCTATCAAACATTGAGAGAAGAGCTAACACCTATCCTTCTCAAACTCTTCAAAAATATAGCAGAAGGAGGAATAGTCCCAAACTCATCCTATGAGGCCACCATCTTTTTGATTTCAAAACTAGACAAAGATGTCACAAAGAAAGAAAACTACAGGCCAATATCACTGTTGAACATAGTTGCAAAAACACTCAAGAAACTACTAGGAAACAGAATCCAACAGCACATTTAAAGGATCATACACCATGATCAAGTGGGATTTACCCCAGGGATGCAAAGATTCCTCAATATATGGAAATCAATCAACGTGATAAACCATATTAACAAATTGAGGAGAAAAACCATATGATCAGCTCAATAGATGCAGAAAAAGCTTTTGACAAAATTCAACACCCATTTATGATAAAAACTTCCAGAATGTAGGCATAGAGGGAACTTACTTCAACATAATATAGGTCACATATTACAACCTAAAGCCAACATCATTCTCAATGGTGAAAAACTGAAACCATTTCCTCTAAGATGAGGAACAAGACAAGGTCCACTCTCACCATTATTATTAAACATAGTCTTAGAAGTTTTAGCCACAGCAATCAGAGAAGAAAAAGAAATAAAAGGAATCCAAATTGGAAAAAAAGAAGTAAAGATGTCACTGTTTGCAGATCATATAATACTATACACTGAGAATCTGAAAGAGGCTACCAGAAAACTACTAGAGCTGATCAATGAATTTCATAAAGTAGCATGATACAAATTTAATGCACAGAAATCTCTTGCATTCCTATACACTAATGATGGAATATCTGAAAGAGAAATTAAGGAAACACTCCCATTTACCCTTGCAGCCAAAAGAATAAAATACCTAGGTATAAAGCTACCTAAGGAGACAAAAGACCTGTATGCAGAAATTTGTAAGACACTGATGAAAGAATTAAAGATGATACAAACAGATGGAGAGATATACCATGTTCTTGGATTGGAAGAATCAATATTGTGAAAATGACTGTACTACCCAAATCAATCTACAGATTCAGTGCAATCCTTATCAAACTACCAATGGCATTTTTCACAGAACTAAAACAAAAAAAATTCACAATTTGTATGGAAGCAAAAAAGACCCTAAATAGCCTAAGCAATCTTGAGAAAGAAAAATGGAGCTTGAGGAATCAGGCTCCTGGACTTCAAACAATACTACAAAGCTACAGTAATCAAGGCAGTATGGTACTGGCAAAAAAAACAGAAATATAGATCAATGGAACAGGATTGAAAACCCACAGATAAACCCATGCACACATGGTCACCTTATTTTTGATAAAGGAGGCAAGAATATACAATGGAGAAAAGACAGCCTCTTCAATAAGTGGTGCTGGGAAAACTGGACAGCTACATGGAAAAGAATGAAATTAGGACACTCCCTAACACCATACACGAAAATAAACTCACAATGGATTAAAGACATACATGTAAGGCCAGACACTATAAAACTCTTAGTAGAAAACATAGGCAGAACACTCTATGACATAAATCACAGCAAGATCCTTTCTGATCCACCTCTTAGAGAAATGGAACTAAAAACAAAATAAACAAATGGGACTTAATGAAACTTAGAAGCTTTTGTGCAGCATAGGAAAACATACACAAGAGGAAAAGACAACCCTCAGAATGGGAGAAATATTTTCAAATGAAGCAAATGACAAAAGATTAATCTCCAAAATTTACAAGCAGCTCATGCAACTCCATATCAAAAAAACAAATAACCCAATCAAAAAGTGGTCAGAAGACCTAAATAGACATTTCTCCAAAGAAGATATATAGATTGACAACAAACACATGAAAGAATGCTCAGCATTACTAATCATTAGAGAAATGCAAACCAAAACTACAATGAGGTATCACCTTACACGAGTCAGAATGGCCATCATTAAAAAATCTACAAACAATAAATGCTGGACAAGGTGTGGAGAAAAGGGAACCCTCTTGCACTGTTGGTGGGAATGTAAATTGATACAGCCACTATGGAGAACAGTATGGAGGTTTCTTAAAAAACTAAAAATAGAACTACCATACCATCCAGCATTCCCACTACTGGGCATATTCCCTGAGAAAACCATAATTCGAAAAGAGTCATGTAGCACAATGTTCATTGCAGGTCTATTTACAATAGCCAGGACATGGAAAAACACTAAGTGTCCATCAACAGATGAAAGGATAAAGAAAATGTGGCACATATATACAATGGAATATTACTCAGCCATAAAAAGAAACGAAATTATATTATTTGTACTGAGTTGGATGGACCTAGAGTCTGTCATACATAGTGAAGTAAGTCAGAAAGAGGAAACCAAATATCATATGCTAACACATATATATGGAATCTAAAATAAATATATAAATAAATAAAAGGTTTTGAAGGACCTAGGGTCAGGACAGGAATAAAGACGCAAACATAGAGAATGGTCTTGAGGACATGGGGAGGGGAAAGGGTAAGCTGGTACGAAGTGAGAGAGTGGCATGGAAATATATACACAACCAAATGTAAAATAGATAGCTAGTGGGAAGCAGCCACATAGCATAGGGAGATCAGCTCAGTGCTTTGTGACCACCTAGAAGGGTGGGATAGGGAGGGTGGGAGGGAGATGCAAGAGGGAGGAGATATGGGTATATATGTATATGTATAGTTGATTCACTTTGTTATAAAGCAGAAAATAACACACCATTGTAAAGCAATTATACTCCAATAAAGATGTTTTTAAAAATGCCTGTGACAATTGTGACACAAAGGCATTTCACAAATACCACTATACTGAGATCCAAAGAGTTTTTTTCAATGGTCTTGACTACAGGGTAATTAATGATATATTAGTAAAGAAAAGGACTTCTTATATGTATATTTTTTACAGACAACGAAGCTAGTTCAGAGCAGTTAAATGACTCTACCTGAGTTAGTGTTTGGTCCATTTAAGACCTAAACCCAAGACTCTTGGATTCAAGTCTAATATTCTTTCTACTTTGCAATTACAGATGGTCTTTGAAAAAAGGCTTTATGTACTTTTTCATACACAAGGTTACGTTTAATTAACCTCAAATGCAAGAAAAAGTTATTGCTAGGACAGAATAGTTCCGAGAGCAAATATCTCTTAAGAACTCACTAGGTGTCAGCCAATTACAAATCATTAGTTTTTAAATCTATGACCAATCTTTTCAGTAAATATCTAACCATTTTACATGCAAAGAAGTTGAATCAAAGAGATGAATCCATCCACACAGGATCACACAGTGGGTGACAGTGTTGGCATTGGATTTCAGGTCTCTGTTCTTTCTAATCCATTGCTCCTGTACACTGTTATTTCAAAATAGGATATATTATATCTGACTGACTTTTAACTTGAAAGAATAAGTGAATACTAGGTAGGGGATCAATATTGACGTTTAGGAGCTGTAAGATCATGCAACAACATTTTGCTGGTTGACAAATGAGACGTTACCTTTCTTTGAATTAACCTAAACCTCTTTCCAAAAATGGTATTAAATAAATTTCAATGCATAACCATAGTATCTATGCCTCCTACAGTTTGTAGGGGAATATATATTTTATATATAATATGTATATATTAGTAAATATATGAAATGCTGAGGAAATTCCCTGGTGGTCTAGTGGTTAGGACTCGGCACTTCACTGCTGATACCAGGGTTTAATCCCTGGTAAGGAAACTAAGATCCCACAAGCCACATGGTGCAGCTGAAAAAAAACAATACCAATATAATATATGAAATGCTGAGCACTGGGCCTGGCATACAGTAAATGCTCAGTAGCTTTCAACCACTATTTAAATAAATGTTTCATGAAAACATAGATGGGTAGTGAATGAATACATCAGTGTTCTTGGTAAAGTGGCACACCATGAGAATCTAAATAACACCCTATAATAGTTCATCCTAATTTGTTTTCTACCTTAAACTCAGGATCCATCACAATCTATATGGGAAACAATCAAAACAAAGTGGCATACCAAGAAGTTCCATGACAGTTGTGTGGAAATGCCATCTTTTCTTTTTACAGTGAAGTGGTAAATCTTTGCAAGTAGCATTTGTACCTTTGATAAAGGGGAGACTGACAACACTTGGTCATGGTTGACAAGTACAAAATAGCATTCAGTAGGCAGGCACCAGAAGGTGAAAACAACTCTTACGTGTTGCCGTCTGTATTGAGGTAGATTTTAAAGAACTGAAAAACTCTCCATATGAGAATTGAGAACATGAAGATCCTTCAGTAAAATCTGTTATTCTTTCTAAGACAGACTGTTTTCTAAAGCTTTTTCTTTTTTGCCCACTGTATGAAGATTGTATTGGAAAAATATCCATGGAAAACATAATTCAGCAGATTTTGATGGAAAACATTCTCCTTCTGCTATAAACATCTAAATAATCTATTGTGAACGTCAGAAATTATTGAAATCTCCAATGTGACTGCAATATATTATATCCTATAGAATATAAGCATGTTTTCTGAAGCTTTATTGAAAAATGAAAGTCTTGTATAAATGTATTTCAGATCATTTAACTTTTCTATCTTCTTTTATGATCCAATGAATTTTATTCATTTTAGCAACTTGTGCTAAACCTAAATACTTTAGGATTAAGATTAAAATACTGAGTATATGAATTAGGGTTAATAAAAAATCCAATATATTTTTGCTTATGCAGCTGCTGTCACTTAAATAAAATGTGCAGTTTGGGTAAATGAACTGATTTTCTTTTTAATATGATGTCCACAGAAATCAGCCACAGATGGTCCTGTTGTTTAAGTTAAGTTCGGTCAAAGTGACACAGCTCCCTAGGGAACCTTTTCTCTAGACATTAAATCAGGTGCCCAAAACTGTATTACTCCAGCTCTATCCCTGGGTGTAATCAAGGAGAAAAATTAAGACTAATCTGTAGACAATAGCAAATATCTCTCAGATATATTTCAACTTCCATTGGTTGGGTTAGCTAGAGAATATAAATACAAAGATGAAATATCTCTGAAATGAGCTATGAACAATTTACCTCAACTGTAGTGAAATTCTACATGCAGGGTATCTGCAGGTTTAAAGGAAAATTCAGGTTATTTGTCAGACTAAATATGTAATCTGAGTTAAGGCACTGCATCAATGCAAATGTGTATATAAATCCTGCATTTGCCCCAGGGGGGACTCCTCTGTTTGTCTTCACTGGATAATGAAATCACACAGAAGGAATGCTCGTGATGTGTGCCACTGCTTCTCACAGCCATAAAGAATGGGAACAATCTAGAGAAACGTGGCATGATTAAAGATTAACCCTGAGGTCAGGATGAAGAAGAGACAGTACAAGACCAGAGGTAGGGAGGCTGCTAGGGGAGCCATTGAAATAATCTATAAAGAAAGAATCAAGTGATATTTGTTTGTCTTTCTCTGGCTTACTTCACTTAGTATGATAACCTCTAGGTCCATCCCAGTTGCTGCAAATAGCATTATTTCATTCTTTTTTATGGCTGACTAATATTCCATTCTATGTCATATGATATCCCTTATATGTGGAATCTAAAAAGGAAAGATGCAAATGAACTTATTTACAAAACAGAAATAGACCCACAGACATAGAAAACAAACTTATTTGTGGTGAACAAAGAGGAAAGTGGGGTGAGGGATAAATTAGGAGTTTGGGATTAACATGTACACACTATTATATATAAAATAAACAACAAGGACCTACTGTACAGCACATGGAACTCTGCTCAGTATTCTGTAATAACTTAAATTGGAAAAGAATTTGAAAAAGAATAGGTGCATGTATATGTATAACTGAATCACTTTGCTTTATACCTGAAACTAACACAACATTGTAAATCAACTATACTTTGATTAAAAAAAAGAAAAAAGAAAGACTCAATACCTGACCTATGATAGTCAAATCTGAAGTGGAGAGAAGTAAACAAAGTTAAGAAACCAGAAGGAAGTGGAGTAACAGGATTTCCTGATGACTGACCATGGGGAGAGATGGAGGAATTCAAGGATACTCAGGGACCAGCTCT
Organism: Mesoplodon mirus; assembly: GCF_964341445.2. Classification (NCBI taxonomy): domain Eukaryota; kingdom Metazoa; phylum Chordata; class Mammalia; order Artiodactyla; family Ziphiidae; genus Mesoplodon; species Mesoplodon mirus. The sequence goes on along the minus strand of NC_138984.1, from coordinate 103,852,157 downwards.
TTTATGATGTTATTAAGCAAGATAAGGAAGATTGAAGAAGAACAGGGGTGATGGGAAAGATGTTAACTCCAGTTTTTCTTCAACTGAATATGAGGTACCTGTGAGACATACTACTCATAAATCCTACTAAAGGGATTTGGGATATGGATTTCAATGTTGTTTATGGATAATCAGATTGTTGAAGGTCAGTGAAAAAATGGGAGAGTAATGGATTGGATGTGAAACATATGTGTGCAAAAGAGACCTTATCTGTCATTTGAAATGGTTCTCCTGAACCCTAGTGTTTAAGGCTGAGAAGCACACACAATGATACAGAAGGGGAAGCAAAATGGTGTCCTGCGGGGAGAGCTGACTGCTCAGGAATTTGGTGAGCTTGTTGTTAGACACAACTAGTAGTAGATACTAAGTGGTATACATTTAACATTAAGTAAATTGTATTAAAAACAAAGATAAACAATCAAAATTATTTTCTACAATTTACTACTATCTATGCTCTTGAGGGTATTTACCTCTTTTGAGAGTCTGTGGTGGAAAAACTACAATGGTGTGCTACTGTGTAACTCCTTCCAGCTCTACTGTGAATTGTATCCCACTGGTAGTTTGAAAAGATCCCGAGGTGATCAGCCAGCACTACTACAAATCAGGGCTTTCCTGTCCAGACAGCTGGCTGTTAACTATTTACCAGCACACCGCTGATTAAATAGGACCTTCCCTATCCAAGGAATGATCAGTGGAATAAAAGTGTTCCACTGACTATTGCTAAATAAATAAATCACCCCATAACTTAGTGACTTAAAGCAACGCCTATGATTTTATTATTATAACTCAAAGTGCTTTTGCTATATAGTTCCAGGATTCCATGGCTGGGGAGTTCCAGCTAAGGGTCTCTCAATCAGTGGCAATCAGGTGATGGCTAGAGCCAGAACTGCGATAGGCTGAGACAGCTGTGCTGACCCTACTTGTCTCTTTTTCTTCTCCAGGTGTTCTCTCTGTGTCAACTCGTTTGCACTTCCTCACAAGGTGGTCTCCTGGTAGTTGTACTTCTTACACGGTGTCTCAGGGCTCCAAAGGTAAGAGTCTCAGGGAAGAAGGTGGAAGTTACATCACCTTTATTTCCTTGTCTCAAAAGCAGAGTCACTCCCATCACATTCCATTGGTTACAAACAAGTCACCAGCCAGCTCAGACCTGAGAGCAAAAGAAGTCAACTTCATTTCTCTATAAAGGAAGGGCAAGTTTTAAGAATATATGGACTGGAAGATATCTGAAGACCATCTTTAGAAAGTACAGTCTGCCATGGAGCCCAATCCACAAACAAGTTGTAGAAAAACAACTATAGGTACATACCCCTGTGGTAAGCCCTCTGGAGGACACCTGAGAATGGTCACTTTCATCAATTTCAGACAAAATGAATACACAGGAGCTAGGCTGCCATTTCAAGTAACACATAAGAATGTTTAAGCTCTGTAGTTGACTCCAGAATGCGGTCAATTATGAGAACCACTGTCCTAGAAGTTCCGAATGGTAAAGACATGACTGTCAGTTCGGGTGCAACTTATTTATTTATTATTATTTTTTATTGGAGTACAGTTGATTTACAATGTTGTGTTTGTTTCTGTTGTACAGCAAAGTGAATCAGTTATATATATATATCTGTATTTATATCTGTCCATCTATGTATCTATCATCTACCTATCTATCTATCTCTCTGTCTATCTATCTCAACTCTTTTTGTAGCCTCTTTCCCCATATAGGTTATTACTGAGTATTGAGTAGAGTTCCCTGTGTTATACAATAGGTACTTACTGGTTATCTATTTTATATATAGTAGTGTGTATATGCAATCCCAATCTCCCAATTTATCCCTCCCCCTGCCCTTAGCTCCTGGTAACCATAAGTTTAGAAATTCTTAACAGAGAGCATAAACATCAATGGCTTCAGGTGGCAAGCAGTTAAAATGTATGAGGGAAGCAGGTCAGTTGAGAACAGGAGTGAACCAGCCAGAGCGTGGTCCTCTGCTTCTGCCAACAGGAGCCACATGGAATGAGGGACCAGTTTGCTCCATTAACCTCTTTTTCGGAAGTCAGAAATATGGATTGTATCTGTATGTGAAGCCTGCCAATTTTTAAATTTTGGCAACTAATTCACTTTATTAAAAACAATGAATAAGCTGAAGAAAATCTGCCTGTGAGCTGAATTCAGCCCAAAGGATGGCCAATTTTTGACTTTTCTTTTTGAAAGGGGCCCTTCATATGGGTATATTATGTTCTTCTCCAGCGCTCCAAATAATTTTTTTTTCCTCAGAAGTTTCTTTTATCTTTGCTCCCATGAAAATGTGTCAGAAGTTTCCCAGCCACTTCTAAACATTTGAAGGAACTTTTCCTCTGCATTCCATTTTTTTTATGCCCAGTGCAAATACAAAAGCTGGTATCAGTAGACATTCTGCCTTTAGATCAACACATGGAAGAATGAGTGTTAGTTCACTAACACTGTATACAAAACACCCAAACCAAATTTTACAGTACTTATGGATTCACGAAGAGATAATTAGCAATTTCTTTACTGCCCACTGAGCAGGATGAGTTGAGGATTAGCTTCTCTCAATAGATTACACATTAGAAAGAAAAACGTCAAATAGCAAAGTAAAATAGGATGTTAAGTCTTCCCACACAAGCATCTACAGAGCACTAATGAGCTAGCTTTCCTGTCACATTCACAACTAGCAGGAGCTGACCTAAGAATAAGTCAGAGAATATTTCTATTGGAGGAACTTTATTTTACCTCTAAATAATAGTAAAAAAGTGGGTCAGTTGGTATTTACAGAAATTAGTTCAGGTTGATTTGGGAAAGTTAACTGAATTTGGAAATAACCCTTGGAAAGGTAGTCTCCCTTATTTCACATGTAAATTTAAAAATCTTTTAATTTGAAATAAACACTATTTTTTTTAATTTGGAGAAATATATTTTTTCTGTCTTTACTCCATACATTATCTCCATGTCATGAGGCCTCTGATCCATGACCCCAACCATTTTTACACGGTCTATTAACCTATTGCTTCTTTTCTTCTCTGTCCCACCTAGGACTAACATCCTATGTTTGGAATCAGATATTTGCAGAAGCAGGATGTTAGGCAGGGATACAGGACCTGGGGAGTGGCCACTGTACTGACCTATGTTCTATGATGCTTTGCAAGACCTCTCCAGATGGCTGTACTGGAGGAGAGAAGTAAGAGTGAGAGATGAATCTGTGCATATTTGGCATTTTATGTTTCCTGTTGATCAAGATCTATTCAAGAGACCCCCCTCTTTCCCCCTTGATGGTTCTGGACTGTGCTCTGGTAACACTGGAAGCTTCCCAGATAACCAGATCCCATATGCTGCAGTGTGTTTCTTCATTCCAGTCTACCAGTGGCAGGAGCAGCCAGAGCTTCTGGGCCTCCATGACTGCTCAAGGCTGCTCAGGCAAAGCACGAGGACAAGGCACTGAGAACAGAAGAGTCCAAGAGGGTCTGATGAAGGAGGTGAGCAGTGATGTCGGATACATATGGACCAGGTGTTTTGAGAAAGAATATAGACACGTGAGTTTTGAAATGAAGGCATTGTCTGACATTTATTTCCTAGTATGAGGTCAGAATCTTAGTAGATATTCAGCCTTGAATAAAAAAGTAGCATTTACTTTTGCTAGTAGAATTGACTTCGGGCAACTGTTTCCTTTTTCATGATAGTTTACTTGACTGCAGTAACATATAATGATCTTTTTTTTTTCCAGTGAATTATTTTCAAAGATTTTCACAATTCACTTCAATTCATTACTATACTATTTAACTCAGAATTCCTGACATTATTGCTTTCTGCAAGAAGCTTCACAGTGAAAGGGGAGATTTTTTCAAGACAAGTGTTAGATACTAAGACGACTCTGTCCAATAGGAACATAATTTGAATAACAAAAAAACAATCACTTATTAACTTGAAACGTTTTTGATAGCCACATTAAGAAAAGTCAAAGGTAAAAAATAAAAATACTTTTAGTAATATATTTTATTTAATTCAATTATTTCAATATGTAATCAATATGAAAGAATATTACTGGTTAAGAGAATAAGAAGACAGGCCACAGACTAGGGAAAATATTTGCAAAAGAAACATCTGATAAAGGAATGTTATCCAAAATATTAAAAGAACTCATAAAACTCAAAAATAAGAAAATGAACAGCCCAGTTAAAAATAGACCAAAGATCTGAACACATGCCTCAACCAAAGAAGTTATACAGATGGCAATTAAGCATATGAAAACATGCTCCACATCATATGTCACAAGAGAATTGCAAATTAAAACAACAAGAGAGATTGGTTCAAGATGGCAGAGTAGAAGGACATGTGCTCATTCCCTCTTGCAGGGGCACTGGAATCACAACTAACTGCTGGACAATCATAGATAGGAAGACATTGGAACTCACCAAAAAGGATATCCTACACCCAAAGACAAAGGAGAAACCACAGTGAGACGGTAGGAGGTGTGTAATCACAATAAAATCAAATCCTATAACTGGTGGGTGGGTGACTCAAAAACTGGAGAACAATTATACCATAGAAGTTCATTCACTGGAGTGAAGGTTCTGAGCCCACATTAGACTTCCCAACCTGGAGGTCTGGCACCGGAGGGAGGAATTCCTAGAGAATCAGACTTTGAAGATTAGTGGTATTTGATGGCAGGACTTCAACAGGAATGGGAAAAAACGAGACTCCACTCTTGGAGGGCACACACAACATAGTGTGCACACGAAGATGCAGGGGGAAGGAGCAGTGAGCCCAAAAGAGACTGAATCAGACCTACCTGCTAGTGTTGGAGGGTCTCCTGCAGAGGCTGGGGGCAGCTGTGGCTCACCACAAGGACAAGGACACTGGGGGAAGAAGTTCTGGGAAGTACTCCTTGGCATTAGCCCTCCCAGAATCCATCATTAGCTTCACCAAAGAGATGGGTAGGCTCCAGTGTTGGGTCACCTCAGACCAAACAACCAACAGGGAGGGAACCCAGCCCCACCCATCAGCAGACAAGGGGATTAAAGTTTTACCAAGCTCTGCTCACCAGTGCAACAGCCAGCTCTACCTACCAACAGTCGCTCCCATCAGGAAACTTACACAAGCCTCTTAGATAGCCTCATCCACCAGAGGGCAGACAGCAGAAGCAAGAAGGACTACAATCCTGCAGCCTGTGGAACAAACACCACATTTACAGGAAGATAGACAAGATGAAAATGCAGAGGGCTATGTACCAGATGAAGGGACAAGATAAAACCCAAGAAAAACAACTAAATGAAGTGGAGATAGGCAACCTTCCAGAAAAAGAATTCAGAATAATGATAGTGAAGATGATCCATGACCTCAGAAAATGAATGGAGACAAAGATCGAGAAGACAAAAGAAATATTTAATAAAGACCTAGAAGAATTAAAGAACAAAGAGCTAGAAGAATTAAAGAACAAACAAACAGAGATGAACAATACAATAACTGAAATGAAAAATACACTAGAAGGAATCAATAGCAGAATAACTGAGGCAGAAGAAAGGATAAGTAATCTGGAAGACCGAATGGTGGAAATCACTGCTGCAGAACAGAATAAAGAATAAAGTATGGAAAGAAATGAAGGCACCCTAAGAGAGCTCTGGGACAACATTAAGCTCACTAACATTCGCATTATAGGGGTCCCTGAATGAGAAGAGAGAGAGAAAGGACCTGAGAAAATATTTGAATGGATTATAGTCAAAAACGTCCTTAACATGGGAAAAGAAATAGCCACCCAAATACAGAAAGCTCAGAGAGTCCCAGGCAGGATAAGCTCAAGGAGAAACACACAAAGACACATAGTAATCAAACTGACAAAAATTAAAGACAAAGGAAAACTATTAAAAGCAACAAGGGAAACATGACAAATAACATGCAAGGGAACTTCCATAAAGTTAACAGCTGATTTCTCAGCAGAAACTCCACAAGCCAGAAGGGAGTGGCATGATATATTTCAAGTGATGAAAGGGAAGAACCTACAACCAAGATTACTCTACCCAGCCGCGATCACATTCAGATTCAATGGAGAAATCAAAAGCTTTACATACAAGCAAAACCTAAGAGAATTCAGCACCATCAAACCAGCTCTACAACAAATGCTAAAGGAACTTCTCTAAGTGGGAAGAAAAAAAGAAGAAAAGGACCTACAAAAACAAACCCAAAACAATTAAGAAAATGGTAATAGGAACATACATATTGATAATTACCTTAAATGTGAATGGATTAAATGCTCCAAACAAAAGTCACAGGCTCCATGAATGGATACAAAAACAAGACCCCTATATATGCTGTCTACAACAGACCCACTTCAGACCTAGTGACACCTACAGACTGAAAGTGAGGGGATGGAAAAAGATATTCCATGCAAATGGAAATCAAAAGAAAGCTGGAGTAGTCATACTCATATCAAATAAAATAGACTTTACCATAAAGAATGTTACAAGAGACAAGGAAGGAAACTACATAATGATCAAGGGATCAATCCAAGAAGAAGATATTACAATTAAAAATATATATGCAACAGAAAACCTACTGAATGCTGGCAGAAGACCTCAGACTTCCCAAAAGTGAAGAAATTCCCCATGTACTTGGGTAGGGCAAAAGAAAAAACAAAGACAAAGAGTAGGGACAGGACCTGCACCTCTGGGAGGTAGCATTGAAGGAGGAAAAGTTTCCACACACTAGGAAGCCCCTTCACTGGCAGAGATGCAGCGTGGCGGGGGGGGGGTAAGCTTTGGAGCCAAAGAGGAGAGTACAGCAACAGGGGTGCAAAGGGCAAAGCAGAGAGATTCCTGCACAGAGGATTGGTGCCAGCCAGCACTAACCAGCTGAGAGGCTTGTCTGCTCACCCACTGGGGCAAGTGGTGGCTGGGAGCTGAGGCTCAGGCTTCAGAGGTCAGATCCCATGGGGAGGACTGGGGTTGGCTGTGTGAACACAGCCTGAAGGGGGCTAGTGTGCCACAGCTGGCCGGGAGGGAGTCCGGGAAAAAGACTGGAACTGTCTTAGAGGCAAGAGACCATTGTTTCAGGGTGTGTGAAGAGAGGGGATTCAGACCACTGCCTAAACGAGCTCCAGAGACAGGCTTGAGCTGCAGCTATCAGCGTGGACACCAGAGATGGGCATGAAATGTTAAGGCTGCTGCTGCAGCCACCAAGAAGCCTGTGTGCAAGCACAGGTCACAATCCATACCTCCCCTCCCGGGAGCATGTGCAGCCCGCCACTGCCAGGATCCCGTGATCCCAGGACAACTTCCAGGGGAAAACACATGGCACGTCTCAGGCTATTGCAACGTCATGTCGGCTTCTACTGCTGCAGGATCGCCCCACATTCCATACCTCTCCCTCCCCCTGGCCTGATTGAGCCAGAGCCCCTTAATCAGCTGCTCTTTAACCCTGTCCTGTCTAAGCGAAGAACAGACACTCTCAGGCGACCAGCATACAGAGGCAGGACCAAATCCAAAGCTGAACCCCAGGAGCTGTGCAAACAAAGAGAAAAGAAAATTCTCCTGCAGCCTCAGGGGCAGTGGATAAAATCTCCACAATCAACTTGAGGTACTGAGCATCTGTGGAATAACTGAATAGAAAATGAATCATCCCAAAATTGAGGTGGTGGACTTTGGGAACAACTGGAGAATTGGGGTTTGCTTTCTGTAACTAATTTGTTTCTGGTTTTATGTTTATTTTAGTTTATTATTTAGAGTTTATTATCATTGGTAGATTTGTTTATTGATTTTTTTGCTCTATTCCTTTTTATATATATATAGATAGATATACATATATATTTTTTCCTTTTCCTCTTTTTGTGAATGTGTATATGTATGCTTCTTTGTGTGACAGGCACTCACTTTACTAGCTCATCTTCCTCTCTCCTGGTCATTAGGAACTCAAACCTCATCCAGGACTGCCCCTTTGAACAACTCCAAAGGGCTCAGTTACGACACAGTCCAAGGGACTGGTGCTTTTTGAAGCTGAGTATTGCTACCTGGCATGGCATGTAATGAAATAACTCATCTCTGTACAAGTATTTCATCTGTGTTGGTTCTCTGTACCTCAGCAATCTCCATCATGCATGTGGCTTCAAAATAAGAATTGTTTACACACTTATGTCTCCATCCCAGGATATTTTGCTGTGTAACACACTCCTATCAGTTGGCTGCTTGATATCCCCAGTTGGGTGTCTCAAATGTACTTCAAACTGTTATGTCCCAAAGAGAACTCAAGGACTTCTCCTGATACAAGTTCCTCTTCCAGTGTTCCTGGGCTAACAGAGACTACTTCCATCCATGCTGCTATGCAAGCCAGAAACCTACAAGTCCCTTTTGATGTATCTACTTCAGGACCCTCCAAGTCCAATCCATTATCCATCCATTGACTTGTTTCCCCAAGCCATCACCCTAGCCCAACATACCTTCATCTCCTGCCTTTTCTTCCTTCACAAATCCTACTCTGCACCACCACAGCCAAAGAAAGTTTTTCAAAATGCTAACAGAGTCATGTTACAAACCACACACCTGTTTAAACACTGTAATGGATTTCCTAGAAAAATAAATGATCATAATCTTTAAGTCCCCAGATGTTCTAACCTTTGTCTACCTCTCCAAGTTCATCTTGCTTTGATGCTTCCCCTTCCCCCTTTACATTCCTACTGCTACGGGCTTTTAAAAATTTATTTTTTACACATATGAACCTCTTTACCTTAGATGCTGAGGGAGATGCCATCGCTTATCTACATCTTTATCTGCCGCAACTAATCGCTGAGACACATCAAGTATCTAGAAGTACTTGGATCTTGGCTTATCAGGCAAACATACTACTATATAGAGTTTATTTGGATCATTTAAAAAATTAATCAGATTTGAAAATATTACGGACAAAAATTAGAATCTGATCTATTTAGGGAATTGTATGGAATGTCTATAATGATTGCTTGGGTTCCATCTCAGAATGGCCATGTTCTAAGTGTCTGCTTCTGGACAACCCACACAAGCTCTCCTTGCTTCATTTTCTTCTATAAAGAAAGTTTCAGTGAACATTAATAAATGAAAATAAGTAAGTAAATAAATAACCAACATCTATCAGGCTAGCTCTCATCAAATATAGTTCTCTAGCCCTGGAATTCCCATAATAAGTTGATTTAAATTCTCTTTCATCAAGATTGAATCTGAAGAGCTTAAATTAAACAAGCCTTACACAAAAAGACATCGATAAAATAGGAAAAACTAGACAGGACTGTCCTTCCCAGTGTTGAGGAAAAGAAGGCATAAACACCATCACCTGCGATTAGAAAAGTTGTCTGAGCTATTACGAGTCATTTTAGAACCTACCATAATGTTTTGGCATCTGTAGGAATACCTCTTACTGTAAACAAAAGGTTAATCGCTGTGCTTTTCCAGCTGTTTCACATGGGCCAGATGTCTGAGTAGCCCAAACTACTTAGCTGCATATTACTGCCGGCTGCTGCTTGTCGGGAGAGCTGTTAATTTCTGTAGAATGTTGCACTGAATGTCAGTAAGGTTTGAATTAAAATAAATTTGCTAAGTGGGTTGTATGTAAATGCTGGTACAAGAATTAGTTTAATGGAAGCAAAAATTATGCACGATTTGAGCAACACTCTAAGGCTTTTTTCACACTGTCCTCTCTCCAGTATCTGTATTTCTTGTCTGGCTTTCACAGTTTCTGTAATTTGCCAGTACCGAAGCACTACATATAGCCAAAGCATTCTATCAAAACTGAATCTTTATGTCCTACACCTGAAACTAATATAATGTTGTAAATCAACTAGACTTCAATTTAAAAGCCACTGAATCTTACAGTTGGAAAAAAATTCTTGTAGAACATGATAGGTATTTATACTGCTTGAGAATATTATTATGACAATGCACTATTATGTAATGTTCTACAAGTTATAAATAATAACATTCAATGCATGTACTGGATTCGGACTAAGTTTCAGATTGAGGGCTCAGTTTCTACATACTGTAATCTTAGTTTAAGGTCTGCATGCTGTATCTGTAGACCACATCTCACATATGGTTCATTTTCACAAACGATCTCATTTATTCCTCATAATTATTGCAAAAGGTAGTATTTCTGTATTCATTTTCTATCTTTATTTTCTTGAAGTAGAAATTGAGATCTAGGTGGATTGTGAATTTACTCGTTGGTGGTGACACTGGGATTTTAACTGCAAGGCTATAGCTCCATAGGTCATGATTTTTGTATTGTTTCTTTTTGGGTTAGTACAGATTGTTTCTTCTGTACAACTACTGACATTAGGCAACTGCACACATGAGTGTTTTGGTGATGGAGTTGGCAAGGAGAAGGGGGAGTATTTCAAAGTTCAGAGTCCAGTTGGGTGAGAACATCTTGGGGCCTGAGGAAGCAGCCTGGCTTTGAGGAGTTTATTATGGTCAACATCTTTTCCTTTTCCAATGTGCTTGCAGTTGCTGTAGTAAGCAGTTTCTGTCATTTTTGACCTAAGATATCTTTGAACTAGTCTCATAATCTATCAACATTTATTGATGCTACACAACTAGTCACTCTTAAAAAGAGAAAAATACAAAACTCATAATTTTAAAACAAAATTATTTTTTAGTGCCATGACATTTATTTAACTTTTAAAGAAAAAATTTGCTTTTTCACAAGAAAAGGAGAACTAACGTGTGTGTATGTGCATACACACAGACATGGAAGTTCTGCTAATTATACGGAATTATTTTTACTTAATTATTTCACTTAATTATCAAAATAATCTTGTATCATTTTGATACAAAGATAAATGTATTGTCTACATTTTACAAGAAACTTCAGAAAATTTAAATACTAATTTTTTTTTTGCTTTCTTCCATCTTCTCCATTTTCTCCTTAAAGGATAACAAGAAAGCATCATCTTCTTCCTTAATATTCAGTTGTGAAATAAAATAAGTTAAGAAACCTGCCACTGTCTACATAATTTAAAGAAATTTATTACAGTTGTTAAACTGAAGCATTAATATGTATTTTGCCTGGATATTAAGCTATTCAGAGGCTTTAGAAAAAGTGGTTAAGAGGAAAAATAAGATTAGGACAGAATAGGTAATACTAAGAAACTTGAAACAATTCAAATGAGGTAATTACCATTTATGCAAGAATGCACAGGTGTGTTAAAATTAATAAGAGATGTGTTTTTATTTTGTATCATATTTTAAGAAGTCTTAATACAACTGTTCCATTTCTCATTTAAATATCTCTAAACCTCTTCTAGGTCCATATGACTGAGGGAGAATAAATAAAACCTTTCCTATCTCTTCCAAACAAACATGAAAGGCACGTAAAATGTATTTTTATGTTAAATAGAATACATAGACTTCCCTTTAAAAACGGAAGGGGAGGGCTTCCCTGGTGGCGCAGTGGTTGAGAGTCCGCCTGCCGATGCAGGGGACACGGGTTTGTGCCCCGGTCCGGGAAGATCCCACATGCCATGGAGCGGCTGGGCCCGTGAGCCATGGCTGCTGAGCCTGCGTGTCCGGAGCCTGTGCTCCGCAACATGAGAGGCCACAACAGTGAGAGGCCCGTGTACTGCAAAAAAAAAAAAAAAAAAAGGAAGGGGAAATCTCTGCTAATATCAAGAATAAATAGAAAATTACTTTAAATATCTACCAGAGGGAGAAGAAGGCAAAATTTTACAAAGTAATAGCAATTAGCTTGACAGTAGACTTTTCATCACTACAAATAAACAAGGCCAATAAACTATTATCTTTAAAGTATTCAATTTAGAATGCTTACACTAGTTATACCATTATACTACATGGTGAGTATCAGAGTAAAGTCAAGACGTTTAAGAAATATAAAGACTACAAGAACTTATTACTCAACTATCCTCCTGGAAGAAAACACTAAAGGATGTAGCTGAGGAGGGAAATAATGATTCTAGGTGGAAAAGTGAGGTTCATATGAAACTGTAACAAAAAAAAAGTAAAAATATGTGGTATTACTTTCCCATTGTTGCTGTAACAAATGCCCACAAATGTAGTGTCTTAAAAAGCACAAATTTATTACCTTACAATTTGGAGGCAAGAAGTCAAAAATCATTCTCACTATGCTAAAATCAAGGTGTCAGCAGAGCTGTCTCACCTTGGGTACCTTAGGGGAGAATCTACTTCCTTGCCTTTTCCAGCCTCTCAAGAGTATGGGCACCCTTAGGACATGGCTTATTTCTCTATCTTCAGAGCCATCTGGGTAGCATCTTTAAACCTCTGCCTAGGGGGCTTCCCTGGTGGCGCAGTAGTTGAGAGTCTGCCTGCCGATGCAGGGGATATGGGTTCGTGCCCCGGTCTGGGAAGATCCCACATGCCACGGAGAGGCTGGGCCCGTGAGCCATGGCCGCTGAGCCTGCGCGTCCGGAGCCTGTGCTCTGCAACGGGAGTGGCCACAACAGTGAGAGGCCCGTGTACCACAAAAAAAAAAAAAAAAAAAAAACCTCTGTCTTCTCTGACCTCTGCTTCCATGGTTATATCTCCTTGTTTGACTCTCTTGCCTTCCTCTTTCCCTTATAAGGACTCTTTTAATTACTCTGAGCTCACACAGATAATCCTGGATAATCTCCTTATTTCAAATCTTCTAATCACAATTTCAAAGACCTGTTTTTTTTTTTTGCCATGTAAAGTAACATGTTCACAGATTCCACAGATTAGAATATAGATATCTTTGGGGGAACTTTATTCTTCTGACCATGCATGTTGATAGAGCTAAAAAAAATAATGACTATAAAAAGAAAATAGAAACAGTAGTTATATTTCTGCTAAAATAAAGGCAAGGGAAAGGAGTCATATTAACAAAAGAGCATCAAATTAATTTAAAAATATAGAAGGTAGAAAATTATTGAAAGACAAAGGAAATGCACAATGAAGAAAATCAACAAAGGAAAAGTCTGATCCTTTGAGAAGGCTAATAAATTTGATAAACTCCTAGCAAAACTAAACTAGAAAAAAATATGTATAATGCACAAATCACCCGCATTAGAACTTGCATACATGAAAACTTAATAAAATGACATCATAAACAACTCTATGTGAATCAATTTGAAATTTGATTCATAATTAATGGGAGAAAATTATCCAATTCCTTTTGTGAGGTCTGAATAACCTAAAAAACAAAACCTATCAAAATATTACAAGAAAGAATAATTACTAGCCAATCTTTCTCATGAGTCTAGATGCAAAAATGTCTGCATGCAGTATTAGCAGTTTAAATCCAGAGGTATATTAATAGGATAACAGGATGATGAATCATAAATACATTTTTTATTCCAGGAATACAAAGTTTCTTTAAAATTTGAAAATCAAGCAATGTACTCTACTCAATGCTCTGTGGATACCTAAATGGGAAGGAAATCTAAGGAAGAGGAGATATATGTATATGTGTGGCTGATGCACTTTGCTGTACAGCAGAATCTAACACAACACTGTAAATCAATTATACTCCAATAAAAAAAAGAAAATCAAACAATGTGATTCATCATATTAGCAAAATAAATGAGGGAATTCATTTGATCACCTCAATAGTTGCAGAAATTTCATTTGATGTAATTTAGCACTTATTCACAGTGTGATTATCTACTTAGAAAATACAAAAGAAACTACAGATAAATTGTTAGAATTATTGAGTTAATTTAGTAAGCTTGCTGGATTCATAGTCAATAAAGAGAAATAACTTTTATACTTATACTGCCACAAATAATTAAAAGATAAAATTTTAAAAAACAGATATCATCTATAATACTGAAAAATAACTCTAGAAATAAATTTAGAAAATATTTGCAAGACATTGACACAGAGAACTAAAAAATATTATTGAGGGAAAGTACAGAAGATCTAAATAAAAGGAATGATATTCCATGTTAAGGGATGAAAGACTAAAGGAAATAAAATTGTCAGTGTTCCCTACATCAACCTATTAATATATTATAATCTCAACTGAAATCTGAGCTGCTTCTTTTTTCTTTTGGTGAAAAATTTCAGGTTGATTCTAAAATGCTTATGGAAGTGCAGAAGGCCAAATTTAGCCAAATTAAACTTGAAAAGGAACGTTAGATAATTTATACTTGTAGGCATCAAGATTTATTATAATACTATAGTAAGGAAGAGAGTGTTGTATTAATGTAAAAAGACAAATAGAGGGCTTCCCTGGTGGCGCAGTGGCTGAGAGCCCGCCTGCTGATGCAGGGGACACGGGTTCGTGCCCCGGTCTGGGAAGATCCCACATGCCACGGAGCGGCTGGGCCCGTGAGCCATGGCCGCTGAGCCTGCGCATCTGGAGCCTGTGCTCCACAATGGGAGAGGCCACAACTGTGAGAGGTCCGCATACCGAAAAAAAAAAAAAGACAAGTAGAAAAATGAAGGGAAAAATAATAGATTTGTTTAATAAATAATGCTGTATCAGTTAAATATCTAAACAGAAAAAAATGAATCCTAATCTTTATGCCACACCATACATAGAAATCTGTTTGAGGTGGGTAGATTGTAGATCTAATATGAATGGTAAAGCAATAAATCTTACAGAAGGTTATATATGACAATAAATTTATAATCTTGGGGTAGGCAAAATTTTCTTAAACAGGGCATAAGAAGTCCCAATCATAAAGAAAATAACTGGTAGATTGTATTACACTAAAGTTAAGACTTTCTGCTCAACATACTATTAAGGGAGTGAAACTCAAACCACTACAGAGAGACTTCTGAATTTTTAGCAATTTCTTCTGAATTTTTAGCAATTTTTAGCAATTTCTAATTTCTTCTGAATTTTTAGCAATTTCTAAGCAGTGCTAGGTATGGTACTCTATAAAACACAATTTTAAAACTGAGGAAAAGATTTAAAAGGCAGTTTATTAAAAGTCTATCAAAAAAGCTTATAAATAATAGCTAATAATGTTAAAATATGCTTACATGATTAGTTATTAAAGAAATGAAAATTACACTACAATCTGTTTCTATTACCTACCTATCAGAACTAGAATCGAAAACAAAAGCAAAACAATAATAATCTTTAATATTAAAATTCTTATATACTGCTGATGGGAGTGTAAATTGGTACAGTCCCTTGGAAATCTGTTTTACCCACAAGCATATACCCAAAATAACGACATGCATATGTTCATGAAAAGATATATATATATATATATATATATATATATATATATATATATATATATATATATAAATAAATATATATGATCAAAGCTGCAATGTTTGAGTCCAAAGTGGCAACAACCCAAATGCTTATCAACACTAGGGTAGATAAATACATTTTGGTATATTCATGTAATGTTATATCATAAAGCAGTGAAAATATACAAGCCATTGCTCTATCCAAAAGCATAAGCAAAGGAAGCCATATATAAATGAATAATACTGCATGATACCATTTATAAAAAATTTAAATGACATGAAAGAAAACTAATTAATGGTTCTAATAATTTATCTGCCTGTTTGTTTAATTTCTATTACTTATATTCACATTAAATCAGCTTCATTTTGATTAGAATACACCTGGTTTATCTTTTTTCTTTTTAATAACCTTATGAACTAATTATTTATTATATTTGATGAATATAATTTAAGCGGCATATAGCTAATTATTTTTAGTTTGTTTTACTTTTTGCAATCTAAGAATCTTCTTTCTCATAATTGTGTTTAGCTCATTTATATGAATTGTGATTACAGGTATATTTAGTATCATAAGTTAAGAAGTGCTTACCTTTGGGGATAATTGCTTTGAGAGGGTTTAAGGAAGATTTCTGTATTGCTATACTCTTCTATTTCTTGGCTGGAGTGGTGGTAAAAATTTATCAAACTGTGTGCTTGATATTATGTACCTTTTAGAATGTACATTACATGTCAATAAAATGTTTACTTAAAAATTATATGAAATAGATGTGTTTTAATGAGAATTGAAGGATTTAATGACCCCTCCCCCAAACATATAGGGTGTGTAATTGATGTGATATACTTTTAAATGAAAATATTTTCTCAACCCATACTATAAGTGAAAAAATTAAAGATGGATTTAAAAGCAAAATATAGGTAGGAGGAGTCAAAATTATTGGAAGCAATAAAGGAGAATATATTTATTTATTGGAAACAATAAAGGGGAATATATTTATATCAGGATAAGGAATATATTCTTCAAGAAGAAAGTAAAAATAAAATCCCTAATCAAAGAAAAAAAGTAGTATAATTTGACTTCATTAAATATCAGCCATTTATAAGCACAAAGACAACAACAAAAAGACACTGCAAGCAAAGTTACAGGAAATATAATCAATTGGGAAAACAAATTTAGAATATCTATACTAATGTTTAGAAATTTGGTGGATATGTAAATTAGTACATAATTTGAAGAACAAATTTTAATACTTATTAAAATAGAAAATGACTCAACAAAGAATATATATATAAAGAATATATAAAAAGTATACATATATGTGTATATAATCCAAACATAGATATGTTTTTTATATATAAACTCTGGCACAGGTGCTCTAGAATGTTAATTGTTCATCTGTCTAGTTTCAGCTTTTGAGTTGGGGGAGGGGAGAAGAAAGGAAGGGGAGATCTGAGATAATTATTCTTTTATTAATCTGTTTACTCATTCAGAGAGTATTTATTGAGGAAGTGCTAGGTATGGTACTCTATCTAGGCTGCTGTCAGTTCACACGTGGAAGTTTCACCCTGTCTCAGTGAGATGTCATGAGTCCTCTAGTAATAAATGCAAGTTGCTACTGTAGTTCAAAAGAAAGAATCTATTTGTGGGTACTGGGGAAGATCTCAGATCCCAGAGGGTTCTTGAAAGATGAGGTCTATGCGAAGATAGAGAGGGAACTGCACACCACTCCATGGAAGACCAGATATCTGAGCCACTAAAATCATCTTGTCTTACTGATGGAGAGACTGTCTTGTGAGGGCTATTAGCATAGACGCTGGAAGTCAGGATAAGCCTGAGCCCTTTATACTATCCCTCATTTTATGGGTGTTAGGTAGCCAACTAAGCATATCCAGACTGGGAAAAATACAAAAATTTACTGTTTTGGAAACAGAATCCAGTCAGCTGGGCAGAGGAAATTCTCAAAGGAACAGAGACCAGAGACAGAAAGTTAAATTAGGCGACTAAAGAGAAACAAAGATTAACAAAGATTAATAAGGTAGAGAAAACAGTGTGGAAGGAAAGAAGAGGAAAATTTAAACATGGAGGTGATAATAGTACGGTGAGCCTTGATGGCTGTTCGTATATGAGAACGTAGGGCAGGGAGAGATGTGGTAATGACTGAATTTTCGTAGCTTCTAATGAGCATTGTGAGTCATTCAATAGTATCCAGTTGGCAGGTGGAAATAGGAAAACTAATTATGGTTCTTCTGCTTATGAATTTCAGGAAGCTTATATTGAAACTGGTCTCTTTTTCCTCAGGAATCCCATTTGAGCTAATAAGCTTCATAACCACAACTTACTTCATGTCATGGCTTTGGCTGTGAAGGGAAAATTATTTATTGAATCGGAAGTTATTCTCCTAAAGTACAGTCACTACTGATGCACATCTGAGGAAGAATCATCTTTTTCTGACAGCATGCCAGAAAATGAAAATTTCCACACAGAACAGGAGAAATATTAACACATGAAGACCTTGAGAAAGGATACTGATTGCTTTACTGAGTGGTCTGGTTCAAAGGAACTCCTAATACATGTGGACAGTCTCAAAAATAATCACCTTCTCTACTCTTAGAGTGTCATGATATTAAAATATTCCATGGTCATTCAGATGGCAATCATTTGAATGCCCAAGGTTTTTAAAAAGGAAAAAGGAAAACCTAAATACTTTGGCAACTGGACACATGATTTTAAATAGCAGAGGGAATTATCAACTTAGAAAAAAAAATCAGAACAAAAAGTAGGTGCTGAGTTATTAATTTCTCTTATTTGGGAAAGTCAGAAGGTCTCACTGGGTATTTGTTGGTCACTTGTTTTTGCCTAGAAATTGGTTATTTCTTTTGCCTGAAGTGAAAGCATTCTGAAGAGACTTTGTCAAGATCTGGATGTTTTGAAAACAGTGATAATTATGATCTCAGAAGTGCTTTAACACATATTCATTAGGCATGTTCTTACTCAGAGCCAGGGCATAGATTTTGAACAATAAAATCCAATGTCAATTTAAAAAATACACCTGCAAGTTCTTGAACATCCAATTAAATTGATAACTCCTTAGTTTTGCTTTCCCTTGGAAAAAGGATTCTCATTTCCTAAATCCCAGTGACATTTTCTTTATCCACTTGTAAGATGCCTTATTTAGAGAAGCACAGTGTGAACTTATATATTGGTCTGGGTCATTTTGCTCTGAGTGAGGCTGGAATTAATCAGTAGGAAATGGATATTCCCAGTGTCAGTCATTGTAAGAAGAAATTATACTTGAGAATAAGACAGAAGGAAGCTAGATTAGCCATGGCTAGAAGGAGTCCAGGCAGAAGGACCCATAGGTAATCTCCATCTCTGCTAAATCCACTGATCTGATCCTGTTGCCCTCATGCCAGCGTTGGATGGATGCCCAATGTCAGATGCTGGCTGGTGTCAACAAGATGAGACATTCTGTCAGTTAGTGGTTTCGTGCTTTTTCCTTGTTGGGCCTTAACATGTGATAAAATATCTTCAAACTTTGTGCCCACGCCCATGTGTTTCCATCTCAGACCTCTTGTTCCCAGTCTTCCAACTTTCCTCTATTCAGGCCCTTGGCCAGATGACCAGTCCAAGTGATTCATTGGCCACTGTTCATGAATTTCCATATTGTCTCATCCCAGGCTATTTCTCTTTTCACACAGGACATATGACCAGTTATACTGCTCGAAGCTTTGCCCATTGAGGAGATTTCCTCTACCACTGAGGTCATCCCTGAGTGAAACTGGACTGCAATTGCAGTCTATTTTTATCTGGCACTGACATACCTAATCAAACCATACATAAACTAAGCTGTTTTTTTTCCCTCCTCTGTTCTTTGGTTATAAGGGCTCTCTCATAGGGCTGGTTGTGTGGGCTGACAGAGGTCAGTTCTGGTGCTACAGTGGTGAATGACATGGAATCCTGAGATGCATGCCTGTGCCCTCTTGTCTTGCTCATGTTCAGGTACTGATATACTACATTCATCATGCATCATGTGCTGTGCTTGGCCTGCTCCGTTTAGGACTCAGTCAATACTGAACTCATAATCAGTTCCAGATTCATGTTCACTTGGTGTTCCATGGCTAGATTTTCAGTGTCTACCAAGGTCCAAAAGCACAAGAGAAATATTTTTCAAAAAATGTGTACTTCTCCCCTGACTATGATATTGTCGTTTCCCAGAAGACCAGAGGCTTGAATTGTGATTCTCCCATGAGGGTGTGATGAAAGTCTATTCATCATCTTTCCCCACTATTCCTACCAGCACTATCATAACCAGCTGCATCTTAAGGACCAAGTGGCAGGACCTCTTGTACCTAGTCTGGACTGCTGCAGGACCCTTTCCTGTTCTGTGCCAATGTCAAATCTGGGAACCTTTTGTGTGACCTGGTTGTAGGTGAAAGCAATGTTCTAAGGTGTGTAAGATGCAGTCTCCAGATCCTTGAGAGGCTTATTAGGTATGTTTATGAAATAAAATATTTGTGATTCCCTCTCCCCATCCATATGTTGAAACTCTA
This sequence comes from Mesoplodon mirus, assembly GCF_964341445.2. NCBI lineage: Eukaryota > Metazoa > Chordata > Mammalia > Artiodactyla > Ziphiidae > Mesoplodon > Mesoplodon mirus. Next base: position 103,832,405 of record NC_138984.1, on the reverse strand, counting down.
ACTGCCATTGTGACGTTATTTGGAGATTGGGACCTTTGGGAGGTAATTAGGGTTGGATGAGGTCATGAGTGTGGGACCATCATGATGCCATTGTAAGAAGAGAGATACTGTTGCCTCCCTCTCCCTCCTCCCCTCTCCCTTCCCCACCTCTCCTCTTTCCCTTCACCTTAACCTCACTCACCCTCCCTCTGTCTCCCCTTGAAGACACAAAGGGAGCGATCATGTGAGCACAGGGCAGAAAAGTGGCCATCTGCAACCCAGGGAGAGAACACTCACCAGAAACTGACCACACTGGCACCCGAATCTCAGACTTCTAGCCTCCAGAATTGTAAGAAATAATTTTCTGTTGTTGAAGCCATTCAAGTCTATGGGTTTTTGTTAAGGCAGCCTGAGCAGACCAAGATAGGATTATCATTCCTTCTTCATGGCGACAGGTGGGAGATGCAATAATTGGTCTTTTACATTGGATAAGATGTCCCAGCATGTCCCCAACATATGGACCCCTAATAGTTTTACTAATATGAAAGGCCCTTGAATCTTTGTAGGATTTTTCTCCTACAGTCAGAAATACATGTTATACTAATTTTTCTGATGTGCTAGCTGTTTCTTGCTCAATCATGATAATTAGCATGATGTCATCAATGTTTTGGATCATGTGATGTTGAGTGGTATGTATAGTTAGATGATCCAGATCTCTTTGAACCACATTATGACAGATGTTGGGGTAGTGAATATAGTCCCATGACAAAACTTGAAACTTTACTGATGTTCATTCCTTGCCAGTATAAATTGCACCTGAAAATTTTTTCTGATAACAATAGAAATATTAATGGCCAAATTAATGACCATATATGTTTACCTGAAGCCATGCTAATGTGCTTTTGCAAAGATAAACATTTGGCATTGTGACTGCAACTGGGACAACTACTTGGTTGAGTTTGTAGTTTAGCTTGTAATGATAGTTTAATGTGTTCCTTTGGGATTTATCTGGTTTCTACAGGAACTAAACTGATAAATCAAATGGTGTTTGTTGGGACTACCAGTTTATAGAGACTTAAGGTGTACTTTTATGCCATTCTCCCACCTACTTCCATCCCCTACCCCTTGATGCATTGTTGTACATCCATGTGGTGTACCACTATGTCCATCACACAAGGCTTGTACTAAAAATCAATATATTTGCTTTTGCTTTTATTTTTCCTAATCCGTTATCCACTCCTCAGCCAAAAAGAGACTTTGTTTTTCATCTTTGTTATTGTGGCAAAATATACATATTTTAGCCACCTTTAGTGGTCAGTTCTGTGGCAATTTGCACATTCACATTGTTCTGTAACCATCACCACTATCCACCTCTAGAATTTTTCATCATCCCAAACTGAAACTCTGTATCATTAAACATCAACTCCCAATTTCTTCATTCCCCAGACCCTGACAACAAATGTTCTACTTTCTGTCTGTATGAATTTCACTGCTCTAGGCTCCTTATATAAGTGGAATCGTATAGTATTTGTGTTTTTGTTACAAGTTTATTTCACTTAGTATAATGTCATCACAGTTCATTCATCTTGTACCATGTGTCAGAATTTCCTTACTTATTAAGGCTGAATAATATTCCATTGTAAGTATATGCCACATTTTGTTTATCCATCCATGGGCATTTGGGTTGTTTCTATCTTTTGGCTGTTGTAAATAATGCTGCTATGTATATGGGTGTGCGATATCTCTTTGAGACTCTGCTTTCAATTCTTCTGCGCAGAAAGTTAGAAGTATAATTGCTGGATCATATAATTCTATTTTTAGTTTTTTCAGGAAATGTCATCCTGTTTTCACAGTGGCTGTACCACTTTACATCCCACCAACAGTGCACAGGATTCCATTTCTCCTCATCCTTGCCAACCATGTTTTCTGTTTGTTTTTTCATTTTAATAGTAGTCACCTAATGGGTTTGAGATGGTGTCTCATTATAGTTTGTATTTGCATTTCCCTAATGATTAGTGATGTTGAGCATCTTTCCATGTACTTATTGGCCATCTGTATATCATCTTTGGAGAAATGTCTATTCAAATTCTTTTCCCATCATTTAGTTTTCTTGTGTGTGTGATTTTGTTAGTAAGTTTTAGGAACACTTTCTATATCTTGAATATTAATCCTTTATCAAATATATGATTTTCAAATATTTTATACCATTTGGAGTTGTTTTTCACTCTTATTATGAACTTTGATGTACAAATGTTTTTAATTTTGATGTTGCCCTATTTATCTACTGATATTTTATTTTGTTGCCTGTGCTTTCGTGTTATATTTAAGAAATCATTGCCAAATACACTGTCATGTAGCTTTTCCCCTATGTTCTCTTCTAAGCATTTTATAGTACTAGTTCTTACATTAATCTCTTTGATCCATTTTAGGTTATTTTTGCATATGGTATAAGGTAATGATCCAACTTCATTCTTCTGCATGTGGAGATCCAGTTTTTTCAGTACCATTTGTTGAAAAGTCTATCTTATTTTCATTGAATGGTCTTAGCACCCATGTTGAAAATTATTTGACTACACATGTGAGGGTTTATTTCTGGGTGCTCTATTATTTTCCATTGGTTTATATGTCTGTCTTTATGCCAGTACAATACCATTTTGATTAGTATTGTTTTGTAATAAATTTTGAAATAAGGAATTGTGACATCAAATTTGTTCTTCTTTCCAAGATTGTTTTGGTTATTTGGTGTTTGTATGAATCTAAGAATAGATTTTTCTGTTTTTCAAAAAAAATCATTTTTATTTTTATAGGGATTGCATTAAGTCTGTAGATCATTTGGGGTAGGATTAATATCTGAACTAAGTCCTTTAATCCTTTAATTGAGGTGTTCCACTTATTTATGTCTTCTTTAATTCCCTTCAGCAATATATCATAATTTTAGCAACAAGGTCTGTGGCCTCCTTGGTTTAAGTTTATTCCTAAGTATTTTATTCTTTTGATATTATTGCAACTGTTTTATTCCTTTTCTTTTGGGATTTTCATTGTTAATATATAGAAAGGCAACTGATTTTTTAAAAAAATTTATTTATTTTTGGCTGCTTTGGATCTTCGTTGCTGCATGCAGGCTTTCTCTAGTTACTGGGAACGGGGGCTACTCTTCATTGTGGTGTGCGGGCTCCTCATTGTGGTGGCTTCCCTTGTTGTGGAGCATGGACTCTAGGCATGTGGGCTTCAGTAGTTGTGGCACACAGGCTCGGTAATTGTGGCTCACGGGATCTAGAGCGCAGGCTCAGTAGTTGTGGTGCATGGGTTTAGTCGCTCTGCGGCATGTGGGATCTTCCCTGACCAGTGATTACACCCATGTCCCCTGCATTGGCAGGTAGATTCCTAACCACCGCACCACCACAGAAGTACAGGCAACTGATTTTTTATGTTGATTTTCATTCTGTGAATTTGCTATATCAGTTATTAGATTTAGCAGGTTTTTTGTGGAATTTTTAGAGTTTTTATACATATAAAGTCATGTAATCTGCAGTCAGATAATTTAAGTTCTTTCTTTCTAATTTGAATATCTGTTATTTCTTTTTCTTGCCTAACTACTCTGGCTAGAATTTCTAATAATATGTTGAATAGAAGGGAAAAAGTGAGCATCCTTGTTTCTAATCTTATGGAAAAACTTTCAGTCTTTCATTATTGAGTATGACATTCATTGTGGGTTTTTCATGTATGGCTTTTCTTATGCTGAAGTAGTTTCCTTCTACTTCTTTTTACTTGGTTGTTTTTATCATGAAAGGGTGTTGATTTTTGTCAAATACTTTGTATGTATTGAAATCATCTTATGTTTTTCCCCCCTTCATTCTGTTAATGTGATGTATTACACTGATCAATTTTAATATGTTGTACCGTTTGTATTCCAGGAATAAATCCCACTTGGTCATAGTGTAAGATCATTTTAATATGTTGCTGAATTTGGTTTGGCATATTTTGTTAAGGATCAATATTCATCAGGGATATTATTCTATATTATTCTTTTCATGTACTAGTTTTGGCTTTGTTGTCATGTTAATGTTGGTCTCATAGAATGAGTTTGGAATAGTTCCTCTTGAATTTTTGGAATTGTTTTAGGAGGATTAGTGTTAATTCTTATTTAAATGTTTGGTAGAATTTATGTATGAAGCCATCTGGTCCTGAGCTTTTCCTTTTTTGGGAGGCTTTTGATTACTAATCCAATCTCCTTACTGGTTATGCATATGCTCAAGTTTTCTATTTATTCATGATTCAGTCTTGGTAGGTTTTGTAGTTTTAGGAATTTGTCCATTTTGTCAAGTTATCCAATTTGTTAATGTACAACTGTTCATAGTATCTTATAATCCTTTTCATTTATGTAAAAATTGTAGGAATGACCCCTCCCTTTCATGTCTGATTTTAATTATTTGGGCTTCTCTCTTTTTTCCTTATCAATCTAGCTACAGTTTGGCATTTTGTGTTGTCTTTTCACAAAATCTACATTTGGCTTTGTTGATTTTCTCTATCATTTTAACTTTCATTTATCTCTGCTCTAATATTTATTACTTCCTTCTGCTAGTTTTGGGGTGAGTTTTTTTCATCCATTTCCATCTCTATAAGGTATAAAATTAGGTGATTGATTAAAAACCTTTATTATTTTTTAATGTTGAGTTTACATGTGTAAATTTCCCTCTTTGCACTGCTTTCACTGCATCTCATAAATTTAGAAATGTTGTGTTTTTGTTTTATTTGTCTCAAGATGTTTTCTAATTTTCTTCTTGATTTCTTCTTTGACTCACTGGTTGTTTAAGAGTGTTTTGTTTAATTTCCACATATTTTTGAATTTTTCAGTTTTCCATCTGCTATTGATTTCTAGTTTAATCTATTATTATCAGAAAATATACTATGTATAATTTCAATCTTTTAAAATTTATTAAGTCTTGTTTTGTGGCCAAACATGTGATCTATCCTGGAGAATGATTCATGGCCCCTTGAGAAAAAGGTCTATCTGCTATTATTTGGTAGAGTGTTCTGTTTGTGTCTCTTAGCTCCAATTGATCTATAGTGTTGTTCATGTCTTCTCTTTCCTTATTGAAAGTGGTGTATTACAGGCTGATGACTATTATTATAGAGCTACCTATTTCTTCTTCAATCTTGTAAAACTTTGTTTCAATCTTGCAAAAGTTTGATGATTTTGGAACTCTGATGTGTGGAATGGGGATCAGCAATAGTGAAAAGAAAATAAAAGAGAATAAAATCTTCCATAAGCTAATGAGAATGGTCTACCCTACTGGAAGTTATACTTTCAACTCTAAAGCTGAGACCAAAAAAAAAAAAAAGAAGAAGAAAATTCCCAGTAACCAGAAGATATTTCTGTTAATAGGGCACAATATATTTGTGTCTCTCTGCAGTTAAGAACACTGGAATTTTGAAAGGCTGGGTTAATTCCATATTTCTTATGCTTTTGTTTGGTCACTATCTTTGTTCCTCATCAGGCAAAAGAATTTATTCCCTGATGTGAATTCCTTTTGTAGTCTTTGGGCAAAATCTTCAAGTGCTTTAATAATTATGTGATATTTCTTTACTATTCAAATGATGTTTTTTAAAAAAATTTATTTATTTATTTATTTTTATTAAAGTATAGTTGAATTACAATGTTGTGCCAATCTCTGCTATACAGCCAAGTGACTCAGTTGTACAGATATATACATTCTTTTTTTATAGTCTTTTCCTTTATGGTTTATCAGAGGATATTGAATATATTTCCCTGTGCTATACATCAGGACCCTGTTGTGTATCCATTCTTTTTTTCTTTTTTTAAAAAAATTATTTAATTTATTTTTTATATAGCAGGTTCTTATTAGTTATCTATTTTATATATATTAGTGTATATATGTCAATCTCAATGTTGTTTTTTTAATCAGTTTCTTGTGTTCAGTTCCATGTTCCATCTAGCAGACACCATGATAAGAGTATGATCCTTAGTCGATACACAATGCATACTTATAACAAAAACTCTTCACATGTTGGCATCTGGCCCATGAAGGGTTCCCAGCACACCCCCTTGCCTGTGATGTGCCAGTGGACAAACACTAGTCCAAATGAGCTAGAATAAAGCAATCCAGAAGAAAGCTATGTGGTCCTTGAATGACAGAAACAGGTCTAACAATATGGAGAATGTAAATAATATGAGTGGAAAATATCACCAAACAACAAAATTCCATGCACAGTGTTTGTAGTAAAGATATGTTTGAAAAAAAAATGAAACACGTTAACAGTGATTTATGTTTGTGAGAGGAAGATTGGTCTTGGCTGTAGCAGACACAGCCAGCCCCCCACCTCCACAGGCCTCCAACCCTTCAGAGTGCTCTGACAACTTCCAGGGGCCAGTATCTGCATCTTTGTGCCTGAGAACCATTCCCGTGAAAGAGTGGGAAGCTGCCCTGTTGATGTGTTGATGTGCCCATAGGCCAGTAAACCCAAACCTCCTGGGGGCAGCTCTCCACAAACACATTTGGGAGTTGGTTCAAAACACCATCAGGAAAAACAAGGCAACATGAACATTGCTTTATGACAAATGAACTCTGTTGGCGTGATGACTGGCAGTCTGGAAATGTTGTCTATAATACAACTCTTTTGACTTCCTTGGACTCTACTTATGTCTAAGGCTCATGAGCAGCATGTGCTAATCACTTTCTAGATAGCCTCGGGGAAAAAATAAACTAAGATGAAAAGGTCTACCTTCCCACTTAAAAAGAAAAATAGAAGTTATGAAAAAAGCTAAATTTTTCTTCAACAACTGCTGTGATATAAATCTTGGACTGACCAAATATTCAGTGCCAAGAAGTTAAGACAAGGTGAATTTAAGATCTCCTTAATTTTTATCTTGATCTTCCATTTATTAAACATTTTTAGTGTTCTAATTTCTTGTGTTCATAACTATCATTCAAAATCGGCAAGCCAGCCCCTTTCTCCATGGAAAAGTCATGCTTACAGACTAATTGATCTTAAGCAGTACTTGGTATTCTTTTGGGTGTGTTTCTTCCAAACCAATTAGAAAATAGCCTTACCCTTTCCCATCCAATGATTTAGAATGCCTGTTAAAATTGTCTCTGAATCTCCTATAAGCTCACTTCTTGATGTATGCCAGGATTTCTTTTAGAAAAATAACTGTTATGTAGTTTTCATAATAAATTTTGACAAACCAAGTCACATTAAAACACACACACACACACACACACACACACACACACTAGTGCTCACACAGGTACATATGGATAAAACAAAAGAAGTATGTGTTAAATCTAAGACAAACATCTTTTACTTCATTCAGTTAAAAATAATTTCTCCACTGAATCCTAAAAAAAAGTCCTTCACAGTTTAATATTTCAATTAAAAGAAATTCCAATCAAAATATTTTGCTGAAGTTTAAAAAGTGATTCTCAAATGTATCTATAAGAAGAAGCACATTAGAATAGCTCATGTCTTTCTTGGGGCAGGGGATTAGTTTTGCCTTGTGTGGAATGGACCCAAGTACTTCAGAACATATGTGGTGTCCTGCCTTCTGTGCCCAAGCCAAAGGAGGATTTCTTCCAGTTCCCTGAAGGAGGCATGTTCAGGTGACCCAGGACTTTTAAATAGGGTATTGTTTCTTCTCTAAAATTACATTTCTGCCCACATAACCATGCAAGATTTATTATATTTAATCTTTATCCAGTCTCCAGACTGAGGCTGTTCTCCATTTTTTTTAAAGAAATATTTTAGCGATAATTTGTTTAATATTTGTTTCTCTTACTGCAATGTAAGCTCTATGAAAAAAGTAATTTTGTCCATTTTTTAAATTATATTCTCAGTGCCTGGCAGTAAGGGTGTTCAATGAAGAATCTCAATTCAGCATAAACAGAATGAAATTAATACTTTATGATAGGTTAATGAGTTAATCATCTTTAAAAAATTACATGGAGCATGCAACCTTACACAACTCCAAAATAAATGCCATATGTTCTAAATATTTAAATGTAAATTATGAAATTACAAAATATTTTAACAATATACCTATAATTTGGGTGGTTGGAAAAAACTTTTAAAAACACAAAACCAAAATAGGAGCCATGAAAAATAATATTAATAGTTTTATTGCATAAAACTTAAATGTGTTTGAATAACCAAAAAAGTTTTAAAATGTTAAAAATATATAAAAAAGAATGTATAAAAAATGGGTTTCATATCTAAAATAGGAACTTAATTAAATAGCACATGAAAATGTCTTTTTATAGATTTTAAAGCACTATCAAATGTAGGATATAAAATTATTAGTCTAGTAAATTAATAAACTTCAAAAAATCTTAAAAATCAATGCTGAGAAATATATGTAAACATGCTATTATCAATAAACAAGAAAAATAAAACTTCCCTTTGGAAATGGACATAGAACATATAAGGAGGTGATTTAAAAAAAGAAAGAATTCATATGATTTACAGTTTACAAAGATATAAAAACATTAAATATTATTTGAAAATAAAGAATATATTATATATATTCTTTATATATATATATATATATATATATTAATAAAGAAAATATTATTTGTAAATCCTACAGCATTGAGATACCACTTTTTTCCTATCAGATACATAAAGAATACATAATAGAAGTACTCACTGTTTCGAGGAGTGTGCAAAAATAAACACTCATCTATACGTTAGCACAGAAGTGAAGGAAAATTTAAAATAAAATAATTTGAAATATGCATATTTATTGGTGTGTTCATTGTGACATTTATAATAAATTGGAAACAAATTGTGTCTCCAGTTTGAGGCTTATAAAAATGTATTATAGTGCATCCAACAAAAGAATGAGCCATGAAAGATGATGTCACAGAGCATTTTTATGAATGGGGGAAGGTATTTCTATACATGTGTGAACTATGCCACAAAAAAATTGAAAAAGCTTGTATTTTTAGCATAAACCTAATAATGGCTGTTATAGTTTCTTTAGAAATGATTTAATTTTTATTTTAATTCTTCTAGTATTTCCTCAAGAAGCAATGGGGAGCTATTTGGAATAACATTAAAAATGTATTCTTGGGTAGCTAGCCCAAACCTGAGATTCAATAAGGTTTATAACATGAGAGAGGTGAAACCAAAAACATTTTTATAAAGTTTTTTTCTTTTTTGTTTCTCTGATTCAACCTGGTTTGGCCTACATTTAATTTTCTTGCAAATCAGAAGTAATTTATTACTAATCCCTTAATTGTTTAATAAGGAAAACACAGGATGATTTTTCCATTCTTATGTAAAGTCTAATTCTCAGAGGACTTTATATGTGCCACATTTATGTCCCTTTCCACATGATAATATCATAGTTTATGAACATGCTTTTCTTCTATTGTATTGTAAATTTCATGAGAACTGTATTCTGACTAATCTATCTAATGTATCTTCCACTGTGCTGAAACTAAATATGTTTTTGAATGTAATAGATTCTTAATGTATTTGATGCAATAAATGAACTTTTTCTTTTCCTACATTTTTCCATTTAATATGGGGCCTGAAATGGGTTCCTCTCTTGAGTGCACCTGTTCTTTACACTTAAGCTCTCTCCTTTCTCAATTAGAGCCATTTTCAGATGTTTTACTGTGTCTTAGAGAACACATCTTCAATGGCTAAGATATATAGGGGTGTAGCCTCAATATGGCAACATGTCTATTTTTCACGGTATGAAGCCCATAATTTTGTAAGCTAGCCCATTCCATTATTGGACTGCCAAAGCTGTTTAAATGTTCTTTCTAACAGGTGAATTGTACTCATTTTTTCTATGAATATAACCATTGACTCCAGCTCTACCTATTGGAGAAGGAGAGGAGAAATATGGCTTCTTGTTTATATGGCAGCCCACATCTGAAGATTCAGCCGAGTTACCTCAGACATTCCTCTCCTGGGCTAAGTGGCTACTTGTTCCCGGCATTTGTGATGGTTCTTCCTGAATGATCTGTTGGTTAGCCATGGCCTTCCCAGAACAGACGAAGTTGTTCCTGATTTAACCAGCCCTTTACAGAATACAGTGAGACAATCATCACCTTTATTTTGGAGTGTATATTCCTATGATAATACCTGTTTGCTTTGCCTTTGCTTTTTTCAGCAAGTATGGGCCATTGCTGCATTACACAGATCTTATGGTTATTTGTTCCCATTGCTCCATTTATATTGTCTTTGTTCTCTAGCCCTGCAAGATTTCTCCACTGATTACACAGTAAACGATTCCAAGATTTTAATTTTTTCATCCCTTTTATTTTTTCCCCCAAGTTATTGCAGTAAAGGAGAATTGGTAATACACCTTGAAAACTAATTTCTTTTCTATACTAATTTCCCCCACCCTGGCACTCTTGTATTATGTATGACGTGAGGACAGAATCAGCACGATTTCTAGGGCATGGAAACCCAAAAAAGTTGAGACACAAGTCTCAGGGTTGGACACTGCTAAAATCAGAGAACCAAGAAGCCAGATTCAAAAAGAGTGTTCACAAAATACCATTCCTTAGCCATCAGAGAAAAGGGTCCATGCCTGTTAGAGGCACCAACTTGAGTTCATATTACAATTGTTCAGTAAACTATCTCATTCAATCTTCTCAACCATTCTGTAAAGAAATTTCATTTGTTTTCTTCACTTTACATTTCAGGAAAATAAGTCTTGGGAAAGTTACATACTTGTCCGAAAGGTACTCTCAGATTCTGCCTTTTCTCCTCTCGTCATAGCTCTTCCTGAGTCCTTAGAAAAAGAAACATGAAGAAACTCTCTCTGTTCTGTTATTTACTCTCTTAACCATCTCACCCCAAGACAATAAGAACTCCTTGTCTGAATGGGCAGAGCCTGAGACACTAGGCAATGTTTCACTGGACAGTGGACCTCCTCATGTGAGGAGCACACAGTAAAGCCCTAGCTTTCCATTCACTTCTCGCCTTCTGTGTTTTCCCCCTTGCGCTCCTTGGCTCCAAGACAAAAGCAAATCAGTGGAGCCCATCTGTAAAGAGCCCAGCTATGTGTGCATTTTCTGCTTCAGCCTCTCAGCATGATGAAACAAGGTGCCAGGTTAGCCTCTCCACAGGACATTTGTCTGGGATATGGTTCCACGCATCCAGCTCTTCTAGACTAGAGGGAAAGAAAAGTAAGAAGTCTCACATAGGTTCCTGAATCTGAACCCAAGCTTGAGAGCTGTTGGGAAGAGGTCTGACCAGGGTTGTCATGATAGTGTGATCATGCTCTGGCCTAGCTACTAAGTAAAGTGTTGTTTAAAAAAAAATTTTTTTTCAAGTTCAATTTGGCTGTTTTGCAAATATTGTGTCTGAGCAAATATAGATTCCTCCCTATGAAACTGTGGAGAGAATGAGTGAGTGGTAGAATTTGTGCACGAAAACCCCAGCCTTATACTCTTAACATTGACCTTATACTGCCAACTCCTACCTGTCTTAGGCTTGTCCTGGGAGTCATGGGGTTAACTCAGCTTAGTCAAGTGGGAAGAAACATTAGGTGGCCTCGTAGAGACCTTCTGAACTTGAAATAATGAGAAGGAACATCTTCGTGGGTGGTAAAGACCTTCCTCCTCCTACTTAAAACACAGGTTCACAGCTTAAGTTCTCTCCAGAATGCCCCCCTGCCACCCTCCAACTTTTTCTGCTCCCCTTGTCAACATACCCTGTCTTTCTCCCCCAGCCAGCCCTCATGTTTGATGCAGTGTGTTCTCTCAGGCTGGACAGCAGAAATAGCCCCTCTTTGGACTCCTTACTCCTTCAAGTTTACATTCATTTGTAAACTATCTGTCTCCTGCATTTTACATTGGGGCAGACATCAATACTGAGCCTGCTTCTGAAAGCTGGAGGTGAACAGCTTACCTGGGTAAAATGGGAGTGAAGATGAGACAGGTGGGGCCTGGGACCTGGGACCCTTTGCTGCAGGACTGGCACCTGGACAGACGTCTCCTCCAGCAACAGATACGAAGTTATGAGGGACTAAAAATAACTGTGTGCATGCGCGGCTGGGGCATATTATGGACAACAAGATACAAAGAGACCAAAACTCCAACTTGCACTTCTGAAAAGCCAGCCAAAGCAAGGGGTTGGGAGCAAAAGCAGGGCACTGCACATGCCCGCTGCACACAGCGTCACTAAAAGGGTGGGCAGACACCTCAGCCACCCCTCCTGCCGACCTCTGGACACACCCTCACCCTCACCCAATGTAAGGAACAAGCTTGCCCCCCCTCAGGAAGCAAGCGAGCAAGGGAACCTATTGTTTGTTCTCACTACCCCCCTGCTGCCCGAGGAGCCCCAGTAAAGTCATGCCTGAATGTCTTGTCTGGTTCGTATCAATTTCTATTGGTTAAGGAAGGCCAAGAACCCTGGTCGATATCAAAGATAAGAGGAGTGAAACCTTCCCTAACTCTGTGGGTGAAAATGAGCCCACCTGAAAACCGAGTTTATGATTAATCTCTCTATCTGAAACTTTATCTTCTTTCTTCCCTCCTCTGACCTCAGTCCTGTGCTAACACTGTCCTGTCCTGAACACTAATCAACCAGAGTCAGATGACTAAGAGCGCTATTGTCAAAAACATCATTAATGTACTAAAATTGCTAGTATAGATATCATCATTAACATACAGGCTGTCTCCCCAGGGCAAGATGAGCTCACAGACTCCAAGCCATGGACCACCTGGACAGAGAATCATAAACCAGAGTCATCCTGGCTCCTGAAACTATGATTAAGAAATGTTACCAGACAAAGATTAATCCCAGCCTCTTTGTTCTTCCCTGTTAAAAAACCCATAACTCAAGGACCAAGTGGGAGTGGATCTTTGTCCCCTACTCCCTTCCTGGGCTCCCTGCAAAATAAACCCTTACTTTATTGCTGTCAGTGTTTGGCTTTCTGTGCTGCAGACACATGAGCCCTTGCTCGTGTGTCCTCCACGTGTGCACAGAGCTTGTCCTATTGCATTCTGCTTATCCTGTCACCTCTGTCTCTACCATTAAGCTGTGATTTCCTGAACTATCTTTCCCTTTATTCCTTCAGCATGTACTGTTTTGAGCTTTTCCTGTGTGCTAGGGAGTCATGACTAGCTCTCAAAGTAAAAAGAAGTGAAACAAAGAAATGAATAAGATAGAGTTGCAGTCGTTTGCCCACAAGTCACTCACAATAACCCAGACAAGTAAATATGCAGTCTGGTGACTGCTTGAAGGGTCGGCTAATGCCTATGAGTCCTCGGAGGAGAGGCATCTTATCTGGCTGAGAGGTGAGGAGACTCAGGCTGGAGCAGTCCACTTTATTTATTTTTTTTAATTAATTTATTTTATTTTTGGCTAGGTTGGGTTTTCGTTGCTGTGCGCGGTCTTTCTCTAGTTGTGGTGAGCAAGGGCTACTCTTCATTATGGTGCATGGGCTTCTCATCGTGGTGGCTTCCCTTGTTGTGGAGCATGAGCTCTAGGGAGCGCGGCTTCAGTAGTTGCAGCACATGGGCTCAGTAGTTGTGGCTCGTGGGCTCTAGAGCGCAGGCTCAGTAGTTGTGTCACACGGGCTTTGTTGCTCTGCGGCATGTGGGATCTTCCTGGACCAGGGCTCGAACCCGTGTCCCCTGCATTGACAGGAGGATTCTTAACCATTGCACCACCAGGGAAGCCCTGGAGCAGACCACTTTAAATGGAGTCCAGAAAGATTAGCTCCTTGAGGCAAGGAGCAAGGCTGGGAGTAAGGGGCAGGGACGCCTCATGCTCTGCAGATGAAGCAGTGGCTGTGCAGTCTTCCTGGTGACAGCACAGGTGGGCTCAGAAAATTGAGCGTGCTCAGTGCAGCTGGGGAGGAGAGTGGGAGGGGTGTGGATTGGACAGAGGCTTGAATGCAGTTACTCATCATTGCCATTACTCTATGACTCCACAAAAAGTAGCCTCTGTCTGTCTGTCTCTCCCTTATCTCTATCTCTGTGCTCTCATTTTCTTTAATTTTTAAAATTTTTTGAAGTATAGTTGATCTACAATACTGTGTTAATTTCTGCTGTACAGAAAGTGATTCAGTTATACACACAGACATGCACATATATATTTTTTTCACTTTCTTTCTCATTATGGTTTATCACAGGATATTGAATATACTTCCCTGTGCTCTACAGTAGGACCTTGTCATTTATCCAGCCTGTATGTAACAGTTTGCATCTGCTAATCCCAACCTCACACTCCATCCCTCCCCCACCCACACCCCCTTGGCAACCACCAGTCTCTTCTCTTTCCCCATGTCTGTGAGCCTGTTACTGTTTTGTAGACATGTTCATTTGTGTCATATTTTAGATTCCACATGTAAGTGATATCGTATGGTATTTGGCTTTCTGTGGTCTCATTTTCTAATGAATAAATGAATGAAGATCAAAGTAGACATCACAAGGCTATCTTCCAAATGTTATATAAATATGTATGAATCATGGTTGTTGAAATCCCCAGAAGAAAAAAAGAACTTTACTATTTGTCTCATTATTCCTTAAGTGCCTGTTTATGTGTTTGCTTAATGACTTTAAATGGAAACATAGTGCTTCCCTGGTGGCACAGTGGTAAAGAATCCTCCTGCCAATGAAGGCGACACGGGTTCGAGCCCTGTTCCGGGAAGATCCCACATGCTGCAGAGCAACTAAGCCTGTGTGCCACAACTACTGAGACTGTGTTCTACAGTCCATGAGCCACAACTACTGAGCCCATGTGCTATAACTACTGGAACCCGTGCTCCGCAACAAGAGAAGCCACTGCAATGAGACGCTCATGCATTGCAACGAAGAGTAGCCCCCACTCGCCACACATAGAGAAAGCCCACACGCAGCAATGAAGACCCAACACAGCCAAAAATAAATAAATAAAATAAATTAATTTTTAAAAATCTTAACAAAAAAAGGGAAACATAGTTTAGAATTGCTGTGATTTCTCCTAAAGAAGAAATAGGCTGCAGGGTATGGGAGAGACTCCAACCGTGGACCACAAATTGCCTTTTTATCATGTGAAGTTATTAGTGTTGCCCTTGTTTATTGATTATTTGTAGGATTTATTTGGCATATTTCACTGCAGGTATTTTAGTCCGTGCTAACAGCTCCGGAAAGGCGCACCTGTCCAGCCTGTGTGGTGTGATGCCCTGTTCTTTTCAGGCAGCTGCCTGTGTCCTGGACTCACAAGCACCCAAAAGATTGTTGGAAAACTGTGGAAAGGAGCAATGTGAGGCAGGAAACAGGCCAGAGGGGAAGTGCAGTAGAGTGAGAAGAGTTGAGAAGCGTTTGACTGTGTTTGCCACTGAGTAGATGAAGGTGTTATTTGAATTACATCAGATAATCAAACTGGAAAAAAAAGAAATTGGGGGGGCACCCATCTGTTCTTAGTGTTGGCTAAACAAAGATATGTTTAGATAAAAGGATAGCTCCTGGCATTGTAGATCTGTACTATGTACTTTATTAAATTGCTCTTATTCATCTTTCCATACACCATAATGACTCTCAGGGAGAAAACAATATTTCAGTGGAAATAAAATGAATTGTGGGTAGAGAGGGAGGAAGTAGAATCCTGTGAACAACTGGAATAAACTTTCCTTGCCAGCTGAGTGGAAAGAGGATGGGATTTGGAGTTAGCCTTTTCTGTGTGTATTTCTGGGCCAGTAACTGAGTAACACAAAATGGGGAGAATGATACATAATTTTCATGGTTGCTACCATGATCAACTAGATACTGAATGCAAAGTGACAGGCAAATTGTGGTTATTGTTGTTTTAACCAATGTGGCTGTTATTATTATTACTATGATTATTATGATTATTCTAAATTTACTTATTCCTCACAATGAACAGAGAGAAAACTGAGTTCTTATGAAAAGTCACACAGCAGCTAATGAGGGAACTAGAGTCAGTTCCTCTGACTCATAAGCAAGTTCCCTTTCGTATGTGCTCAGTTCATCCCTGAGACTCCTTCTACTTCCTCTTCACCCCTATCCATGTCCTCGTCACCAAGTGGGATAACCCCATGGCTTGGATGCAAACCCATTCCCCGTGATCCACAGTGATAACTGAAATCTCACCACAGATAACCTGATGCTCTGTTTCAGCATTGTCTTTCCCTCTGTCTTTTCAAAGCTGCTGTCAGCCATCAAGAGGAGCATCAGTGACTTCAGCAAAGATTCTTGAATTCCTTCAAGTATTAAAGTAACTGAGCCATTGGGTGTTCTTCCACCCTGTGGAAGGTTCTTCCAACCTATTTTCATAGGTTTACATTAAAGTCAGTAAATAAACCAGACACCATTTATTTTAGGTCCTAGGGTGGAAAAAAGTTTCAATGAAAGGACCAAAATGGAAATGAGCTCCCTCAACGTTTCATACATAGATATAGCTCAGACAACTGAGGCTGATTTTGTACCCATGTTTCCAGAACAGGCGTGAGGGGAGTACCTAATGGCCTCTCTGAAATAAGAATAAGAAGGGAACATGTGGGCACACGGTAGTAGTTATTGATTGAGAAAATAACAGTAACAAGTGTGACTTAAATAACTTTGAGTTAGGGAGTCAGATCTTGGGTTAAGGCCATAGAGTCACATACAACTTTTGTTCAAATGCTAGTACAGCGTATCTGTAGGATGCTGCAGAAGTTACTTACTCCTCAGGGTTTCTCAGTTTCTTTATCTGAAAAACAGAAATAATAAGATCTGTCTCTTGGGTTGCTGTGAGAATTAAATTAGATAAGGAACCTTCTATTACATCCTCCATAGTGTAGCCTTTTAGAAGAGGCTAGCTTTCTTTTTTGGGGGGGCGTGCCACTTGTCCTGTGGAATCTTAGATTCCCTACCAGGGATCGAACCTGTGCCCCCTACATTGGAAGCGTGGGAGGCTAGCTGCTTCTTCTTTTTCTAAAGGTTTTACATAAAACAGTTTTAATTCTACACCTTATGAGAAACATTTTAGCACCCCAATAGAGTGGCTTACAGCTCTGCCCTCATATATATGATGCCTCGACCCTTGTTGCCAACCTAAGATGTTCTGAGAAGCCCAATGTTTCAGCCACACCAGGGGAGGTGGACCAATGGTGATATTTTGTTTGCATAGCCTTTCTTTAAATCAAAATCACTCCCAAACGTTTTGAAATAATTTGATTTCATATTAAAAACCACGATGGTGTGCCTCTTTGAAAACTGGAAAGTCTGCAAATCAGGTTTCCTTCTGGTAAGGCAAAGGTGAGCCATTCAACTGCTACTTCAGAAAGGACTGTTCCAGCTCCTACTCTGTTCCCTACTTACTTATCTGGTTGACTTCTCAGCTCAAACTCAGAAATGTAATAGTTCTGAAAAGTTGTCTGTCTTTATTCACTAATATTTAAACTAAATGTTTTTTCCTTAAAATATGAACTCTTGTTATTTGATGCAAATTTTCACCCAATCTTAGGGCCACCTTAGAGCTTTCATACTGCATCTTGTGAACCTTATTTTATAGTCAAGAGTGACAACTAGCTGGAAGCATGTAGTATTCCAAAGTCCACTGTTGCAAAAGGGAAGGAGGGAGGTGGTGGTGTCAGGTCTGAGAGTGATGAGAAAGTCGAGACCTGAGCTCCCAGTACAGCCCAGATAACAAAGAGAGATGAACCAACTTGTCCTCTGAATCTCCCCTGAGAAAATGTTTTTTTTTTCTCACTAAGGTAGTGACCTGGCTGAAGTTTGGTGCTTCATCACACTGATAGGACAGAAAAACACACTTGGGATGCACAGTGCATCCCATAGTTGGGAGTGAGCAACAGAGGCTGGGAGAATGCCGGGCTGGGCAGGTCCAGAAATCCTCCAGAACCATAGCCCCAGGTCCAGAGTCACTGGCTGGTACAAGAGGGGAGCATGTGTCAGTGTTCTGGAAACACACTTGTACTGCAGGTCAGGGCAGAGGATGATGCCCAAAACAAGACAGAGAAGAAGCAGTTAAGGGAATAAGTGCTCACAGGCCGAGAGAAGGGGTGAGTCAGTAAGATTGTAAGTAGTAGTTTACTTTAAAGCCTGGGCCATGTGATATAAATGTGAATATTCGTTTGGTCCCATTGCATGCCAGGGTTAGTCAGTTGCTCTAAATGTGTGAGAAAGATCTGGCAGCGTTTAATCAGAAAATCCTCATTCCAGGGGTGGCTACTACAAATATTTGTATTCCTTTCTCACCAAATAATATCAGAGGCTATGCTAATTCACTAGAAAGGTTGATGGATGTTAGAAAGGTTGTTGATTAGGAATAGGGAAGGTTAGAAATGTGCTTCCATTGGAGCATTTTTGCTATTCCATACAGGTGGATAAGGTAAAATATTTTAAAAACAATCCCTGCTTTTTAAGGAACAGGGCTTTAAAATCTAGTGTCTCCTTTACTGTATACCCTTAGAGATAACATGGGAGGTTTGGTTCATAAATGAACTAGTGTCTTCCTTCTAGTTTAGAAGAGTATTGGTCATAGTATTGAAGAGATGATTCACTGAAATGCAAAACTGGAATATTTTATCATTTGTTTTCAGAGAAATTTCCATGCAAGGCATTTTCAGAGCCTCAAAATAGAATAGTGGGATTTCATTGAGGCTGAATGCTTGCTCATTGGTTGTATGTGTGGCAGAATTTGGTCTGGGACTTGATTTTATAATTCCTTAGTAGAAATTATAAAGGAGGACTGCTCATTCTCACTTATCTACCATTATTGGGCCGTGCTAGTGAGGTCTTCAAAAAGAACCTAGTAACTGAGCATGGCCACCATGCTCAGGAAGATGGACAAGAATGAGGATGACCTAAGGATTAAAAAGACAAATATCATATGATATCACTTATATGTGGAATCTGAAAAATGATACAAATGCACTTATTTACAAAGTAGAAATAAACTCATACATAGGAAACAAACTTATGGTTACCACAGGGGGAAGGGAGAGATGGATAAATTAGGAGTTTGGGATTAACAGATACACACTAATATATATAATATAGATAACCAACAAGGACATAGTGTATAGCACAGGGAACTATACTCAATATCTTATAATAACCTATAAGGGAATACACACACACACACACACACACATATATAAAACTGAATCACTTCACTCTACACCTGAAACTATAATTGTTAATCAAATATGCTCCAATTAAATAAAAGAGTGGAGCTGCCATGGGATTCAGGCTCAGTGTAACCACTTGTGTAAAAGGCTTGGCCCTTGCTATGCCTGCTATGGGGAGTAGGCAGCTTTGTGTGTGGAAAAGCTGAGACAAGATTCAGGAGACTTGGTTGAGGGTCAGCCCCAACTGACCAAGTGAACTTGTGTAAGACCCATATCCACTCTGCCCCTCAGCTCCCTAACATATAAGATGAAGTGTTAAAAGTCATAGCCTCAGCTGGTGTAGCACGGTGAGGCAAACTCAGCAAGACCTCAGAGTCTGTGGTCATGGCTAGGATCCCAGGCTCACCACTGATTAACTCAAACTCCCTGTGCAAGGTATGTAACCCACTGAAGCCTTAACTTTCTCATCCATGAAATGTGGGCAATGATATCTATCTGGAAAAAATTGTTTTTAGGTCTCAGTGAAATGAGAAATGTGAAGAACTCACACATGCATGCCCCATGAACAGTGCTCAAAAATGTTAATCACTCCCCTCCTTGCTTTTCTTTAGGCTCACACAGTCTACAATTCTACGGATCAAGAGAAAATGAAGGTCAGTTGTGACACAGGCAAAGCAATCTTGGGAATGATGGTGTGATTTCCTTGGTATTGGGCTCGAGATGATGGTAAATTACTTTTGACGTGAGATGGTTAATGTGCTAATGAGGGAATATATGTTTAAACTAATAAATAGGAGATTCATTTTCAAGTTAAATTCTTCTCCACAGAAAGAGCAAAAATAACAGCTGAAAGCTAAGGAAGATCTGTACTTGCTAGTTAGGACCTTGAATCCAAGGATAGACATCTCTGTGTAAGGGATCAGAATTTGGAGCATGAGGAGAATACAGTGTGAGCACATAAACCATCTCTTCAGTACCACTGGCCAAAAGTACCACCAGGGAGGAGCAATCTCTCTCTCTATCAATCTCTTTAGGTGGATGATAGATAGATAGAAACACAGGGATTATATACATACATATAATATATGTACACATATTATATACATTCAGTAGATTTGAAAATTATGGAATTATGATAGAATATGATTTCAATCATCATCAACAATTCTTTCTGTCTTCTTTAAGCCATTACTTAATGACTTCCTTTTTATGAAAAATTGGATTGCTTGGTTCCCTATCTGACATTTTATTTTTAAGATGATTTACTTGTATTTAAAAAGATAAACAAAACAAAAAGTAGAAGGAAACAATGAAAAATCCTAAAGGAAACCTCCAATGCAATGAAAGAGAATGAATCACTATTAGCATTTGATAAACCTGAGCTGTACCTGGAGGCAGGAAGGCAGAGGGTAGAAGGTGAGCTCGGGACAGATGCGTCTGAAGATGAGGACAAGGAAGGTTATTGTACTAGGTTCTGGGAACATGTCTCTGGATCATTGTGAGATCCTGTGCATCAGTGTAGCTCACAGGAACACTCTTGAAGTCCTAAGTTTTCTGTGTTGAGATCTCATGATTTCTGCTCTTCCATTTTGCCTCTTTTCAACTTCATTTCCAGAAGCTCCTCAACCAGAACGTAGACTGAAGACATAAAATGACACATGAGGGTTTTTCCTTCTTCACCTGTACCTACTTTAAAATGATGTCCATGTGAGGACATCCCCCATTTTTCCTTTGTACCGTCCTTCCACCGTGCACTGTTGAAAGGCTGTTCGAGGCCAATATTCTTCCTTTAGCGAGAGCTGAATCCTGCCCAAGGTCTGAATTAAGCACTGTCTTTCAGCCTTCTTCTTCATTCTGAAAACAATATCAGTGTATTTGGCAAATGATCATCAATTCATGACATTTGGAGTTGGGAACTATTCCATATTGTGATGAAGATGGAATTTTCTTCTTTCTGGTCATTTTTTTTTTTTTTTTACAATTTAGCAAGTTTCATAGCATGAGAAGTGGAACAGAAATGGCTTCATTCAGGAGATTGGTTCAAGATGGCAGAATAGAAGGACGTGCGATCACTCCCTCTTGCAAAAACACCGGAATCACAACTAACTGCTGAACAATCATCGACAGGAAGACACTGGAACTCACCAAGAAAAATACCCCACATCCAAAGACAAAAAAGAAGCCGCAGTGAGATGGTAGGAGGGGTGCAATCACAATAAAATCGAATGCCCTAATAGCTGGGTGGGTGACTCACAAACTGGAGAACAATTATACCACAGAAGTCCATCCACTGGAGTGAATGTTCTGAGCCCCACATCAGGCTTCCCAACCTGGGGATCCAGCACTGGCAGGAGGATTTCCCAGAGATTCAGACTTTGAAGGTTAGTGGGATTTGATTTCAGGATTTCGACAGGACTGCGGGAAACAGAGATCCACCCTTGGAGGGCACACACAAAGTAGTGTGTGCATTGGGACCCAGGGGAAGGAGCAATGACCCTATAGAAGACCGAACTAGAACTACCTGCTAGTGTTGGAGGGTCTACTACAAAGGTGGGGGTGTGTGTGCTGTGGCTCACTGTGGGGATAAAGACACTGGCAGCAGAAGTTCTGGGAAGTACACGTTGGCATGAGCCCTCCTGGAGTCTGCCATTAGCCCCACCAAAGAGCCTGTAGGCTCCAGTGCTGTGTCGCCTCAGGCCAAACAACCAACAGGGAGGGAACCCAGCCCTACCCATCAGCAGACAAGCAGATTAATGTTTTACCAAGCTCTGCCAACCAGAGCAAGACCCAGCTCTACCCACCACCAGTCCCTCCCATCAGGAAGCTTGCACAAGCCCCTTAGATAGACTCATCCACCAGAGGACAGACAGCAGAAGCAAGAAGGACTACAATCCTGCAGCCTGAGGAACGAACACCACATTCACAGAATGATAGACAAGATGAAAAGGCAGAGGACTATTTACCAGATGAAGGAACAAGATAAAACCCCAGAAAAACAACTAAATGAAGTGGAGATAGGTAACCTACCAGAAAAAGAATTCAGAATAATGATAGTGAAGATGATCCAGGATCTCGGGAAAAGAATGGAGGCAAAGATCAAAAAGATGCAAGAAATGTTTAACAAAGACCTAGAAAAATTAAAAACAAACGGACATGTACAATACAACAACTGAAATGAAAAATACACTAGAAGGAATCAATAGCAGAATAACTGAGACAGAACAGATAAGTGACCTGGAGGACAGAATGGTGGAATACACTGCTGCAGAAAAGAAATGAAGGCAACCTACGAGACCTCTGGAACAACATTAAATGCACCAACAATCGCATTACAGGGTTCCCAGAAGGAGAAGAGAGAGAGAGAGAAAATATTTGAAGAGATTATAGTCGAAAACTTCCCTAACATGGGAAAGGAAATAGCCACCAAAGTCCAGGAAATGCAGAGTCCCAGGCAGGATAAACCCAACGAGACACATGCCGAGACACACAGTAATCAATTGGCAAAAAAAAAAATAAAACAAAGAAAAATTATTAAAAGCAGCAAGGGAAAAACAACAAATAACATACAAGCAAACTCCCATAATGTTAACAGCTGATTTCCCAGCAGAAACTCTACAAACCAGAATGGAGTGGCATGGTATATTTCAAGTGGTGAAAGGGAAGAACCTACAAACAATATTACTCTACCTGGCAAGGATCTCATTCAAATTTGATGGAGACATCAAAAGATTTATGGACCAGCAAAAGTTAAGAGAAGTCAGCACCACCAAACCAGCTTTACAACAAATGCTAAAGGAACTTCTCTAAATGGGAAATACAAGAGAAGAAAAGGACCTACAAAAACAAACCCAAAACAATTGAGAAAATGGTAATAGGAACAAACATATCGATAATTACCTCAAATGTGAATGAATTAAATGCTCCAACCAAAAGACAGGCTCACTGAATGAATACAAAAACAGGTCCCATATATATGCTGTCTATAACAGACCCACTTCAGACCTAGGGACACCTACAGACTGAAAGTGAGGGGATGGAAAAAATGTATTCCATGCAAATGGAAATCAGAAGAAAGTTGGAGTAGCAATACTCATATCAGATATAATAGGCTTTAAAATAAAGAATGTTTCAAGAGACAAGGAAGGACACTACATAATGATCAAAGGATCAATCCAAGAAAAAGATATAACAATTATAAATAAATATGCACCCAACATAGGAGCACCACAATACATAAGGCAACTGCTAACAGCTATAAAAGAGAAAATCAACAATGACACAGAAATAGTGGGGGACTTTAACACCTCACTTACAACAATGGACAAATCATCCAGACGGAAAATTAATAAGGAAACACAAGCTTTAAAAACAAAATAGACCAGATAGATTTAATTGACATTTATAGGACATTCCATCCAAAACAGCAGATTACACTTTCTTCTCAAGTGCACACGGAACATTCTCCAGGATAGATCACATCTTGGGTCACAAATCAAACCTCAGTGAATTTAAGAAAATTGAAATCATATCAAGCATATCTTCTGACCACAACACTATGAGATTAAAAATCAATTACAGGGAAAAAATGTAAAACACACAAACATATGGAGACCAAACAATACTTTACTAAATAACCAAGAGATCACTGATGAAATCAAAGAGTAAATCAAAAAGTACCTAGGGACAAATGACAATGAAAACGTGATGATCCAAAATCAATGGGATGCAGCAAAAGCAATTCTAAGAAGGAAGTTTATAGCAATACAATCCTACCTCAAGAAACAAGAAAAATCTCAAATAAAAATCTAACTGTACACCTAAAGGTACTAGAGAAAAAAGAACAAACAAAAAACAAAGTTAGTAGAAGGAAAGAAATCATAAAGATCAGAGCAGAGATAAATGAAATAGAAACAAAGCAAAGATCAATAAAATTAAAAGCTTGTTCTTTGAAAGATAAACAAAATGGATAAACATTTAGCCAGACTCATCAAGAAAAAGAGGGAGGGGACTCAAATCAATAAAATTAGAAATGGAAAAGGAGAAGTGCAAGGGACACTGCAGAATTACAAAGCATCATAAGAGACTACTACAAACAACCCTATTCCAATAAAATGGACAACCTGGAAGAAATGCACAAATTCTTAGAAAAGCTCAAACTGCCGAGACCGAACCAGGAAGTAATAGAAAATAAAAACAGGCGAATCACAAGCACTGAAATTGAGACTGTGATAAAAAATCTTCCAGCAAACAAAAGTCCTGGACCAGATGGCTTCATAGGTGAATTCTATCAAATATTTAGAGAAGAGCTAACACCCATCCTTCTCAAACTCTTCCAAAAAATAGCAGAGGAAGGAACACTCCCAATCTTATTCTACGAGGCCACCATCACCCTGATACCAAAGCCAGACAAAGATACTATAAAAAAAGAAAATTACAGACCAATATCATTGATGAATATAGATGCAAAAATACTCAAAAAAATACTAGCAAACAGAATCTAACAACACATTAAAAAGATCTTACAGCATGATCAAGTGGGATTTATCCCAGGGATGCAAGGATTCTTCAATATATGCAAATCAATCAATGTGATACACCATATTAACAAATTGAAGAATAAAAACCATATGATCATCTCAATATTATATAAACATATAATAATCTGAAAAAATGTCATTGCCAAGGTGAAACTATTTTTAGTATTTAATAATTTATTATATTTAAGACCTGTAAGTTTTTAAGGGGGGGTTCCAAATGAAAGAAACATAGGACAAAGTTAGACATGGGAAGGAAAATGTTCACATGTGTGTCATGTCTTGCTTCTGCACTATTTTGGGAGATGCCAAGGCCTCATTTAGACTCCATGAAACCTCGATTACCACGAAATCACCCACCAGCCCCCACAGTGTAGGCTGCTGTTTCTTCTCTTCAGCTTTTCTCCAGGAGACCTCTATCTCTCTGTCTTGGATATATATTTGGCCCTGCATGGTAACCCCAGAGCACCAGAGCTGGGATATTAAAATCCTTTGAGTTAAGTAGTGTTAGGTGATTATTTTCCCAGGAGCCCTTAAAAATAGATGTATCCAATTACTGTAATTTGAATTTTTCAAATGTTAGTGCTTTTGACAAGTTGTAGCTTTGTTTACCTATTCTTGTAGGAGCCTCGTGATTTCCCCCAAAAGAGCAGCATGAAGCTGGAATTTTCCGTTTATCAAAGAAAATTGCATGCATTTTCCAAAAGTAAATTGCAGACCAAAGGTATTTGTAGATGAATAGAAAACTATAAGAAAAGGAACACTCTGCTGTGTTTGCCTACTTGTAACTTCAACCCCAATTACCTTTTGAAACACTCTTTGGAAATCTAAAAAAATTTCAAAAGGCACATTAGTGGGTGTGTTGAAAATAGAACCCAACTTTCTTCTGGAGCTGAACCCAGCTCCAGACCCAGAGCACCACTATTCAACAGCTTAACCTTAGCAGAGTCTTTTCCCTAAGTTTCCTGGAGTATGTCCAAATTTCAGTTCTTAAAGTTCACAGGCCCCCAACACAGCAAAGTTTACATTCTACTTTCTGATCACTCATATGCCAAGAGCAATTAGGAGGTCCTTCACACCGTGTCCTGCCCAGAAGAAGAGTGGCTTATTGAAACTCTTGTCACATATATCTGAACAAACCCTTTTATTTAAGAAAAGGTCAGTAAAAATAGTGCTAGGGATTGAAGCACAGAGGATTCAAGGGACTGTTTCAAAGGCTGTCAGCAAACCGAGGGCAGACTTGGAACTTGAATTCAGGTCTCAACTTGCCTTTCAGCAGGAACATGCTGCTCTAAGGATAACTTATGATTTCTTCATAATATTTAATTAGATAAAGGCATCATCCCTGTGGTGGTGTTTTCTCAGCATTTACTCTCCATTTCCATTCTTTAACTCACTCTCTCCTGCTGTGTGTGTTCTGGAGGCTGATCAAGGATGGATCAACTGGGTGCCTTGCTCTTCTGTTCTACAAGGCTGATGGAAATCACGGGAAAGAAATGAGAGAGTGGGAAACAGAAAGATCAGAGCACTTAGCCCTCCCACATGGTCCCTGCTTTAGTTCAGGCCTGGCAATGTCTGCAGTGCTAGGAATATAGCAATGAGAGCAGCTCCTAATCATACTCCAATAACTCCACTTCCTCCCTCTGTTCCATCACATGTAGGGGTGGAAAACTTTTTCCACTACTGCTAGTCTTTAGATAGGCACTTGTGGGTTCCATAGCTCTGTTCACACCTTGGTAAACAGCCACCTCATTAAGAAGTATCTTTGACAAATCCCAGCTCAAGGTGCCATGTTTAATGCTGGAGTCCTCACATGTCATGAACACTCTGTGTATATAATTTTAAAAAAGTGTAATTCACTTTCTGCTCCTGCCTAGAATTATAGCGTATATCCTGTAGCTGGGTAAGAGATAAGCAAACTCTGCCACTAAAAGACAGGTAGGCACTTGATGTCTACCTAAGCAGAGATGTTCTTCTTTTAGCAAGAGCTTCTTATCATGTGGGTATCTTACTGCCCTCTGTCTGCTGTGGTTTCTGTGTCTTGTTCAAGGGTCTTGATCTCATTCATCATATCTCCTATGGAACCTTTCCAGGCAGGGCAATGTTTGAAGAAAGACAGCCAACAAGGAAGATACCATTTTGTTTCCAACTGTGAGAGGGGAGTTCTGGTATTCAGAACAGGAGATATTTCTTTATTTTTGTTCTTGGGATATATTTGGCATTTCTAAACTGGTATGCATGTGATATGTCCCCAGAACTCTGAAAATGTATTTAAGTTTAATTTCTTTATTGTACACTCCTTCAACTTAACTTTGTTAAATCACATTGACCCTTGAACAGTGCGGGGTTTAGGGTGCTGATTCTGTACAGTTGAAAATCTGCGTATAACTTTACAATCTGTCCCCCGGATCCACAGTCCTGCATCCTGGGATTCAACCAACCTCAGATAATGTAGCATTACAGTACGTATTTCACGAAAAAAAATCTATGTATAAGTGGACTAGTGCAGTTCAAACCTATGTTGTACAGAGAACATCTGTATTCTACTCTATTCTGAAAGTAGCCAGAAAATTCTTTTCTATTCTGAAAATTCTCCAAGATTAACAGAAAGATCATGCCAAAATATAGCTTTCTCTCTTACATGTTCCTTCTCAATTTTATTTTTACCACTTGATATATTTTATCTTATTTATTTTTTAATTGTTTGCTGGTTCATTAAAGATTTAATTTACTATTTTACTTTTTAAGGCTTTCCCTTATCATGCAAGCTGTGTTCCATACAATGCATGAGAGAGAAGAAAATTTTAAAGAAAAATAAATAATAGTTTGACTTTCAGCTTACTGATAGTAAACAATCCATCAAAACTAGCTCCTGGGAGGTTTTTTATTTATAAATTACTACACTAGGCTCAAAATAATAATAAAACTAAGGTTTCAACTAAAAGTATGCAAAAAGTGTTGATAAAATCCTAACTATGGAGTCTTGGGGTAATTGATAATTGCCTATACTTATATGCTTTGCAGTCTATCAATTACCTAGTCAACAAATATTTTCTACACCTCCTCCAGTATACAAAACAATTTTGGAGTGATATCAAAAAAAATATATTCTCTACCCTAAAAAAAAAAAAAAACCTTAAAATTGATTTCAGGGGCTTCCCTGGTGGTGCAGTGGTTGAGAGTCCCCCTGCCGATGCAGGGGTCACGGGTTCATGCCCTGGTCCGGGAGGATCTCATGTGCCACAGAGCAGCTGGGCCCGTGAGCCATGGCTGCTGGGCCTGCACGTCCAGAGCCTGTGCTCCACAGCGGGAGAGTGCGCAATGGTGAGAGGCCGCGTACCCGCAAAAAAAAAAAAAAAAAAAAAATTGATTTCAGAAGAAAATCAGGTATTTTTAAATGAAATACATGATAGTGGCAAATAAGCATTTCAAGCAGTACAGAGCAGTGCCATGGAGCCTCTTATCTGGGGTTGGAGACTGGGGGCTCTAGTCTCAGCAACAAATCAATAACAAATATCAATGACAGGAACCATGAGGCTTAGACAACTAGGTGACTGTGTATACTTCTAGTTATTGATTCAGTCCTCAAAGGAGATGAAGTAAATACTGGTTAATTGAATAATGGAGTGTGTGTGTGTGTGTGTGTGTGTGTGTGTGTGTGTGTGTAGTGGCATATGCTAGTACTTTGCTCTGTGAAGATAGGTTAAAAGCACCTTCATCCCTCCCTTCAGTATAGAAAGATGCAACTTGAGACACCACAGAAAGTAGGGAAACATACTTGTTAATAAATTTCCTGGATTTACTCCCTGGGTTTGATGGTGAGGGTGAAGCTTAAAGTCTAAAAGCAATAGTGTGCAACTGATAAAATAAAATTCTAGTTTATCTATCAGTTGCTAAACAGTTACTAATAGGTGGTTGGTAATTCAACAGGTGGTACATTCAGGCAGGCTGAAGTACAAGTAGTTTGAAGAATTACCTAGAAAGGGTCCAGTATAAAATCTTAAGAAAATAAAGTGTTGTTCAGACACTTCCATATAACATCCCTAGAATAGATTACATCAAGGCTTTTCCTTCACCTTTATGTACCCTTAATAGAGTGGACCTCTGGGAGTCCAGGTCATGAGAGATAGATCCAGGAAAGCATCAACCAAGAGTCTTCATGCCTCTTTGTGTTGGTCAGAAAAGGCTGAAAGAAACTTCTGAAGAGAAATGACAAATGTTAGAAGACGGGTAGAATGTGAGCTACTATTTGATTGTATCATAGCAGGGAAACCAGAATGGTCAGAATCCTGTCCCAAACCATAGCCACCTGTTTTCCAGATGAGGTATCTCCAGAAGACACACACAGAAACCACACAGCTGATCTCAGGTAAACTGAGCTAAAACATGTGGGGAGCCCAAAGACCTCCTGGGCTTTCTCCCACCTGTGTGTCCAATCCCATGAACTTGTAAGAGCCCACTGCCAAACCCTGCCATTGTTGAAGTATCTTTTATCATAGGAGAGACAGAGACACAGAAATAAGTAAAAGAAAACAGCTGGGCTTTGATTTGTATTTCTCCGATAATTAGTGATGTTGAGCATCTTTTCATGTACTTTTTGGCCAAACTAAAATGAGGTTTCACGTCACTGTAGTCAGAATGACCAGCAATAAAATTCTATAAACGATAAATGCTGAAGAGGTTATGTAAATTGGTGCAGCCACTATGGAGAACAGAATGGAGGTTCCTTAAAAACTAAACATAGAACTACCATATGATCCAGCTATCCCACTCCTGGACATATATCCAGCAAAAACCCTAATTCAAAAAGATACTTGAACCCCAGTGTTCATTGTAGCACTATTTACAGAAGCCAAGACATGGAAGCAGCCTAAATGTATGTGGAATCTAATTTTAAACAATGATATAAATGAACTTATTTACAAAACAGAAACAGACACAGATTTTGAAAACAAACTTATGGTTACCAAAGGGGAAAGGGGGGGAGGGAAAAATTGGGAGATTGGGATTGACATATACACACTATTATATATAAAATAGATAACCAACAAAAACCTACTGTAGAGCACAGGGAACTCTACTCAATATTCTGTAATAACCTAGATGGGAAAAGAATCTGAAAAAGAATGAATATATGTATATGTATAACTAAATCACTATGCTGTACATCTGAAACTAACACAACATTGTAAATCAACTATATTCCAATAAAATTAATTAAAAAACATAAAAGAGCTGGGCTTGCTCTGAGAGTAGTGTTGTCAGATAAAATAAATACAAGACACCTGCTTAGGAGCTTCCCTGGTGGCGCAGTAGTTGAGAGTCCGCTTGCCGATGCAAGGGACATGGGTCCGTGCCCTGGTCCTGGAAGATCCCACATGCCGCGAAGCGGCTGGGCCTGTGAGCCATGGCCGCTGAGCCTGCGCGTCTGGAGCCTGTTCTCCACAATGGAAGCGGCCACAACAGTGAGAGGTCCGCGTATCGCAAAAAAAAAAAAAAAAAAGACACCTGTTTAAATTTTCCTAGAGGGTGACATCAGATACCCAATGAGAGATCTGCCATTTATCCCATCTTGTCAAGGATTTGTGAGAGTGGGGACTAGGAGAGACTTTCTCCCCCCATTTATTTCCTCTATATTGCTCTCTCTGTTTCACTTTTTGATTCCCAAAGTGCATCTGTGGCCAGCCCAGGAGTGGCCTGTCCTTTGAGGTCGCCATCTACACAGTTTCACTAGCTCACTATCCCCTCCATGTGGTCACTTCTTTTTTCCCTTCTTGACAGAGTGCGATGCTTATATCCATCCTTGATTATTACTCTCAAGAGTACAGCATCATTGTCAACCATGAGAAATTTCTCTCTTGAAACATTTTTATCTCCATATTGGAAAATTTTATTAGCAGCCCTACTATAGAGGTTATAAAAAGCACAACTATACTGTTCAGCAGCTTAAATGATTTCACCAAAGGAGATGCCTTTACTTACATCAGCCCCACTCACCCTCTCCTTTGCTGCCATGTGTGTGGGCCTGGGCATTCACACACACACACACACACACACCCCACTCATGCACACACAGTAGGTATTTCATGTGAGAACTGATATATATCACATGAATTTTAGATATATAATTGGAGCAAAAGAAAGACATCTACGGAAAATAGTTTTTGGGAATTCCCTGGTGGTCCAATGGTTAGGACTCAGTGCGTTCATGCTGTGGACCGAGATTCAATCCCTGGTCAGGGAATTAAGAGCCCACATGCCATGCAGCCAAAAAAAAGAAAAAAGTATTTAAATCTCGTTTTATTTTTTCACTATTCAAACATTATTTTTCTCTCTGTGCTTACCTAGAGGTCTTTTGTCTTCTATAGTCTGTTTCAAGGGCCTGTCCTCTTCTTGCCTTGTTTAGAAATGATCACCTTCCACACCCCACTCCCACTCACCACTCCATCTTGCCCAGTAGACAAGCCAAATAATTACAGATCAACACCGTCAGTCAAAAGGCTCACCAGGTAATGAATGAGTCCCCCATGCTAGCAAGTAAGGAAAGAAAAAAAAATCAACTCTGCTAATATTTCTAGTAGTCTGGAGGAGAAATGCATAATTTGAATGGGAACATTTAATTGTCATTATCTGGAACAGCTACTTCATTTAAACTTGTCTTTTATTTAAAATAAACACCTCAATGCTCAAATTTCTGCCTGAGACATTTTTAGCAATAACTGCCAGTTGTCACTTGACTACAATCATATTTAATTGTTGTTCCTGAGATGTTCCAGCACTCTATTAAACACAGATTACTCTAGATTGAATAAATGAATAGCAAAGATGCTGGCCAAGAGCTCTGAACACATCAGTGGTAACAGTGAGTTACACATCACCTCTCATGAAAATACAGGAAGAGTCAGCATGAGAGCTTGTTAAGAGTTCCAGGTCATCAATTTCTGTCTGAATTTTCAAAAAGCAAGTGTATTATCGATTGTATCTTGTGAGGGGGAGGAAGATGAAGTTCAGATTTCTTTTTTTTTTTTTTTTTTTTTTTTGCGGTATGCGGGCCTCTCACTGTTGTGGCCTCTCCCGCTGCGGAGCACAGGCTCCGGATGCGCAGGCCCAGCGGCCATGGCTCACGGGCCCAGCCGCTCCGCGGTATATGGGATCCTCCCAGACCGGGGCACGAACCCGTATCCCCTGCATCGGCAGGCGGACTCTCAACCACTGCGCCACCAGGGAGGCCCCAGATTTCTTGATTGGAATGTTATTTAGCTATTTTATTAAATCTCTCAAAGTTATAATTCAGGAAGAGAATGAAATATATCTTATTCCTTATATTAATTTGTAAAAGGTAGTTTTATTAACTGAATTTTAATTCAATTTCTCTTTCATTTTCATTTTATTTTTATTATTACTATTTTATCAAGGACAATAACTAAGTATTACTTTTTCACCAGTTATTATAACAGTGTTTTAATATAAATGGGATTAGCTCAACAAATGTCAGAATAAAATTATAGAATCCTCTTTTCATTCACATACAGTTTTATAAACATGCCTTTCATTTGTTTCAATCCAATCTTGAATTTTCTGGAAAATTCTGGAAAGAATAAACTTTTCTGACCATTTTTAAGTCATTTGCAAGTCATATTATAACTATTTTTCCTTTAAATAATGACAATGAAAAGTGTGGGTTGTTTAATTAGTCACATCACTGAACCCAGCTATATAGATGGAGATCACTTTGGTGCTTTGTACCATGTCACA
Source organism: Mesoplodon mirus (assembly GCF_964341445.2). NCBI lineage: Eukaryota > Metazoa > Chordata > Mammalia > Artiodactyla > Ziphiidae > Mesoplodon > Mesoplodon mirus. The sequence continues at coordinate 103,800,074 of NC_138984.1, read as the reverse complement.
AGTCCAAATGTCATGCTCTTGTACTGAGCTAAACACTAATTACAAAATCATTATACAGAATTATTATTATTATTATTTTATGACAGGTGGGTGTCAACATCTGAGCATGTTATCAATAAAAAAAAACACTCCTTTTTAAACACATATGCCATACATATTTTCTCTGTACATAATAAATATATCAATAAATGATTTTATTTGCTATAAAATGATACATTCAATGACAGTAACCTCCCATCATTTATTCAATAACTATTTTCTAAGTTACTATAATACATTTTCATAGGTTTACTGTTTTATAATTGCTTACACAAGCATCCCTGTGTATCTCTATGCACAGGAAAAGCAGGGGATGTGCATTTCAAGATATTGAGAGACATTTCCAAATTGTCCTTTAGAAAATATGTAACAATGCCTGTGGTCCAATAATAGACAAGGGCATCTTTCTACTGATTACACTGAATATCTAACTGACAAAATTACAAGAAATATGATATCTGGTTATTTAATTTTTATTATAAACAAAATATCTTTTCACATGTTTATTGACTATTTGAAGTTCTTTTATAAATTTCTTAGCCTTCTTAGCCTTCATTAGACTTTTTTAATTAGTTTCTGCTTTAAAACAAAGTGAATCAGTCATACATATACATGTGTTCTCACATCCCTTCCCTCTTCCGTCTCACTCCCTCCCACCCTCCCTATCCCACCCTTCCAGGCGGTCACAAAGCACCCAGCTGATCTCCCTGTGCTATTTGGCTGCTTCCCACTATCTATCTACCTTACATTTGGTAGTGTATATATGTCCATGCCTCTCTTTTGCTTTGTCACAGCTTACCCTTCCCCCTCCCCATATCCTCAAGTCCATTCTCAGTAGGTCTGTGTCTTTATTCCTGTTTTACCCCTAGGTTCTTCATGACATTTTTTTTTCTTAAAATCCATATATATGTGTTAGCATATGGTATTTGTCTTTCTCTTTCTGACTTACTTCACTCTGTATGACAGACTCTAGGTCTATCCACCTCATTACAAATAGCTCAGTTTCATTTCTTTTTATGGCTGAGTAATATTCCATTGTATATATGTGCCACATCTTCTTTATCCATTCATCCGATGATGGACACTTAGGTTGTTTCCAGCTCTGGGCTATTGTGAATAGAGCTGCAATTAACATTTTGGTATATGTCTCTTTTTGAATTATGGTTTTCTCAGGGTATATGCGTAGTAGTGGGATTGCTGGGTCATATGGTAGTTCTATTTTTAGTTTTTTAAGGAATCTCCATACTGTTCTCCATAGTGGCTGTACCAATTCACATTCCCACCAGCAGTGCAAGAGTGTTCCCTTTTCTCCACACCCTCTCCAGCATTTATTGTTTCTAGATTTCTTGATGATGGCCATTCTGATTGGTGTGAGATGATATCTCATTGTAGTTTTGATTTGCATTTCTCTAATGATTAATGATGTTGAGCATTCTGTCATGTGTTTGTTGGCAGTCTGTATATCTTCTTTGGAGAAATGGCTATTTAAGTCTTCTGCCCATTTTTGGATTGGGTTGTTTGTTTTTTTGCTATCGAGCTGCATGAGCTGCTTATAAATTTTGGAGATTAATCCTTTGTCAGTTGCTTCATTTGCAAATATTTTCTCCCATTCTGAGGGTTGTCTTTTGGTCTTGTTTATGGTTTCCTTTGCTGTGCAAAAGCTTTGAAGTTTCATTAGGTCCCATTTGTTTATCTTTGTTTTTATTTCCATTTCTCTAGGAGGTGGGTCAAAAAGGATCTTGCTGTGATTTATGTCATAGAGTGTTCTGCCTATGTTTTCCTCTAAGAGTTTGATAGTTTCTGGCCTTACATTTAGGTCTTTAATCCATTTTGAGCTTATTTTTGTGTATGGTGTTAGGGAATGATCTAATCTCATACTTCTACATGTTCCTGTCCAGTTTTCCCAGCACCACTTATTGAAGAGGCTGTCCTTTCTCCACTGTACATTCCTGCCTCCTTTATGAAAGATAAGTTGACCATATGTGCGTGGGTGTATCTCTGGGCTTTCTATCCTGTTCCATTGATCTATCTTTCTGTTTATGTGCCAGTACCACACTGTCTTGATTACTGTAGCTTTGTAGTATAGTCTGAAGTCAGGGAGCCTGATTCCTCCAGCTCCATTTTTCGTTCTCAAGATTGCTTTGGCTATTCGGGGTCTTTTGTTTTTCCAAACAAATTTTGAAATTTTTTGTTCTAGTTCTGTGAAAAATGCCAGTGGTAGTTTGATAGGGATTGCATTGAAACTGTAGATTGCTTTGCGTAGTAGATTCATTTTCATGATGTTGATTCTTCCAATCCAGGAGCATGGTATACCTCTCCATCTATTTGTATCATCTTTAATTTCTTTCATCAGTGTCTTATAATTTTCTGCATACAGGTCTTTTGTCTCCTTAGGTAGGTTTATTCCTAGATATTTTATTCTTTTTGTTGCAATGGTAAATGGGAGTGTTTCCTTCATTTCATTTTCAGATTTTTCATCATTAGTGTATAGGAATGCCAGAGATTTCTGTGCATTAATTTTGTATCCTGCTACTTTACCAAATTCATTGATTAGCTCTAGTAGTTTTCTGGTAGCATCTTTAGGATTCTCTATGTATAGTATCATGTCATCTGCAAACAGTGACAACTTTACTTCTTCTTTTCCAATTTGGATTCCTTTTATTTCCTTTTCTTCTCTGATTGCTGTGGCTAAAACTTCTAAAACTAAGTTGAATAAGAGTGGTGAGAGTGGGCAGACTTGTCTTGTTCCTGATCTTAGTGGAAATGGTTTCAGTTTCTCACAATTGAGGACGATGTTGGCTATGGGTTTGTCAAATATGGCCTTTATTATGTTGAGGAAAGTTCCCTCTATGCTTACTTTCTACAGGGTTTTTATCATAAATGGCTGTTGAATTTTATCGAAAGCTTTCTCTGCATCTATTGAGATGATCATATGGTTTTTCTTCTTCAATTTGTTAATATGGTGTATCACATTGATTGATTTGCATATATTGAAGAATCCTTGCATTCCTGGAATAAACCCCACTTGATCATGGTGTATGATCCTTTTAATGTGCTGTTGGATTCTGTTTGCTAGTATTTTGTTGAGGATTTTTGCATCTATGTTCATCAGTGATATTGGCCTGTAGTTTTCTTTCTTTGTGACATCCTTGCCTGGTTTTGGTATCAAGGTGATGGTGGCCTCGTAGAATGAGTTTGGGAGTTCTCCCCCCTCTGCTATATTTTGGAAGAGTTTGAGAAGGATGGGTGTTAGCTCTTCTCTAAATGTTTGATAGAATTCGCCTGTGAAGCCATCGGGTCCTGGGCTTTTGTTTGTTGGAAGATTTTTAATCACAGTTTTAATTTCAGTGCTTGTGATTGGTCTATTCATATTTTCTACTTCTTCCTGATTCAGTCTTGGCAGGTTGTGCATTTCTAAGAATTTGTCCATTTCTTCCAGGTTGTCCATTTTATTGGCATAGAGTTGCTTGTAGTAATCTCTCATGATCTTTTGTATTTCTGCAGTGTCAGTTGTTACTTCTCCTTTTTCATTTCTAATTCTATTGATTTGAGTCTCCTCCCTTTTTTTTCGTGATGAGTCTGGCTAATGGTTTTTCTATTTTGTTTATCTTCTTAAAGAACCAGCTTTTAGTTTGATTGATCTTTGCTATCATTTCCTTCATTTCTTTTTCATTTATTTCTGATCTTATCTTTATGATTTCTTTCCTTCTGCTAACTTTGGGGGTCTTTTGTTCTTCTTTCTCTAATTGCTTTAGGTGCAGGGTCAGGTTGTTTACTCGAGATGTTTCCTGTTTCTTAAGGTGGGATTGTATTGCTATAAACTTCCCCCTTAGAACTGCTTTTGCTGCGTCCCATAGGTTTTGGGTCGTCGTGTCTCCATTGTCATTTGTTTCTAGGTATTTTTTAATTTCCTCTTTGATTTCTTCAGTGATCACTTCGTTATTGAGTAGTGTATTGTTTAGCCTCCATGTGTTTGTATTTTTTACAGATCTTTTCCTGTAATTGATGTCTAGTCTCATAGCATTGTGGTCGGAAAAGATACTTGATACAATTCCAATTTTCTTAAATTTACCAAGGCTTGATTTGTTACCCAAGATATGATCTATCCTGGAGAATGTTCCATGAGCACTTGAGAAAAATATGTATCCTGTTGTTTTTGGATGGAATGTCCTATAAATATCAATTAAGTCCATCTTGTTTAATGTATCATTTAAAGCTTGTGTTTCCTTATTTATTTTCATTTTGGATGATCTGTCTATTGGTGAAAGTGGGATGTTAAAGTCCCCTACTAGGAGTGTGTTACTGTCAATTTCCCCTTTTATGGCTGTTAGTATTTGCCTTATGTATTGAGGTGCTCCTATGTTGGGTGCATAAATATTTACAATTGTTACATCTCCTTCTTGGATCGATCCCTTTATCATTATGTAGTGTCCTTTTTTGTCTCTTCTAATAGTCTTTATTTTAAAGTCTATTTTGTCTGATATAAGAATTGCTACTCCAGCTTTCTTTTGATTTCCATTTGCATGGAATATCTTTTTCCATCCCCTTACTTTCAATCTGTATGTGTCTCTAGGTCTGAAGTGGGTCTCTTGTAGACAGCATATATATGGGTCTTGTTTTTGTATCCATTCAGCCAATCTGTGTCTTTTGGTGGGAGCATTTAGTCCATTTACTTTTAAGGTAATTATTGATATGTATGTTCCTATTCCCATTTCCTTAATTGCTTTGGGTTCGTTATTGCAGGTATATTCCTTCTGTTGTGTTTCTTGCCTAGAGAAGTTCCTTTAGCATTTGTTGTAAAGCTGGTTTGGTGGTGCTGAACTCTCTCAGCTTTTGCTCATCTGTAAACGTTTTAATTTCTCCCTCAAATCTGAATGAGATCCTTGCTGGGTAGAGTAATCTTGGTTGCAGGTTTCTCTCCTTCATCACTTTAATTATATCCTGCCACTCCCTTCTGGCTTGTAGAGTTTCTGCTGAGAGATCAGCTGTTAACCTGATGGGGATTCCGTTGTGTGTTATTTGTTGTTTTTCCCTTGCTGCTTTTAATATGATTTCTTTGTGTTTAATTTTTGACAGTTTGATTAATACGTGTCTTGGCGTATTTCTCCTTGGATTTATTCTGTATGGGAGTGTCTGTGCCTCCTGGAGTTGATTAACTATTTCCTTTCCCATATTAGGGAAGTTTTCAACTATAATCTCTTCAAATATTTTCTCAGTCCCTTTCTTTTTCTCTTCTTCTTCTGGAACCCCTATAATTCGAATGTTGGTGCGTTTAATGTTGTCCCAGAGGTCTCTGAGACTGTCCTCTGTTCTTTTCATTCTTTTTTCTTTATTTTGCTCTGCAGCAGTTATTTCCACTATTTTATCTTCCACCTCACTTATCCGTTCTTCTCCCTCAGTTATTCTGCTATTGATCCCATCTAGAGTATTTTTCATTTCATGTATTGTGTTTTTAATCAATGCTTGATTCATCTTTAGTTCTTCTAGGTCCTTGTTAACTGTTTCTTGCATTTTGTCTATTCTATTTCCAAGATTTTGGATCTTGGAAATAGAATCTTGGATCAGCTTTATTATCATTATTCTGAATTCTTTTTCAGGTAGACTGCCTATTACCTCCTCATTTGTTAGGTCTGGTAGGTTTTTATCTTGCTCCTTCACCTGCTGTGTGTTTTTCTGTCTTCTCATTTTACTTATCTTCCTGTGTTTGGGGTCTCCTTTTCACAGGCTGCAGGTTCGTAGTTCCCGTTTTTTTGGTGTCTGTCCCTAGTGGCTAAGGTTGTTTCAGTAGGTTGTGTAGGCTTCCTGGTGGGGGGGGCGCCTAGTGCCTGTGTTCTTGTGGTTGAGGCTCAATCTTGTCTTTTGGTGGACAGGTCCACGTCCTGTGGTGTGTTTTGGGGTGCCTGTGCCCTTATTATATTTTTAGGCAGCCTCTCTGCTAATGGGTGGGGTTGTGTTCCTGTCTTGTGAGTTGCTTGGCATAGGGTGACCAGCACTGTAGTTTGCTGGTCGTTGACTGAAGCTGGGTGCTGGTGTTGAGATGGAGATCTCTGAGAGATTTTCGCTGCTTGATATTATGTGGAGCTGGGAGGTCTCTTGTGAACCCGTGTCCTGAAGTTGGCTCTTCCACTTCAGAGGCACAACACTGACTCCTGGCTATTGCACCCAGAGCCATTCATCTACCCGGCTCAGAATAAAAGGGAGAAAAATAGAAAGAAAGAATTAGTAGAAGAAAGAAATAGAGAGAGAAAGAAAGGAAGAAGGAAAGAAAGGAAGGAAGGAAGGAAGAAAGCAAGAAAGAAAGAAAGGAGGGAGGTAGGAAGGATGGAAAGAAAGACAGGAGGGAGGGAGAGAGGGGGGAAGGAAAGGAAGAAAGAAAGAAAGAGGCAGAGGGAGGGAGGGAGGAAGGGAAGGTAGGAAAAAAAGAACGAGAGAAGTTAAAGTAAAATAGAATAAAGTATAAAATATAGTAACATTATTAAAAATAAAAAAGTAATTATTAAAAAGAAAAACGGACGGATCAAACCCATGGACCTATGGTGGAAGCAAAGCTATACAGAGAAAATCTCACACAGAAGCATACACATACACATTCACAAAAAGAGAACAGGGGGAAAAAATCGAAAATCTTGCTCACAAAGTCCACCTCCTCAATTTGGGATAATTCGTTGTAAAAAGAGGAAAAGGGGAAAAAGTCTGAAATCTTGCTCTCAAAGTCCACCTCCTTAAGTTGGGATAATTCATTGTAAAAAGAGGAAAAGGGTAAAAAGTCTTAAATCTTGTCCTCAAAGTCCACCTCCTCAATTTGGGATGATTCGCTGTCCATTCATGCACTCCACAGATGCAGGGCACATCAAGCGGACCGTGGAGCTTTAATCCGCTGCCTCCAAGGCTGCACAGAGAGATTTCCCTGTCTCTTCTCTGCTCTCACAGCTCCCGGGTCTCAGCCTTGGACCTGGCCCCGCCTCTGCGTGTAGGTCACCGGAGGGTGTCCATTCTTTGCTCAGACAGGACGGGTTTAAAGGAGCTGCTGGTTCGGGGGCTCTGGCTCATTCAGGCAGAGGGGAGGGAGGGGCACGCAGTGTGGGGCGGACCTGCAGCGGCAGAGGCCGGCGTGACGTTGCACCAGCCCGAGGCGCTCTGTGCGCTTTCCCAGGGAAGCCGTCCCTGGGTTCCGGGACCCCGGCAGTGGCGGACTGCACAGGCTCCCCGGAAGTGGGGGTTGACAGTGACCTGCGCTCACACACAGGCCTTGTGGCGGCGGCAGCAGCAGCCCCAGCATCCCACGCCCATCTCCGGGGTCCGCGCTTTCAGCCATGGCTCACGCCCGTCTCTGAAGCTTCTTTAAGCACTGCTCTTAATGCCCTCTCCTTGGGCACCAGGAAACAAAAGGGAAGAAAAAGTCTCTTGCCTCTTCGGCAGCTCCAGACTTTTTCCCTGGACTCCCTCCGGGCTAGCCGTGGTGCACTAACCCCCTCAGGCTCTCTTCCTACCGCCAGCCCCAGTCCTCTCCCTGCGCTCTGTCTGAAACCCGATACCCGAGCCTCAGCTCCCAGCCCCGCCCACCCCGGCGGCCAAGCAGACAAGCTTCTCGGGGCTGGTGTTTGCCTGAGGGCACCAATCCTCTGTGCCGGAATCTCTCCGCTTTGCCCTCCGCACCCCTGTGGCTGTGCTCTCCTCCGCTACTCCGAATCTTTCCCCCTCCGCCACCCGCGGTCTCCACCCGCGAAGGGGCTTCTAGTGTGTGGAAACCTTCCCTCCTTCACGGCTCCCTCCCACTGGTGCAGGTCCCGTCCCTATCCTATTGTCTCTGTTTATTCTTTTTTCTTTTGCCCTACCCATGTATGTGGGGAGTTTCTTGCCTTTTGGGGGGTCTGAGGTCTTCTGTCAGCGTTCAGTAGGTGTTCTGTAGGAGTTGTTCCACGTGTAGATGAATTTCTGATGTATCTGTGGGGAGGAAGGTGATCTCCGCATCTTACTCTTCCGCCATCTTCCTCCAGACTCCCCTTCATTAGACTTTGTGTGCCATTCATGTTGCAAATATTTTTCAGTTGATCAGTTTCCTTTTGTTTATTATATTTGATATAAAACCTCAATATAATTATTATGGTGATTGAAACAAAGTGTCTCTAGCACCAGAATCACAGTACATACAAATATAGAATAAATGTGGTGTGATTTTAAAATCCATACATTGAGTGGGTGCTGAGGGGAAATCTGTCTTCATGATGCAGGGCACGGACTTTGTGAAGGATGCTCCTCTCAGCCCCCACCTAATTTCATCTAGATATTTGAGGGTGTCAGAAATTTTACCTCCAGAAATGCAGGCACTGTTTCATGGTGTCAGTTATTGTCTTGGATTGCAAAAATTGTTTCATGAAAATTAAACAATGAGAGTTGGTTTCCTTCTATGTTGCTTTGCCTTTAGATGATGGTTTTGTTTCCACGTACATTATGGTCTATAATCCTGCATAGTGACCCATTGACAAGGGTTAGCCAAATATTCTGAAGCAGCAGCCTGAGAATTTTAAATGTAGTTTTCATAGAAAATAAGAGCAAGCTTGCCTTCTAATACTGACTGCCCAGGAAGGCTCCTGTACTTTGATAAAAGTTGGTGAAATGTCTTTTTATTGAAACATTATTTTCTTATAACAGATATTCATTGACTATTCTGTATCAAGCCCTGTATTCAGCACTGGCAGATTAAAGATTTATCTATCTATCTATCTATCCATCCATCCATCTATCCAACTACCTATATCAACTTATCTATCATCTATCTACTTATATCTAAACTATGTATCTATATGTATCTATGTATCTATCACCTATATATCTATCTATCAGCTGTCTATCTGTCATCCATACAACATAGATGTAGATATATAAATATGGATTTATTTTTTATCCTTAGGAAATCCAGCATTAAATGAGAATCTCAAATGAATGTGAAAACAATAAGAGGGCAAAAAGTGGAGGAATCTAATTCAAGTGTGCAGTTCAGGGACGGCTTCCTTGGGAAATTACACTGAAACTTGAAGGACAAGTGCATTATGTAGGTAAATAACTAGAGGGAGGGCTATAACAGACTAAGGAGGAAGAGGCAAAATTTAACATGATTATTTAAAAATTATGCTATGGAAATAAAAGAAAAGTAACAGGAAACTACCTTAAGTCAGTGTTTCTCAGGCCTGTCCATAAAAAAATAATTCTTGGGAACTTTAAAAAGTTCAGATGTATGGGAACTATCTCAGGCCTACTAATAATTTTAAAGAGACCAAAGCTGGTATTTTCAGTGATGATAATCTTGAAAATTACAGATAAGGAGAGAGGCTAAAGGAGCCAACGCAAACAATCATAATTCTAAGCACAGGGAAGAAAGATAATGATTATTATTCTTAAGTATTAAAACCAAGCTTATAACTAATGTACAGAAACAGACACCTAAGACAATATTTGAAATGAAGTAATGAAAAAGATAATATATCTATAAGCTGACTGTACACTTACAAAATAAGTTAGAGAAAATAAAACTTGTTTTTCCCGTAACTTTGGAGAAACATATTAGGATTTAGGCAAATAAAGAGGAAGAAATTTGAATTCACTTAATGACCAATAAGAAATAGCAGGTTTCTTGACTTAATCACCTTATTTGCTAAGCTAATGAAAGGCTCTGGAAACAGCAAACGTGTGAGAAAATTCTTATCAAAATTCAATCAGAAGGTCTTTCTCAAATTGAGGAGTCTTTCTCTCATTCTCTCTCTCACACACACATATACATACACACATACATACACAGGCACCAGCAGATTTTAAATACAAAATCAATATAGATGCTATCCATATATAATACATTTTAACATTTAATATAAAAATGCAAAGATCAATAAATAGGCTGTTCAGACATAAGAAATTTTAATAATTTGCAGTATTTGTTCCATATTTCTGAAGAAATAAAAGAACTGTAGTTGAAGTCTCTTTTGTACTTCCCTTCTTTGTGTGAGTTTTCTCATTTCTTCCCTTTGTAGAAGATGCCATTTTACTGAGTATTAAACATTTAGATCTAAGTCATCTTACTTAAATGCTGTACCTTATGAACCTACCATGATTTATTTACACATTTCTCTATTAATGGACATTTAAACTTATTCCCAACTTTTTATGTTATAAAATGTTGCAATAAACATCATATCTTTATCTCTTTATGCTCATGTATCAAAGTTGTCCTTTAGGGTTTATACCTAGAAGTGGGAGTTCTGAGTTGCAGTGTATGTTAACATTACTAAACCTCATCCTTTTCCTCTATTTTTGTTTTCTCATTCTTCACCCTACTTCTGCCTAATCACAGTCACCAAAAGGATGGTAGATTTTTGGGGTGTGTACTTCCTTGTTAACGAGGATTGGCTTAGAGCACATAATCCTTTCAAGAACGCCATGCAGTGTATAGACTTAGTTCCAGTTTTGAGTTGAGGAACGCAATGTTAAAGCAAACAAAAAACATTATTTAGATCTCAGCTAGCAAATGGCATACTGGAACGCAAAAGTCTGGGCTGTTTTAGTCAAACTCAGAAGTCACAATTGAAGATGAATTTATTTAATTATTTTAAAGTTTATTTTATTCAAGTATAGTTGATTCACAATGTTGTGTTAATTTCTGCTGTACAGCAAAGTCATTCAGTTATACATGCATATACTTTCACCAGGTCTTATTATTTGGACTCTTCTCCTACATTCACACCTTTGAAGGTCTTATCAAGTCTCTGGGGTATAAATATGACCTATATTCTGAAGAATCTAATTTATATCTCCAGCATGGATCTTTCCACTTAATTCTAAATTCAACAGATCCATTTAGATGTGTACTAGACACCCATCACACAATCTATCAGCAAATTCTTAAAGCACCACAATTGATATATAGTTTATGTATATCTGTAACACACACACATGACTAATGGTCATTTAGACTTTCAAACATTATTCCTTCTTATTTTTTCCCCTAAATTTGTTGCAATGTGAGTTTCCATTTTTCTTCTTCTGTCTTTACTCAGCCAATGCTAACGACTGCACCGTATAGTTGAACATTAGTTATAAAGTTTACCCTTGTATTTCACTATTATGAGAAGCAATTTGAGACTGTGCATCAGAGCTGCTTATTATTAAATCATGGGGACACTATTACTTCCCCAATGGGTTGGCCCTAACCTAACCTCCACATCCTTATAAGCATGTGTACATGGGTGTATTTTTAAGTAAGAATAGTTACTCATACAGTCTCATCAACTGAAAAGAAGCAAAAGAAATCTGGAGGAAAAAGTTATGTAACATTACAAGCGCTTCTACAAGAATAAGCAAATATAAAAGTGATGGTGTAACTCCTCCTCACTCTTGTGTAATGGCATATCTTAATTCCTAGTCTAACCAGTTGTTTCAAACATTTTTTCATCAAAATTGTATGTATATGAAAACCTTTGGTCTCATCCCATGTTTCTTGACATTTGTGTTTGATATGGAAACCACACCCCATCATGTCTGTAATTTGTACATGACTAGTTGCAAAACTTACAGTACAACCTGGGCTGGAAAAATAAAAAGAGAAAACTTACAAGGGGATATAGAATCATATCAGAGTGACAAAGGCTGAGATGCACCAGTCTCAGAAATGAGCTTGAAGGGAGTACTGGCTACCAAGCAGATTGTTTTGACTTCACTCATCTTTGTTTTGGTCCACAAATGTTCTCCATTCTTCTCTTATGTCTCAATCTGCTTTCTTCTGATTCTTTTGTTTGTGAAGTAGAGCTGGGCCTCTAATAATTGTTGAACTTATGTGTTACTATTTCCATCATCAGGCATAGTAACTTCCTCTTAGTACCAATATCTAATTCCTAGGGAAGCGTCTCTATCTGATGCTATCAAATATTGCCAAAGAATTTAAATTCTGCTCCAATGAATATTTCATCGTCCTTAATTGTATATTTAGGGAGTGGGCAGTTAATGGAAATTATCTTAATAAATTCCAAAATTGTCCATTTAATATACATGTAATGATTTAAGTCATATGATGCCATTTTCTCTTTTGGTTCAGCACATATCAAACAAACCAGCCAAAAGTCATGGTCTAGACATATGGTGCCTTGGATTTGTTTGAAAAAATAAAAAAGGGAGGAAAGAGGAACCTCAATCACATATCCTATACAAATGTATAATGACATGTATCTATCACTATCATATCATAGAGTATTTTTACTGATCTAAAAATTCTCTGTGCTCTGCATATTTTTTCTGTCCCCCCACTCTTGTCAATCATTGATATTTTTATTGTCTCCATAGTTTTTTCTTTCCCAGAATGTCATATATTTGGAATTATCCAATATGTAGCCTTTCAGATTAGCTTCTTTCACTTAGTAATGTGCATTTAAGGTTCCACCATGTCTTTTTATGGCTTGAGAACACATTTCTTTTTAGCCCTGAAGAGTATTTCATTCTCTAGATGTACCACAGTTTATTTATCCAGTCACCTACTGAAGGACATTTTGTTTGCTTCTAAGTTTTGACAATTAGGAAAAAAAGCTGCTATGAACATCTGTGTGCAAGTTTTTGTGTAGGCATACATTTTCAAATGCTTTGGGTAAAAAGCAAGGAGTGTGACTGATGCATTATGTGGTAGGAGTATGTTTAGTTTTGTAAGAAACCACTTAAGTACTTTCCAAAAAGGATTTACCATTTTGTGTTCCCACCAGAAATTTATGAGAGATTCTGTTGCTCCACATCCTCACCAAAATTTGGTGTTGTCAGTGTGTGGGTAACAGTAGTGTAGTGCATGGACTGAATGCCTCCCCTGCAAATTCATATGTTGAGTCCTAACCCCGTATCTGAAGTATGGCAATGTCTTGAGATGGGGATTCTAAAGAAGTAATTAAGTTTAAATGAGGTCATAATGGTGGGGTGCTGATCCCACTGAATTAGCATCCTTTTAAGAGGAGAAACCATATAAAATAGATAACTAATAAGAACCTACTGTATAGCACAGGCAACTCCACTGTGCTGTACAGTAGAAACTAACACAATATTGTAAAAACAACTATACCCCAATAAAAAATAAATAAGTAAAATAAAATTAAAAAAAGAGGAGAAACCAGAGAGCTTTCTTTTTGTCCCTTCCTGCTCAAGAACTGAGGAGAGGCCATGTGAACACACAAAAATAAAGAGTCCATCTGCAGTTAGGATGGGAACACTCATCAGAAATGGAATGGCTAGAAACTTGAGCTTGGACATCCAGCCTCTGGAACTGTGAGAAAATATATTCTTAGAGTTTTAGCCACATGGTCTGTGGTATCAGCCTGAGAAGAGGGGCTCAACCCAGGTTCCCATTTCAGCTCCAACACACCCATCCCATAGGGACTGAAGGCTCACCTACTCTCACTGGATGTTACCTTCCACCAAAGGGAATCACCTTGTGCAAGAATGTGCCTTCTCCCAGGTTGTGGTTCACAGCCTAGGTAGCTGATATGGGGATCAAAGGCCTCAGCCTCTTATTTCAATTTGGAATAATTCTGGAGGATCATCCCAGCTCTAGAGCTCCCTGTAGGGTCAGTGGAACATTGTAAGTGTATTAGTGGGTGAGAGTCTCCCTCCATCCAATTTTCTCTTCCTCACTTTCCTACAAATTTATCTCAAAACATTTCTTAGTAAATGTTCTTCACTTAGTTCTCTGTCTCAGTGTCTGTTTACAGATAACTCAATCAAAGGCAGGGTTTTATAAGTTCTTTCCTGTATTGTATTTCCATTCCCATATTCCTGTTATGCCTTTTCTTATAGGAAGCTGACTGGTCGGCTATCCAAAGACAAGGGCTCATCCCATGTTTACCTTACACGTGTATAAAGAAAGATACTTGAGCCTGGCAAGACTGGTGCTTCAAAAAGAATGAGGTCAATGCTGGAGATAGCAAGTGATAACTCGGATGGATTTATGAGACTTAGAACCATTTATCAGGCAACTTAGGAATGACTAGGGAAATTAACATGGTAAAATACAAGGGTTACTTCAGGAACAGTTACTTAGACAACTGTAATTTGGCATAAAGGAAATAATGACCTTAAAGGCCAGTGAATTACAGTACATGCAGGATATCTTTCTTTATATACATGCATCAGCAAAATTGATATTATTTTGTATAAAATTTTATGTATGGTTTTATTTCAGTTTTAAAAAATTAGGTCATAAAATAATTTTCAAAAGCATGACTCTTGATGATTGCATAATTTTACATACTTGATATGTACTGTAATTTATTTTACCCATTTCTTTATTTTTTCATATTGATATCACTTTCTCATTTTTTGCTATTATAAATAATACTGAGATTACTATCATTGCACATAAATCTTAATGTGTATTTCTGATTATTTCCTGGGAATAAATCTGTAGATGTGGGATTTTTGAGTTAAAAGGAAGACCATTTTGATAGCTCTTTGATGTATATTGCAGAACTGTGATTCATAAGTGTAAAATATGCATTCCTTCCAGCCTTTCAATCAGTGTAGGTTTACTGAGTTATACAATGTAATGGGAACTCTTTCTAGGTGTTGGGGGAAAAAAGTCAGATAGGGTTTTATTCTCAGGATTCTTATATTCCAGTGAGAAGACAATAATAACTAGTAGCAAAAAATAAGATGCCAGATAGTGATAAGCTCTGTGAAGGAAACAAAGCAGTGGTGGGGGAAAGCATGCAAACCTTGGTGAGACGGTTGAGAACTCTTAGAGGAGGTGACTTTGAAAGATCTAAATGAAACCTGGGAGCTAGTAATGCAAGGAAATAATTGCGTGGCTACTCATAGTGTTACCAAACAGTACTCAGTAAAAATTTCTGATATTTAGGTGGAAATGGGATCCCACTATTATTTTTAAAAATTATGTTTTGGGCTTCCCTGGTGGCGCAGTGGTTGAGAGTCCGCCTGGCGATGCAGGGGACACGGGTTCGTGCCCCGGTCTGGGAAGATCCCACATGCCATGGAGCAGCTGGGCCCATGAGCCATGGCCACTGAGCCTGCATGTCCGGAGCCTGTGCTCCACCACGGGAGAGGCCACAACAGTGAGAGGCCCGCGGACCGCAAAAAAAAAAAATTATCTTTTTATTATTTTGGAAAACTTTATTTTTCAAATACTTACTGATCATTGCATTGCTTGCCTTGTGATTGTCCTATCTTGTCATTTATCAACTGATGGTTTAGAGTATTAGTGGCTTTCTTACTTATATTCAAAGGTTTCTCATGTATTAAAAACAATGACATTTCAAATGTCAGTACTTGCTGCTAATGTTTGTTCCCAGTTTTCCATTTGCTCTTTACTTTTGTTTTGACTATATCTATAGAACTTTTTTTCTCTTCAGATTTTTACATACTCAAATCTATTCACTTTTACCTTTGTGATTCTCCTTTTTCAATGTAGCTTTAGAAATGACTTTCAAATTATCATTTTTGTCATTTAGAAGTGAAAGTTTTCCTAGACTGACAGAAGTTGAATTTGAACCTAGATATTTCTGTTCCCCAAAGCCTCTTTTTTTCCATGATACCACACTACTTTAAATATGAGCTGGAGAATATAAATGAAGCCTGTGATTTTAGTTTTTGAACATGTCTTTTATAGCCAGCCAGCTAGCTAAAGTTTTGCCAGTAACTAGGACAAGTAGAATACAAGACAAAATGAACTCTAGTGTCTTTGAATTGTGAAATCTGGGGTGAGATGCTGTTTGGCCCCAATTAGTATAATCGAAGTCAGGAGAGGCACAGTGGAAGAAGGAAAGTGAGCTATTCTCAGAGCACCAGAATGGTATCAAATTTCAAGTTCCCGGGTCAAGAGGCAAGCAGATAGAAAAGCTACCAAGTAAAGAAGATGTGGCACATATATACAATGGAATACTACTTAGCCATAAAAAGAATGACATAATGCCTTTTGCAGCAACATGGATGGACTAGAGATTATCATACTAAGCGAAGTAAGTTGGAAAGAGAAAGACAAATATCATATGATATCACTTATAGGTGGAATCTAAAATATGGCACAAATGAACCTATCTATGAAACAAAAACAGACTCATAGACATAGAGAACAGACTTGTGGTTGCCAAGGAGAAGGGGGTGGGGGAGGGATGGAGTGGGTTGTTGGGATTAGCAGATGCAAACTCTTATATACAGACTGGATAAACAACAAGGTCCTACTGTAGAGCACAGGGAACTGTATTCAATATCCTGTGATAAACCATCATGGAAAAGAATATTAAAAAATAATGTATATATGTATAACTGAATCACTTTGCTGTACAGTAGAAATTAACACTGTAAATCAACTATACATCAATTTAAAAAAAACTTAAAAAAAGAAATTCTATCAAGAAATAGAGTCAGAGACATATCTAGAGGAAGGGCTGGAGCTGAAACTACAGGAAATATGGATTGGTGCTTGATTTTCGCTGAATTTATGAGCTCATGGTGGTGGCTAGGAGCTGGGAATGGCATTGCCTGTGTCAGGTTGGAAAGAGACCCAACAGTGAATCGTCTGCCGATCCTTCCAATCAGTGGAATTAAAGAATGTGTACACTACAATACCGCACAACATACTATAAATACATAACCATGTGCAATTTCATGGATGAGTCTTCATTAGATTTTCAGTTGTATCAGGCATTATTTAAAGTATTTTCATGTCCTGTTTTCGGCATGCCTCAAACAAAGCAAGTTTGTAGAGAAGATGCCTTATTTTCTTGGTAAGTAAAGATGGTCTATTTGATGTAAGCTTTTTCCCTGCTCTGATCGGAACACGAAGATATGCTGCTGTTGACCCTTCTTCCCTATATTTCTTAGCTACTTTTTATTTCTCATTCTGCAGTTATACTTCCTAGATTTCAGCATTAGTTTATATCCAATTACATCTCAAACTTCAAATCCTTACTTACTCCAGAATCTTCCCACAAATCCCTTTCCTGCCCTTGTAATTTATATGTACCTTTTAGGTTTTCACCTCATAAAAATGTAAAGAAAAAAAACACCTTTTGTTTTTACAGTGTAAGGAATTGAGCTCCCGGCAGTTCTTCTGCCAGCAGAGCTGTTGATGAATGTTGGCAGCCTGTATAAAATGAGACACAAAAGCATCAAGACTCTCCCTCAAATGTTGTATGAGATTCCTCTAGTAATTTTACCCAAGAAAGGGCACCATTGTACCAGTCATTTGCACAAGCAATGCTATTGCTACCATCTACATTAGCATCCCTGCCATCATTGAATGCTTTGGGTCATTCACTCCATGAATAATGGCACAGAGAATGATCTACTTTTTCTATAAAGCCTGGACTACCATACCTGAGACACATACCTTATGAGTAAAATCTAAATATCCCTCTTTTCCAATACTCCCATTTTCATGGACCAATAAAGGAAAATGAGGGAATGAAGATACATGCAAAAACATAAAAGTAATGCCAATTTATGAGAAAATCTATCATTTACAGGCAGGTGGAATGTAAATGGTATAGGTTTTGAAGACTTTCAGCTCCAAATGAAGCCACAGCTCTGCAAATGAGTCACTGTGGCACTTTATCTGACCTCTCTGGGCTTCTGTTTTCTCCTCTGTAAAATGCATAAAAAGGTTTTGTTAATTTATATTATGCACATACCACTTCTAGAATAATGCCTGGCTTACGGTAGTTGTTCTTTAAAAAAGTAACAATAGTAATGAAATCAATTTGGATTTTCTGTTCAGTAAGTAAGCTTAAAAGTAAAAGTACCTATTTTGATTTTTATGGCAATTACATTTTTAAAAAATCTGAAAAATTCACTAGTGTTTCAGCATATTTTTCTTGTTCCTACTCATGACCCTTTTGAACGTGAGAGGACTACATTATCTAGGAAGTATCTGAATTTTGACAGCTGCACATTTTGTGTGCAGACTTCACATCAATGGTGTTTACTAAAATAACTAGTAATGGTTTTAGCTATATTGTAGGTACCCACTATAATATAAATTTTTGTTATTTTATTTTTCCAAATACAGAAAAAAGGATTAGAAAATTACTCAGTTACAACATGTGACCCTATATAGTTAATTACCCCAAATCAAAAGTCAGTTTCAGCCTCTTTTTCAGAAGTTGTAACTAAAATTCCAAATTGGATGACATATGTCCCATCAAGACAAAGAAATGGAGCCTATTAGCTGGAAGTAAGTTCATCTGGTGAGACCAAAAGACACATAGGCCCCAATTTGGATTCTGTCTACTTGCATCTGTAGGAAAACATATTACACTTTTTAGATCTCACTGTCCTTATTTGTCAAATTCAGATGATACTGATCTTCCCAAAGCACAGCATTATTATGAGGGCCACCTTGTACAATTGGGAGATGTCTCCTGCAACAAAAATATGTAAATGAAGTACAGAATCCGACTCTCCTACAGAACATGCTTCCACTCAAGGTGTTTGTGAATCACCTCAGGTTGTACAATCCAAGGTGAAGGTCCAGGGTTCCAACCACTGAATAGAGGGACCATCTGGGAACTACAAAGTAGAAAACAGGCTGGTCTATGGTGAAAAATAGACGAGAAGCTGAGTAGTATTCCATTGTATATATGTACCACATCTTCTTTGTCCATTCATCTGTGGAAGGACACTTAGGTTGCTTCCATGTCTTGGCTATTGTGAATAGTGCTGTTATGAGCATTGGGGTGCATGTATATTTTTGAATTAGAGTTTTTTATTTAATTTTATTTTTTATTAGTTTCTGCTTTATAACAAAGTGAATCAGTCATCCACATACATCTGTTCCCACATCCCTTCCCTCATGCATCTCCCTCCCTCCCACACTCCTAATCCCATCCCTACAGATGGTCACAAAGCACCGAGCTGATCTCCCTGTGCTCTGCGGCTGCTTCCCACTATCTATCTACCTTACGTTTGGTAGTGTATATATGTCCATGCCTCACTTTCGCTTTGTCACAGCTTACCCTTCCCCCTCCCCCTCCCCATATCCTCAAGTCCATTCTCAAGTAGGTCTGTGTCTTTATTCCCTAGGTTTTTATGACATTTTTTTTTAATTCCATATATATGTGTTAGCATACGGTATTTGTCTTTCTCTTTCTGACTTACTTCACTCTGTATGACAGACTCTAGGTCTATCCACCTCATTACAAATAGCTCAGTTTCGTTTCTTTTTATGGCTGAGTAATATTCCATTGTATATATGTGCCACATCTTCTTTATCCATTCATCCGATGATGGACACTTAGGTTGTTTCCAGCTCCGGGCTATTGTGAATAGAGCTGCAATGAACATTTTGGTACATGTCTCTTTTTGAATTATGGTTTTCTCAGGGTATATGCCTAGTAGTGGGATTGCTGGATCATATGGTAGTTCTATTTTTAGTTTTTAAAGGAACCTCCATACTGTTCTCCATAGTGGCTGTACCAATTCACATTCCCACCAGCAGTGCAAGAGTGTTCCCTTTTCTCCACACCCTCTCCAGCATTTATTGTTTCTAGATTTCTTGATGATGGCCATTCTGACTGGTGTGAGATGATATCTCATTTTAGTTTTGATTTGCATTTCTCTAATGATTAATGATGTTGAGCATTCTGTCATGTGTTTGTTGGCAGTCTGTATATCTTCTGTGGAGAAATGGCTATTTAAGTCTTCTGCCCATTTTTGGATTGGGTTGTTTGTTTTTTTGCTATTGAGCTGCATGAGCTGTTTATAAATTTTGGAGATTAATCCTTTGTCAGTTGCTTCATTTGCAAATATTTTCTCCCATTCTGAGGGTTGTCTTTTGGTCTTGTTTATGGTTTCCTTTGCTGTGCAAAAGCTTTGCAGTTTCATTAGGTCCCATTTGTTTATCTTTGTTTTTATTTCCATTTCTCTAGGAGGTGGGTCCAAAAGGATCTTGCTGTGATTTATGTCATAGAGTGTTCTACTTATGTTTTCCTCTAAGAGTTTGATAGTTTCTGGCCTTACATTTAAGTCTTTAATCCATTTTGAGCTTATCTTTGTGTATGGTGTTAGGGAATGACCTAATCTCATACTTTTACATGTCCCAGTCCAGTTTTCACAGCACCACTTATTGAAGAGGCTGTCCTTTCTCCACTGTACATTCCTGCCTCCTTTATCAAAGATAAGATGACCATATGTGCGTGGGTTTATCTCTGGGCTTTCTATCCTATTCCATTGATCTATCTTTCTGTTTTTGTGCCAGTACCACACTGTCTTGATTACTGTAGCTTTGCAGTATAGTCTGAAGTCAGGGAGCCTGATTCCTCCAGCTCCGTTTTTCGTTCTCAAGATTGCTTTGGCTATTCGGGGTCTTTTGTTTTTCCAAACAAATTTTGAAATTTTCTGTTCTAGTTCTGTGAAAAATGCCAGTGGTAGTTTGATAGGGATTGCATTGAAACTGTAGATTGCTTTGGGTAGTAGAGTCATTTTCACAATATTGATTCTACCAATCCAGGAGCATGGTATATCTCTCCATCAATTTGTATCATCTTTAATTTCTTTCATCAGTGTCTTATAATTTTCTGCATACAGGTCTTTTGTCTCCTTACGTAGGTTTATTCCTAGATAATTTATTCTTTTCGTTGCAATGGTAAATGGGAGTGTTTTCTTGATTTCATTTTCAGATTTTTCATCATTAGTGTACAGGAATGCCAGAGATTTCTGTGCATTAATTTTGTATCCTGCTACTTTACCAAATTCATTGATTAGCTCTAGTAGTTTTCTGGTAGCGTCTTTAGGATTCTCTATGTATAGTATCATGTCATCTGCAAACAATGACAGCTTTACTTCTTCTTTTCCAATTTGGATTCCTTTTATTTCCTTTTCTTCTCTAATTGCTGTGGCTAAAACTTCCAAAGCTAGGTTGAATAAGAGTGGTGAGAGTGGGCAGCCTTGTCTTGTTCCTGATCTTAGTGGAAATGGTTTCAGTTTTTCACCACTGAGGACAATGTTGGCTGTGGGTTTGTCATATATGGCCTTTATTATGTTGAGGAAAGTTCCCTCTATGCCTACTTTCTGCAGGGTTTTTATCATAAATGGGTGTTGAATTTTGTCGAAAGCTTTCTCTGCATCTATTGAGATGATCGTATGGTTTTTCTTTTTCAATTTGTTAATATGGTGTATCACATTGATTGATTTGCGTATATTGAAGAATCCTTGCATTCCTGGAATAAACCCCACTTGATCATGGTGTATGATCATTTTAATGTGCTGTTGGATTCTCTTTGCTAGTATTTTGTTGAGGATTTTTGCATCTATGTTTATCAGTGATATTGGCCTGTTGTTTTCTTTCTTTGTGACATCCTTGCCTGGTTTTGGTATCAAGGTGATGGTGGCCTCATAGAATGAGTTTGGGAGTGTTCCTTCCTCTGAAATTGTTTGGAAGAGTTTGAGAAGGATGGGTGTTAGCTCTTCTCTAAATGTTTGATAGAATTCGCCTGTGAAGCCATCTGGTCCTGGGCTTTTGTTTGTTGGAAGATTTTTAATCACAGTTTCAATTTCAGTGCTTGTGATTGGTCTGTTCATATTTTCTATTTCTTCCTGATTCAGTCTTGGCAGGTTGTGCATTTCTAAGAATTTGTCCATTTCTTCCAGGTTGTCCATTTTATTGGCATAGAGTTGCTTGTAGTAATCTTTCATGATCTTTTGTATTTCTGCAGTGTCAGTTGTTACTTCTCCTTTTTCATTTCTAATTCTATTGATTTGAGTCTTCTCCCTTTTTTTCGTGATGAGTCTGGCTAATGGTTTGTCTATTTTGTTTATCTTCTCAAAGAACCAGCTTTTAGTTTTATTGATCTTTGCTATCGTTTCCTTCATTTCTTTTTCATTTATTTCTGATCTGATCTTTATGATTTCTTTCCTTCTGCTAACTTTGGGGGTTTTTTGTTCTTTTTCTAATTGCTTTAGGTGCCGGGTCACATTGTTTGCCCAAGATGTTTCCTGTTTCTTAAGGTAGGATTGTATTGCTGTAAACTTCCCCCTTAGAACTGCTTTTGCTGTGTCCCATAGGTTTTGGGTCATCGTGTCTCCATTGTCATTTGTTTCTAGGTATTTTTTAATTTCCTCTTTGATTTCTTCAGTGATCACTTCGTTATTAAGTAGTGTATTGTTTAGCCTCCATGTTTTTGTATTTTTTACAGACCTTTTCCTGTAATTGATGTCTAGTCTCATAGCATTGTGGTCGGAAAAGATACTTGATACAATTCCAATTTTCTTAAATTTACCAAGGCTTGATTTGTGACCCAAGATATGATCTATCCTGGAGAATGTTCCATAAGCACTTGAGAAAAATGTGTATCCTGTTGTTTTTGGGTGGAATGTCCTATAAATATCAATTAAGTCCATCTTGTTTAATGTATCATTTAAAGCTTGTGTTTCCTTATTTATTTTCATTTTAGATGATCTGTCCATTGGTGAAAGTTGGATGTTAAAGTACCCTACTAGGAGTGTGTTACTGTCCATTTCCCCTTTTATGGCTGTTAGTTTTTGCCTTATGTATTGAGGTGCTCCTATGTTGGGTGCATAAATATTTACAATTGTCATATCTTCTTCTTGGATCGATCCCTTTATCATTATGTAGTGTCCTTCTTTGTCTCTTCTAATAGTCTTTATTTTAAAGTCTATTTTGTCTGATATAAGAATTGCTACTCCAGCTTTCTTTGCATTTCCATTTGCATGGAATATCTTTTTCCATCCCCTTACTTTCAGTCTGTATTTGTCTCTAGGTCGGAAGTGGGTCTCTTGTAGACAGCATATATATGGGTCTTGTTTTTGTATCCATTAAGCAAATCTGTGTCTTTTGGTGGGAGCATTTAGTCCATTTACATTTAAGGGAATTATTGATATGTATGTTCCTATTCCCATTTCCTTAATTGCTTTGGGTTCATTATTGTAGGTATATTCCTTCTGTTGTGTTTCTTGCCTAGAGAAGTTCCTTTAGCATTTGTTGTAAAGCTGGTTTGGTGGTGCTGAACTCTCTCAGCTTTTGCTCGTCTGTAAAGCTTTTAATTTCTCCATCAAATCTGAATGAGATCCTTGCTGGGTAGAGTAATCTTGGTTGCAGGTTTCTCTCCTTCATCACTTTAATTATATCCTGCCACTCCCTTCTGACTTGTAGAGTTTCTGCTGAGAGATCAGCTATTAACCTGATGGGGATTCCCTTGTGTGTTATTTGTTTTTTTTTTTTTTTCCCTTGCTGCTTTTAATATGATTTCTTTGTGTTTAATTTTTGACAGTTTGATTAATACGTGTCTTGGCATATTTCTCCTTGGATTTATTCTGTATGGGACTCTCTGTGCCTCCTGGACTTGATTAACTATTTCCTTTCCCATATTAGGGAAGTTTTCAACTATAATCTCTTCAAATATTTTCTCAGTCCCTTTCTTTTTCTCTTCTTCTTCTGGAACCCCTATAATTCGAATGTTGGTGCGTTTAATGTTGTCCCAGAGGTCTCTGAGACTGTCCTCTGTTCTTTTCATTCTTTTTTCTTTATTTTGCTCTGCAGCAGTTATTTCCACTATTTTATCTTCCACCTCACTTATCCGTTCTTCTCCCTCAGTTATTCTGCTATTGATCCCATCTAGAGTATTTTTCATTTCATGTATTGTGTTTTTAATCGATGCTTGATTCATCTTTAGTTCTTCTAGGTCCTTGTTAACTGTTTCTTGCATTTTGTCTATTCTATTTCCAAGATTTTGGATCTTGGAAATAGAATCTTGGATCATCTTTACTATCATTATTCTGAATTCTTTTTCAGGTAGACTGTCTATTACCTCTTCATTTGTTATGTCTAGTAGGTTTTTATCTTGCTCCTTCACCTGCTGTGTGTTTTTCTGTCTTCTCATTTTGCTTATCTTCCTGTGTTTGGGGTCTCCTTTTTGCAGGCTGCAGATTCGTAGTTCCTGTTGTTTTTGGTGTCTGTCCCCAGTGGCTAATGTTGTTTCAGTAGGTTGTGTAGGCTTCCTGGTGGCGGGGACTAGTGCCTGTGTTCTGGTGGTTAAGGCTCGATCTTGTCTTTCTGGTGGACAGGTCCACGTCTGGTGGTGTGTTTTGGGGTGCCTGTGGCCTTATTATGTTTTTAGGCAGCCTCTCTTTTAATGAGTGGGGTTGTGTTCCTGCCTTGCTAGTTGCTTGGCATAGGGTGACCAGCACTGTAGTTTGCTGGTCGTTGACTGAAGCTTGGTGCTGGTGTTGAGATGGAGATCTCTGGGAGATTTTCGCTCCTTGATATTATGTGGAGCTGGGAGGTCTCTTGTGGACCTGTGTCCTGAAGTTGGCTCTCCCACTTCAGAGGCACAGCACTGACTCCTGGCTATAGCACCAAGAGCCTTTCATCTACCCGGCTCAGAATAAAAGGGAGAATAAGTAGAAAGAAAGAATTAGTAGAAGAAAGAAAGAGAGAGAGAAAGAAAGTAAGAAGGAAAGAATGGAATGAAGGAAGGAAGAATGAAAGAAAGGAGGGAGGGAGGGCGGAAGGATGGAAAGAAAGAAAGAAAGGAAGGAGGGAGGGAGAAATGAAAGAAAAAGTAAGAGTGAATGGAAGAAGGGAGGGAGAGAGGGAGGAAGGAAAGAAAGAAAGAAAGACAGGAGGGAGGGAGGGAGGAAGGAAAGAAAAAGAAAGTGAATGGAAGAAGGGTGGGAGGGAGGGATGAAGGAAAGAAAGACGGGAGAGAGGAAGGAAAAAAGAAAGAGTGAAAGGAAGAAGGGAGGGAGGGAGGGAGGGAGGAAGGAAAGAAAGAGAGAAAGAAGGAAAGGAGGGAGGGAGGGAGGAAGGGAAGGTAGGAAAAAAGAAAGAGCAGGTAAAGTAAAATAGAATAAAGTATGAAATATAGTAGCATTATTAAAATTAAAAAGTAATTATTGAAAAAAAAAACGGACAGAAAGAACCCTGTAACATATGGTGGAAGCAAAGCTATACAGAGAGAATCTTACACAGAAGAATACACGTACACATTCACAAAAAGAGAGCAGGGGAAATAATCAAAAATCTTGCTCTCCAAGTCCACCTCCTCAATTTGGGATAATTCGTTGTAAAAAGAGGAAAAGGGCGAGAAGTCTGAAATCTTGCTCTCTAAGTCCACCTCCTTAATTTGGGATAATTCATTGTAAAAAGAGGAAAAGGGGGGAAAGTCTTAAATCTTGTCCTCAAAGTCCACTTCCTCAATTTGGGATGATTCGCTGTCCATTCATGCACTCCACAGCCGCAGGGCACATCAAGTGGACCGTGGAGCTTTAATCCGCTGCCTCCGAGGCTGCACAGAGAGATTTCCCTGTCTCTTCTCTGCTCTCACAGCTCCTGGGTCTCAGCCTTGGACCTGGCCCCGCCTCTGCGCGTAGTTCTCCGGAGGGCGTCCGTTCTTCGCTCAGACAGGACGGGTTTAAAGGAGCCGCTGATTCGGGGGCTCTGGCTCACTCAGGCAGAGGGGAGGGAGGGGTGCACAGTGTGGGGCAGGCCTGCGGTGGCAGAGGCCAGTGTGACGTTGCACCAGACCGAGGTTTTCCGTGTGCTTTCCCGGGAAAGCCGTTCCTGGGTCTCGGGACCCCGGCAGTGGCGGGGTGCACAGGCCCCCCGGAAGGCGGGGCGGACAGTGACCCACGCTCACACACAGGCCCCGCGGTGGCGGCAGCAGCAGCAGCCCCAGTGTCCCACGCCCGTCTCCGGGGTCCACGCCTTTAGCCGCGGCTCGTGCCTGTCTCAGGCGCTTCCCCAAACAGCCCTCTTAATGCCCTCATGCACCAGGAAACAAAAGGGAAGAAAAAGTCTCTTGCCTCTTCGGCAGCTCCAGACCCTTTCCCCGGACTCCCTCCGGGCTAGCCGTGGTGCACTAACCCCTTCAGGCTCTCTTCCTGCCGCCAGCCCCAGTCCTCTCCCTTTGCTCAGACTGAAAGCCGATACCCGAGCCTCAGCTCCCAGCCCCGCCTGCCCCGGCGGCCGGCCGAGCAGACAAGCCTCTCGGGCTGGTGAGTGCCTGAGGGCACCGATCCTCTGTGCCGGAATCTCTCCGCTTTGCCCCTGTTGCTGTGCTCTCCTCCGCTACTCCGAAGCTTTCCCCCTCCGCCACCTGCAGTCTCCGCCCGCGAAGGGGCTTGTAGTGTGTAGAAACCTTCCCTCCTTCACGGCTCCCTCCCACTGGCGCAGGTCCCGTCCCTATTCTTTTGTCTCTGTTTATTCTTTTTTCTTTTGCCCTATCCAGGTATGTGGGGAGTTTCTTGTCTTTTGGGGGGGTCTGAGGTCTTCTGCCAGCGTTCAGTAGGTGTTCTGTAGGAGTTGTTCCATGTGTAGATGAATTTCTGATGTATCTGTGGGGAGGAAGATGATCTCCGCATCTTACTCTTCCGCCATGTTCCCAGGGTCCCCCAAGAATTTCAGAGCCACGCCTCCGTCATATCCACAGGGGTCTCCTTGGTCATGGTGATGCCACTCCTCATGAATTTCATGCTGTAGCCAGTGCTGTGAGCTCATTTCACAAGGTACTTGCTCTGCATGTTTGTCGTGTTGCTCCCCCTGCCTGAAATAACGGATTCTTCTCTTGCCATACAGTAAGGATTTTGGCCTTACCCCCAAGCCACTTCTCCTTTTAGATTTCCTCATTCATGGTCAATGGTTCCTAGATGAGCACACTTTAGACTTCTACCTCACTTGCTGGCGGAGTCAGCCAAGTTCCTCGGCGTCTCAACTGCAGGTGCTCACCCTGCTCCTCCACTGCTCCGGCTCCTCCATGGCCCAGATCACAGCTCTGCGTCGGGTCCTCATTTGGCTGAATTAGAGTTTTGTTCAGATAGATACTCAGGAGTGGGATTGCAGGATCACATGATAAGTCTACTTTTAGTTTTTAAAGGAACCTCCATACTGTTTTCCACAGTGACTGCAGCAATTTATATTCCCAACAGCAGTGCAGGAGGGTTCCTGATAAACAATTATGAAATAATGCCTTTTGCAGCAACATGGATGGACCTAGAGATTATCGTACTAAGTGAAGTAAGTCAGACAGAGAAAGACAAATACCATATGATATCACTTATATGTGAAATCTAAAATAGAAATGATACAAATGAACTTATTTACAGAACTGAAAGATACCCAAAGACGTAGAAAACAAAATTATGGTTACCAATGGCGAAAGGGGGGGGGGTGAAGGATAAATTAGGAGTTTGGAATTAACCTATACACACCATTATATATAAAATAGATAACAAACAAGACCTACTGTGTAGCACAATATTTTATAATAACCTATAGGGGAAAAGAATCTCAAAAAGTAAGTGTATATATATATAACTGAATCACTGTGCTGTATACCTGAAACTAACACAACATTGTAAACTGACTATTGGTCAATTTTAAAAAAAATTAAAAACATATGAGAAGCAAGAAAATAAGTCTATAGTAAGAAAATAGAGAGATTAAACAGAGAAAGAGTCTAAGGCTCTGACTGAAATGAGCATTGTTGAGCATGGGGCTTTGAAAGGCCTATTGTGTTTAAACAGTGAAGGGTGGACAGAAGTAGCTGGACTGACCTCTCTGGAGTCATCATCCATGGCCCTCCCTTTTCATCATTGGTACTTTTTCCCCAGATTCCCAGCCTTGGCAGTTCAAAAGGTTGTAGGTGAGAAGGTACACATGCCCATGAGTTACCTCCCTTTGACACATGGCAGAATATTGTTTGGCTTCCAAGAAAGAATGTATAGTTGAGTATTTGGGGGAAGATATGAACAAGTAAGAAAACAAGTGCTTTATATTGAGGTAGATAGATATAATTTGAGGCATCAGTTGGCATCCAAGAAAGAAATATCAAAGAGAAAAATCCACCTTCAATTATTGGACCCATCATTTGGCTATTTGGGAAAATAAATTTTCTAAATTTTTATCTCTAAATTAAAAATATGGATACTATATTAATCAGGGTTCCCTAGAGAGGGAGAAGATGAGAGAGACAGACAGAAACAAAGACAGAGACGAGACTGATTTTAAAGAATTGACTTACAAGACAGTAAGGGCTGATAAGCCTGCAATCCATAGGCTAGATATTCAGATAAGGATTGATGCCATTTGAGTCTGAATTTCATAGGGCAGGCCAGCAGGCTGGAAACTCAGACCAGATTTCTATATTATAGTCTGAGGCAGAATTACTTCTTTGAGAAAACTCAGTCTTTGCTCTTGAGGCCTCCAACTGATTGGATGAGACCCACTCATACCTACTTAAAGTCAACTGATTGTAAATGTTAATCATGTGCACAAATACCTTAACAAGCCACATTTAGACTAGGGTTTGACCAAACAACTGGGTACCATAGACTAGCCAAGTTGACACAGAAAATTAACTGTCACAGATCCTTACTGCATGGGGTAAATGTGATAACATGCAGAACATTTAATAAGGGGGTTGACACAATTTGCCTTGTCAGCGTTTGATCTGGGTGACAGGTGGAAGTGAGGTGTATTGAGGAGATATTTTTCAAATATATCAAATTGAACCTAAAACCATTTCCAGTTGGCTGGAATATATATATATATATACATATACATATACACATTACTTTATCTTAATGTTTTTTATGTTAAAGAAATTGATGTGACTTTGGTCAAAGAAGCCAGAGAAAACAGTGCTATGTATAGAAGAGAGCACAGCATTTGACAGTGTCAATGCCAAGTTTGAATCTAAGTTATGCTCTGTGTCACTTTGGCCAAGTTGCTCTCATCCTCAATTTCTTTATTTGCAAAATGGATATAATAATGTCACATCTTAGAGTCTGCGGGATATGTGAAACATTTAGACCATGGAGTTTCTCAGAAAATATATATTTTTTTCTTCTCCATTCACTGTGTTCAACTTGCTGAATAGAAGCTCATTTTCCGGTCAGAGGATGACATTGTAAAATTTCATAATTGTCCGGCCCTTTATGATTATTATACTTAGTCCAGGGCAGTTTATAAATCCAATCCTGTGTTAAATTTAAAACTTCTGTCTCCATCATTAACTATAACTGAGGGTGAAAAGGCTTGGAGTGAAGATTGAGTGTGGCTTGTTTTTGTAGCCATCCATGTTCTGGACGTTGCGTGAAGACCTGTAATGAGACAGTTATGGCCATATGCAACGGAGGGGGTGCTGGCACCATGCAGAACCGCCCCTGGCCTTCCCCTGATGTGTGGGGCTTCTGAAGACATAGCAGTCTGTGTATGAAGCGTCTGATTTTCTTGGAGAGGTATCCAGATTCCTCTAGCCTGTGTCTCACTGAAGACCATTGTTTTGAGGTATAATTAACATACAACATTATATCAGTTTTACTTGTGCAATGTAATTATTTGATATTTACATAGGTTGCAAAAAGATCACCACAATAAGTCTCACAAACATCTATCACCACACATAGTTACAAAATTTTTTTTCTTGTGATGCAAACTTTTAAGATCTACTCTCTTAGCACCTTTCAAATATGCAATAGAGTATCATTAACTATAGTCACCACGCTGTGCATTACATCCCCATGATTTATTTATTTTATAACTGGAAATTTGAACCTTTTGGCTCCCTCCATGCATTTCTCCCATCCCTCACCCTTTGCTTCTGGTAGCCACCAGTCTGTTCACTGTATCTATGAGCTTGTGTTTTGTTTGTTTTTAGATTCCCCATATAAGTGAGATCATGCAATATGTGTCTTTCTCTGTTTGATTTATTTCACTTAGCATAATGGCCTCAAGGTCCGTACAAGGTCTGTCCTTGTTGCAAATGGCAAGATTTCCTTTCGTTGATCACCCTCTTTTGATTATAGGCCTTAAATGCCAATTACAGGGCAACTGGAAAATTTCACTCTGAATTCGATTACAGTTGCTACTATTATTATCAGCAGAAACAGTAGCTGCATTGTTCACACCAAACAGGTAGACTTCTGTTTTTCTCCTTTATTACCATTGTATAATGTATAGTTTCTGGATGGTGGCATATTGGGGCCTAAATACTGTAAATTTCTCCTACACAGATTTCCAATAGACACTCCTTTACAATCATTTTATGGTTTTAAAAATAGCTCCATATCATCAAGATGTTGTTTCCTGTTTCAAAAAAGTTATTGCTTTTCCCCTTCCTCGTGCTGAGAAAAAATACATTTGAAGAACAGAATATTGCATGTTCCCCAGGGTTTGCTTTCTATAGGGTTACTCTGGGGGAGACCAACCAAGGTATTTCAGCAGGCCTTTGCCATTTTTCTGCAAATCCTGGTCACATCTCTCTTTAGACTCCATCTTCATATATATATACACATATATATTATTTTTTGGCCAGACTGTGTGGCATGTGGGATCTTGGTTCCCCAATGAACAGGGATTGAAGATGGGCCCCCTGCATTGGGAGTACAGAGTCTTAACTACTGGACTACCAGGGAATATGTGTTATCTAATTCCCAGTTTAATGAATTATTTTACAGGAAAACCCAGAACCAACAAAATCATCAGTAAGCTGGAAAAACTCAAATTTTATAGGGTGGAGTATCATGCTGTACTGCCTGGGAGTACTGTCTTAATCACAGCCTATGCTTTTCTGACTTAGTTAAACACAATTATAGGTATCTCTTAGTTAGTACCTGGAAAAGACTGACAATGATGCCTTTGAATAGGTCTCTGGTAAGTAAACTAAGGCTGAGGCCAAACAGAACATTAGGATGCTCTTGACAAGGACATCATCTCTACTCTGTTTCAACCCAACATTCTATAACATTGAAAACAGAGAGAAACTAGATTTTCAATTAACCTAAATTGAATACCTCATTACTTATGTTTATTATGCACATAGAAGATGTTCTCCTTCAAAATTTTCAGGCTCCCCCAAAACAAAGCTGCACTTGTCTAGGAAATTAGGAGAAATGCAAGATTTATTGAAGATTCTGTAAGTGAGGTAGAGGTGCCCCAGCACTGAGCTTTGAAGTAACAATATCTCTTCCCTGCTGCATCAGTGGCTAAGTCTCTTTTTTCTTTCCTGTGCTTAGGTTTCCTGGCTCTTGACTCTTTTTCTGACATCTCTTTTCTCTTCACTTCTTCCCACGGTCTTCTAGTTTTCTCTGCCAGAGCCATTTCACTCTGCCCCAGCTACTGTATTTTGTGTTCCTCGTTTAAAGGAAAGGTGATCTGGTTGCTAGGCTTCTTCCTCTCCAGAAGGCAATAGGTTATAACAAATGACAAATAATTTCTTCCTGTTCTATGCCAGTATTCAAAACAAGAACTTTATTATGTCTGCTCAATGCAAGATAAAGCAATTTATACTTTGCTATTTGTTTGCATTATGTGCAGAAACCCATGTTAACTGGCACCATATTTTCTATTTATTTCACTGACATTTTAGCACCCCTTATAGATCAATGCATCCAGCAGATGCCCAGATGGCTGGCCTATTAGCAGGTGTCCAACTGACCCTGATCCTGGGCTCTACCAAGCCTGTTCATCCATACACAATACTAAGAGCAAATAAAAATGAGAGTTGAGCGGACAGAATTTTTTTTCAATGTTTTTCTTTGTTGTAGTAAAGCACAGATAACATAAAATTTACAATTTTAAACATTATTATAGTTCAGTGGCATTAAATGCATTCATAATGATGTGAAACATTACCAAGATCCATCTTCACAAATCTTTTCACCCTGCAAAACTGAAACTCTATACCCATTAAACAGTAACTTCCTGTTCCCCCTTGTCCCGACCTTGACAACCACCCTTCTATTTTCTGTCTCTATAATTTTGACTACTGGAAGTACCTCATATACAAGGAATCATACAATATTTGTTTTTTTGTGATTGGTTTATTTTACTTAGAATAATATCCTCAAGTTTCATGCATGTTGAAACATATTGCAGAATTTCCTTTCTTTTTAAAGCTGAATATATTCCATTGTATGTTTACACCACATTTTGTTTATCCATTCATCTGTCCATGGGCACTTGGGTTGCCTCCACATTTTAGCTATTGTGAATAATGCTGTTATGAACATGGTGTACAAATATCTTTTTAAGATCTTGCTTTCAATTACTTTGGGTATATGCCAGAAGTAGAAATGTTGGATCATATACTAATTCTATTTTTTTTGAGGAATTACCATACTGTTTTCCATAATGGCTGTACAATTTTACATTCCCACTAACAGTGCACAAGTGTCCTAATTTCTCCAAGTTCTCTCCAACACTTCTTTTCTTTCTTTTGAATAGTAGCCTTCCTAATGGGTGTGAGCCAGTATCTCATGTAGCTTTCATTTGCATTTTGCTAATGAATAGTGATACTGAGCATCTTTTCATGTGTTTATTGGATATTTGATGTCTTCTGTGGAGAAATATCAGCTCAAGTCCTTTGCCTATTTTTTAATCAGCTTGTCTGTATTTTTGTTGTTGAGATTTAGGAATTCTCTATATATTCTGGATATATATTCCAGGTATATAATTTTCAAATATTTTCTTCCATTATGTGGGTTACCTTTTTATTCTATCCATAGTGTTGTTGATACACATATCTTTTAATTTTCATGAATTCCAATGCGTCTATTTTTTATTGTGTTACATATGCCTTTGGAGTCATATCCAAGAAATCATTGCCAAATCCAATGTCATGAGGTTTTTGTCCTATGTTTTCTTCTCAGAGTTTTATGGTTTTAGGTCTTACATGTAGGTCTTTCATCCATTTTGAATTAACTTTTGCGTATGGTGTTAGTAAAGGGTCCAACTTCATTATTTTGCATGTGGTTATCAGTTGTCCCAGAATAATTTGTTGAAAAGACTGTCTTATTCTCATTGAATGGTCTTTCTCCATTGACTGGTCTTGTTAATCTTGTCAAAAATCATTTGGCCGTATTTGTGAGGATTTATTTCTGAGCCCTCTATTCTGTTTCATTGGCCTATATGTTTTTTTTTTGTTTTTTTGTTTTTGTTTGTTTGTTTGTTTTTGCTTCTATCACACTGTTTTGATTACTGTAGCTTTATAGTAAGGCTTGAAATCAGAAAGTGAGTCCGGCAGGTTTGTTATTTCTCAAAATTGCTTTGGCTATTTGAGGTCCCTTGAGATTCCATATGAATTTTAGAATGGGTCTTTCTATTTCTGCAAACAATATCATTGGGGTTTTGATAGGGATGGCATTGAATCTATAGATTGCTTTGGATTGTATGGACATTTCAACAATATTAAGTCTTCTAATCCGTGAACATGGCATGTACTTCCTTCCTTATGACTTCTTTCATTTCCTTCAACAACTTTTAAAAGTTTTTATTGTGAAAGTCTTTTCCCTTCTTGGTTAAGCTAATTCGTAAGTAATTTATTCTTTTTGATGCAGTTGTAATTCCATTTTTTGTTCTTACATGGAAATATCCTAATTACCCCTCACTTTTGAAAGATAGTTATCCCAGATATAGAATTATTCTTGAGAGCTTCTTTTTTGATTTTTAGCACTTTGAAAACCTTGGTCCACTGTCTTCTGGCCTCCAACATCTTTAATGAGAAATCTGATAGTTTTCTTTGGGACATTCCTTGTATTTGGATTCACTTTTTTGTTGCTTTTAAGATCATCTCTTTGTCTTTGTCTTTTGAAAGTTTGATTATAATTTGTCTTGGTGTGGTCTCTGAACTCATTCTACTTGGAGTTTGTTGAGCATTTTGGAGTTTTATAGTCATGTATTTCATCACATTTGGGAAGTACTCAGCTATGGTTTTTAAAAATATTCTCTCTGCATTTTTTCCCTTTAGTTTTGGACTCCCACAATGTGCATATTGGGTCCATTTGATTGTGTCCCAAATGTCCTCTTATGCTCTTTTCAATTTTCTCAATCGTTTTGCTTTCTGTTTCTCACACTTGATAATTTCCATTAAGCTTTCAAGTTTACTAATTCTCTTGTCTGCTCAGATCTGCCTTTGAATTCCTCTAGTAAACTTGTCATTTTAGTTATTGTACTTTTCAGTTCCAGAATTTATTTTTGGCTTCTTTTTAGGTTATCTATGTCTTCAATGACATTTTCATCTTGTTCATACATGATTTTCTTGAGTTTATTCATATCTTCCTTTAGTTCTTTGAGCATTTTTAAGAAGCTGTTTTCATCTTTGTCTAGTATATGTCCCATCAGCTCTTTTTCAGGGACAGTTTCTGTGGCTTTATTTTCTTCTTTAAATGGGCTGTACTTTCCTGTTTCTTTGTATGCTTTGTGATTTTTGCTGTTGTTGAAAGATAGACATTTGAATTTAATAATGTGGTAACTCTGGAAATCAGATTTTCCCCTTCCCTGGGGTTTGCTGTTTTTTGTTATTGTCTTTGCTTATTTATTATTATTATTATTTTAGGTTATCTCTTGCTGACTATCAGCCTGAGGAATAAACTTAAGGTCTTCTCAGGTCTTTACTAGAACTTTTCCTGGGTACACAGTGTCATTTTCTACATTTCCCCACACAAGCAGTTTTTTTTTTAATGTCCTAGTTTTTAATGTCTTTTTCTGAAAAAGTGGAAAAAAAAGAAAAATGAAGGGCAGTAAAAAGGGTGCCAGCCCTTTAAATTCCTTGGAAGTGACTTCAATCTGAGGAAGAGGGTCTTGCAACATTTGGGGTTGGTGTAGATACAATGGCTGCCCACTTCTTGTCTGCACCTCTGTGATCAGAATCAGGAATCAACAGTCAGAACAGAGATGCCCGATATTTGGAGGATAACGTCCTTTTTGCCCACCCTGGCTTCTGCTTCAGGAATACATGCATGGCTGCCTGACACACGGCTGGCATGCCAGATGGGTTGCTGCTAGTATAGTAACAGCTAAAATTGTCAGAAATAAACCACAATTTACTGTCTAAGCCTTCATCTGGAAGTTGCAAGCCTTCAATAAACTCCAGAGTTCCAAAATGGTTACATCAGACAGATTTGGTCATTGCAATTTTTATCTACAAAATTTTTAACTACAGAATTTTTAGAACGATTTTCAGGCATGAACTTAGCTCTAAGCTTTTTTCTTTACCATATTTACTTGGTTCTTAGCCTTAATTTTGTCTCATTTTACTCCTAAATTTACTCCTCAGATTTCATGAAATACTTTAGCATCCTGGTTTGGGTCTTCACAATTCCCTGAGACATTCTGTATAGAACAGTAATGAAGTCCAGGAGGGCAGAAATCCTAGACTGGAATCATAGGTCATCCACTTGCCATCTTTGTGATCAAGATTCATCTGGCATCTCAGAGCCTTGTTCTTCTCATCCATGAAACTTAGTGCTTAGAGAGGTTTGTTGTAAAGATTAAATTAGAAAAGCAGTTAAATGGCTTTAGTCCAATGTAAGAAACATGGCAAACTTCATTTCATACTAGTTGAAGTGATCATTTCATCAGTTGTATTGTAATTACAATGCTTGACTATTTTCATCTTTAGCAAGTACCTAATGCTTCCAGCACTGGTCTGCAGACTCTCACTGAGGCATCAGTCCTGCTGGAGACCTGTATGAGAGCTCACCCTCTTCCTTGGCAATGTGCACACTCAACAGTTACCTCCCAATATATGATCACTTGTGGACCCAAGGCAATATTCTCTTCCTAATTAAAATAAAATCAAATTGATATTTATTGTTAATATCTTTAAATGTCCACTTAACACAGCTTTCACCATATCAAGGTAAAATGAGGTTTGAATTGTCTTCACGCAAGGAAAATCATGTGTTTTTCTTCTAACAGTCACTGCTGACATCGGACCTATTAACAACAAAAAAGTGAGAAAAAGGTATAGTTTTTATAAACAATACACTCTTTAGAATGTGTTTATGAGAATAGATGTATTTGAAGGGGAGAAAGCAGCTCTTTTTCTTTTCTGACGTGATGTAAATATGTCACTCTCAACTTGTACACTTGGCTCCCATTTCCAAGAAGCATTTAGTTCCTGTTTTTATCAGTTACATAAAAGTGAAGGACTTTGGTTTATTCCTAGTTTAAATAAAGAGAACACGAAGGCAGCAGATCGTCAAGGACAGAACGTTGTCAGAAGAGTTGGTGCTTGACAGTGAGAGGCTGACCAGGAGAGGCAGGTGCCACCATGGAGAGCGAACACGGAGAGTTCTAAGTGGCTCATTTTCTATCTGTATAAATATAAAAATAAAAACATGCCACCTTGTCAGGGACTCTCTGTGCTCTGAGCATTGGGTGTAAGATGGGCTGGGAAGGAACCTGCCAAATGCCCTCGAAGCCTCTCTTTGCTGGAGTGCTTTAGGGACACGCACCTCCCTTCTGGCTTAGAGCCTTGGTCTTTCAGTTGACTCCTCTGCCTTCTTTTCCCCTGAGTTTAACCTTTGTGTTTCTCACTTTTATATATGCTTCTGCAATCTTGATTATCCCACGTCTAAACTGTATGAGCTTGGGTGAGTCACTTAACACTCTAAACTTTAGTTTACACATCAGTAAAA
This sequence comes from Mesoplodon mirus, assembly GCF_964341445.2. NCBI lineage: Eukaryota > Metazoa > Chordata > Mammalia > Artiodactyla > Ziphiidae > Mesoplodon > Mesoplodon mirus. The sequence continues at coordinate 103,763,624 of NC_138984.1, read as the reverse complement.
AGGGGATAATAATAGTGATCAAGTCATATTAAAATATTTAAAGGATTTTATCTCTCTTGTGGTATTTTAGCACTCGACTCAGGTCTAGTAAAGACCCAAGAAGACCTTCAGTTTACTTAGACTCAGTACATTAAATTACTTACAAGCTTCATTCACTGCAATCATTGAATTAACGGTATTTCTGATGACAAGCAATAGAATCCTTGCCGTGGTTCAAGTGCAGGGTAAAACATTCAGCTGGTTGCTGTGCTGCTGGGGAAAGTCACACAGCCATTCTCAGTAGCTTCACTTCAAAGCTGTAGTAAAATCAAAATGGGCACTCAATATTATCATGATGCCCTCTGTGTTTTTCTAGAGAGATCATTTTTCACTTCTGGGAATAAATTTTGTATAATATCTATCTCCATAAGATTACCAAACCATTCCTTCTACCTCCCCTCTCAACTATGAAGTTGCTCACATGACACTGGGAGAAAAAGAAATCGACAAAGACAAACTACATCATTTCCCTATTACCAACTGGTAGTCTCCCTCTACTCAGCTTTACTTTCTTAATCTGAATACAGAAAAGGAATTGTCCCTTCTACTATAGAAGGTCAGTTCCTGCACATCTAGGGCCAGTGCTCCATCCCTCCTGGCTCTATTTCTCCTGAACCATAAACATCCATATTTCTGTTGAATCATTTCCACTAGCACATAGACATGTGCTGGTGCATTCTATATTTAAAATTAAAAATAAAGAATTCTCTCTTTTCTTCATTTCTGTTTGGCTACCTCTATAATTGTCTGCCTCAGATTCACAGAAAGAGTCTCAAGAGTGAGTTACCTTTGCACTATCCACTTCCTACTCAACCCACTCCAATAGGCTTCTTCCTTGACCATCCCATCCATTCCTTTCAGTAACAAACGTACAGGCCAAATCTATGCTAGGCTTGGGAGATGCAGTAGTGAGTAAGAGAGAGAGCAATTCCTTCTTCACAACACTTATCTTGTCTAGCATTAAAAAGGATTAAGAATAAAACAAGTGACCACACTAATTGTAAAAGATGTTAACAGGAAAATAACAGGTAATTACTTGGATAATAATTGAGGTTCATTTGGGTAAACCTGAGGGGCCTGTGAGGAAAGCTCATGGATCCTCATGGTGAGGAAAAGTGAGGCTCTTACGTTCTAGGTCTCTGTGGAAGACATAAAGAGATAGGACAGATACTCTAGATAGTGTGGGTTTTCCAAAGGCAGGAGTTGTTCATTTCACAGTTTAATGATAAATAGGACTTAGTCAAGAGTTGAGGAAAAGAGTATTCAAGTTAGAGCAAAGGAACATTATGTCAAAGTCTGGTGCAGGAAATTATGCACTTTTCCAGCACTGAAAGAAAATCTGTCAGCCTGGATTGTGGTGAACAAGATGGGGAAGGACCCAAGCTGGACATGGAGGGTGTTTAAGGACCAGAACTTGAAAAATCCAGAAGACCACTGTCAGTAGTTTGGAAATTCATTTCTTACACAAGGATTATGACTGAAGACTGTGTAGCAATTAATAGCATTTTTTTGTTGGAGACAGTCTTGAAATACTGCTTATGTGAAAAGTGAGAGGCCAACTAGCAGATTATTCTGATGGGCCTGGAGGGAGACAATGGTGGTCTAGCTAGTAATTAATCCTCCCTAGTAATTATGCTCCATCTTAGCCAACTGGACACCCTACAGTGTCCTCACCCCAAATGGCCTATTTTGGTGCCTGAGATTTTCTAATAGTAGAAACTGAAACCCAACTCTATTATTTCATTATTATTGGATTTTGTAGAACTCAAGAGTTGTGGCCCTATGTGATTGTGAGTTATTATTTTTATTGAGTTCCCGAAATATTTATTTAGTTATGGTGTTAGACATTCTTAGATATAATTTTGCAAGTAAAATTTACAACTTCTTGGAGTTGGAGGCCCTGAAAGCCTATTGACTTATCCAAAATCTCATATTCACTAGTAGATCCTATATTTTAAATGAGTTCTTTCTAGTTTCTGGGTAATAAGGAAATGATGAACTAGCCTTAAAATAATAATGTTACATGAGTAGCACACAATGTATTAGTGTTTTTCTCATTGTATTCAAATTTGCTTCCCTTTTCACCTTCAAATGTCCTGTAATCTTGAGTCAGGTGAGAAGATTTACATATGGAAACCCAGAGCATCTCATCGACTTTCTTTCCTAACTACTTCATATTTTATTGGAAGAAGAAAGAGAGGTAAAGTAATAGAATAAGGTAATTTAGTAACCTCTGGACGATTCTGGGAAATTGAAACACAGAGTCTGTGATCACACACACACACACACGCACACAAAATACCATATTTGGATAATGAAAATGTATCACAATAGATCTGTAGAAAGTGACATCTTGAAAACTCACATCGTACCAAATCAAATCTTTCCTTCATGATAGCAAATGGATAGGTCCCACCTCAAGTTTCTTTCTACTGTCCCAAAAAACAAGGTAGTCATTCTATTGCCTAAAATGAAATAAATCATTCTAGGGAAACTTCAAGTGCTTTTAAATGAATAATCCTTTACATGTTTAGCATTATCTTCCTCAATGATGAGAAAAGGAGTGCCTTTTTAGTGTGACTAAGGCTGTAGAAAACAGGTCCTGCTTATTTGATATTTCTGACAGAGAGAGGTTGGAGGTATTAATGTCATCAGAACACGTACTGTTGTTATAAAGTGGGATCCAAACACAGAGAGAGATGATTGATTGACTGATAAATGTGGGCGTACTTTTATTAAATCATGAAAACAAGAGTCACAAGGCCAAATGACTGTATCATTTATCATAACTGTGAAACTGTAAAAGGAGGTGGGGATAGGAATATTTAACGTAAACTGTTTCTGAAATGAAGGAGATGTTAAAATCAGGCTAATTTGGATTGTGTGTTAAACTCATCATTTAGTTGATGTCTATCCCATTCCCTGCATGTGCTGTAGAACTCCTGCTGTCCATCTCTAGTAACTTGGGAAACTTTGCACAAGATGTGGCATTTATCCTGGAAACCCAGGAAAACCCAAGCTCCTTCACATACCAGCATGAAAACTGAAGCTCAGAGGAGGGAATTGACATGCTCAGAGCATAATTTTCCTCACACATTGTATTCATTCCTAGGGTTGCCATAAAAAATTGCCACAAACTCGAAGCCTTAAAGTAACAGGAATTTATTCTCAGTTTTAGAGACTAGGAGTTTAAAACTGAGATGTGGACAGGTCCATACTTCCTCAGAAAGCTCCAGAAAAGAATTCCTTCTGGTCCCTTCCAGCTTCTGGTAGCTCCTGCCACTCCTTAGCTCTTGGATGCTCTACTCTCTGCCTTCTTCATGTGACCTTCTCCCCTGTGTCTCTGTGTCTGCTCCACTGTGTATAAGGACACCCTTCATTGGTTTCAAGGGCCACCCTAAATCTAAAGTGGTTTCATCTCAAGGTACTTAGCTAATTGCTTCTGCAAAGACCCTATTTCCAAATAAGGTCATATTCTTAGGTTCTGAGTGGACGTGTATTTTGGGTGGGACACTATTTAATCTCCTATTTAACCATCTATAAATGGAGCTGGCAATGCCTAACTTGTAAGATCGTTATCACGACTGAATAACTGTCATGTAAAATATTTGGTACATTTTAAATGATCTATATTTTTTGTGTGTTTTTAGGGATACCACTATAATTATCTTTATTCCTGACCAAGATTGGTCTGGATATTCTCATTTTCTTAAATTGATTTTCAAGGTCTGCTCTGTTTTAGGTGTTGAGTATACAAGGAAACTGCAGTATACAAATAGGAATGATTATTATTCCATCTACTATGCTGTGTGTTATAAGTGCTTCCCAGAAGCATGGACATTGTGCAGAAGAGGGAGTGGTAACTTCTGGAAGAATGTGGCTGATAACTTTTCAGTAAGCCTTTGCAGGAAGGGTCACATGTTATTTTAAGTGGGTGGTGAACTAAACTAAGAAGCAACGCTGGGATGTAACTAATTGGCTCCAAAGTGAGGTTCTTGAGCACCATGCTTTTCTCTCTCTGACATTAAAATTGATAATCAGAAATGAATTTATTTTTTGAAATGAACACAGTTTGAGTAAGATAAGCATTCTATGAAAACAAAATTTTGAAGATTTTGAGCATTCTACCTTGCTAATGACAATAGTGAATCCTTATTGGAAATCAGTTGCAAAATATATACTCAATAAATATTTAAGAGCTTGTATTTTTTGACCCAGGAACTCCTTATTATTGAAAATAATTTGGAAACTGTGCTTGACTTTTTAAACCATTTTACACAGACATATTTATTTATTTAATCTAGCAGTGTTTTTGACATTGGAATTGGGAAACAATGTACTGCCCAACACTGGGATATTAGTAAAATAAATTATGATATTCCCCTCAATTGAATACTGCATGGTCATTATAATTTGTATTTCAAAAGAGTGTAATAAAATAGAAGAAAATACTGGACTGAATGTCAATATTATGACATAGTATGAGTGTGTTTCATGTTTGGTAATTGCAATCATTGTTGCTTTTGTTGTGGTCATCCATTTACAATGCTTGGTGTCGGTTTATTTATCTCTTGTAAAAATAAAATACAGTGTCTGTGTGTGAAAAAAAATAGAAGAAAAGTTAACCTTTGATAATATGTATCTTAGATTGACTGTTCCCAGAAACAGACCCTGAGATAAGGATTTGTCCCAGTTGTTTGTTTGAGAAATGATAACAGGGAGCACAGTAAGAGGTGCCAAGAATTGAGGTAGACAATAAGGAAGCCACTAAAAATAATGGTTGGTAAACAATTTGTCACTATGGGAAACTGAAGCTCAGTCCTACTGAAGATTTCTTAGAGATACACAAAGTGTGCTTCAGAGTTGTTCCATCCGAGGGACCAGTAAGCTGGTGTCCATCTCTGCCCTCCAGCTCTGTCACTAGTGGAGGTCTCTTCTCAGGGGTATTAACTCTACAGCACTTATGGCATATTTGGTGCATGACATACATTCTAGAAGCTATAGACAGACCCAACTTCAGTGGGAAGCTCTGGGCTTGGCATGCGCAAAAATGTTATGACAGGCAGCATGTTCCACATCATACGGGAAAAGAATATTGTTGTGTTCAAATTCTGATAATGATTTTTTGTAAATCTTCACTAAGAACATGCCTTTTCTTGTATCAGAACCCTTAAATATAAGAGAATTTATGTGAGGATATTTTGTAAATGATCACAACAATAATGATTATTATTGTGAGAGTGGTTATTCATTATGCACTTACTATCTGGGAACTATTATGATTTTTTTTTTGTCCAGGTAATATTGCTAGAAGATAGTGGTGCCACAATTCAATGTTAAGCAACCTGGTTTCAAGAAGATAATTTTAACAAATATGTTATACTATATAATCCTGCCATCGTGTAGGTAAAGAGAATTCCCACAAATTAGAAAAATAGGGAAGCAACAAGAGTGTGTATATATTAGATCAATGAACGATACCCATGTAAGGAAACAGTAAAAGAAATGTAATGTGTTACAAAATACAAAATGTGCTTGTATGGTGGAGGTTATAGGGACTTTGCTTCCTTTCCTCCTTTTGATTAATTGAGAGGTCATGTGTTTGTCTATGAAAAAACTGTTGACTCTTTTCAACTGGTGATGAGGAGAGGTGAAACAATCCTTGAAGACCTGAAAATGCTGAATCCTGATTCTGCAGTTGAGCAGACTCATAGTGTTCAGACTTTGTCAGTCTCCAGAGGACAGAGAGAGACAAGATAAGTATTAGAGTTTCTGGGTGCCGTGTTCTTTGAGGGCATCTGCCTTTATAAGAAAAATAGATTCTGGCTCAGGGGCAGTCATTATCACACTGTCCAACATCAAAAAGCCCCTCCTCCCTGCTCTGCCCCCAGCACCCCATTGATCCTGGACATTGCTGGGTGCTCTTGGACTCTTCCCAGCATCTGCTCAGCTTCTGAGCCCCTCCAACCCTCACTTTGCTTCTACAGGTCACATTAAATCCAAATTATGGAATTCCTTTAGGCAGAACTTTTTCAAAGAGTTGAAGCCAAGATAAAAGTTAATGAATTCCGGCAAAGGCAAAAGACTTCTGGATAGATGTTTTACCCTTTTTATTCATTGAGCTCATGCAGTTTTTGTTTTCTCAATTTTCTCTTTGTGAAACTCTCTGTTTCACCAATGTTTCCAAAATTAATTTTGACCTTCTGGCAACATTTTAATTTCACATGCCTCAGTAGATTCTCTTTGTTCAAAAACTTATTCCATATATTCATTATTCTTTTTAGAAAATAACATTATCTTGCACAACATAAGTATTCATTATATGTTTAATTACACTGAGAACTGCACGTAGAGGCATTAGCTAGGTACAAGGGAAGCAATGCTTGTCTATGAGGGAGCTGACCTGGATTCAGGAATGACTCTGTTATTTTTCACGGGTTCACTTCAGTGTGGGGCTGCTCCAAGCTGGAGGTCTGGTCTCATCAGAAACTACCTGAAACTAACACATTGTAAATCAAATATACTTCAATAAATAAATAAATTTATATAATATATATATGTATGTGGGCATACACACACACACACACACACACAGAGACACCAAAAAAAAGCACAAAGAGAGTCATGGTCAAATAAATTTTGGGGAAATAATTATACCCCTTTTCTTGAAGACAGTTCAGTAGTGCTCTGGGTACCCCATCAAACTCTTTGCACCCACTCCTCTGATTTGCCCCTTACACAGGCTCTATCAGAAGTCCTACGTGACCATCCTTCTGGGATGCTGTACAGGAAGCAGCATAAGGTGCCAAGGCTTTTAGGACATACTTTGCTGCAAGTCATTCCCATTTACTATCAATATCCAATTTAAACGTAAATATTCAATAGCTCCATGTGGCTGGTGCCTATGTTATTGCACAGCAGAGATCTAAACAAATATCTGTGATGAGTATTCTTTGGTTGCTCCCTGGATTGAAGGAGGCAAGGAAGAGCCTGCTCCTGTCTCCATGGATTGATACACTTTCAAGGAAGGGGGTGGGCGGAGGAGGAGGAAGAGTTAGCCTTTCATCCTTTCTTCTCTACAGCAGTGCTACCATGGTCAAAATGTACAGTTTCGTAGAGAATTCAACGTGAGTCCAAATACACCTGAACTTTCATCAAGTGCCTGTTGATGTGTATAATTTGCAGGCTCCATACATGCAGAAGAGCACAGGGTAATCTGGCTGTGCTTATGACCTAAGCTTTAGGGTGTGATCGCTATTGCCTGTGAGCACCTTGCCTTTCCACCTTCTTCCTATGGTTTCTGCTGCACATCAGCTATTACTTGCCAATAGACAGGCCTCGTAAGAGTAAAAATAATCAGACCAACTGTAGTTATGGTAAGAACACTTATTTGGGGTCACCATAATCTTGAGGACCCATATAATGATAGAGAAAAAAGGAGCCTTTGTGTGATTGAGTCTCACCACCTCACTTTACAGTTGAGAAGGGAAATGAAAAGAGAATAAATTACTTTTCCAAATTCACACAATATAATGATATGTGTACTCTAGAGTGTCCTGGAATCAAGCAGGATAAACTTGAGCTCTGAAAGTGCACTCTCTCTCTCTCTCTCTCTCTCTCTCTCTCTCTGCAGGAGGATTTTCTCCAACAATTTGAAAAAGCATAGGGAATACTCTGGATGAAATATGAAGTGCATGACAGTTCCTTCTGTCATCTTTAAGATAAATATTTTTTATGACATTAGCTGGTCCACTGAAAAAATTTTAGGCTTCCTCCATTCTACTACTATGTTAAAGAAAAGAAGGAGGGAAAATAGAAATTACTGGTTACAATACTACTATTATAACTACTAGTTTCCACTACTACTTAATGAGAAATCCTTTCTATAAATTATATTATTTAACTCTCTTGACAACATTGTGAGATAGGTATTGTTATCTCCAATAACCCCAGTAAGGAAACAAAGAGAGAGGAAGGTAAAGTAGTTTATTCATGTTCCTACAACTGGTAAGTAGTTATGTTGGGATTTGATCTCCAAGATAAACATTTCCAAAGCTCATCATTTTCCCATAGTGTGTGGTAAGTCTGAGTATCTGAAAATACCCTCACTTCAGATCTTTCCCTTCTCTTTCCTCCTCTTTATAATTTTATAGAGTGTTAGCCTATCTTTGGAAATATGGAAAACTAGTCCTTCTTAACATTTTAATACTGACTAAAAAAGTAGATTTCCAATTTCAAAGGATTAATTGAATACAATTTCTTTAAAAAGAGTGGAGTGAAAAGAGCATCAGAATAGGAGTCAGGTGACCTGCATTTCCTTTTCAGCTCTGTTTCTAACTCAAATCATAGAGCAGGAACTACTTGTTCTTACTGTACAATATCACAATATCAGGTTTTGGCAGGATCTGTGATCTCACTTGGAAGCAGAATTGGGCACACAGTAATCAAAATCACCTAGGGATGCTTTTTTATTTTCCCCCAGTATATTATACCTACATTTGTCCATTCGCTAAGCCTCAAGTTATGACAGAATATCAAGGGTGGTGGTGTGGAAACTGACATGTACATTTTAAAACAGTCCCTACGGAATTTTAATTTATCACATTCCTCTTTGAAGAGATGATCACCAAAGTCCATTAGATGTAGGTTAAGTGACGTTTGAGAATAGGCAAATATGAAATCGGTGAGACTTCTACCAAGTTCCTTTTTTTTTTTTTTTGAAATTTGAACACTGGATGTTTAACCAAGTTCCCTTTTAACAAGTCACCATTCACTTTACCAAACTACACTGCAATGTATTCATCGTATAATACATCACACACTCATGTACTAACCCCTCTCTGACCAATAACATGTGCCAGATCCCCAAAGATAATTCTCTGCACTCAGAGGATTTATTTGAAGCCTACGAAGTGCTAGATGTAATTCTGAAATTCTCTCAAGGCACCTGTAAAACCTTTTCTTTTTCCTCAAAGCAAAGATTATTGAAAAAGGTCACTTAACCATTTTCTTGTAGAGGAGGCATGCATAAATCCATACCAGTCCCCAAGGAAATAAATGTCTTGCCTGTTATATTGGGAAGACATGAAATTGAGTTGAAATCTAAGGCGTATCTTGAATTCAGGCTTTATATTTAAAGTGAAAATCTGCATTCAAAATAAAAACATTAGACTAAAATATGTGTTTGGGAGGATGTAAATGTTGTATAAAGAATAATAAAAATAAAAAGCAGGGCAGGGCTCATTCAAAATTTATGACAGTTTATTTTGGTAAATCCACTAGATGGAATATAATATATTCATAAAATTGTAGCTATTAACTATATAATGCATAATATATAATATTATATATAATATATAACTAAAGTATAATAATATATTTAAAAATCTTACAACATAAAAATACATAAAAAAGCAGGACATAAAATTTTTACCATTTGAATAAAATTAGCTTGAAATATACACATGAAAATTATGTATACATATGGCTAATTTATTAAATATGAACTATAAGCCTGGAACTGTACCTTATATTTATTATCTCATTTAAATCTCAAAACAACACTTACATAAGTATTATTTTTTCATGTTCAGTGAGAAAACTCACTTATTTAAAATGACTCAACTTTTTGTTTTCATGCCTGTAAGATGGTTAATTTTATGTGCCAACTTGGCCTAGTACCCAGATATGTGGTCAAATACTATTTTAGATTTTTCTGTGAATATATATTTTTGGAGAGATTAACATTTAAATCACAGAGTTTAAGAGAAGCCAAGTGCCCTTCATCTTGTGGATTGACCTCATTCAATCAATGAAGGTCTTACAAAAAGACTGACCTCCCCTGAAGAAGAGGGAATTCTTACAGCAGATGGCTTTGAACTCAAACTGTAGCCCTTCCCAAGGTCTCCAGCTGACCAGTCTAACCTGCAGATTTTGGATTTGCCAACCTCCACATCAGTGAGCCAATTCCTTACACAAAATCTCTCTCTGTCTCTCAGTATAGATAGATAGATATTAATGGATAGATAGATATAAGTGTAGTTAGATAGATAGATACATAGGTAGATATAGATACACATGTACATATCATATCTATCTATATCTATATGATGTCTATATATTATATACACATCGATATATGTGTGTTATATACCCACATCCTATTCTGTTTCTCTGGGAAACAGTGACTACTATAGATTTTGTTTCAGAGAGTGGTTCTAGAGGAACATAATCTTAAGAATGAGTTTTCTAAATTGATTTTAGTTTTTCTGGAATTGTTTTTCTAATCTGATTAAATTTAAAGTCACTAATGACTCTATTTCCTGTAGTAAAGAGGACACTGATCGTCCATGATATGATGTGACCATAGAGGTAAGCAAGGTATCACCATAATATTCATAATCAAACACTTATAAAAGGCAAGGTTCTGTGTGGCCATGTACTGTACATGATAACTTTGAAAATTTTTATCAAAATAATGAGTATAATGAAATTGCCTAGTTGCTCCTATATCACTAGATAAAGTAGGGGAAAAAAGGATGAGCTCAAGAATTCTAATTTCCAGTTGAAGTGCTGTATAAATGATCTGAAAACTTCTGTCTATGCTGAAAGAGACCCTTATCTACTATAGTTGCAGAGCTGAGATTTCTGAAAAACCAAAACCAGAAACTCATTCTGTGAGTGGCTGAATTACAACACAAATTGAATTCCCAACCTCACTGCATGTCTACTGTTAAAGTGCGGTCAATGATTGGGAAAGAATGGAATCCTGGATGTTGGAATGGGAATGTATGGGAAGATTCATATGATACTGGGGACATTGAACCCCCAAATTCCGATAAGTCTTCTTTGCCAGTAGCTGATCCACCCCATCTGTGGAGATTTATCCTGCTTTGTCTGAGGAAACAACAATGGCCTCCCCTGAAATAGTACCTTTCAAGACACCACTGATTCTCCTCAGGAATCACCCTCACCACCTCTCTTTGCTTCTAGACCTATAACTAGACTCAGCCAGACCTATAACAAGCCCCAGCAGGCTTCAAAAGATGAAGTAGAAATTATGACCCATGAGGATAATGATAGAAGGAACATAAAGTTGTATCTGCTGAATTTATGAACATGGGCCCCCTAAGCAGACATTCTCAATTTAATGTTGCAGCTCAGGTTGTTAGAAAGGGCTCCAACAGTTTGGTTGGATGTTAAAACATGGATCAAACTTGAAATGCTAGACCTGCCTTGGTATAGTGTGAGAGGAAGGAATTCAAAGGTTTAGGGAGATTGGAATGTCAGGGTAAATTTGTTACATAAGACCTACTCACCCACCTGGGAGTGTCCAGAGGACATATCTGTTACCAATATTGTGAGGACTAAATTTGTGAGGGAAGACCCAGTATCCTTTAAGAGCTCTGGGATCACTCTTTTCTGAAGACCCAAAATTGCAGCAGGAATTGCTGTCACTAAATGCAATGGAAGACTTAATGCAATGAAAATCATTGGATCCCGTGGTAGCAGGGCCAAATGGTGGCATCCACTGACAAAGGCATGATGGAGATAGTTATCCCAGCAGACAGCAGAGTCAAAGCAGTGATCAAAGAAATCTGGCTCACCAAGACCTGTGGTGTTAGCTAGGTGATCATGATGTTCCTATAAGTGAAATAGATGAGAAACCTACAAATTCTTACCTTATCTGCATAAAGTGAAAGAATTCTGGGTCAAGTGAACAAAACTCTAATTTGAATCATAAAAATAGAGTCATGGCCCCTCAAGTCAATTCCCAAACTTCATCCAGTTTGCAGACCCAGAGGCCCTTGTATAAAGGGAAGGTGGAGTCCACTTGAGGAAGGACTCTGTACCCTGTCAAAAATTTATACTCTTCATCATTCTGTCAGTCTTACCCAAAGGGAGCCATGGTCTTTTATCATGGTGACTCTGTACTGGGGATAAAGATATAATCAGACCTTTCAGAGATTACTGAATAATGACTCTGAACTGAGACTAATTTCAGGGGATACAACACATCACTGTAGCCCACACTGCAGTCAGAGTAGGGACTTGTGGAGGTCAGGTGATCAATGAGGTTTTAGCTCAGGTCCATCTTACAATGGATCCAGTGAGTCAATGAATCCATCCTGTGCTTATTTCTCCAGTTCTGGAATGCGTACCTTGAATAGACACACTGAGCAATTGGCAGAATCCCTACATTTGTTCCCTGACCTATGGAGTGAAAGCTATATGATAGGAAAGACCAAGTAAAGCCATTAGAACTGCCTCTCCTAGGAGAAATCGTACACCAAAAGCAACATCTCATTTATGAGATTAGCGCCACCATCAAGGACTTGAAGGATACAGGGGTAGTGTTTCCTATGATATACCCATTCAGCTTGTCTATTTGGATTGTGCAGAAAATAGACGGATCTTGGAGAATGAGAGTGGATTAGCATAAGCTAAACAAAGTGGTGACTCCAACTGCAGTTACTGTACCAGATGTGGTTTCATTGCTAAGGCAAATTAACATGTCTCTTGGTACCTGGTGTCTAGCTATCCATCTGGCAAATGTCTTTTTCTCCACACCTGTTAGAAAAGACTATCAGAAGTGGTTTTCTTTCAGCTGGCAAGGCCAGCAATACACCTTTACTGTCTGACATCAGCGGTGCATCAACTTTTTAGCCTTATGTTATAGTTTAGTTATCAGGGATTTTGATTGCCTTTCCCTTCCACAAGATATCACATGGGTCCATTACGTTGTTGATGTGCTGGTTGGACATAGTGAGAAAAAAGTAGCAACTGTTCTAGACTTATTGGTAATGGATTTGCATCTCAGAAGATGGGAAATAAACCTGACAAAAATTCAAGGACCTTCTACCCAGTGAAATTTCTAAAGGCCCAGGGGCTTGAGAAAGTTGATAGCCCTTCTAAGGTGAGGGATACATTGTTGAATCTGACTTCCCCTACAAATGAAAAGGTGACACAGTACCCTGTGAGCATCTATGGATTTCTGAGGCCACATATTCCTCATGTGAGTGTGTTATCCTGGCTCATTTACCAAGTACCTGTAAAGCTGCTAGTTTTGATTCGATCCCAAAACAAGAGGAAGTTCTGCCACTGGTCCAAATTACTGTACAAGCTGCTCTGCCAAGTAGACATATGTTACAGCAGATCCAATGGGGCTTGAAGTGTAGTGGCAGATAGGGATGCTGTTGAAAATCTTTAACAGTTCCTTAAAGCTGATCCACAGCAAAGGCCCCTAGGATTTTGGAGCAAAGACTTATCCTTTTCTGTGGATAACTCCACTTCTTTTGAAAGAACAAAAAACAGCTCTCCGTGTTTTGAAACAGTGTTTTCAAACTGACAGCTGTTTTCTGAAATGGATCTTGGCCTGCTACTGAGCCTTAGTAGAGACTGAATGATGAGAAGACTACTGAATCAAGTGATAACCATGGTCCACCAAGTTCCCATGCGACCTGAGCTGCTCGTCATGGACTGGATGTTACCTGACCCACCAAGCCATAAAGCTGGGCATGCACAGTAGCACTTTGTCATCAGATGAAGAGCTATGTGTGTAATCGGGCCCAAGCAGAGCAGGAAGGTACAAGTAAGTTACATGAAGAAGAAATGCCGATGGTCCTCACTTCTCTCTCCCAGCCTGCACTCATGGCCCCATGGGGAGTTCCCTAAGATCAGTTGACAGAGGAAGAAAACATGTGGGCATTGTTTACAGATGGCTCCATGTAATATGCAGACACCACCCAGAAGTGGACAGCTGCAGCCCTGCAGCATCTCTCTGGGACATCCCAGAAGGACAGTGATAAAGGGAAATCCTCTTAGTGGGCAGAACTTCAGGCAGGGGGCCTGATGCACCTTGATATTCATTCAACTTGGAAGGCCAGACATACATATACACCAATTCTTGGGTGGTGGTCAATGGCTGGATGGTCAGAGACTTGGAAGTCACATGACTAGAAAATTAGTGATGAGATCTGGGTAAAACGCATATGGATAGCCCTCTCTGAATGAGGAAAAGTGGGAAGATATTTGTGTCCCACGTGAATGCTTACCCAAGGGTGACCTTAAGAGGGGAATTTTAATACCAAGTGAATAGGCTGACTCATTCTGTGGATACCAGTCATTCTTTTTCCCCAGCTACCCTTGTCATTACCCAGTGGGCACATGGGTAAAGTGACCATGGTTGCAGGGATAGAGGTTTTACAAGGGCGCAGATACAGAGTTCCACGCATCATGGCCACCACTGAATGCCCAGTCCACCAGCAGCAGAAACCAACACTATAATTAGTCAGCAATCTGATAACAGGTGGATGACACTGGGCCACTTCTATAACAGAAAGGGCAGTGTCTTGTTTTACAGTAATAGGTACTCTCTCAGGATCAGATTTACCTTTCCCATATGCAGTGTTTGTTCAGTTACTTGGGGGTTACTAGTATTCACTTTATCCTCTGAGCAAGGAAAGTAAGGTGCAGAGAGGATAACCAAATTGCACTTTGTTACCTGGATGCTCACAGCAATATTTTAGCTTTCTTGTCAACTTTCCAACTATTTCTCATTTACCTGTCTCTTCACAGAATAATCATACTGTTTGCCCCCTTTGAAGGTGTATATTAGGTTTACTATCAACCAGGAGTAATAATCCCTCATTACTCTTATTTTTCAGAATTTTCAAGCCATTCTTGTAAGGATTTTATAAGGATCTTGAAAAAAAAGTTTTACTTCAAAAAATATGTTGGGGGCTTCCCTGGTGGCGCAGTGGTTGGGAGTCCACCTGCCGATGCAGGGGATGCGGGTTCATGCCCGGGTCCAGGAAGATCTCACATGCCGCAGAGTGGCTAGGCCCATGAGCCATGGCCGCTGAGCCTGCGCATCCGGAGCCTGTGCTCTGCAACGGGAGAGGCCACAACAGTGAGAGGCCTGTGTACCGCAAAAAAAAAAAAAAAAAAAAAAAAAAAAAAAAAGTTGGTAATTTTTTCAAATTAGCATTAAATTTATATGTTAGCAAATATCATTTAAATGGTTATTTTTCTTTAAATAAGGTAAGACTTCCTATTTGTTGAAGTCTTTGTATTTTTGTGATTATGCCACTCATTACCATTTTCAATATAGACCTAACTTCAACATAGATCTGGTGTCTAGTAAGTTAGGTCTAGTTCCCCATCACTTCTTCATACTGTTAAGCCTGATGCAAGTGTGTTTTTTTCTTTCATTATTTCTTCCAACTAGTTAGTAAGAAAATATTTATTTCTATATATTAAATTTACAAACAATGGTTCTGAGTTTTTTTGATCATTTGAACATTTAAATGAGTTTTTTTCAATTGAATCTCAGAGATGTTCCACATATAAGGTTAAAACTCTGATTTCGCTGTTGTTTTGTTTCATTTTTTTCAAGTGTATTATTTCTTTCTTGTGTAATTGTATTTACTTGCAACTGAAGAATCTGCAGAAATAACAGTGGTGCTAATGGAAACCATGTCTTCTTAGAACATGAATGATCCTGGGGCAGGATCCCTGGGCTGGCTCAGACCCCTCACTCCTTGGGGGGAACCTCTACAATTGTGATTATCCTCCTTTCTGTGGGTCACTTACTCAGTGGTGTGGGTCCTGGTTATACCGTATATCTGACCCTACTATCCATCTCGCTGTGTTTTCTTCTTTATATCTTTATGTTTTGTAGCTAGTTGCTGATGTAATAACAATGATCTTATATGCATTGTATTTATATCTCTTTCATTAAACATTTTCTATATTTTCTTTCCATAAATAAAAAAGTGTCCACTTTGTTTCTGCCACTCACTTTCTTCATCTCCAAATTTTAGATGATTACAGTGTTTGTGTGTGTGTGTGTCTGTCTCTGTGTGTGTGTTAAGGTTTATGCCTTTAAATATTCTCAATTATTTTTTTTCCTTCAAGTAAGTTTTTTGACCTGTTCATAAAACATGAGGAAATTTCATACTTACACAACTACGTACCTTCTCTCCCTCATCAACTTCTGTTAGTTATATAATTTCTATGACACTAAAGTTTTTAGCATTCAAATTTTATATTAAAGTCATAATTCCACATTTGTTTTAGTCTTTGTTCCATAGTGAATGGAATCAACGCTCAGAACTAACCCTTCAATATCATTTCTCCATCCATCTTTTGTCTGGCTCAAGTTCATTCCAATGTATTTCCCTTAAAAAGACCCCATTGGAAATCTTTATTCTGATCTTGGGAATTCTAAATGATGTGTGTCAAGTGCCTTCATTCTTAAATCCCTTTATAACTCGTATAAAATTCTTGGGACATTTTTGTTCATATAAGAATTAGGAACGGCTCTACTGTTTTCTACCATTGCTAGAAATGCTAGCTTAAAACATTCCTTATTTAATTTACAGTTCAGTAATTTATTAGGATATGTTTCAGGGTTAATCATTCTGTCAATTTTTCCCAGAACTCAATGCATTCTTTAATATTTAAAAGCAAATTTTCTTTTATATCTGGGAAAAATATTAAATGATACCTTCATTTTTTTCTGTTTCTTTTGTCCTCTTCAGAAACAACTAGTTTTCTTCAGAAACAGCTATTATAAGAATCTGTCTTCTATAGGTATTATTATTTCAATTCCACAATGTATTATCATTTCAGTTACTTTTTTTTTTGATTTATAACAAATTTAATCAGTTATACATATACATATGTTTCCGTTACTTTTAAACTCTTTTAACCCTTTGCTTATTTTTCTTAATCCTGTGCTTTATATAGAAGTCTTCATTTTTCTGTAATATTGTAAAATCCATCCCCCCTATATACTATATCCAAAATTATCTTTATTTGTATATTCATTTTACTTTTTCATTTCACTTTTTTAGTTTAATTTAGCTTTGTTTTGTTTTGTTTTTTAGTTCTGCTACTCAAGTCCTTCTTTTGTTTCACAACTTTCCTCCTTCAATGTTTTTTGTAAGCTTTGAGTCCTTATTTTTTCTAGGAGAGTACTTCATTAAAGTTTTTTTTTTCCTTTTATTTTATAGTCATGGCAACAGTTTTCATCCACTTCATGGCAGCATTTTTCTTTTTTTCTTTTCTGGCAAATGTCTCTACATATGTGTGTAAATTTTAATGTCTTTTTCTAAATCCAGTACTTATTTTTATTATTATCATTCATCTTGAATCAGATGAGATATACTGAACCACATTTGCAGGAGGTACATATGAAAATCCAATACGAGGGTCCAGGCTAATAGGTTTAAGTTGTCTGTGTAAGTGAGCCATTAGTTAGCTGAGCAGAGCAGCTGGAGGTCTCTACATAATTCATTGTGTTTCTCACTGCCCACTGCACCCTTTACCTAAAGGCTACCTTTTCTAAGTATCACTTGGTTCTACACTGCCTCCTATGTTCCCATCTCCTGCACTTATTCCTGGTGCCAAACTAGCTCTATGAAAGCTTTCATTCCCATTTTTCAAAATGAGCTTCTAAGTGTTGTTCTTCAGCATATCCCCAGACTTTGTACCACCTGGGAAGCCATGACAGCACTTTTCATTTTGTTCTCCAGTATGTTACATACCTTGTGGCTTCCAGTTTCAAGAAAAAGTAATGTTCTGCTATTGCTTTTCTTTCTCCCTATTGTTTTTGTATCATACCTGGGAAGAAAATTAGAGAGAGCTGATTTTGATGTTTTAAAATCTGTAGCCTGTTAGTTTTACTATCATTTGAGTCTAGTCATACTTCAAAAATTCAACATTCCTAAAATGTAAGTTTAGCAAATATATTTCTATAGACTTAAAGATTTTATTAGTTTGTGGAAATTTGGAGACAATGATAAAATATCTAACTTTTTGGAAGACTTACATATTGTTACTTGTAGTGTGCCTAATTTTTTTTTTGCTTTATAACAAATTTAATCAGTTATACATATACATATGTTTCCATATCCCCTCCCTTTTGCGTCTCCCTCCCACCCTCCCTATCCCACCCCTCCAGGCGGTCACAAAGCACCGAGCTGATCTCCCTGTGCTATGCGGCTGCTTCCCACTAGCTATCTACCTTACGTTTGGTAGTGTATATATGTCCATGCCGCTCTTTCACTTTGTCACAGCTTACCCTTCCCCCTCCCCATATCCTCAAGTCCATTCTCTAGTAGGTCTGTGTCTTTATTCCTGTCTTACCCCTATGTTCTTCATGACATTTTTTTTTCTTAAATTCCATATATATGTGTTAGCATACAGTATTTGTCTTTCTCTTTCTGACTTACTTCACTCTGTATGACAGACTCTAGGTCTATCCACCTCATTACAAATAGCTCAATTTCATTTCTTTTTATGGCTGAGTAATATTCCATTGTATATATGTGCCACATCTTCTTTTTATAAGAGTAGAAAAAATCAATAGACTAAACAAATAAATAAAATAGCAAGAAAATGTCAGGTAGTCAAAAGTGCTGTAATGAAAATAAACCCTGTTAAAGTGACAAGATTAGTTTATATTGGATGTTTTGAGAAGCTGTCATCAAAAAGTAGGTATTTGAAGTGAGTATTAAATGCTGAGAATGAGGCAATTATATGAAGATTTGGGGACAGAGCATTCTAGAAATAGGGCACAGCAGTTCTCATGTTGTAAAATGTGACAGACTAGGATGCTGGCTGATATCACCTGGAGCCAGGTAGAGATTTTTTGTTTTGTTGTTTTGTTTTGTTTTGTCTGTATTGGGTCTTCATTTCTGTGCAAGGGCTTTCTCTAGTTGTGGCAAGCGAGGGCCACTCTTCATCGCGGTGCACAGGCCTCTCACTATTGCGGCCTCTCTTGTTGCGGAGCACAGGCTCCAGACACGCAGACTCAGTAGTTGTGGCTCACGGGCCTAGTTGCTCCGTGGCATGTGGTATCTTCCAAAACCAGGGCTCGAACCCGTGTCCCCTGCATTGGCAAGCAGATTCTCAACCACTGCACCACCAGGGAAGCCCCCAGGTAGAGTCTTAAAGTCCAGAAAAAGAGCATGGATTTCATTAAAGTGCACTATAGGGGATTTTTTGAGATATAATTGACATATACTATTAGATTAGTTTCAGGTGTACAACATAATCTTTCGATATTGGTATGTATTTTGAAATGTTCACCACAATAAATCCAGTTAACATCTGTCACCAGACATAGTTAACAGAGTATTTTTCTTGTGATGTGAACTTTTAAGACCTACTCTCTTAGCACCTTTCAAATACACAATACAGTGTTATTAACTATAGTCACCATGCTCTACATCCCTATGAATTATTTGTTTTATAACTGGAAGTTTTGACCCCCTCCACCCATTGATAAAGGAAAAAAATATTTTTTATAATGAAATCAGATGTCTTTGACTCACATTTCCCTTTTGAATGGTATACTGCATGAGAATACAAACCCACTTAATTCACCAGGTACCAAAAGGTTTCCCCACATACAGATTTGTGAAATTTGAGATATAATTCAAATGTATGGATGCTCCCTGACTTCAAGTGTTTTTCCACTTAGAAGAATTTGAATTGTAAATGAGGAGTCTAAAAACTGCACTGATGTTGACCTAAACACATTATCATTCATGAAGACTTAGGTACATTGTCAAAGGGAGATGCTCTAGCCTGATGGATTACTTCTCTGAGGTAGATTCTCCCAAACAGTGACTGATTTAATTTTCACTACAACCTATTTGAAATAGTTATAAATATCTTCTATTTTCCAGTTAAAGAAACACACATTCAATGTTTAAGAACTTTGCCCAAGGTTACACAGCTAGTAAATGGCAGAGCACAACCAAACTCAGCTCTGCTCATCACCCAGCCTGGGAGCTTCCCCCAAGTACTGATCTACCACCTGAAAGGCAAGAGGTAGAGAGAATTGGGGGCAGGAAGTACCTTTCTGATTTGGCAAATCATTGCCCTATTAGTAGTTCTCTCTGGAAGCTATGCAAGTGGTATCTTGAGTTAGACCATTTATTTATCTCTGGCAGAGAGTAAGCTCCCTTTTCCCATAGCGGTACAGCCTCAGCATTCAGAACTGATAACAGCTCCTGGACACCTGAGCTGTTTTATATTTGCCAGGAGACGACAGCGTGAATGACTTGTAGCACCTTCAGAACCCTGATGAGTTCAAGGCCCAGAGTAGAGATTGCAGAGTGTAATTCCCATATAATTTAAGGAGAAGGGAAAACTAGACAAATCCCTGTTTCACTCTTTGAAGTTGTGCTATGAGAAATGAGTTTAGAAGTCTGAGAAGAAAAATTGTCTCATGGAGAGTGCTTCAAAGAGCTTTATTTAATTTTTCCTTCACTCTTTGGGGATTGAACTCCAACCCAACTCATTTTTAAAATTGGAATTTCTCTTCCATTTGGAGCAGGATTTAGCACAAGATAAAATTTGATGGTTCCTTCAAAGACACCAAATGTCTTAGACACAGGCCAGGGAAACTATTGCTGACTACTCATGTGCCATGGATCTTGTTCTTCCTTTTTGCCTTTTTGGTAACTTGGTGGTGGAAGTATAGGGGTTTTAGATCATTCAAATATGCTATTTTCTTTATTTCAAAATGCTGAATCCATTCAGCCCATCTCAAAGAGAGAGACAGATCATGCAGTGCTGCCTCAGTTTAGGCAGAAAACTTACTTGAAAGAAATTTATTTCAACATGAAGTTAGTGCCTCTCCTATGTCAAACCATCTGGTAGGATCTGAAATTCAAAGATAATAGGATCCTGGTCCTGTCCTTCCGAGGCTTACCTTCTCGTTGCAGGGACAGATGGGCAACTAAGTCCAGTATGCATTGGGCAAGGCTTCCCACACTTTCTTGAAATTTGAGGTCTCCCTGTTTTTCATCAGTTCTCCATCTTCTTAGGAAGGAGCCATAGATGAAGACCATGGCCACACATCAGAGGAGAGATTGGATGTACAGAGGTTTATGTGACATTATTAAGGGGTTCTTCATGGGCCAAGATTTGAGATGACCTGGATTTAAATTCTAATTCCTTTACATCCTGTCACTGTCACCTTGTGTGTAGTTCCAGTCTGAGTCCTCAGGGAGGTGAGAAGAGGCTGAAGGGAAGAGCACAGTCTTTGTGACGTGTTCCACCATGATGGTGGCTGGGACTCTTGGGTATGTGGTTGTCTGAAGGTGGCTTCACTCTCACCAGGTCCTTCCATGACTTTCTCAGTGATTCCATGGTGGAAAATTTCTGTTGTGAGTCATGTGATGTGGTGATGACTTTTCTTAGAGGGTTACACAGTAATTCTACAACCCACCTCTGCCCAGACCATTCTGAGGCAGCCCTGTCCCCCACTTCCTCAACACTCGCCCCCCCAAGGGAACTTGTCAAGAAAAGTCCCTTTAGAGTTGCATCCAGTTGGATCTTTCCCACATGCCTCAAATCAAGTTCACCCTTTTCACTGCTCTTTGTGGAAATGAATGCTCGTCCTAATACAGCCCCTTATCTCTTCCTTTTGCCATCTTCAGTCAATAGCTACAGTCTTCAGATTTCTCAAGTTTTAGCTCATTGGAGAAGAAAAACAGGTCTCAGATGAATTGTACAAGGATTCTAGTCATCATAAACATGAGCGAATTCACACAATCAAACAAACAACAATAATAACAGCAATGATAGATGTCAATATTTACTGCAAGCAAAATTAGATCAAAACATTGAAAGAGACCATAAGTGATACGGAAGACAAAGGCTAGCCCATATTCACAATTATTGTCCCTGAATTAAAGATGTCAAGAAATGGAACAAAGCTGTATTCAAAGATATAAAATGATAACTTCTTTTTTTCCTGGAATTAAGGAAGAACTGAATCTGATAATGCAAGAGTAGCAACGTGTTCCAAGGATGCTAGCACAGACATCTTTTTCTACAAATGTTGGGCTGTGTCACTAAGAGCAAACCTCTTGCCAAAAATTACCATAAAAAAACTGGATAAAAGACTATTTTTGTGTGTGTGTGTGTAGTATGCGGGCCTCTCACTGTTGTGGCCTCTCCCATTGTGGAGCACAGGCTCCAAATGCACAGGCTCAGCAGCCATGGCTCACGGGCCCAGCCGCTCCACGGCATGTGGGATCTTCCCAGACTGGGGCACGAACCCGTGTCCCCTGCATTGGCAGGCAGACTCTCAACCACTGCACCACCAGGGAAACCCAAGACTTTTTAAAAACAATTTTAAAAACCTAAAAATATGGTGAGGTAGTGCTAGAAAAAACTTTGTGTCAGAA
Source organism: Mesoplodon mirus (assembly GCF_964341445.2). Classification (NCBI taxonomy): domain Eukaryota; kingdom Metazoa; phylum Chordata; class Mammalia; order Artiodactyla; family Ziphiidae; genus Mesoplodon; species Mesoplodon mirus. Next base: position 103,741,371 of record NC_138984.1, on the reverse strand, counting down.
CATTAACTAAGGGTATACAGAGTTGTACCATGTGGTGTAAAAAGGGAGGGTTTTATTTATCTATTTTTGTAAGGTGGGGAAAAATTAGACGTCGCACACTAATATAAACACTTGTGTCACTACCACCAACCTGGAAGCACTGTTAAGACCATTTTCCTGAGGATCCACTTTTACACATTTCTGAATGATGCCTTGGGGACTAGTTTGGTTCCCCAGGACACCCAGGGGAAGAAAATCAGATAATATCAAAGATTAAATTATTTTTGTTCCCAATAAATAGCACCATTTTTCTCATCTCATGGCTACTGAGATTTTTCAGTAGCTGGAGACACTCACAAGTTGTAGGTTAGTCAAGTGAAGGAGCAAGAAAAAATATTTGCTCTGAAATAAACCATAATGGTGATGTGCAAGCTTAAAGAGTAAAAGAAAAATATTTTTTCTTCACATTTCCACCAGTTTATCACTGTGACTAGAAAACCCTTTCTCTTTTCATTATGGCACACTGCCTTCTTATTTGGAGAGACAACTTAGGCCAAAGACCTGGCAAAGTCCCTGGAATGTAGCGTGGGCCTGATCAATGACCATCACTTTCTCACCTTGAACGAATATACTGTATTTCATTTTTTAGGAAGAGGCATGGACTCATCTTACATACAAATCTTGACAGACTTAAAATACTTTTCCCAAATGTACACTCAACTCATATCTCTTTAATAAGACTAAGTCTCTTTAAAGAAGATGAAAAGAAAAAGCATGTGGAGAGTTATTCTGTAGGGAAGGATGAGGTAGGTGGTAAGGGGAGAGGACACCACGAAGTAAACCCTTTGTGGATACCTTCACTGCCCTCCTGCAAGAAAGTTGAGATGTAGCTTTTCCTATGATCACCCTGAATTTATATTGTGTCACTAATAGTGTGGCAATTCTTTCATTGAATTTATTCAGCCTTTTGTTCATGCAATTTGGTGGATGAAAGAAATAAAACAGGGACCAAACTATAGTCATTTATTTGATGAATTTAAGGAGTAAACAAATAGACAAATATAGTATTTTTTGATAAAGAGAAACGAAGCTTGAGTTGAGATGAGCACAGGGGAAGAGTTCCAACAAATTACCAGGCCACAGAGACTATAACATTTTCCAGAGATACATAGTAAGGGAGACCTGAAGAATGAGTTGGAATGATCTGGAGACAAAGGAGGAAAAACTCACCTAGACAGAGGACTGGTGTGTGTAAAGCCCAGCAGTAAAATGTATAGTGTAGCCTTCCAGGATTTCTTGCTTACTCAAAAGGTAGCAAAATATGCACACATCTCTTACCCTTCCTTTGTTCAATTAACAGTATATTCTGGATATCTGCCTGTACAGGTTCATTAATTTCCAACTGCTTAGGAGTCTACTCTGTGGATACAGTTGAATCTAGTCTGGATTGATCTCTTTCATGATTTCCGATTTTTGCTATTGCAAAAATTTCACTCTGAATAAGATAACAATGTTTCCCCAGTTCCTCATTTATCTTTACATGTGTTTTCAAGACCTTACATAAAATTGTTTGTTTACATCTAGTATTCTATTTTGGCTTGTGATACCTCATATGTTATATATAAATTTTTCATAAATATTTGGGTCTATTTCTGAACTTTCTATCTTGTTTCCTTGCTTTGATTTTCTATTCATTTGCCAGTACTACATTTTAAAATTGTTGAATCCTTATAGTATATTAATATCTCTTAAACTATATTTCCTTGTTGCCTTTTTACTTTCAGTGCTATTAAAGCCATACTTATTTGTTCAAGTTTTATATAGGATTTAGAATTAACATATAATTCTGGAAGTAAATCTTGGTATTTTCACTGACAGCATTAATTTATAAATTATCTAGAATTGACATCTTTATGAGACTGAGTCACTCTATTAAGAACATGTTATATATTTCTATTCATCAGGTCTACTTTTCTGTCCTTAGAAGTTTTGTTGTTGTTTTTAAAGTTTCTGTGTGTAGTAGTTTTTTGCACATTTCTTGTTATATTTATTCTTAGGCTTTTTTTTTCTGCTATTAAAGGTGAAGTCTTTTCTTCTATTATATATTATTAGTTATGTATACATATGAAGGCTACTGACCGTTGAATATTAACTCTATAACCTGCTATCCATTGAGTTAATTTACTGTGTTTAGTAGTTTTTTTCCTTGTTGAGTCTTCAGGGCTTTCCTGTTTTACAGTCACATAGTCTACAGATATTGTGTGTAGGGGGTTTGGGTGTGGGTGTGGGTGGGTCTATTTTAATCTTCTCCATACCACTTTTAATTCTCTAATATCTTTTGTTTGTCTGATAATGCCTCCAGTTAAAAGTTAAATAATAATTTTAGGAGTTAGGAGAGAGTGGGCATCTGTGTCTTGTTCCTGACTTTAAAAAGTGATAAAGTAACTAGGGTCTGTCCTTTCATTAAGCCATATTTGAGGTGTGTGTGTGTGTGTGTGTGTACACAACATGTTTAAATAGGTAATCCTCAATTTCTATCATATTACAGTTGTGGGTTATTTCTCAAGAATAAAGTCAAAAGTTGTTAATTTCTGTTTCTATTGAGAGGTTTATATAATTTCTATAATTAAATGAAACTATGTTACCAATTGTATTAACATATTTCTTGATAGTGAACCATCCTTGAATTCTTGAAATGGAGTTTCATATAATAAATTATTCTGTAGGTTTTCTTTTTGTGTTATCATCTCTTTATATTTTGAATCAATATTATATATTCTTCAGTAAAATAATTTAGTGATGGCCCTTTTAACCCTAAATCTGGAATAGTTTAAATATTATGAGTGATATGTTTGTTTGGTGTAATTCTGCTCTGAAACCATATGTTTTTGACATTCTTTTATCAATATACTGTGGTCAAAGCTTTCCACTTGCTGTATGTACTTGATTTACTTATTTTGGTGTAAATCAATCTATTTAGTTTCTTCTCTCATGAAGACATTTAGGTAAATGATAGTTTGTTAAAATGGCATCCACTTTATCCAGCTTCTCTTTATTTGCTTTGAGTTTGCAAAAAAGAAGTCTCCTATGTTTTTTATTCTGCTCTTCCTGTTTCAGTGATTATGTCTTTATTTTGTGTTTTATCTTTTTATCAGGAAAGTTATTCTTTATTAATTTTATATTGCTTCAAAAGTAAGTTACTTATTTATTAGCAGTTTTCTTATCAGCTTTTCCCTAAATGATTAATTTGTATTTTATCTTCAATTATTTCTTATTTTCTTCAGATTAATTTTGCTGTTATATTTCAACTTTTTTTCCTAAATTTCAATGAGATGCTTACTTCATTCACTTTCATTATTTCTTGTCTATTTATATGAATATTTAAAATAATATTTCCTCTGAGCATTTCTTTTGCTTCATTTTGGTTCTGAAATATAGTGTTCTCATTATCATTCTTTTTCTAGAAATTTTGCAATTTGGATTTATTTATCTTATGACTTGAGATTTGCTTGTGAGAGACTTAAAGTATTCATGAATATCAAATATTATATTTATAAATATAATGTAAGCATTATTATTTTAAACACATGAGAAAGCTTACTCTCTGCAGAGGAGATAATAGATTGGAGGGAAACAGGCTGTAAGGACCTCTTTACAGGACTTCCCTGGTGGCACAGTGGTTAAGACTCTGTGCTCCCAATGCGGGGGGCCCAGGTTCAATCTCTGGTCAGGGAACTAGATCGCACATGAATGCCACAACTAAGGAGCCCACCTGCTGCAACTAAGACCCAGCACAACCAAATAAAGAAATAAATACATACATATTAAAGAAAACATAGATAAAGTGAATATGGAAACATGTTTTTTAAAAAGAAACCTCTTTATATTTGAAGTTGTTTATGTTCAAAGATAAATTTTAGATTGCCTGAGATTGAGCAATTATGTATTCTAAACAAAGAAGTCAATAGTGAGAAGGAAACAAGCAAGTGGATTTGAGACATAAAAGGGGACTATAATAAAAAATTTCGGGGCTTCCCTAGTGGCACAGTGGTTGAGAATCTGCCTGCCAATGCAGGGGACGTAGGTTTGAGCCCTGGTCTGGGAGGATCCCACATGCCGCGGAGCAACTAGGCCCATGAGTCACAACTACTGAGCCTGCGCGTCTGGAGCCTGTGCTCCACGACAAGAGAGGCCGAGATAGTGAGAGGCCCGCGCACCGCGATGAAGAGTGGCCCCCGCTCGCCGCAACTAGAGAAAGCCCTCGCACAGAAACGAAGACCCAACACAGCCATAAATAAATAAATAAATTACTAAACTCCGACCTCAACATCTTCTTTAAAAAAAAAAAAATTTCATAGGGATTCATTGTAAGTGCTTCCTGAGGCTGAGAAAATTGTTAAGGCTATTGACATAAGATGAGGCAATAGCCTGGGTTGAGGAGCTACTCACTGAAGCAGAAACCAACAAATGACATAGGTTCAAAGGGAAAGACAAGAAGAGGCCTGACCTGTTAGATTTTAGGTGCCTGAGAAATATATATGCAGTGATGTTCTCGAGACAGCTGGATCCATAAAAGAGACCAGGGGTGAAGACAAATTTTAGAGTCATAATATTGAGGTGGTAATCTTCTATATGGAAATGGCTGAGGAAGGAAACTTAAGAAGATAGGATGGAAGAGAGATCCTGAGACTTCCAGGCATTTGGGGGATGAGCAGAGTATGTATAGCCTATGATGGGGGCAGAGAAGAAGGAGCCAGTCTCTCTTACCACTGCATGGTAAGTGCCTTGAAACAGGCACAGAATCTGCACTGTGGGAGGTGGATGGAAAAGTGTTCATTAAAAGAGCAATTAAGTGAGTGTGTAGGCAAAGCAATTTTCCAAAACCGAGACTTTTCCATTGCTTATGTATGTGCAACATTTTGCTTGTCCATTCATCTGTCTGTTGACATTTGCAATGCTTCTGCATTTTGGCTACTGTGAATAATGCTGCTATGAACATGTGTACACAAATATTTCCTAAATTTTTTTTTCCAAAACCAAGACCAATCACAAACACTGTTATGCTCATTTAATTAATGAGGAAATTGAACCACGAAATAAGAGGTGCTTAAGCCAGGACCTCCAGGATAGGACAAACCTCCATAGAACCCATGGTTCCATTGTTGCCAGAGTCCTTATCCAGCAGTAAAATACAGTCTCTCTCAGCCACTCTTGCTGTGCTTTAACACCCAGCCAGCGTGATCATTTTGACAGCTAGTTATTTAACAAGTTATCAGCAAGCAGGTAATAGCCCCTCAGCTCAGTCAAAACAGTCAAATGGGTTGTACATGTAGACATGGCCTTCCTTTGCCAAGATTGATGACATGGATAGGGATGAATCAGAAAATAGAACAATAGCACCCTGTATATGAAAGAAGTGGCAACTGTCTAAAGTGAAAAAACACACACTGTTTACTGAGTGGCAATTGCCACTGAAGGTTGGAATAGCTTTAAAAGAAAACCAAAATATTCTAACTTTACTCCAGGGATTGAAACATACAATTTTGGAAGTTTTTATGAAAAGGAAGAGAAAAAATTAAAAGGGAAGTTGAAGTCTTTAAAAAGAGATGTATGCGTCAGCTCCTATCCAAACACTATAGCCTTGACCTTGATCTAGACTTTGCTACTGTTTTATTTCATCTAGGAAAATAGCTTCAATGGCACTTCAAAAAATAATCCAAAAATTTTTTTTTCAAACAAGGTAGCAAGAAACCATCTGGCCAAAATTTTTACAAAACTGCATTCTTAATGCGAATCAAAATACATGTTTTAAAAATGTTTTATATCCATGACCCTGTGTTCTTACTTAGGAATGCAATACCTTTCCCTTCTCTCAGTCAAATAAAGGAACAAAAAAACACCCAACGCGTTGGACAAAGCTGCCTGATTAATTCCTGCCTGAGGGGCTGTTGTTTCTTTGACACAGATGTTAAGACTCATACTCTATCATTTATGTGACATTTTATCATTTTGCTCAGTGCAATTTATAACATTGTACTGTGATTTTTTTCCTAAGCTTTAACTATCATGTTGTTTGCTGTTGTTTTTCACTAATCCTTGATTTCCTCAGAAGTCTGTTCTCTGTATGAACACGGGCTGCTCTGCACGTTGAAAGGGCACACTTATTTGTTGGATGAATAACTGCTTTCTTCCTCTCCTCCCTCTGACTTCATTCCTGCCCCGCCCTTCTCTAAGCTCTGTTCTAAACAAATGGTTCACCGAATTTTCACTCAGCCCTCTGCATCAATTACTTCTGAGCGCTATTCCAGATCTTGGTCACCTCACCACGAGTTTTCCAATTAAGGCTGCTATTTTCTCTTTCCTTCTGTGCCCCCCAGAATTGCTGTCAGTTAAACAAAATGCAGAACCAGTGCGTGTTGGGCTGTTTAGTTTACTGATGTGGGAAATTCAATCTCAAAGTACAGTTCCAGTTTTAATTGCTAATATTAAGTGATTTTTTTAGTTTCTAATGAATACCTAATTAGAGCAAATGTTTTTCTCTCTAACAAGTAATTATAGCATTCCGAACACATTTACTCTAATTAAACAAAACAGTTTGACTAATTACAATGGCAAGGCAGGACACAATGTATTTTATCTTGAAGGTTCTTCCCTCAGAAATTCTCTTTAGGGAAAGAAATTTTCTTTCAGGCATTGTAAAGGCACCTCCTGGTGGTGCCAGTCACACGAAGGGAAGTGGTCCATCTGGAGCTTCAATACATTTCTCTGTATGGTAGAGGTGTCTCCATGGGGTTCTTCTCAACTCTTTGTTTCCCCATTGAAGGGGAACAAATTACTCCAGAGCACATGAGGTAGTTGCCCAAAAGAGCTGCTGGAATCTACAGACTCTAAGTTTCAGGTTAAAAATTTTAAATGATATACATTTTGCATTATACATTATAATAACAAATCTGTTTTGATTTTAATGAAAGAAATAATAGCTTGCTGCAACTCTTTGACATTCCAAAAGATAACCCACATTCTACTGAGGTTTTCTGGGCCCCTGGCACCACACAGTGGACTCGTGTGTTTGTGATTTTGGGGGCAGTATCTATGGTGTCTGAATGCAAAATTCATCCTCTTGGTAAATACTTAATGGTATGGGTCTCATTTGAATCATCACTGAAGGTAGCTAAACTTCAGTCTCCTATTAGAACTCTTATATATTGAGCTGTTACTGAAATTTGAAATTAGATCCTAAAATGTTACTACTGGTCTCTCTGTGCAGTATCCAGCAACATTACTGAGGAAACAGATAAATAGATATTTCACATATATCTCTGAAACCAAGCTGACCTGGTATCACTACTAGAGAGGTCGTGAAAGGAAATTCACACATAACCCTTCAAGGAGGCCAATCACAGGTACAGGGATCATATGAGTCACAAAGAATGATATAACTAGATATATTTATTGATGCTCATGTTATATAAAAATTTATCCTGAAGATATGTGACTGAAGGAAGATGAGCATGAAATGTGGTCTTGGGAGGATGCTTCTGGAGAAAATGGGTTTCACCAAATATCTGAGAATAAGCTTATAATCTGGCAAGAAAGAAAGTGTATTTACACCTAAGAATAGATTTGGAAGAAGGTAAAGAGATGAACTGACTATGGCATGGGAGAGCAACAAGCAGGGAGAATAAAACTGTGCAGAGGATTGAAATCCAAGATGAACATGGAAGAAAAGTAGGACATAAAGAACAAGAGAGAGTCCAGGTCTCAGCTTTGGAGGTTGTGCAAGGCATGCCTGTGTTTTATTGTGTTATTTGACCAGCACCCATCCATGAAATCAGTGAGTATTTAACCACTTTTTCCCAGGTGCCAGCTGCATGGGGCCATGCCATGTCCATAAACTGGTGTGATGTGAAGCAAGGGATCTGTCCCATAAAAGAGAAGCAGATTCATGCTGTAGGGGTTCAGAGACCACAGGTTGGCCTTGCTTCTCAGTTTCTTCTCCAGCTCAGTTCTGTCTTGTGACTCTGTTCAGGGCATCTTCATGCAAACTGCCTTCACTGCTCTCATTCTCTCCCTGTTTTTCTACAACCTCATCAACTTCTCAGACTGGTAGAAGCTTTCCCCAATGAAACAGAAAAATACTTGGCACATTTCTAAGGGCTTTCCAGGTATTAACTAATTCAATTTGCCCAAAGGTGAATCAGTTGTGAGTCACAGAGCCAGTAGCTGACATACAGAACTGTGCTTCCATAGCCTGTATACTTAAAATATACCCCACAGTGTCTCTTTGATGCCTTCTTTGTTGTCACGAAGTATCCCCAATTTATCCATATAGAAGGTTCTCCATCTCCTCTGAATTCATGAAGCATTCCTTATGGCTCTCATCAAATATTTGTCTCACCATCATTTTATATTGGGGGTTCTTGAGAGTGTGGCCCATGGGTGTTTTATATTTAGAGTAAATCAATAAATATGTGTAAAAGAATAAGTGATCCTATATCCAACCAAGAAATCTCCAAAATAGTCCCAGATTCCTGTTTGATTTTTTTTCTTTTTTTTTCATAATTTGGTCATTTTCTTGGTTTTTGAAATGATATAAGTATGTCTTTCTTGGCTAGTCTTGTTTTGAAGGTAAAATGCAGATTGCATACATGAGTGTTTTGTGTTTAATTTATCTTTGTATAACTTTCCTCATGTAGACAGGGATTATGCAAATCTTTGAAGTTTTTCTTTGGTCCCCTCCCAACTTCTCTTTTATGGTCCTCTCCTATGTCCTGGCATTTGAAATGGCCTCCATCCTGGTATCTGATCCAGACCTGCCTTTCTTAAAAGGCCCTGTGCTCAGTTCCCTTCAAAAAGCTAACTTTGAGGTTTTATTTTAGCAGAGTAGATGAATTTACACTAAACTATTAATGAATGCTCACTTATGCTTCCTATTATATTTGTTATTATTAAAATTGCTATCTTAAAGAGACATCAAATAACAATATTTGAACTTTTGCAAATAGTGACATTTTTTTAGCTGCAGTCTAATATTTCTCCTTGGTGCTCCAAACACTTTGTAAAATTCAAAAGGATTCAGGCATCTGAATCTTCCCTTTAATCAACGCAAACATTGTTCACTTAAAGCACTCATGAATCCTTTTCATAGATCTTAACTCAGAGGAACCTGCTTAATGCTCATTAAAACTTTAGCCTCTGTTTAGCTGTGTTGGCATACAGTGATTTTGCCCTCTAAGCTCTAAAGCTAGACAATTCATTTAATGTAATCAAGGTTTGAAGGATAGGCTTATAAGTAAACAAAAGGGAATTATCCTCCTACAGATTCCTTTTGCCTCCTGATACCATGCCATTTGCTTATCAGAATTCAGTTCCCTTCAGGATAGAATAAATTAGAATATGAACTGGGCAAATGTTAAAGCAAATAAAAGACATGAATTTTAAGGTGTAGACTTCAAGTAGCACAGAACCCAGATGAGCGCTCACCACTACCTGCATTACACTTAGGGACAGAAAAATAAAATTTACTCAACAATATTTTATTTGAGGGCAAAATTTCAACTCATCCAAACTCTGACATCCTGAAATTTGTTAAACCATCTTAGGTGAACTAGGTACTAGAATCATCTCAGGCAAGACATGTTGCTCTCTTCCTGCCTCAGTTTGCCACACTGTCCAGTGATGATACTGGTCTGTGAAGCTCCAAGATATTTTGCAATTCTGCACAATATTAATTCCAAATGAGATAGCTTCAGCTAGCTTGCCGTCAAATGCCACATTTTTATTTGCTTTCTGATTCCCCTTTTTTCATTTAATAAAAAAAGAGTTCATGAATCTTTTCCTATCTATTTGATAGTGGGAAATTATAGGCACTTGGAACTAGTTTTAAATTTAAATTATATTAAATTACATTTACTTTTCTCTCTTACTCCACCAGGGACATGTGCATGTAAAAATGTTTGCCTTCTTCCATCTGTGCTCTGCTGACTCATTAGGAAAATTCAGAAGTGAGAGTCTCCTCCTCCCCTGCTAATAATAGCAGAGGACTCTAACATAGATAGAAGAAATTATACAACAATTCAAAGGATTGTTGCATGTAGTATTTGATATTTATTTTCACAATTGTATTATGATGTAGGAAGCATCATTACCTATTTTACAAATAAGAAAATATGCTACAGTATAGGAACTTGAGCCACTCTACAAAACCTAAGGGTGTTATGGGTACAAGCAACCATGGTTGTATGCCTCCCCCACAATCACTTACCCTTGTCCTGCCTGCACACATGCACACACAAACACCCATACCTCACAAACATACAGAATGAAAAGCCAAGTAATATGGTGTCTGTATTTATGTAAGTCACCACCTCTAGAACAATTGTAAGAATTAAAACCTTACATAGCGCAGGAAGGTAGTAAAATCTCAACCAATGTAATTTTATTAATTTTGCCTCCTTTCTCATCTATGAATTCTACTGAAACAGAGAAGAACAAACTGACTCCCTATTGGATCTAGTCCTTGAACTCTAATCTTTGTGCCTTGTTGCCTGTCCTGAGTCATGCTGACTCTACACCTTTTGTAAAAGAATGTTGCCTAGAGCCTGAAATACACAGGAGAGACTATTCTCAGGGCTCTGACCTTTAAAGGTATAACGCTTTTCCATTAAACAGTTGTGAAACAGAGAATAACATTTGATTTGTTGGAGGTTTATAGGAACTTCTTGACCAGACTTATGTGGACGGCTGCAAGAGCAAAGGAATCAACGCAGCACCAAGAAGTTTACAACAACCAACCACACCCCCTTCACTCACAGGAAAAACAAAACCTGAATTACAACTCTGGGAAGATGGTTCTTTGGGACACTAGTCCACCATTTTCTTGGTCTGTTGTCTTTCTGAATAAAGTTGATATTCCTTGTCCCAACAGCTCATCTCTCGATTTATTGGTCTGTCCTATGGCAAGCAGTGTGAGCTTGGACTTAGCATCACTACCTCAGTGTGGTCGTAAGAACTATAAATGTAAGAGTGATGAATGCTTGATGCCCAGTTCATTCATTCTCTGGGAATGATGTTACATTCTTCCTTTACATGATTTCAGGGTCTCAGATCTGGATAATTCCTCCATCAAATAAGCAAGTCCTTGATAGTCCATTAATCATTTTGCTTAGACACTACTGCACTATAAAAAAAAAACAAAACCCAAATTTCAATAGCTTAAAACAGCAAAGGTTGACTCTTGTCCCCTGTACATGCTGAGATACTGTTCCATATCCCCTACGCCTTAGAGTCAGATTGAAGACAAAACCCCCATCTGGGACATATTTGTCTCAGGGCACAGGGGAAAAAGAGAGATGAAGGAACTATGCAACTGTTCTTCACGTTTCTGCTGAGGAATGGGTAACATTACTTCTGCTCCATTTTATTGGGCAAAGCAAGGCATTTGGCTTAGCCTCACATCAAGTGGCTGGGGAAGTATAATCATCACACAGGCAGAGAGAGTTGATATTTGAAAATAGTAATCTATCACAAAGTAGCATGTTTTAAACAATTTTTAATTGCTCTCATATAAGTGGATGACTGCAAACTTGGGCTCATCATTTGCTCATTTATTTATTTATACATTACACCTCAGGTGCCCATGGAAGGTGTTCGAGATACTGTGCTAGGTCTTGTAGGTAGTAAAGAGAAAAAGAAAGTGTCATCTACATGCAGCAAGAAATTTTTTGATAGAAAAAGAAAAAAATACTTTATTAGGGGGACTTCTGTGTATGTGTATATGTATGTGTTTGGAAGGTGGACACAGTGTCAAACACACACACACACATACATACACAAACACTTCTAAAAGTAGTGAGTGTTCATGTTTAGCCTTTTGAAGATCATAAGGGGAAGAGAGAAAAAAGCATGAACAAAGGCACATAGACCTCAAATGTATTCTATGTTCAGGGAATGTAAACGTCATAGAAGCAGAGGTCACATCTCATTCTGCTCACTTCTCTGTCTATACTCAACAGTTGGTCCTTGGAAATGAGAAAAGCAAGTGATCCAACATGTGGATGCACAGACTGAGAGCAGAAGTGAGTGTACAGTAATTCACACCAAAGACATCTGTAGGAAAACTGCTCCCAAATCGTGACAGCATTGCCTGCTCCGAGTCTCAGAGCATCAGAGGCCATGTGTCCAACACGAAGGTAAGGAGTCATTGGTGTCAGGGGGGAACAATCTGAGGGTACTGTCCTGCTCCCTCTGTAAGACCAACTGGAGGGCCAGGGAAAGCTTCATGGTGAGATGGTGCTGACTGGGGCCCAGGTTCTGGCTACCAGAGGGCTAGGAGCCCCTGATCCAGAAACAGAAGAGGCAGTGTATGCTAATTCAGCTTATGTGGAAGGGAAGCCAATGGTTATTGACAGCTTACTACATTCAGGTTTTGCATTTATATGAAGTGTTTAAGGTCCATATCAGTGTGTTGTATTCATTAATTAACTTTTTTCCTATGATTTTTTACTACAGGATTGTAAGAAATGAGGTGCTGGGGAAAACAGCTGTTTGGTAGAAGAAATCCAGTATCCCTACTGTAACATGACTGAAAGCATCCTACTAGGTTTGAACACCCCTGAAGGAAGGGATGTCTTTGTATTGCCAGAAATAAGCTGTGTGTCCTGCATACATTAGGTATTTGGCAAAAGCTTTATAAATGGATATAGGAGTGAATGACAGTGGTTCTTACTGAGAGAGGTTTTCCTTGCAATTTTTTATTCTATCAATCACTTGAGTCTGCAAGACTGTTATAAACCCACAATCTTTGGCACACTGCTGTTAGGATGAATAAATAGACATTAAGGAGCTTTCTAGAGTGTATTAAAATACTTTTCCTGCTTTGTAAGCTCACTTCAATTCTATTTAACTAAATTCAAGATACTTGTATTGAATCACCTCTACACATTAGGAACTGAGGTTCTGTGGTTTCAGTGATGATAAACACTTGATCCACACTTTCAAAGATTTCACTGTCAAGTGAAGAAATAGATCACCTCATTTAAAATAATGTGCAGTTGATACTTTATTAATTGCACATTTACTGAGTCAATAAAGAGATGTGATTCTCTCTGGAAGGCTCAAATGAAAGGTTCTCAGGGATGTACTGTTGACCCAAGCTCCAGTTGTAAAGTGAAATTAGCCAGGCAGTCAAAGCTGAGAATGAAGTCTACTTTTAAGGTGTTAATAATAATTGAGTCCCTTTCATCATGAGAAGCAATGATCAAGGAAGAGATACATGGTTAGAGTTGGAAAACATATAGGAAATTGTACTGAATCTGTGTTTCTAGGGAGATTACCTTTTCTTTAATTAATCCATAATAAAGAATTTGATTTTATATATATATGTGTATATATATATATATATATATATATATGTGTGTGTATATATATATATATATATATATATATATATATATATATATATGTATATATATTTGGCGGTACGTGGGCCTCTCACTGTTGTGGCCTCTCCCATTGTGGAGCACAGGTTCCAGACATGCAGGCTCAGCGGCCATGGCTCACGGACTCCGTGGCATGTGGGATCTTCCCGGACCGGGACACGAACCCGTGTCCCCTGCATCGGCAGGCAGACTCCTAACCTCTGTGCCACCAGGGAAGCCCTGATTTTATAATTTTATTCTGTGCTTTTAAGAGACAAAAAAAGTGAATTCTTTAACATTGCATTTTTTATACTAAACCATCAATTTACATAGCTGCAGCATAAATAATCTCAAATGATAACTCTAAAACATCAAGCACAAAACACTATAATTCTTTTGTTATTGACTTCTTCTGAAGTTATAATGTAGACTCCATATATTTGTTGTTCAGTAGTTTATTATATTATTTCCCAGGCAATTAATTACATTTTTACTGCCAATTTGGAGGATTTACTTGACATAATCATTGAATACAAGCACAGTGCTAAGTATTTAAATGAGAATATTATCAAATGAGTCTAATTTTTCTTGTCCTGTTGTAACCAGATTATTTTTAATATGGAGGATTTATTAAAACATTCTCAATTATGCTGGGGAATTTAAATCAAGGAAGCATTTCACACATAATATTGCTTCCGAATAAGGTTGACGTTTACAAGATGGTGAGTAACATTTTGTATGCTTATTTCTTAAGTACTTTAGAGTTTGTCAATACAAGATACATTAGCTAAGATCAGGCAAATTATGTTTAGGTATTTGGATTAATCATATTCTCCATCTTGTCTGCAATATTTATAGGAATGTTTAGCAACTGTACCAAGTAGACTGAGTGGCAAAAATGAATACAGATTTTGCTATAAATTGCAAATAAGTACAAAATTAATCTGGTTGAATTAATCAGGAATACAGAATAACAGTTCCATTTCAAGTAACTTTATTTTGATTTGTAGAATTCATTGGCAATGTAAAATGGCAATTTTACAAATCTTCACTTAGGAAAAATGGCAAAAGGAATTTATTTTCCAAATTAATAATGTTCATGTTGCATATGCTTATTCCAGACATTGCCTATTTGGTGTTACTGTTTAGGAAAAAATGGTTAGGAAAAAATGAACATTGGGAAATTGGGATTGACATATACACACTACTATATATAAGATAGATAACGAATAAGGACCTACTGTATAGCACAGGGAACTACTCAGTACTCTCTAATGGCCTATATGGGAGAAGAATCTAAAAAAGAGTGGGTATATGTATATGTATAACTGATTCACTTTGCTGTACTCTTGAAACTAACACAACATTGTAAATCAACTATATTCCAATAAAAATGTAAAAAAAGAAAGATAAAAAATAAAAATAAAGAATTGTCATCACAAATGGGTTTTAAGACACACTTCTCAATTGAGTGACTATTATAAATTTAAAGACTGGATGGCAAATTAAAGAATTTTTGGTGTGACCTCTTCTACATGTGCAACTGGGCCAAGTTCTTTCTGGTTGTATATAACCCATTACCCCACAAAAGTTGTCATAGTATTTTGAGTTGAAATTCCCCACAATCAATGTCAGTGGATGCAGAAAAGAACCTTGTGAAAAAGCACATCCAGAGCTAGCATTCACATTTCTTTTTTCCTTTTAACTTACTTTGTAAATAAACATGCAATTTTCATTTCTCCCAATCTTCTTAATTATTTTTCTAATTAACTAGTGATGATATTGAGCTGATTTAGAATTAATCAATTTTTATGAACACATTTATAAGAAGGGATGGATTTAAGCATTTTTCCATTTTCACACTTTAACGTCATCCAAGGAACTCACTCACCTTTAGGATAGAACCATATCAAGTCTCAGTAGTACTTACTTGAGAGAGTTTACATGAAGGTTATCTAATTTGAGAAAACTAACCCAATGTATAGTAGGATATATTCCCTCTGTCCCTAGTCCAAACCTAGGGAGACAAACTTATAAGAACTCTGAGATAAAGGGTCATTTTCTAAAATCTCTGTATCACTAGTATCAAGGAAGGTGCTTAGTATGTTATAGACACTTGACTCAGTCATTTAACAATATATAGTTTCCTTTCCTGGGGCTTATGCTCTGTTAGAGCACAGAAAGTTTAAAAATCATCAATTCTTATATAATATTTCAGATGGTGATAAGTGTTGCAGAAAAGATAAAGTCTGGGGATGGTGATACATGTACTGTGCAGAGATTGCTGTTTTATATAGGGTGAAAAGAAAGGCCTTAACTTTAAGTTGACATTTGAGTGGATACCAGGGAGAAGTGATTTTATCTTGGGGAAGAATATCCAATATAGAAAACAATAACAAGTACCAAGGACTGTGCTTAGCTAGTTTTAGGAAGAAGAAGGGCATCATTGCAGAGAGGAGGAAAGCTAGTGGGAAACAGTAGAGCGGGTCTCATAGACAATGAGAGAGGATTTGGTTCCTCCTCTCAGTGAGAAGAGAAGCCAAGTGAGGATTATGAGAAGAGGAATGGCACAAATCTTCAAAGGCTGATATTTTGAGAGTAGATAGTGAAGCACATGGACAGTATCTGGGAACCCACTAAAGAGCTTCTTGCAATAATCTAGACAAGAGATAATGGCAAAAGAAGTTTTTAGTTTCTAGAATACTTTGCAGAATCAAATGTTTGGATGTGTTGACTGTTGGCTGGGAAAGAAAGAGAAAGCACAGATGCTTCAATGGACTACTATTTCTGAAAACTGGGAATGAAAAAGTAGTTATTTACTGAGAGAGGGAAGGGCTTGGGACAGGTGTAGGTTTTGGACTTGGTAAATTTGAGGTGACCACTGACATCTAAATGGAGACAGCAACGTTTGATTAACTCTGCATGTGAACACTGAGTAAGGGAAGACAGGGGCGCAGAGGGTAAGAACCCAGGAAGAAAGGATGCACCAACAAGAGTAACAGCAAAAAGTGTGAAATTTAAGTAGAACTGAAAGTCAAGACATCTTTTCTCAGTGATTAATTTTAGTTCTGTGTGGGCTAAGGCTAATTAGTAATTTGAGAATTATATGAGCAGGAATGGAAAGTATTTCCCCAGCAGTGACATCTGGCTTCTGAAAAGCTATTTTGACAGATCCATGGCACTCTCCAAATCTAGCTCATGGCTGAAATTCTGTATTTTAGCTGGTGTGACTTTTGTTCCTATAATTTTTCATTAGTGTCTCTTATGTATATTTGAAAAGAAATTTTATTAATCATAATATATTTTTAAGGGAAAACAACCTCAAAATGATTATATATTTGAAAATATAAAATAATGTTTAATAATTATATGTCATACCTAACCATTGAAATTACTTCCACGTGGATTATTAGCCAGTTAGCTATCATTCACTGGGTCTGTGCTATGTATATAACCTTGCTGTAAAGAGGTAATAATCAAAATGTTGAACAACTATTGGTTATGCATGCTGATTAGGTAGGAAGGGACCCAAGAGAGAGGTGGACTTGACCAGAGAGTGCAGGTAAGAAATAGGGGTCCTGAGGCAGCGACTATTTACCAGCCACTTTAGTCATATTATTATGCTTGGTTTCTAGTGTGTTTCCAGTGATAAGAACGGTACCTCATTACATTCTCACAACAATCTTGAGGTTTGTGCTTCTTTGGCAGTTGAAGTTGATGCGCAGAAAAGTTGTGGTTTTCCTAAGATCATCCAGCTTGCTGTTAGAAATTGTGAAATCACATCCAAGTGGACTTGATTAGGAGAAGGGCTACATGTTTTTAGGATTCCTAAGAGTTGTTGATCCTCAAATCTTCCTTCTCAACCCAGTCCTATAATCTCTGATATCATCTCTTTAATCTAGTCTACAAATATTTTCCACCCTCAAAGCCTAAATATCAAACTTTATCAGTGGTGTACTTTTACTTTACAATGCTATAAAATAAAATGACCTTAAACTATATTGCACAAGCATTTTCCAACTTATTAACCATTCTTACAATTGTCAAAATGGAACAGAGTTTTAACTGAGTCATAGGTTTTATGCATTTTAGCTATTGGGATATAGACTGTGATTATATTTTTGGGTAAGAACCAGAAAGATGTACAACTGTGCTGACATTACAATCTGAAGAAGTGAGAAATTAACTCTGTAGGAAATCAACGTGATGTAGGATCAATATGACCACGAAATAGATGAAAGTTGCCAGGGCAACTTTTCATATACTCCAAGCAATGTTGTGATTTGTTTTCCTGTTGATGAATATGATGCATGCTTTTGGCTAAAATCCAATTCATTTAAAGAAATATTTATTGCATTCTCACTATGGATCCAGCATATTGTATCATTTTCCCTGACACCATTCATATGTCTTTTCAAAAATTGAGACTTATGCAAAATAAACTGGCTTAGACTTTGTCTACATGGGACCAGAAAATTGGCTCTTTGTATAATAATGACCAGTTCCATTTGCCAGTATGTATACCAAATTGCTGAGCCAAGAATTTGTTAGAAAAAAATTGATGCTAGCCTTAACTTAACCTATAGTATAAAGCTAGAGTATCTAAACTATCCACTAATTAATAACATGAAAACAGAAAAATATACAACACACTGGTAAGAGTAAGAATATAGTAAGAGTCAGAATATTCTAATATCTTAGTATAGTGTTATGTTCTGTTTCACTATAATGTAAATGTTAAAAAACAAAAGTATGAAAATAGCTATAGCTACAGTATTTTGCTAATGAAGACACAGTACAAAAGGATGTAAATCATGACATCAAGGGCTCCCCTGGTGGCACAGTGGTTGAGAGTCCGCCCGCCAATTCTGGGGACAAAGGTTCGTGCCCCGGTCCAGGAGAATCCCATGTGCCATGGAACGGCTGGGCCCGTGGGCCATGGCTACTGAGCCTGCACATCCGGAGCCTGTGCTCCACAACGGGAGAGGCCACAACAGTGAGAGGCCCACGTACTGCAAAAAAAAAAAAAAAAAAATCATGACATCAAAAACATAAGAGTGTATATGTCAATCCCAATCTCCCAATTTGTCCTCCTCCTCCCTTCCCCTTTGGTAACCATAAGTTTGTTTTCTACAACTGTGACTCTATTTCTGTTTTGTAAATAAGTTCATTTGTATCATTTTTTTTCGCTCCACAGATACACACTACTTTATATAAAATAGATAACTAATAAGAACCTACTGTATAGCACTGGGAACTCTTCTGAATATTCTATAATGGCCTATATGGGAAAAGAATCTAATAAAGAGTGGATATATGTGTATGTATAAGTGATTCACTTTGCTGTACAGCAGAAACTAACACAACATTGTAAATCAACTATACTCCAATAAAAACTAATTTAAAAAATAAAAGAAGGGAGAGTAAAATAATGAAGTTTTTGGATGCAAATCAAGTTAAAATGTTATCGGTATAAAATAGACTGTTATATCTTTAATAAGTTTTATGTAAGCCTCATTGTAACCACAAGGTAAAAACCTACAGTAGATTCATAAAGATAAAAGGAAGAAAATCAAAACACCCTACTAGGAAAAAATCATCAATTCACAAAGGAATGAAGCAAGAGAGTAAGAAAGGAAATATGAAAAGCCAGCATTAGTAAGTCCTTACCTATTGATAATTACTCTAAATGTAAATGTATTGAATTTTCCAATCAAAAGACATGGAGTCGTTGAATGGATAAGAAAAATAAGACTGTACTATATGCTGACTCCAAGAGACTTACTTCAGATTTAGGGATACAAATAGGCTCAAAGTGAAGGGAATGAAAAAAATATTTCATGCAAGGAGAACCCAAAAGAGAGTTGGAATAACTATATTTATATCAGACAAAATAGACTTTAAGTTAAAAACAGTAATGAGACAAAAACGTCATTATATAATGATAAAGGTGTCAATTCATCAAGAAAATATAACAATTGTATTGTAAATATATAGGCACCCAACACTAGGATACCTAAATATATTAAGCAAATACTAACAGATCTGAAAGGAGAAATAGACTACAGTACAACAATAGCAGGGGAGTTCAATATTCCACTTTCAATAATGGATAGATCAGACAGAAAATCAACAAGGAAAAATTAAATTTGAATCATATTGTAGATCAAATGAACCTAACAGACATATACAGAACATTTCATCCAATAGGATCAGAATACACATTTTTTTCTCAAGTACACACAGACCAATCTCGTATGATAAGTCACAATGCAAGTCTTAGCAAATTTAAGAACACTGGAATCATATGAAGTATCTTTTCTGATCACAATGGTATGAAACTAGAAATCAATAACAGGAGGAAACTGGAAAATTCACAAATGAGTGGAAGTTAACAACACACTCCTGAACAGCCAATGGGTCAAGATGTAATTGAAAGGGAAATAAAAAGATATATTGAAACAAACAAAAATGGAAACACAACATATCAAAACCTATGGGATGGTGCAAAAACAGTTCTGAAAGTGAAGTTCATTAGAATAAATGCCAACATTAAGAAAAAGAAAGATTTCAAATAAACAACTTAACTGTACACTTCAATAAACTAGGAAAAGAAAACAAACTAAGCCCAAAGTTAGCACAAGGAAGGAAATGACAAATATCAGAGCAGAAATAAATAAGATAGAGATCAGCAAAACAATAGACACTATTAATGAAACTAAGAGCTGTTTTTAAAAGATAAACATAATTGACAAAACTTTAGCTAGACTAAGAAAGGAAAAGAGAAGGTGCAAACAAATAAAATCAGAAGTGAAAGAAGAGACATTATAAATGATACCACAGAACTACAAAGGATCATAAAAGACCACTATAAACAATTATATACCAACAAACTCGATAACCTAGAAGAAATAAATTCCTAGGAACATACAACTTACCAAAACTGAATCATGAAGCAATAGAAAATATGAACAGACCAGTTACAATTGAATTAGTAATCAAAAACTTTCCAAAAGAGAAAAGCCCAGGTCCAGATGGTAACACTGGTGGATCCTACTAAACATTTAAAGAAGGATTAATACCAAGCTTTCTCAGCCCATGTGCAGATGGGCACAAACACTACATCAGGGTAAAAAAGTGGAAACTGTGAGTCAGAAAAATGAGGTTGTTGTGAAAAATGACAGAGAAAATTTTCCCAATTAGACCATCTTTGGAAATAGATGTTGTACAACTTTTCTGAATAGAATGTGTACATGGCTGTGCTTCAAGATACTTGGATTCTCATCTCTAGGCTAAGTGGCCTAAGCAATTATAAATTTCTGGACTTCAGGTGCCTTAGCTTTAAAAATGGGTTTGGAGGTGAAAACAGATTATTTCCAAATTACTTCCAACTCAAAAAATTCAATTGTAGAGTTTGTTTGGCACAGAGGACACACTGTTTAACCTCAAAAGTTTGCAAATAAATAAAAATGAAAACAGTAATACAGTATCACTTTACAGTATAAAAGTCAGATATTTTTTCTTAAGAAGATTGTTATTTTCTATTGCTAATGGAAACTAATTTTGGAAGCTTTCTAGGTGCTTTTGAAGCATTTTAAAAATAGAATACTCTATGCATGGGATGTTCTTGTATCTTCCTCAAATTTCTAGATAGTCTCTGTTCAAAAAGGCCTTCTCTTCTTATTTCCATCTGCCTTATAACCAATTATATCTCCTCTTTACTGCACTATATGGAATAATTGTCCTCTTTATCTTGCCTAAAAGCAAATGCAACCACCTATTCCTGACACTTAGAAGGAGATTAATTATATTTAACCCAAAGAACACTTGCTTAACTAGGAATGCTAAATGTGTCAGCTACAGGCAAGGCCCAGCTGCCTGGTTGGCCATTTGGACATCCTTCATCTCTTCTCATTGATGCACAAATGTCTGAGGCCTTGCAGGTGAACCCCAGTGTGTTTGCACCCAGGGAAGGGTATTGTAAGCTGGTGCTCAGCTAGTCAGGTGGTATGTGGTGCCAGGTCTCCATTTAACAACTTCATCAGTTTCTTTCTGGAGTTCAAGATTTTTACTCTGCAGAAATAAGAGCTGCTATTCAGCATAGTGCTATCACTTGTTTCCTCCCTTCTCAACCTCCAGAACTTATCCAATGCTGCACTGGATAAGTTCTGCAGGGGTTTGAACAATTGTTAATAAGGTAAAGGAAGAAGCAGTGATTGGCTATCTTTCGGGCTGTGGTACATTTCCAAATTAGCTGCTGCTCTTATTGAAACTATGGTTAGCATCATAAATAAGCACTGAAAACTAAAATTATCCAGGGGTTTTAGATATATATATATATATATATATATATATATATATATATATATATACAGGACAAGCAGGTCAAGGACCCATAGTTCCCTGTGCAGAGACATATCACTTCATAAATCTTTCAGTACAGGGTGCTTGTGTGTTTGCAGGTACTTAGAAAAGTTTTATTTATATGTGCGTGTTTGCAGGTACTTAGAAAAATTGTATGTATATGTGTGGGGGGGGTATGACAAAATTTAGAAATAATCTAAAAGTTCAATATTGGGGAAATATTAATAATGATTCTTCAACATATAAAGCTATTTAGTTGATATTATAAAGTTTATATAACAATGTTAAATAATTATCATTTAATATTAAATAAATATGGAAAATACAAACTATACTTTGATCATATCTCTAAAAGTGTATGTATATAGACAAAATGTGAAAAGGAACACATTATATTGTTGATATGGTATAGTAGTAGGATTTTTCTTCCTACTTTAAAGCTTAATTTCATTAAAATGTAATCTATAAGACACATATCAATATATATATTTATAAGGTTTCAATAAATAAGAAAATGAAATAAAGGACACTATTTGTCATGTACCAAGTCTTTTGTGTATTTGATCTCACAGCTATGTTTCGAGGCAGACATTGTGCCCATTTTGCAAATTAACAGACCAAGGCAATTAACCAAGGCTAAATTAATTGCCCAAGTTACCATAGCAATAAGTGCAAAGTCAAATTCAGTGCTCTTTCAACTGTATCAAACACTTACAGTGCCAATGATTGAAATGAGGTGCAAACAAAATCTTCGTTAGCTTAGAATGAGTACATGTATCTGGAGAGAAAGAGAACAAAAAATCTTAGAATTGAAAAGTAATTCCTTTTTAGAAATAGTTTACTCTTAGACAAATGATAGGCCTAATTTTACTTTATATTTTAAAAAGATGAAGTTATTTCCAGTAATTTTAGCGTTTCCAACTAGCAAAATCCTAAAATGACAACTCATCTATCAGCAATCAAGAGAAAATGTGTTTTCTCTCTACAGGTATAAATTCCATTGGTGCTCATGGACAGCATATGGCAAAGGCAATGACATCCAAGCATCAGAGAGGAGCTCTCGGAACCAGGAGAACAAATGGTGATGGACAGCGACTCACAGAGGTTGATACAGAGTAAGCAAGAGTTTTGTAGTATTTCTGCAGATAGAAGCAACTGGCCATGGCCAAGTCAAGATAAAAAAGGTCATGATTGTTTCAGACACAATGTCAGCAGCAGATATTAACAGAATGCCAAATAATAGGACCAGATGCACCATAACCAAAAGAATGCCAAGAGAGTGAAATTACCAGTATGGAAATATAGGTCATTCCTGAATTTGTTCCCACTCACGAGTAGAGCAACTAACAACTATTCAAGAACAGACAACACCGAGAGAATCCTAGAACATAAGGATGATGCTGAAGCACCCGCCTTGAACCATGAGACAAAGCAAGGCTGCATTAGAAGGATAAGAGAAGGAGATGCACAGATACCACCTTGCCTTTCCCCCAGGCCAGTGCAACCCCATGCAGAGAGCTTTACCAGCTTTA
This sequence comes from Mesoplodon mirus, assembly GCF_964341445.2. Taxonomy (NCBI): domain Eukaryota; kingdom Metazoa; phylum Chordata; class Mammalia; order Artiodactyla; family Ziphiidae; genus Mesoplodon; species Mesoplodon mirus. Next base: position 103,718,078 of record NC_138984.1, on the reverse strand, counting down.
CAGCTGATTCTTCCAATGCACCTGGGCACTCATTCAGAGCTGAATACAGCCTTCAGCTTGCCCAACCAGGGTTCCTAACCAGAGCACATGGGAAGTTCTGTTATTCCACCCAACAGCCCTGCTTACAGTGGTACTTGAACAGAGAGCATAGCTTGTGGCTTTAATGTCTGCAAAGAAAAACTGGTGGCCTCATCTAACCAGGGAATTTAGTGCATACTCTTGCCTAATGTACAGGCCCTGGGTCCCATCCTACTGCCCTGCCAGTGCAGGGACACTAATTTGTAGCTTTATATACCAAGTAAATATAGTATCCAGTCCCAACCATCTAGTAAGCTGAACCATAGAATACAGGCAACCACAGAGTCCATCCTAGAGTCTCAGGTGGATAGAAAACCAAGCCAGCAGTCTTATCCAACTGTTTTCAGCCAGTGGCACACTCCCACCTTCAACCCCAGAGCTTAAACACCGCTTCACCCCAAAATAGACCACAATAGCAAGGCCTGCCTGCCCCAAAATATTAGTAGCAGACATGCCAGAAACCCAAACTGAGCTGACTGGTGAAAATTTGTCTCTCCCAAAGCAAACCTGTAAAGTCTGGAAGAGGAACCTGTTTACTCAAATGTTCAGATACCAATGTAAGGAATTAAGGATCATCAAAAAATATATATATATTATATATATATTATATATGTGTGTGTGTGTGTGTGTGTGTGTGAAACCACCAAAGAAAACTAATAAAGCTCCAAAAACTGATCCTAAAAAATGGTGATCTGTGAACTACCAGAAAAAGAATTCCAAATAATCCTCTTAAAGAAGCTTCATGAACTACATGAACACACAGACTTAAAACTAAGTGAAATTCAGGAAACAATGCAGGAATAAAACAAAAAAAAATTGTCAAAGCAATAGAAACCTTCAAAACAAAACAAAATAGAAATCCTAGAGTTAAAAATGAAATAAATGAACTGGAGAATTCAATAGAGGGTTTCAAAAGCAGACTTAAGAATGGAGAAGAAAGAATCAGCAACCTGGAGCACAGGATATTCGAAATTATCCAGTGAGAGAAATAAAAAGTAAAAAAGAATTTAAAAAATAAAGAAACCCTACTAGACTTGTGGGACACAATGAAAAGAAACAATACTCATATTATGGGAATTCCAGAAGGAGAAGAGAAAGAGAAAGGGATAGAAAGTGTATTTAAAGCAATAATGGTTAAAAGCTCCATGAACCTGGGGAAAGAAATGGACATCCAGATCTATGAGGTTCAAAAGATCTTAAATAGGTTGAACCTGACTAGGGCTACATCAATACCCATTATAATTAAATTGTCAAAAGTCAAAGACAAAACAAACAAACAAACAAACAAACAAACAAAAATAACAGAGAGATAAAAGAGATAGATTACAAATAAGGAAACCTCCATAAGTCTGTCAGCAGATTTATCAACATAAACTTTTCAGTCCAGAAGAGGAAGGGATGACATATTCAAAATATTGAAAGAAAATAACTGTCAACGAAGAATACTATGCCCTGCAGAACTGTTCTTCAGAAATGAAGGAGGGATAAAGACTTTCTCAAACAAACAAAAGCTGAGGGAGTTCATTACCACCAGACCTGCCTTACCAAAATGCTAAAGGAGTTCTTTGAGTGGAAGTGAAAGAACACTAATTATCATCACAAAAACACAAAAAGGTAGCATAAATCTCGTTGATAATTGTGAATATATAGTCATAGTTAGATCTGCAACATGGTAATAGTGATGCATAACTCACTTACAAACCTAGTTTAAAAGTTAAGAAGAACACAAAAAATAATAATAAATGCAATAAACTGTCATTACTTACACAATATAAAAAGCATGTGAATTGTAACAACAATAACCTCAAATGTGAGGGGTAGAAAAAGTAACAATGTAAAGTATATGAATGCTATTAAAGTTAACTTGTTATCAGTTTAAAATAGGGTGTTATAAGTGTAAGGTATTTTATGTAAGCCTCATGGTAACCACAAGGGAAAATCTTGTAGTAACTACACAAAAGAAAATGTTAAAGTCAAAGCATACTGACACAAAAAGACATCAAAACATACAAAAAAAGACAGCAGATAAGAAAAGGGAGAACAATGGACCTACAAAACAACCAGAAAGCAATTAACAAAATGGCAATAGTAAGTCCTTATTTATCAATAATTACTTTAAACATAAATGAATTAAATTCTCCAATCAAAAGTCATTGAATGCTGGTTGGATTAAAAACAAAAAAACAAAAATAAGGTCCAACAATATTCTGCCTACAAGAGACTCACTTTAGCCTTAAAGATATACATGGATGGAGAGTGAGGGATAGAAAAAGACATTTCAAGCAAACGGTAACAACAACAACAAAAAATCAGGGGTAGCTATACTTATATCAGACAAAGGAGACTTTAAACTAAAAATGGTAATAAAAAGAGACAAAGGAGATCATTATATAATGATAAAGATGTCACTTTATCAAGAAGATATACAAATTGTAAATATTTATGGACCCAATATCAGAACACCTATATATATAAAGCAAAAACTAACAGAGCTAAAAGGAGAAATAAAGAGTAATACAATAATAGCTGAAGATTTAATACCACCTATTCAAGAATGGATACATCATTTGGAGAATCAATTAGCACACAGTGATTTGAACAACACTATAGATCATATGGACCTAACAGACACATATAGAACATTTTATCCAACAACAGCAGAATACACATACTTCTCAAGTGCATATGGAACATTTTCCAGGATAGACCAGAACTTATGGAATGCAGCATAAGCAGTTCTAAGAAGGAAGTTCATAGTTATAAACATCTACATTAAGAAGCAAGAAATATCCCAAATAAATGACCTAACCCTACACCTTAAGGAACTAGAAAAAGAAGAACAAACTGAGCCCAAAATTAGTAGAAGAAAGGTAATGATTTGAGGTGAGAGCAGAAATAAATGAAATAGAGAACAGAAAAACAATGGGAAAAATAACCAAATTAAGAGTTGGTTCTTTGAAAAGATAAAATTCACAAACCCTTAGCTTGACTAACCAAAGAAAAAAGAGAAAGAACCCAAGTCAACAAAATTCTAAATGAAAAAGGAGACATTACAACTGATACCACAGAAATACAAAGAATTATAAGAGACTACTATGAACAAGTATATGCTGACAAACTGGACAACCTGGAAGAAACTGAAAAATTCTTAGAAACTTACCAAGCCTGAATCAGTCTTTGGCTATCATCAAACAGATAAGAGGTAACAAATGTTGGCATAGATGTGGAGAAAACAGAACCCTTGTGCACTGTTGGTGGGATTGAAAATTAGTACAATCACTATGGAAAACACTATAGAGTTTCCTCAAAAAATTAAAAAATATCATAAGATCCAACAATTCCACTTCTGGGAATATAGCCTAAGAAAATGAATACACTAACTTAAAAAGATATCTGCACCTTCAAATTTTATTGCAGCATTATTTACAATAGCCAAGATATGGAAACAATCTAAATGTCCATATATGGATGAACTGAATAAAGAAGATATAACATGTATATATAATGGAATATTAATCATAAAAAATGAGAAAATCCTACCATTTGCAATTACAATGGATCGACCTTGAAGGCATGATGCTAAGTAAGACAAGGAAAGACATACTATATGATCTCACTTATATGTGGAATCTATAAAACAAAACAAAAACAAACACAACAACAAAAATCTCATAGAAAAAGAGGTCAGACTTGTGGTTACCAGAATACCATAGGCAGAGGCTGGGGTGAGGGGGAATGGGAGGCAGGTGATGAAAAGGTACAAACTTCCAGTTACTATATTAATAAGTATTTGTGATGTAATATACAACATGATGACTATAGTTAGCACTGCTCTGTAATATATAGGAAAGTTAAGAGAATAAATCCTAAGAATTCTCATCACACGGAAATTTTTTTCTTTTTTTTTCTTTTTTATTTTAATCTTTCCTTCTTCTTATTCTGTCTATATGAGGTAACAGATGTTAGTTGAACCTGAGTCATTTCACAATATATGTAGATCATACTGTGTTCCTTAAACTTGCACAGTGATACATGCCAATTATTTCTCAATAAAACTGGAAAGGAAAAGAATACCAGATGAGTCCCATCTCAGCCAAGACTAGTAAGGACCCCAAAGACACAGAAAGGATGTTGTCACTCCAAGGCACAAGGTCACAGGTGCCCTTCTTCCTCCAAACAGTCAGATGCCACAATGGGTACAAGCAGAGGAGAAGGAACAGAATCTATGAGGTTAAGTATCTACAAAATGATATTGCTTAAAGGGATTACTTAGAATATTAATTTGGATAGTCTTAAATCAGATTAGATTAAATGAATGTTCCTTTATGTCAATTGGATGAAGATCATGAAGAAACAGCATATCAGTTTTAAGCAAGATGCATTCTGTGCCTTTAGTACGAGTGCAGTTAAATTATCATCTGTATTAACACACAAAAATCCCCTCATACACTGTGTGTGTATTCATTTATTCTCATAAGTAAATGTGTGCACACACATATTCATATATCTTATTGACAGTACAACTATTGCTTCAGTGGTTTTTACCACACTAGAGAATGGATAAATCATCTGATCAGGAATCTATTTGCCAAACACCTGGATCTGTTTTACACATGGATTTTGTTATTTCATATCACTTATAATTCACATTCATGTGGAGCTGGGAATGTTTTTGAAATATTACTGAAATACTAATTGTAGCATATTCTCAAATGCTTTTACAGCTCTCCCAAATTTAATCTTTACTTAGAATCTTTGTTAACACTTTTACTACAGCACTAGCCATCTCTTCTCTCACTTTTTTTTTAATTGTGCAGAAGTGAGAAAAGACTGGAGTTGTATTTCTCTTATAATTGTATAAATATACATACAGTTTCTACCTTAATTTACCCAGAAAATGCTTTCTTCTCTGTGTGTTGCATAGAAAGGGTTCTATATGCCTGCAATTGAAGAAAATATGTCACTTGCAGTTGAACTCTTATCTGAAATATTTTCCTCATTATTTAAAAACCTACAACCCTTACTTTTTTTTTTTTCGGTATGCGGGCCTCTCACTGCTGTGGCCTCTCCCCTGTGGAGCACAGGCTCTGGACGTGCAGGCTCAGCGGCCATGGCTCATGGGCCCAGCTGCTCCATGGCATGTGGGATCTTCCCGGACTGGGGCACGAACCCATGTCCCCTGCGTTGACAGGCGGACTCTCAACCACTGCGCCACCAGAGAAGCCCCTTACTTTTTTAATTGAGTAATTACATGTACAGCAGTTTGTTTTAAATGGACCACAAAGTCACTTTTAGGGTATATGTGTGTATGTGGTGTGTGTATGAATATGTACAAACATGTGTTTATATCTAGATATGTACATATGAAATACAAATTATGATATATAACAGTGTTACATGTCATATAATATGCAATATATATATAAGATTTACACATATATCTAGGTATATATATTTTACATGCATAACTTATTTACACACACACATAAATTTTGATCAAAAGTTTCATTTTCAGCCATGTACAATTTTGTGAGTTAGCTGGACCTACTTATTAGCTGGAATTACTTATATAAAAAGGTTTTTGTTGCAAAAAAATCCCAAGTAAACTTTTTTTTTAATTGAAGTATAGCTGATTTACAACATTGTGTTAATTTCAATTGTACAGCAAAGTGGTTCAGTTATATATATATGTATATGTTTTTGTCAGATTCTTTTCCATTACAGGAAAAGTAATGGAAAAGAATGTATATTATTAAAAGATATTGAATATAGTTCCCTGTGTTATACAGCAAATCCTTTTTGCTTATCTATTTTATGTGTAGTGGTTTGTATCTGTTAATCACATATGACTGTAAACTCCTTGAATGTCCCTCCATCTATATTTTTAAAATTTGTACTGAATATCAAACATAATTTTAAAGAAAATGAAGGCCCCAGAAAATTAGGATGACAGTTCAATTGTTTTTACCAAACTGGGATATTTTGAGATTGAGAAAATAAGGCACTTTTTATGCCATGTTGAGAGACATCAAATGGGACTGTTATGGACAAAGCAATGAGAATGACCAACCCACTAAGATGTAGGCTCCATGCTCTATGATCCCATTATGGAAGAAGATGCAGAACTAGCCCACCTCTGTCCTTTGGTGCTGGTGTTGGTCGGGGTTTGGACAGTGTGCTTGTGGGGTTTGGGCTCTGACAGCACCAGGAGACAGAGCCCATCCTTCTCTCCAAGTGACTCTCCTTCAGGCACTGAGTCACTGCTCAGTCAACACCTGCAGAATACCTCAATCCTGTTGCTGGCTTTTCTCACTCCATCATTCCCTCCCCACCCTCCCCAAGACTTCAATGAAAGCCTGCTCCCCAAGCTGCAATAAATAGAGAAGGGAAAAGAAACGGCTTCACCAGAACTTAGCATGGGACCTAAATCAGTTTCTCATGATTGACCAACATTTATTTCACAGATTTTACAAGGTGCTTTCTAAGAAAAGAAGATTAATCAGAAGTTTTCTTCTCTGTATGGTAGATAGAGGTCTGTCATCTTTTGATGTGTTTTTCTTTGTACATTTTCATTCTGAAACTCTTCCATCTTTAGTTGGCATCACTCATCCTGAAGTTTCTCTCTGGAGAAAGATGTCTTTTCTTATCGTATTTTCATTTCTCTGAAAAATACCTTATGTTTTAATACCTCAATCTCAGCACTATTCTTATATATATTGAATACTTGCTTGAGGAAGATATGAGTGAGAGAAAGTTGGCACTTCCTTTTCTATGGGCAAAAAATGAAAAGTTAATTTTAATATTAGAATTTATTTTAGATTAGTATACTCAGGAGAATGCCATAGTACAATTTCAATTTTTCCCCAAACTCCTTCTGAAAAGGAAGGCTCCTGGATTGTTTACACCTAACTCAACAGCTATTAGATTTTCTTTTCTCTCTTATCACAAGTTTCAGATTCTAAATTTCATACCTCCTATCAGAAGGATCCTTTGTTCCAGCTGCCCAAACTTTCTATTGTCAAGAAATTGTTCAATGACCTCCAGAATCCTGCCTTTTAATTACATCATCTGATGGACTTTTTAAAAAGTGACTTTTAATGAACCACACATAAGATCAGTAAACCATCAAAAATTTTGATCCCAAAGGGTCTCCGACAAAGCAAGTTTGTTTTTTGGGGGTGGGAGGCGGGGAGGGTACCAAGATGACCTCAAGCAGAAAATAACGTGGGCTTTAGTTACATCATCAGGAAGGTGCAAATGTTTCTGTTTCACAAAGACGCCAGGGGCTGAGACCCACAGCATGTGTGAGAAGAGCCTTCTGGTAGACCCCAGGCCTGAACACTTGCATAAACTGGAGCCCAAGTCCTCATCTCTGCCACAAACCTCCACTTTGATGCTAGTGTGAAGCCTGGGCATTTTGCTGCTGCTGAGAGAGGCTCTGAGGTCTGGAGGACTTGAGACGGTTGAGTTGAGCCTATCTGTGTCAGTTTGAAGTCAGTGCCCATGACATCCACAGCGGGAACCAAGTCAATCCTTGAAGAATGATATCACAGCAAAGAGGCAAGTATTAAGGCAACATAAGGCAAGAGGTCATAACCAGAAAAAAAGCTGAAAACAGGTAGGAAATGTGGACCAAGGGAACAGGATACAGTAGAGACTGCAAACACAACAAAGAACCTAAGAGCATAACTTGTTTATGACTGTAGCCTCAGTGCCTGGCACAGACACAGTAAACACTCATGAAATATTAAATACATGCATGAATGAATTACTGACATGCAATGACACTGCCCAACCAATTAAAAGTACAAATCTTGACAGATTGGGACAATGTTACAGATACATTATCAAGCAGAATGGAGAAACTAGAGGATGAAGGGACTTGTCAGATTGCTCTACCCTTGAAATAATCTCCAACAAGACTTTAAAAAATCATTTACCTTATGTCATTATCATATTTCCTGGATAGCTAGGGATAGAATATCTAATTCCTTAGTCCTAATATTCAAGGACCCTATGATTTGATGCATGAAACGAACAGCATACAGAGAGGATTTACAATAGCTAAGGGATATCTTGAGCATAAAAGTACAGTTGGTAAAGTCAAGATGGTGGAAATTAAACTCAGATTATGAAGAGAAAGCACACATACGTACATTAGACTCAGTTCGTGTATACAAGGATGAACTTTGTCTCCCCTGTAATTCCAGTGTAAAAGATAAGACATGTAACACTCAACTCTATCCAACCAAGTCGGAATATTTTATTTAAAGTAAATACGTCTTTTTTTACATCTTTATTGGAGTATAATTACTTTACAATGGTGTGTTAGTTTCTGCTTTATAACAAAGTGAATCAGTTATACATATACTTATGTTCCCATATCTCTTCCTTCTTGCATCTCCCTCCCTCCCACCATCCCTATCCCACCCCTCCTGGTGGTCATAAAGCACCGAGCTGACCTCCCTCTGCTATGTGGCTGCTTCCCACTAACTATCTATTTTACATTTGGTAGTGTATATATGTCCATACCACTCTCTCACTTTGTCACAGCTTACCCTTCCCCCTCCCCATGTCCTCAAGCCCATTCTCTAGTAGGTCTGTGTCTTTATTCTTGTCTTAGCCCTAGGTTCTTCATGACATTTTTTTCCTTAAATTCCATATATATGTGTTAGCATATGGTATTTGTCTTTATCTTTCTGACTTACTTCACTCTGTATGACAGACTCTAGGTCCATCCACCTCATTACAAATAGCTCAATTTCATTTCTTTTTATGGCTGAGTAATATTCCATTGTGTGTCTTAGTTTGGGCTGCCATAACAAAATACCATAGACTGCGAGCATTATAAACAACAGAAATTTATTTCTTGCAGTTCTGGAGGCTGAAAGTCTGAGATCAGGGTGCCAGAATGGTCGGTTGTTGGTGAGAGCCCTTTTCTGGTTGCAGACTGTCCTTTTCTTATACATTCACAGGGCAGAAACAGAGTAAGGGAACATTCTGGGGTCTCTTATAAGAACACTAATTCAAAGACCCCGCACCTTAATATCATCACGATGGGAGTTAGGATTTCAACACATGCCTTGGGGTGACACAATACAAGCATTCAGTTCTTTGCACTTAGCTTTCACAACAGTTAAGTGAGAACAAAACTGTGAGGTCATAAATTCATGACCTGATTCCTTCTTTAGGGAAACCAGCTTTGTTTACATTCAGGGTGAAACTGAATAAAACTCTCTGTTTGCTCCAAGTTAATATACCTTGTGAACCTCAGCTTCTTATTATGAAATCAAAAAGCTGCAACATATTTTAAATAACTAAAAGGAAGCATAGCTTTGATGCACCCCTTCTTCCAGGCTTGAGGAGTCTCAGAAAGGAGAGTGGCAAATGCTAACTGGGTGACAATAGGTTTGACAAAACATAGCATCACCTTTGCCTTAGGGAGGCTATGAAGTTAACAGACTATCACCACTTTACTTTAAAAATTTTCCCACTTCTTCTCTTCAGAACTTTGCAGAGATCTCTTCTTGGTGATTAATATGCTTCTGCTTTCAGAAATGACAGGCTAAATTCTATTTACCCAGATGGAAGCAAACTGTTTTTTGGCTTCTCTCCTTTGAGTAGCAGCCAACGTAACCATGGGTTTCTGAGTGAAATTCCAATGCAGAGATTCCCAAACCTCTGGCTGGTAGGAAAAGCACTCAATGTCTACCCTATTTGTGCCAATCAGGAAGAAGGATTAAGAAATATAAAAATATGAATTGATATCTACATATTCAGCTATTTCCAGATCAGTTTAGAGAGGTAATCTGATAGGGCTTTTTGTTAAAAATTATAATTATAAATACTATATGAAATATAATTTATTAAACTAAGTATTATAAAAAATTTACTATGTTAATAAGACCTCCTGTTCTTCTCACACACAGAACAGTTCACTATAATAAACCTCCCTTCTCTCTCTCTCTCATGCACACACACACAATATGTGTTTGTGTGTATATCAGATCGATGGGCATATCACTGAGTAATAAGATCAAGCAAATCTGAGTGGTGAGAAAGGAAAATCTCTGAATGTCTGCTTACTTACAAAATTAATTCAATAAACACTCATAGTTGAGAGTGATAAAAAGACTTTCTTCTGCATAAAACATTATATTTGTCTTAAGTTGTATAGAGAGCAGAAGTTTGATTTAATAGAAATGTGGGCATATATTCTTTCAAAGCTGGAAAATCTGATTCTGGTCAAGTCAATGTCTCTGAGAGAAACTTCAGAATGTAAACATTACTTCAACATTGTGTTCTTTCATGGAGAGAGCATGATTCTTCTTAGCTGAGGGCAATCTTTTTGCAGAAGGTAAAAAGTGTAACAAGAGGGAAAGAATGGGCTACTTCCCACTAGTGAGCATCTTTCTGTGGTTCATTACAAAATACAAGTCATCTTGAATTACAAATTTATGGGTAACTTGAACAGCAAAAAGTAGAAGCCAGAAAGGGTATATCTGAGAAGAATTAGGGAGCAACTTAAAGATGGGCCAATTATCAGGACTAACACTGAAAGGAGGATGAAATAATAACCCTTTTCAGGGAAAAGGCGTAGAAGAGCAATGATTGGTACTAAGTTTACTTTACAGTGTGTTCAACCAACATGAGCTCATTTTGACCCACACTATAGGTTTTTGCAGTATTATCCATATGTTACACATATGGAAATGGAATCAGGTTAAATAAGTTGTCCATGGCCACACAGCTAGTAAAGGCTGGAATCAGAATTCAAACCTAGGCTGCCATCCGAACCCAGTGATATGTCAAGGTTGGATAAGGGGTTCTGTATTTCACCAAAATAATAGAGTAATACTTTAAAGTTAAATAATGTGCTGAACAGAGAAAATTTCATGTCTGAACATCTCTTTCAATCCATTTAAATAATTGTGAAGACAAAAATGGCCTTTTTTTCTCTACATATTAAAGAGTGAAAGTGAATGTGTTTACCAAAGTTTACAGTATTCTAAATCAGTAGTTCTTGAAGAAATGAATGACCACATGTCCTAGGAATTAAGATTATACAATTTACTTTTTATAAATATATATTTAAATAGGTCTTTGTGTACGTATGCACACGAGATGTAGATGCAGAGAATATTTTCACTAAATAGAGGTTCATGGACTTTTCTTTCAATAATTCCCAATACTTCTTTATCCTTTTTGTTTGTTTGTTTTTGTTTTGTTTTGTTTTGTTTTGTTTGATTATCTTAAAATTTTAGGAAATTTTCTTTTTGAAGATAACTTCAGATATGTTCTCAAACCAGCCTTTCTGGAAAGTTCTGGTATTAAAACAAAACAAACAGCAAAAATCCTAAAATATCTTTAAGAAAATGGTGCATTTTCAAGCCTTCATGAATGCAGACTGTCATTAACTTTGTTGGTATCATTATAGACTTAGACATTTCTAAGGAGATAAGGTTATGTCCCTGGGAACTTTCTCAGAAGTCCAACCCCAAACAGGGAAACCCTGTACAGAAAAGACATGCTCTAGAGTAAAGACCAAGATTAAGAAAAGGAGACGGTGGAGTTAGGATCCATGAGTACATCACAGGCACAAGAATGAGTGGCACTAAAAAACTGGAACAAAACAGGTGGAGGTCAAGAGCAAAAGAACTGGCAGAACACACCCTTGAGCAAATAGGGTTCCATGGTTTAAATGGAAAGTCCTGTCAAGCTATCTGTAGAGTTCTAAGAAGACTGAGGCTGTTGAAATCACAGTAGAGGTTGACCCTGAGTGTTGTTTAATCATTCTCATTCCCACATATGCATCTTTTTTAAGACTCTCTACTGAAGACAGGTTTTTATTTCAAAACTTAACATACTGTCTGGCTCTGACTCTTCTTCCAATTCCTGTCCTACTAAATCATTTTTGAGAGCTAATTAAGTTGAGTGTCATTTTCAACTGCTACTTTGGAAGATAAGGTACATGCCTCCATATTGTGCACTTACTTCTGTGCACATCTGTGCTCCATATCTGTCTGCAGGGATTTTGAAGATTAACATTTCTTTAAAGGCAAAACAGGGTTATAATCAAAGGCATGTATTTCTTTATTTTTCTTCACAACTTTATTGGAGTATAATTGCTTTACAGTGTTGTGTCTCTGCTGTACAATAAAGTGAATCAGCTATAGGTATAAATATATCCCCATACCCCCTCCCTCTTGCGTCTCTCTCCCACGCTCCCTATCTCACCCCTCTAGGTGGTCACAAAGTACCAAGCTGATCTCCATGTGCTATGCAGTAGCTTCCCACTAGCCATCCATTTTACATTTGGTAGTGTATATATGTCAGTGCTATTCTCACACTTCATCCCAGCTTACCCTTCCCACACTGTGTGCTCAAGTCCATTCTCTACGTTCCTGCCCTGCCACAAGGTTCATCAGTACTGTTTTTTTTTAGATTCCATATATGTGCATTGGCATATGGTATTTGTTTTTCTCTTTCTGACTTACTTCACTCTGTATGACAGACTCTGTGTCCATCCACCTCATTACAAATAACTCAATTTCGTTCCTTTTTAAAGCTGAGCAATATTCCATTGTATATATGTGTCACATCTTCTTTATCCTTTCATCTGTCGATGGACATTTAGATTGCTTCCATGTCCTTTCTACTGTAAATAATGCTGCAATGAACATAAAGACATGCATTTCTAATTAGTCTTTGGTCTTGTGGATACAACGTGGACTGCAGTTGAAAATGTATATGAACAGAATTAGGGCTTTTAAAAATTTTTAGAAATACTCCTTTCTCACACAAATACACATAGGTAAAAACATAGTTGGAAAATCTATATATTAAAAAAAATGTATGTTAAAAAATAGTAAGCAGATTTTTTTTTTTGGCTGCATCGTGCAGCATGTGGGATCTTAGTTCCCTGACCAGGGACAAAACCCACGCCCCCTGCGTTGGAAGCATGGAGTCTTAACCACTGGACTGCCAGGGAAGTCTCAAAAAATAGTAAACAATTTTTGAAAGATGAACCATGTCAGTATAAAATGGAAATCCATTTATATTTTCAAGAAAATGGGTTAGTCCAATTTTATATCAATTCTGAGATGCTTGACATGGGGAGATAAAAACAAATTTAAAAAAAAACACCAAATCTTGATTAAAACTATGATCTCTGGAGGTTTTAAAATAGAAAAAAAATGCAAGTCTTTTTTCCCTATCAGAAGCATAGTTTTTTTTTTTCCCTACCACTTTTATTTTATATTCTAGGTCTTGGGCCCCTGGAATCTGAGAACCTTTGTGCCTAGGGGAAAGAGAATGCCTTAAAGACATGTGTGTTTGTGACTGAGTCTTTTTTTTGTTTTCTTTTGTTTTTGAAGTTTTATTTTATTATTTTTTTACAAAGAATATTTTGTTTTTTATTTAGATTTTTTAAGTTTAATTGATTTACAGTGTCATGTTAGTTTCAAATGTACAACACATTCAGTTATACAGTCATGTTAGTTTCAAATGTACAGCACATTCAGTTATACATGTATATATATATATAATTTTCTTCTCAGATTCTTTTCCCTTATAGGTTATTACAAAATATTGAGTATAGTTCCCTGTGCTACAAGTAGGTTCTTGTTGGTTATCTATTTTATATATAGTAGTGTGTATATGTTAATCAAAAACTTTTAATTTATCCCCCGCCACACTTTTCCCCCTTTGGTAACAATGAATTTGTTTTCTATGCCTGTAGGTCTATTTCAGTTTTGAAATAAGTCATTTGTAATTTTTTTTTTAGATTTAACATATAAGCAATATCATATGATATTGTCATTCTCCATCTGGCTTACTTAGTATGGTAATCTCTAGGTCCATCCATGTTGCTGCAAATGGCATTATTTTATTCTTTTTTATGGTTGAGTAATATTCCATTGTACATATATACCATATCTTCTTTATCTATTCATCTGTCAGTGGACATTTAGGTTGCTTCCATGTCTTGGCTGTTGTAAATAGTGCTGCTATAAATATTAGTGTGCATATATCTTTTCAAATTATCATTTTCTCTGGTTATATGCCCAGGAGTGGGAATGCTGGATCATATGGCAACTCTATTTTTAGTTTTAGTTTTTTGTGGAAACTCCATATTGTTCTCCATAGTGTCTGCACCAATTTTTATTCCACCAACAGTGTAGGAGGGTTCCCGTTTCTCCACCCCCTCTCCAGCATTTGTTATTTGTAGACTTTTTGATGATGGCCATTCTGATGGGAGTGAGATGGTACTTCATTGTAGTTTTATTGCATTATAAAGGACATAACTGTTTCCCCAGCAAGAAAGGATCAGATAACATATAGTCAATGACAGCCAGGAGAGATGAAGAAATTGACAGGTTTGATTATTTTCTTTGAAATTGATTTTGAATTCTTTTAAGATGGAAAGAAAAGAAGCAAGATTGGTAGCTAGAAACACCCAGAGGATCAAGCCAAAGTTAGTTGCACAGTGTATTTTGAAATCCCTGATACTGTAGTACACAAGGAGAAGCGAAAGGGTATGATGTAAGAACAGAAACTTACACATCTGGATAGTCCTGTTTGTTCCATGCTTTATCAATTTAATTTAATTTATTACAAATATTATATAGTATAGGCAGAAATCAAAGCTATAGGATATATGGGTGAGTGAAAAAGAAGGTAATATAAAAGAATAAGGAACTCAAAGCAGCCTGTGGTCCTACTAGATTTGAGACTTTCAGATAGTTTGGCAAACAATTTCTGCAAAGGTCCAGATAGGGCCAGGTGGTAAATATCACAGCCTTAGTAACTACTTGATTTTGCCATTGTAGCAGGAAAGCTGCCATAGATAATATGTCAACAGATGAGCCTAGCTGTGTTCCAACTAACACTTTATTTATGGAAACTTAAATTTGAATTTTATGTAATTTTCATATACCACCAGATAGTCTTATTTTTTTCCAATCATTAAAACGTATGAAAATTATTTTGGACTCATGGAACATATAAAAGAAGGCACTGGGCTGGATTTGTCCCTTGGACCATGGTCTGCTGGTCTCTACTTTAGAGCCTTGTGTTTACACATAACTTTACATATTTCAAACGGCTATAAAGGAGGCACATTGCAAAAACCTCATGTTCTCTCTGATCACTGTAGTTTTTAAAACACTCTCCCTTTGAATTATTTCTTTTCTTGAAGATATAAACTCCAAGTTTAGAAACACAGACATTAGAAGATCTGGCAAATGAAAGAGAATTGTGGATTACTTTTCCACTGAATGTTTTAAAAATAAATAAAAACCACTTCGATTGACATCTCTGAATAATCCAATGCTTATTTCTGCAGATTAAAAAGCCAAGTTCTATTTCCTACAAAATAAAGAGACTGACACATATGTCAGCCTCATTTGGCATTTCTGATATGAAAAAAAAAAACACAAAGACTTCAGTAAGACCAATTAATTTATTTCTCTTTAGCATTGAGGCAAGTCACCTAACCCATCTGTCTGTGTGCAGGCAAATATGTTTTCCATTTATCTGTGCTGGGATGCTATCAAACATCACCGCCTTTTCAGATACTCTTTATTACACTGGCAGGAAAGCAAAGTAACAAGAAAGCTAAATAAAAGTCATTTCCCCAAGGTAAATTTGTAATGGTGGTTCATTTATAGTTTAGTGGCCTTGAAAATACAGGAATATTTTGTATTTTTTCATCTATTTTGTTATGGATACTTTTGTTCAGTGTTCGTTATAAATGTAGTATCTATATAAAAATGATTGTAGGTCATGTAATGTTTATTCAGCCAGGCTGAACAATGAGAAATATTGTCACCTATAATATCTCTCAAATAAAAAGATAAGTAATAAGTAGTTCCACCTTGAAAGTACACTGCTTCAGAACATTGACTTAGTCTAGAAATTACAGGCCCCACATTTCCATCTGTGGATATTAGGGAAGCCACCTTCCCTTCCTACCGCTCTATAGACCTACTTTATTCAACTGCTACTTTACTTCTCAAACTGTGTTTATTGGAGGCCCAGGGTGTCTTGAGACCTCCCACAAGCAGAAAGAGGGGCAAGCAGAAATCCACAAGGTGTCTCACCCTGCTTGAAAACAAAAATGATAGCTTTGATTTGAACGTTTCCTATCTATTAAATTCCTGCATAACATTTTATTTGCAAGTATATTTCTGTGGTTTAAGACATGTGAAAGTCAGAATGACAGACATTGAAGAATTATCAGTATATTATTCCCAAATTACCTGCAAATTAATAATCACATTGATTTACCATTGGGTTATCTCCCTTTTTTGTTTTTTGAATTTTATTTATATTTTTATACAGCAGGTTCTTATTATTTATCTATTTTATACATATTATTGTATATATGGCAATCCCAATCTCCCAATTCATCCCACCACCAGTCCCCCCCCACCCCACTATCTCCCCTTGGTGTCCATAGGTTTGTTCTCTACATCTGTGTCTCTATTTCTGCCTTGCAAACGGGTTCATCTCTACCATTTTTCTAGGTTCCACATATATGCAATATACAATATTTGTTTATCTCTTTCTGACTTACTTCACAGTGTATGGCAGTCTCTAGGTCCATCCATGTCTCTACAAATGACCCAATTCCATTCATTTTTATGGCTGAGTAATATCCCATTGTATAAATGTGTCACATCTTCTTTATCCATTCCTCTGTTGACGGATATTTAGGTTATTTCCATGTCCTGGCTATTGTAACTAGTGCTGCAATGAACATTGGGGTGCTCGACTCTTTTTGAATTATGGTTTTATCAGGGTATATGCCCAGTACTGGGATTGCTGTGTCATATGGTAATTCTAATTTTAGTTTTAGAAGGAACCTCTCTACTGTTCTCCATAGTGGCTGTATCAATTTACATTCCCACTAACAGTGCAAGAGTGTTCCCTTTTCTCCACACCCTCTCCAGCATTTGTTTGCAGATTTTCTGATGATGCCCATTTTAACTGGTATGAGGTGATACCTCATTGTAGATTTTATTTGCATTTCTCTAATAATTAGTGAAGTTGAGCATCTTTTCATGTGTTTGTGGGCAGTCTGTATATCTTCTTTGGAGAAATGTCTACTTAGGTCTTCTGCTCATTTTTTGATTGGGTTGTTTGTTTTTTTAATATTAAGCTGCATGAGCTATTTATATATTTTGGACATTAATCCTTTGTCCACTGATTCATTTGCAAATATTTTCTCCATCCTGAGGGTTGTCTTTTTGTCTTGTTTATAGTTTCCTTTGCTTTGCAAAAGCTATTAAGTTTCATTAGGTCCCATTTGTTTATTTTTGGTTTTATTTCCATTTCTCTAGGAGGTGGGTCAAAAAAGATCTTGCTTTGATTTATGTCAAAGAGTATTCTTCCTGTGCTTCCCTCTAAGAGTTTTATAGTGTCAGGTCTTACATTTAGGTCTTTAATCCATTTTGAATTTATTTTTGTGTATGGTGTTAAGGAGTGTTCTAATTTCATTCTTTTAAATGTAGCTGTCCAGTTTTCCCAGCAGCACTTATTGAAGAGACTGTCTTTTCTCCATTGTATATTCTAGCCTCCTTTGTCATAGATTAGTTGACCATAGGTGTGTGGGTTTATCTCTGGGCTTTTTATCCTGTTCCATTGATCTATATTTCTATTTTTGTGCCAGTACCATATTGCCTTGATTACTGTAGCTTTGTAGTATAGTCTGAAGTCAGGGAGTCTGATTTCTCCAGCTCCATTTTTTTCCTTCAAGATTGCTTTGGCTATTTGGGTATTTGTGTGTCACCATACAAATTTTAAGATTTTTTGTTCTAGTTCTGTAAAAAATGTCATTGGTAATTTGATCAGGATTGCATTGAATCTGTAGATTGCTCTGGGTAGTATAGTCATTTTCCAATATTGATTCTTCTAACCCAAGAACATTGTATATCTCTCCATATTTGTGTCATCTTTGATTTCCTTCATCAGTGTCTTATAGTTTTTTGAGTACAGGCCTTTTTCCTCCTTATGCAGGTTTATTCCTAGGTATTTTGTACTTTTGGTTGCAATGGTAAATGAGATTGTTTCCTTAATTGCTCCTTCTGATCTTTCATTGTTAGTGTATAGGAATGCAAGAGATTTCTGTGCATTAATTTTGTATCCTGCAACATTACCAAAATCATTCTTAAGCTCTAGTAGTTTTCTTGTGGCATCTTTAGGACTCTCTATGTATATTATCATGTCATCTGCAAGTGGTGACAGTTTTACTTCTTCTTTTCCAATGTATAAATTTTCTTTCCTTTTCTTCTCTGCTTGCCATGGCCAGGACTTCCAAAACTATGTTGAATAATAATGTTGAGAGTGGACATCTTTGTCTTGTTCCTGATCTTGGAGGAAATGCTTTCAGTTTTTCACCATTGAGAATGATGTTTCCTGTGGGTTTGTCATATATGTCCTTTATTATGTTGGGGTAGGTTCAATCTATGCCCACTTTCTGGAGAGTTATTTTACCATAAATAGGTATTGAATTTTGTCAAAAGCTTTTTCTGCATCTATTGAGATCATCATATATTTTTTATTCTTCAATTTGTTAATATGGTGTACCACATTGATTGATTTGCATATGTTGAAGAATCCTTGCATCCCTGGGATAAATCCCATTTGATCCTGGTGTATGATCCTTTTAATGTATTGTTGGATTCTGTTTGCTAGTATTTTGTTCAGGACTTTTACATCTATATACATCAGTGATATTGGTCTGTAATTTTCTTTTTTTGTACTATCTTTGTCTCATTTTGGTATCAGGGTGATGGTGGTCTAGTTGAATGAGCTTGGGAGTGTTCCGTCCTCTGCAAATTTTTGGAAGTGTTTGGGAATGACGGGTTTTATCTTTTCTCTAAATATTTGATAGAATTCACCTGTGAAGCCATCTGGTCCTGGACTTTTGTTTTTTGGAAGATTTTTAATCACAGTTTCAATTTTATTGCTTGTGATTGGTCTGTTCATATTTTCTATTTCTTCCTGGTTCAGTCTTTGTAGGTTAAACATTCCTAAGAATTTGTTTATTTCTTCCACATTGTCCATTTTTTTGGCCTAGAGTTGCTTGTAGTAGTCTCTTATGATACTTTGTATTTCTGCAGTGTCCCTTGCAACTTCTCCTTTTTCATTTCTAATTTTATTGATTTGAGTCCTTTCCCTTTTTTTCTTGATGAGTCTGGCTAAAGTTTATCTATTTTATTTATCTTCTCAAAGAACCAGCTTTTTGTTTTATTGATCTTTGCTATTTTCTTTGTTTCTATTTCATTTATTTCTTCTCTGATTTTTATGATTTCTTTCCTTCTATTAAATTTAGGTTTTGTTTGTTCTTCTTTCTCTAGTTCCTTTAGGTGTATGGTTAGATTGTTTATTTGTGATTTTTCTTGTTTTTTGAGCTAGGATTTTATTGCTATAAACTTCTGTCTTAGAACTGCTCTTGCTGCATCCCATAGGTTTTGGATCATCGTGTTTTCATTGTCATTTGTCTCCAGGTACTTTCTGATTTCCTTTTTGATATCTTCAATGATGTCTTGCTTATTTAGTAATGTATTGTTTAGCCTCCCGTGTTTGTTTGTTTTTTTATGTTTTTCCCTTGTAATTGATTTCTAATCTTACAACGTTATGGTTAGAAAAATTGCATGATATGATTTCAATTTTCTTAAGTTTACCAAGGCTTGATTTGTGACCCAAGATGTGATTTATCCTGGAGAATGTTCCATGTGCACTTGAGAAGAAAGTGTAATCTGTTGTTTTCCGATGGAATATCCTATGAATATCAATTAAATCTATTTTGTTTATTGTGTCTTTTAAAGCTTGTATTTCTTTTATAATTTTCTGTCTGGATGATCTGATGGTTGGTGTAAGTGAGGTGTTAAAGTCCCCCACTATTACTGTGTTACTGTCAATTCCTCTTTTATAGCTGTTAGCATGTGCCTTATGTATTGAAGTGCTCCTATGTTGGGTGCATATATATTTATAATTGTTATATCTTTTTCTTGCATTGATCCCTTGGTCATTATGTAGTGACCTTCTTTGTCTCTTGTAAAATTCTTTATTTTAAAGTCTATTTTATCGGATATGAGTATTGTTACTCCAGCTTTCTTTTGATTTCCATTTGCATGGAATATCTTTTTCCATCCCCTTACTTTCAGTCTGTAGGTGTCCCTAGGTCTGAAGTGGGTCTGTTGTAGACAGCATATATACGTGTCTTGTTTTTGTATTCATTCAGCGAGCCTGTATCTTTTCATTGGAGTATTTAAACCATTCACATTCAAGGTGATTATCAATGTGTTTGTTCCTATTACCATTTCCTCAATTGTTTTGTGTTTCTTTTTGTAGGTCCTTTTCTCCTTTTGTGCTTCCCACTTGGAGAAGTTCCTTTAGCATTTGTTGTAGAGCTGGTTTGGTGGTGCTGAATTCTCTTAGCTTTTGCTTGTCCATAAAGCTTTTGATTTCTCCATCAAAACTGAATGAGATCCTTGCCACATAGAGTAATCTTGGTTGTAGGTTCTTCCTTTTCATCACTTGAAATACACGGTGTCACACCCTTCTGGCTTGTAGAGTTTCTGCTGAGAAATCAGCTGTTAACCTTATGGGAGTTCCCTTGTATGTTTTTTGTCATTTTTCCTTGCTGCTTTTAATAATTTTTCTTTGTCTTATTTTTTGCCCATTTGATTATTATGTGTTTCAGCATGTGTCTCCTTGGGTTTATCCTGCCTGGGACTCTCTGCATTTCCTGGACTTGGGTGGCTATTTCCTTTCCCATGTTAGGGAAGTTTTCGACTGTAATCTCTTCAAATATTTTCTTGGATCCTTTCTCTCTCTCTTCTCCTTCTGGGACCCCTAAAATGCGAATGTTGATGAGTTTAATGTTGCTCCAGAGGTCTCATAGGCTGTCTTCATATCTTTTCATTCTTTTTTCTTCATTTTGTTCCATGACCGTGAATTCCACCATTCTGTCTGCTAGCTCACCTATCCGTTCTTCTGCCTCAGTTATTCTGCTATTGATTCCTTCTAGTGTACTTTTCATTTCAGTTCTTGTATTTTCATCTCTGTTTGTTCTTTAATTCTTCTAGGTCTTTGTTAAACATTTCTTGCATCTTCTTGATCTTTGCCTCCATTCTTTTTCCGAGATCCTGTATCATCTTCATTATCATTATTTTGAATTCTTTTTCTGGAAGGTTGACTATCTCCACTTCATTTAGTTGTTTTTCTGGGTTTTATATTGTTCCCTCATCTGGTATAGTCCTCTGCCTTTTCATTTTGTCTAGCTTTCTGTGAATTTGGTTTTCATTTCACAGGCTGCAGGATTGTAATCCTTCATTTTCTGCGGTCTGCCCTCTGGTGTATGAGGCTATCTAAGAGACTTGTGAAAGCTTCCTTGTGTGAGGGACTGGTGGTGGGTAGAGCTGTGTCTTGCTCTGGTGGGCAGAGCTCAGTAAAACTTTAATCTGCTTGTCTGCTATTGGACAGGGCTGAGTTTCTTCCCTGTTGGTTGTTTGGCCTGAGGTGACCCAGCACTGGAGGCTACAGGCTCTTTGGTGGGGCTCATGGTGGGGTCTGGGAGGGCTCCTGCCAAGGAGTACTTCCCAGAACTTCTGTTGCCAGTGTCCTTGTCCCCACAGTGAGCCATAGCTGCCTCTCCCCGCCTCTGCAGAATATCTTCCAACACTAGTAGGTAGGTGTGGTTCAGTTCCCTATGGGGTCACTCCTCCTTCCCCCGGGTCCTGATGTGCACTACTCTGTGTGTGCACTCCAAGAGTGGAGTCATTGTTTCCTCCAGTCATGTCAAAGTCCTGCAATCCAATCCTGCTAACCTTCAAAGTCTGATTCTCTAGGAATTCTTCCTCCTGTTGCCAGATCCCCAGGTTGGGAAGCCTGACGTGGGACTCAGAATCTTCACTGCAGTGAGTGGTCTTCTGTAGTATATTTGTTCTCCAGTTTGTGAGTCACCCACCCAGCAGTTATGGGATTTGATTTTACTGTGATTGCACCCTCCTAGTGTCTCACTGCAACTTCTCATTTGTCTTTGGGTGTGGGGTATCTTTTTTGGTGAGTTCCAGTGTCTTCCTGTCGATGACTGTTCAGCAGTTAGTTGTGATTCTGGTGCTCTCGCAAGAGGGAGTGAACACACGTCCTTCTTTGCCATCTTGGGAAGGATCTTGTGTTCTCTCTTGAATGTTAATATGTAGGAATACCTCAGGACTTAGAATATCCATACTCAATTTCTGGTTATTAATAAAAGCACTGAATTAGATTAGTGGTTCTGATGAAAATAATCAATTAAAATGTATAATAGTAATAGAATATACCCCGGGAGACAGCTTCTCAGATAACTCTGAAGAACTGCCCCGCAGAAGCATGGTTTTTGGCAGTTTCATCTTGTCAGAGCAAAGAATATTGAATAAGTCAGGGATACATTCCTTAAAGATTAAAAAAAAAAAAGCTCAGCACAAACACAGTGAGTCAGTATGGCCTTGGCACCTGGGATGGGTGTCTTATCATCAAAAGAGGACCAGCACTGGTGTCCCAGCATTTAATATTAATTTTAACATGGACATTCTTTACTTCTGCCCAATGCACCCTTTTCTTTAAAAATTAAAGCAGATGTACAATGTATGTTTGATAGGCCACAAACAGACCTAAATTTCATATTAACTCACATATAAGCCAGAATGATTTCTCCATACCTCAGTATGTGAACATTTCTTTTATCAATGGGAATGGTGGAGCAAGAACCCCTAAAAATCCATTTCTCTGTAAAAGCAATGAGAACAGTATCAAAAACTGTCAAAGTTAACTCTTTTTAGAAGAGTCTGTAAATTAGCCAAAGGCTTTTAAAAAATCTAAGGAACATTTATTTAAGAAAAATAGCTGAATCTCAGTAAGAATAGAAAGCTTTGTGGCATTTTACTTGTCTTTTTCTCATCATCTTTCCCTCACCTCCATGTTAGCCTTGAAAACGAATATTCCCACAATCACACTGAAAGCCAGCAACCTAGCATGCACTAGTGGAGACAAAATGGGTTTGGAGCTCCCTAAAAGCAATATTCCAAAAAGAATTGTCATCATCTGACTGTTTATAACAGTAAATGGCTACATTAAAAAAAAGTAAGGATCTCAAATGAATCATTGAACCTCTCTGCCTCAACAATCTAACAAAATAAGAACAAATAAACCCAAAGAAAACAGGAAAAAAATAAGCATTAGTGAGAAAATAAAACAGAGACTAGAAAAACAATATAAATGTCACAAAATCACAGCTGGTTCTTTGAAAAGATCAACAGAATTGACAAGCATTTAGCTAAAATGCCCAGTAAAAAAGGAAAGAAGACTTGATTTATGAAAATCAGGAATTAAAAAGGGGACATTACTACTGACATAGCAAATTTTTTTTAATTTTTAAAAAATTTTAAGGAAGATAGTACTGTAAACAATTGTATGCCAATAAAATAAATAATCTAGATGGACAAATTCCTAGAAAGGCACAAATTATTGAGAATAAGAAAAAATTAAAATCTGAATAGATTTATAACCAGTCAAGAGATGGAATTAGTAATTAAGAAACTCCCAAAAGAAATAGGACAGGCTCAGATGTGTCAATGGCCAATTTAAAGAAGAATTGATCGAAAGAAACATTTAAAGAAAAATTAATACCCATATTTTACAAATTCTTCCAAAAAATAGGAAAGAAGGGGACATTTTCTAAACTATTCTATGAAGCCAGTGATACCTTTGAACCAAAGGTATCAAAGAACAAAAACAAGACATTATGAGAAAAGAAAATTAGAGCCCCATATTCTAATGAACATGGATGGAAGACTCCTCAAAAAAACATTAGAAGACTGAATCCAGCAACATATAAAAAGGATTGTATTGCAAACCAAATGTCTCATGAAGAATTAATATCCAAAATATACAAGCAACTCATACAACTTAATAGCAAAAAAACCCCTCAATTTAAAAATAGTATTGTAAATACTCTTTTCTGTCCATTTAGCAGTAAAATATTAAACATTTTACTCTCACTTTCCATGTGTTTTCCTAGCTCTTCATCCTCTTTCTCTTCTGCTTCTTCTTCCTTTTCTCTTTGACATGTCAAATTAGGATGGCCAAGAGCTCAGACTTCAGACCTATGTGCTCCCTCATATTCTCTCCTTTGGCTTTGACTTAAATAGTTTTTCTCTATACCAGACCATTCTTCTTACATTTGTGCTTATACATCCAACAGCAACATCACCATCTTTACTTGTATCATTACTAAACCCCACTTTTTCCAGGTTTTGCTATCTCAGTTAATAAGTTGATTTGTTCTGGCCAAAACCCTGGATCCATTCTTGTACAATTATTTTCTCAAACCTGACTGAGGGACTTCTCTGGCAGTCCAGTGGTTATGACTCTGCACTTCCACTGCAGGGGACTTTGGTTCGATCCCTGGTCAGGGAACCAAGATCCCGTATGCCACACAGCATGGCAAAAAAAAAAACAAAAAACAAAAAACCTGACATTGAACCCATTAACAAATCATGTTGGCTTTTGCTTCAAAATACATCCAGAATATGACTACTTCTCACCACTGGTACTGCTACCGCTCATGTCCAAGCCATCATCCTGTCTCATCTGACTTCCTGTTCAAACCTCCCAGCTCATCTTCCTGCTTCTGTCCTTGTCCTCATTCATTCAATGCACAATTTACTACCATAGCCAAAGTTTCCTTATTCAAATGCAAATTAAATTCCATCAGTTATTTCTCTGATCAGAACTCTATAATGTCTCCCAATTATAAACAAAATCATATTCAACGTTTTTATAATGACCTACAAGGCCATATGTAATCTGGCTTCGTTATCTCTCTGACCTCACCTTTTAATAACTCTTTGTTCAC
The DNA here is from genome assembly GCF_964341445.2 of Mesoplodon mirus. Lineage (NCBI taxonomy): Eukaryota > Metazoa > Chordata > Mammalia > Artiodactyla > Ziphiidae > Mesoplodon > Mesoplodon mirus. The sequence goes on along the minus strand of NC_138984.1, from coordinate 103,693,093 downwards.
TTTGCCCCAGGCCCCCACTCCACAGTAGTGTCCTTCTCTTTCTTGTCTCAAGTTCCCACTACTTTACTAGTGTTTCCACATCACCTTCCAAATAAACTAATTGCACTAGCATCCTTATCACAGGGACTCCTTGAGTGAGAATCTAAGCCAAGACTTTTGGTAATAGAAGTATTTCTAGGAAGCAAATCCTAAGAATCCCTTGACTTTGGATCACCTGCTACCCGAATGGCAATGATGACCTTACTGCTGGTGGTAAGATGAATGTTGATAACTCCTGACATGTTATAGCATCAAAATTTTTAAAACTTCTGTCTATGGTGGATTGAGTTGGGATAGAGGTAGAAGTGGTTACAGTGACCTATGCAGTAACCCTAGTACTTGAGAGATAGGAAGTCAAAAGTAGTTATAAGAAGGCGGTTTGGTTGACAACTGTTAACTGTCATTGAAACTCTGGAAGAAGAAAATTATAGGCTCAGGTTAGCCAACACTCAATTCAACGTTTCTATGAAAGTTCAAATTTAAAGGCTCTCATTTCCTGCAACTGGATGTGATAGGTGCAGAGTTACAAAGAGAGCTGAATGTACAGTCCCAAGCAGCCTCTCCTGCTGGCATCACGATCCAGGCTGGACAGAATGGAGTCCTGAGGTCTGGGATGGGCATGTCTCGTGGTTGGGCTTGTGAACCAGAAACATCTAGGTTCCCCTGAATCCACTTAGAAGGCAGGAATGCCCTCTTCTCCTTGCTAGAGATTAGCAGTCTTCTCTTGTCTGAAGATTATGCAAAGTCCTTACCTGGGGTGGATTCCTCAGAACATTGTACTTGCCCTCATAAGACTTTTCCCCAGGTACTATTTTGTGAGCAATAATTAAGGTCTTGTTTCAGTATGCCTTCCTTCCTCTGCTACAGGAAGAAACACGTTATTGACAAAAGTACTGAAGGAACTGCCTAATAGGGAGGGGTGGAACTAGGAGAACATTTCAGGAATTATTCTGGAGTTTGCTGAACCCTGGTGATAGAGACATGTTAAGGATAGAGAATGGAGGTGTGACTGATATGGGACACTTTCCTGTAACTCGGAGTTTAATGTCCTGGCAAGGATAGCTGAGCAAGTCCCAGTGCACTGCTGGCACGGATCATTAAAACTTAAAGAAAATGGTGGTATATTGAAAATGAAGTGGAAGTGACAGAATTGCCTAGATGAATATTGATAAATGGACAACGAGGCTCATATAACTGTGTTAAAGGTGATCTATCATAGAACAACAGGGAATCCACCAGCTGACCCTATTCTGGGGAAGTCCATGGATTCTCCCTTCACTAGCAATAAGAAAGTGCTGCTGCAGAGGGTATATTAGCATAGCTGGGGATCTCAGAGTAGGCATCCACAGGCCTAGGTGGAAAGTGACAAATGTTGCTATGGAAAGTCTCCTTTGTGTCACTGGGAATGACAGGATTCTAGGAGGACAGAGGCCACTTTTTTTTTTTTTTTGATTTTTTAGCCATGTGGCATGTGAGATCTGTTCCCGGACCAGGGATCAAACCCCCTGCAGTGAAAGTGCAGAGTCTTAACCACTAGACCGCCATGGAAGTTCCAAGAGCAGAGGCCATTTGATGGCAATAAACTGTTAGCGATCAGGTGAACCTAAGCAATGTCATGTGCCCAAAAGATACTGACTCACTGGGACCAGGTCATTACTAGAGATTCAAAGAGCAGCCATTGGCAAAACTGCTTCACTTATATAACCAACAGATCAGGAACAAAGGGGGAGACTGTGTATATCACCTACTATTGATACAAAGGAAAAGTATGGATGTGGCTGGGCTTCTATATCTGAGTTAGTTCTCAGATCCAGAGGCCATGAACTGAAGATCACTGCAAGCATCTCCAATAGAAATCTCCCCAAATTTTACTCAGGAAACATACAGCTATGTGCCAGAATCATTGAACCCTGGGGAAAGGGAATACCCATACCCACAGCCAAGGTGGTAAATCAAAAACATAGTGGGATGGCAGATAAGGGCTATCCTCAAAGACTAAATAGTTCAAGGGTGGTTGTCCCTGTCATGTCCACATTTAAGTTTCTAGCTTAATACGTACAAAACACAGAAGGGCCATGAGGGATGATGGTAGATGACATAAACTCAACTAAGTGATAGATCTACTAAAGCAGCTGTGCTGGATATGGTATCTTTCCTAGAAAAAGGTCAACACTCTCTCTACAGCTTGATATGCAGCTATTTGCCTGATTTTATTTGGTAAGCTTGTTATTTAAAACATGTCAAGAAGAAGGTTCGGAAGCAGGTCACCTTCACCCAGGTTAGACAGCAGAATAGAAGTCACATTCTTGCCCCAAGGTTATATATCTTTGTCACGATATAGTCTGAAGGGAAAGGGACCTTGATCCTTAGAATATTACACTGGTCCACTATTTTTATTGGCATGGTGAGATAGAAGTGGCAAGGACCCTAGTAAGATGTATGTGTGCCCAAGGCTGGGAGATAAATCCTCCAAAATTTTAAGGGTGGTCACATCAGTAGACATTTTAGGTACCTAGTGGACTGAATACCAAGACACTATGTTCAAGCTAATGCATAAGAGTTTGTACATCACACTCCTTAACACTTAGAAAGAAAGACTCTGCCCTTGCTAGACCCCTGTTAGTTCTGAATACAGCACACATTAAACATGGGAGTATGACTTCAATCTATTTAGTTAGAGCTTGAGAAGTTTAGGTCAGAGTAGCAGTAAATCCACCATAAATTGGAGTCTGAACTTTAAGGAATAAAGTTGAGCAGATCCAGATGGTATTATATGTGGACCTGTGGGAATGTAAACTCTGAGGTAACTGAGAGATGACCTGGAGAGGCCAATGCCACTGGAAGAGGATTTATTAGGTGCATTTCTCAAGAGAAGGGGTCACGTCACATCATGCAGGAGCACAGGAGGAAAGCACCAGGTTTTGATCGGGAGGCAGCGGCAGGAGCATGGGGAAAGCCTAGGCTATAAGCTTTACTTTGGTTTCCAGGGTAAAGGTAAAGCAGGACAGAGTGATCAGTTAGGATTGCCCAGTTTGATTACTTCCAGCAGGCTTGGGGCTATAGGCTTGGTCTCTAGTTGTCCATATCTGACTTTAAGGGATTTAGGGCAGGAGAGATATTGGCTTGGCATGTGTAGAGTTACTCAGGATTTGCTGGTTTGTATAAGAAAAGAGTGTTTGTGGGCATGTTGTTATTATCTTTGGGAATTAGCTAGCCCTGGGAGGGGTAGTCTCTCTTTAAGTCAATCCCCAAATGTCAAGACATCGTAAAATACGGAAGATAAAAAAACATGATTCACACAGGAAGCACAAGCAAGCTGCACAAGCAGGTAGCTTAGACCATATGTCACCTACCTCAGATACACTGACACCACTCACTCACCTCACACAGGTGGGCTTATATGTCCGATTCATGGATGAATTGGCTACATATATGATTTCAGCCAAAAAAAAACATTGCTGAAGATTACTGTTCCAGTCAGGGTTGGCCCTGAGAGATGGTAGTGAGGGCATGAATGTTCTCTCCACATAAAGAGACCTTAGCAATATACTAGGTCCAAGGTCAGCAAACTTTTTCTTAAAGAGATGGATAAAAAATATTTTGGTATGTGGACCATTTGGCCTCTTCCATAACTACTCAGCTGTAGCCTTGTAATATGGAAGCAGCTCCAGACAAGATGTAAACAAATGGGTTCAACTGTCTTCCAGTGAAATTTCATTTACAGAAATAGGTGGTTAGACCATTGGCCAGAGCCTGCTGACACTGGCACTAAGTCATCAACTTGGTATGGAGAGAAAATTGGCCTTAGATAAGAATATACACAGATTCTAGGACAATGGCAAATGTCTTGGCTTGTGGAGAGGAAGATGGAAGCAGCAAGACTGGAATTCCAGACAGAGATATAATGTTCTTTGAGCCTAAGGGTGTAAAGTGTGTGGATTTTTGAAACATATCAATGCCCACCAAAATCATCATTCTAGAGAAGTCACAAAACAACAAGGTGAATAAGATATCTTGTACAGTGCAGGTGAATCATTGTCTGTCTTTGCTCACCCTGAGGACAGAAGCAAGAAAAGTGATTCATCACGGACTATGAAGAAAGCTGTGTTGGTCATAATAGAGAGAATGAATGGGTCCAGTGCCACCTATTAGCAGCAGAGAGGGATGCTGAGCCTTCAGGATGCTTCTAACCCTTCAAAAGACCAGCAAGCTACTTGGTGGTGCTAAATGAGTTACATCCTTCTCCTTTGAATACCTAATGTTCTGACTGTTGCCTGGTCAGCTTGAGCTCTTCATGCTGTGGGACCAGTGGGCAAAGGAAGGAGTTATTATGCTGGAACAGCAGTGACCCTTATTACCATGAAGAGAGAGAGTTTGATAGAGACAGAGTTTGGATCAAGCATTCAGGAAAAAATCTCAGTCACTCCACTGCACCGGCAACCTTGCCAGCAGAAACCGTAGTCCAGGGTGATGGGGATATAGAATGAGTAGCAAAGGGTGGACAGGATGAAAATCATTTACAGTCCAGCCTCAGTATTCCCTGGTTCAATCAACTGTTGGTTGAACCAGTGATTGGTGGAATCCACGGATGCAGAATCAGTGGATATGGAGGGTTAGCTGTAAAGGACTTGAGCATCCGTGGATTTTGGTATCCACAGAGAGTTCTGGAATCAATGCTCTGTGGATGCCAAGGGGATCTGTATAGCTTTGGAAACAAACACACAAATGGGAACTACAGCTGGTCCCACAGAAATTCCTGTCATAGAACTTTTTTTGTTAAGTACTTGTGACTGACTACCATTCAAAAATAAGTGACCTGACAGGATGGACTTGCAAGTGGTTAAAAATAGGTGATGCTTCAGTGCATTGCTCTTTTTCCCTGAGCACAGCATCTCTACATGCTGAAGGCTGCCAAGTCTGTTCCTTGGGCCATTTTCTCTGGCTGTGGGGGCATGCTTGGTCTTTTCACAGGACAGGTGTGCCAAAGCATTAATTATGCCAGTCACAGGCCTGGACCACTGAGGAGCAGGGAGTTGATGTATAACCACCAGAGCTTCCTCAAGTCACCCCCAGTGGACTCAGGTCCAATGCCCACAGTAGTGACTGACTTGATCACACACCAAACTCTTCTTGAGTTGCTTCTATTCTGTGTCTCAAGCTCCACTTCTTTACTGGAATTTCCTGAGATTATTTCCCAAATAAACTACTATAATTAAAATCCCTTTTCAGAGTCTCTTTCTGGAGGAACTCACACTAAGACAATGATCTGTTGAGACTGGAGAAACTACATTTGGGCTTGCATTTTGAGGGAACTATTGCACTTAAAGATACAAAATTCCAGAAGGTTATAATTGGGTGAGATTCTAAAACTCTTTAAATCTGCAATTCTAAAAAAAAAATGGATGCAATATAATCAGTCTTCCCTTCACAATGTATAGGTAAAGCAAGCTACACTCCACATAAGTTAGTGGCTAAGCCTAAACTTTTCTTCTAATTTTTAGTTATGATTAGCCTGCACATCTAACTCTCACTTTTAATTCACTGAGGCCTCTAAGAGCAACAACCAAATACCTAAAGAAGCCACAATTATTCCCAAAAAGATAGAAAATTATTCCCAACAAGATAGAAAAGAGATAACTAATGTTCCCATAATTTTGATGAATTAGATATGATAAGAAATTATTCAGAGATTGTTGAAACATGAAATTCTGTTCATTAGTGTGTATAAATACATTCATTATAACAGGCGATGGTGTATTTACCAGTAAGGGTAATAGCAGAAACAAAAATCTTACCTCTCTACTAAATGATGCTTCCTGATCTCAGAGGTTTTGCAGTCATCTCTTTTCAAATGATTGCCTATTTCATTTGTTTTCTCTTAAGGCTCTCATTTTTCCCCAACAGTAATATATAGTCTTTACAAAGAGTATTTAAGTACAGAAATATAAGTATTAAGTGGATACTTTTTCCCCCTCTTTCTAAGCTTTTGCTCCTTTTTTTCTTGAAGTAGCCTCTGTTTCCAGTTCTTGAATATTTTTCTTGATATTTTTCTGCAGGTGTACACACACAAATGCTTTGACACCTGCACAGACACACATTCAGACAAGGCACACATGAATGTACACATTTATATATTGACATAAATGAGATCATATTACCCATAGCACTTAGCAACTTGCATTATTGATGTAATGGATCTTAGAGATGATTTATATCAATGTGTCAAGAGCCACCTATTTTTTATTTATTATTTTCATTGCATTATATCATATGGTTGTAGTACTACAATTTTTAACCATTTAAATATTGATGGATTTTAAGTTTCTTCTGATTTATTTCCTATTACAAACAGTAACATTGTAATCAATAGTCTTGTACGCTTATCTTGCAATAATTCAAAGGACAGATTTTTAGAAGTGGAATTTTGGAGTTTAATGGTTTAGCCACTTTAAATTACACAGATAATGAGAAACTGCTTTCCTAAAATTTATTGTAACATTCTATAAACACCACGAATATTATTTTTGACAATTCCTATTTCCCCTAACACTATTATAAATATATTACTTGTTCTATTATATTAAACAAAAATGGTATCACTAGTAATGTTGATCATCTTTTTAATATACTTACTGGTTATTTGTGTTTCTTCTTCCATGAATTGTGTATTAACTTATTTTGCTCTTTTCCTACTGTATTATTTTGTATTTAAATTTGTGACTCATAGAAGAATTTGTGTATTACAGATATTAATTTTGGTTTAAATATTGCATGTTTTCCTAGCCTTTCTTTTTTTCTTTCTTTTTTTTTTTTTTTTTTTTTTTGCCGTACGCGGGCCTCTCACTGTTGTGGCCTCTCCCGTTGCAGAGCACAGGCTCCAGACATGCAGGCTCAGCAGCCATGGCTCACAGGCCCAGCCGCTCCCCTGGCATGTGGGATCTTCCCGGACCGGGGCACGAACCCGTGTCCCCTGCATTGGCAGGCAGACTCTCAACCACTGCGCCACCAGGGAAGCCCCCTAGCCTTTCTTTTAAATACTTTGTCAATATTTTCTTTTCTGATAGAGTGTCCTATTTCCACATATTCAAATCACTCACAATCAAAATCAAATCACAAATATTTGGAGTATTAAATTATTAACTGAATTTAGATTTTTTGTCAAGTTTCTTTGATGATAATTACATGAATTTTGGCAGGCACAGCATTTCAATTTATACTTGCTTTCTTAAGTTATTTCAAAACGTTCATTCAGTCAGTTCACACATACCATATTTCAGGCATTGACGATATAGCTATGAACAACAAAATGACAGTTCATTCTTTTCTGTGGGAGATATTTTAACACTTAAAAGTCATATATAAAAAATAATATCATCATCCGAAAATAGTCATTTCTCTTATATCTCTGATTCCTATTAATAACACTTCTAATATTTTCAATTATTTAGATCAACATTCATGGAGCCATGAATTCTCCTTCTACCTTTTCCTTTCCCCCATCATGACATAAATATTCTGTCAATACTTGCTTGGCCTGCATGTACAAATCTTCCCTTTCTCTATCCTCACCTGCATTTTTATACCATCATGTTGATTCATGACTCAGGCTGCCTTTATTTCCCCTAACTGCTCCTTTCTCTATGTTCACTGCTGTCAAATAGAAAATCCTAAACCACAGCTTTGGTTATATCACATCTCAAATCAAGTCCCTCAAGTCTTTTCTTCAAACTTTCAAGAATACAAGCTTGGCCTGGCATTCAAGGGGTGGGGGGGTGGGGGGCGGGGATGCACTGAAAAAACAGTGGCAAATGTGATTTGCTTCTGAAAATTAATATAATCCTTATTTTTTAAAGTACAGGATGCATGTATTAGAAAGAACTGTGGCATCAGCTGAAAATGGACAAAAGGAAAGTAGGTGGAACAGGGCAATGGTTAATAGAATGAAAGCTCCATGAAAATGGATTGTGTGTATGTTTTGTTTCTTGTTCTTTTTGGTTTATTTTGTCACTTCCATATCCACAGTTCCTAGAGCAGTACCTTGGGGATAGTGTGTCCTCGGTAAATATTTTTTTAATGAATGTCAAAGGCAGAGAAACAGATGTTGATATAGATTATCTGTTTGAGGGTTACCTACCTATTTGAGCAGTGGTGCTATTGATCAAGATGATCAAGGTAAACTATTTATGTAACAATAATTTGGTAGTAGTTCATCAGTGCTTACCAGATACCAGGTATTGTTTAATGCTTTACATTCCTTATATTATTTAATCCCCAAACATCCGTATGATATAATTATGTTATGTCTATTCATTTTAAAGATAAAGGAACTGAGGCTTAAAGGGGTTAATTAATACATCAGATGCCAAAACTAAATGTATGATAGAAACAGAATTTGAACTTACAGAGACTTACATAGACTTTATTACATAGACCAGGACCTAAGATATATTTGGGTTACAAAATAAATAAAGAAAATTATCATAAGAAGTAGAAAACCTAAATACATAAAGATGCATGTACTATAAGTTTTTAAAATGTTAAAAAGTTAAAATAAAAAATCCATTCTTGATTATCCTATGGTGAATTCTTTCAGATTTTTAGTGTTGACACATTCTAATGTTACAAACGTGTTTCTAGAAAAGAGAACATTTTGGAAAGTTTTTTATTTAATTTTTCAATATTAATTATTTTTCCAAAAGAGAAAAACCACAGAATGAGCACACACATGTATAGATGTAATAATCTTACATAAATTGTCATACATATAATCCAACAGTATGTTAAACCTATAATTTACTTTGCCAGAACAGAGTTTCAGGTTAACTTCATATTAAGAAATCTGTTTCTATAATTAGTTCATTAAGTAGAAGGGAAAAAAATGTATGTCATAATTTAGAGAATAAGCAGGCCCTTAAAAAAGTGCAACAACTATTTCTGGTAAAAGCTGAAAACAGGTGTCATAAGAATATGCTCTTCACATAATAAAGAATGTCTGTCTTAAACCAACAGTTCATCTCATAATTGAAGGCATAAAAGCAAAGGAGTTTCCATCACATTTAGGAATCTGTCAAGAAGTGTGATTATTCCAATATTACTTAGTATTATTCTGGAAGCTGCAGTTAAGGGATAGTAAGAAAAGACTAAGAAAACTAGTTTTATTTTTATTTGGTATATTTATTGTGCTAGTGTTTGGAGTGGGAGAGAGTTCATTTAAAACACAATCCATATGGGAAACTTATTTTACATCTGATTCTTCAATTTATTTTGAAGAAATCTGTGGTCAAACAAAGGGTCTTATGCAAGAAAGGTGAAGAAAAACTTTCTAGTTTAGTGAAAACACCACCTCGCTGTGGATGTTCTGATCAGTAGGCCCCTTTACTAAGACCTGGGAATTCCCACCCCAAGATGTAGACCCATCATCATTTATGTCTTGGAGGGTGGCCAGTGTCTTTTGTCCAGATCTTTCCAGATTCCCCCTCTTCTAATGGTCTCTGGATAAAAGTGAGACCCAGGTTTTGACATGGCAATATTCTCAACCTATTAACCAATTGAAGTAAACCATGTGGCAGGAATTTGAAACATGTTCTATCCATCCCACTTCAGACTTATGCAAAACCTGTACTTGCTTCTACTTCCTTCACTCTCATAAAGACGATGTAAAAGATAGGAAGGAAGTATGTGGGAATCCTGGGGTTTAACTCTCATTTTGGTATTCCAGGGTTTGGGGGACCTTGGAGAATTAGTTTGATATTCAGGCATCTCTGCACATCTCAGACTTTTCTACATTGTATGGTATTCTAAATCTTCGGATCCTTCCACCTTTCCACCTCCATAAAACAAAAAATCTAAAGTCTAAAATAGCATCTTTAAATACTGAGATACAAATCATAAGAGAAGTGATTCTAAAAGTAACAAATATATATATGCTGAAGTATTAAGCTGGGGTAAAAATGGCAAATTTAGAACATTTTAGACTCTGAATTCAGGTATCCAAAACTATGCCATCTTTTGAATAACATTTTGTTTCCTGTGAAAGCAACACGTAAAGAAACAGCCCTACATTGATACCACCCACATCTATCTACAAACTGAACCTCCAAATCTCTCTAAGATACTGTTAGGAACAAGTGTAGGAATGTGGGCAATTGAAAAATTAGAAACAAAAACAAAAAATGATTTCCAGTGAATTATTTTTGTAAAATTAGTGTACAGCTAGGCATAAAAATGCACATGCAGACTACATGTTCTGGCTAAGACAAGTTAACTTGTGGAATAACAATTACTTGCTGAAAACAATTATGAAATCTGGATGAAATACTAAAAAAAAATCTATTTGAAGGCATAGAGGAACTACCATGAGAGCCAGAACTTGAGGAGTCAAGCTTTTATCTTTATATGGAACAGAAGATATTTCTATACTGAAATGAGCACAATCTTTTACACTGTTTCAGAAGCAGCCCAAGGCAAGAGATAGAGAACCTATGGAGAAAGCAAAGACTAAGGTGACTGAGGAGATTTTGGGGGCTTTTGGCAGTCTCACAGTGCTAGGGAGAGGAAAACTGGAGATCAGGAACCTGGTATAAATCTCAGGAGTAAGGAAGAAAAAGAAATCGCTCTGCCCATATGAAGACTGATAAAGTTTGTTTACTAACTCAAGCCCTAATTAGATAAATATGATAAACCCCCTATCCAAACTACTTACTAGAAGCTATGGAGGTTTTGGAACCCCTGCATTTTTTCAGTCCAAATGTCCAGGTTCACTAAACAATTAACTAAACAAACAAAAAATAGCTACATCAAATAACAGGACCAAAAGGAAAAACAGACAATAGACACAGAGTCACAAGTGATCTAGATACTGGAGTTATCATGTATACTTTAATAGAACTACAATTGATATAAAATACAGGGAATAATTGATATCTGAATAGAGAATTGCAATCTATACAATGAGAGCAAATGGAAATCCTAGGATTAAATGTCAGGGGAATTCCCTGGTGATCCAGTGGTTAGGACTCCACACTTTCACTGCTGAGGGTTCAGGTTCAATCTCTGGTTAGGGAACTAAGATCCTGCAAGCTGTGCAGCGTGGCCAAAACAATAAAAATAAAAATGAAATAAAAAAGAATAAATAAGTCAGTACTTTAAGACTGTACTAGATGAGTATAATAGCAGGTTGGACACAATGGAATAGAGGAGTAGTAAGTAAAAGATAGATTCACAGGAAATTATTGAAACTGAAATACTGAGAAAAAATGGAAAACACATCCGGGATAGTGTGAAGAAATCTTAAAGGGATATAATCACATTCTCCAAAAGATAGGAGCAAGAAAGATGAGGGTAGAAACATTTTAAGAGATAACAGCCAAGAATTTTCAAAAGCTGATAAAAGATACCAAGATATTTCCTACCAAGCCAAATAGGATAAACATACAGAGAAAGAATACATAATTAGGCACATTGTAATAAAACTGAAGAAAGTCATTGAGAAAGTTAACATCTTAAAAGTATCTGAATAAAAAAAGCACCATATTTTAAAAATCAGCAATGAAATGACAACTAACTTCTCAGAAGAACAGATGGAAGCTTGAAGATGATGGAATGACGTTTAAAATATTTGGTTTCTCCACATTTTGAAGGTTTTCTTAAAGAAACGATAGTCCCCCCAAAAGCTAGCTATATAATAATTAGATAATGATTATCTTTAGAGAAAAGAGTGATAGCCAGATAGAGTTCATCAAGATAATCCCTAAAATCTAATAGGTTTCTGAAAAAATAAGCCACAGAACAGACACTGCTTAAATTGAGGCATTGACTAGAAGGGAGAGAAGTATCTGAAGCACCAGACTGGATCCAGAGAAAACCTTTAATGTGCAACAATCCCATATTGAATAAATACAGGTTAACATACCTTTTAAAGATGCACTGCTTACATGCTATGGCCATTTTATATGTCCATCTCTGTGTTCTTAGCCTTTACTATTTATAAGTAAAAGGTTTTAGTTTTCCTCATGTGCAGCACTTGAACATGAGCCTTAACTGATTTTGTGGGATGTCCTTGTTTTTCTCACATGTGCTCTGTGTGATGCCAACTTCCTCTTCTTTGGTCAATGGTACCAACTCTCTGCCTCCTTGTCTCCTCCATCACCTGCCTATATCTTTGTTCTCTTTGTAAGCTGGGCTCTCAGTGGGTCGAGAAATGTGATGAGCAGGAGGCACTTTAAACCCCTTTAGCTGGACCAGTCCCTTGTGTATTCCATGCTGAACCAAAAATAGATCTCCCGGGCTTCCCTGGTGGCACAGTGGTTGAGAGTCCGCCTGCTGATGCAGGGGACACGGGTTCGTGCTCCGGTCCGGGAAGATCCCACATGCCACGGAGCGGCTAGGCCTGTGAGCCATGGCCGCTGAGCCTGCGCGTCCGGAGCCTGTGCTCCGCAACAGGAGAAGCCACAACAGTGAGAAGCCCGCGTACCGCAAAAAAAAAAAAAAAAAAAAAAAAAAAAAAAAAAAAAGATCTCCCCACTTCTGGTTACTTCCTGGGTCAAACACTGCCCTAGCAACAATACTTAAGATCAAAACCATCTAACCACTCTCTGCTTTCCTTCAGAAGTGGGAAAGGAGCAGTAAAGAAAGCAAGGCAGTAAAAAGGGGGAGTCATAATAAAAAATGAAGGCAAAGGCATGAGAATCCTATCTCATGGAGGCCAGTCCACTGTGAATTTTATCCTATTTCTAATAGACACATATACATCAGCAAGATACTTAGAAATAACAACTTATTAAAAGATGAAGCCTAATATTGGTGTTGGCATGTTTGCCTTCGAAAAGGTAAAATTGGTCTTATGCTGTACTACAGTAGATGCTCAGCTTTTAGTTGTATTTAAGTCATCCATAATCACCCATAGTGAGGTTGTGATTTTATTTCTTTCTTCCTAATTCCAGAAAACTATTTTCAAACAGATATATGTGCCAATGCTGGGATTTTACGATTGTATTTGTCATGTATTTCAGTACATGTAGCCATGTATTTCAGTACATTTTGCAGAGATTATCAACACTCTACCCATTTTTTTGATATAGCACACTCTTCTCAACCCAGTATGGTACTTACAATTTCTCACATTGCTGAATGGAGCTTGGTGAGGATAAATGCTGTCCTTTCAAGGCCAGCATAGTGTCTGGTACATAGAAAGCATCCAGAAAATAGTACTGATTACTTTAATTATGTTTTCTTTATTTACTAATCCTTATGTACTTACTCAAAGTTTTAAGTTTTGGCCAAAATCCTGGCCAAATTTCATTTGGATTCTTTTAAAATAAGAAATGAAAAGCAATTTTATGACAGAGGGATTTCAGCAGGTGGTTAGGTGCATAGCTATTGCCCTTTGAACTTTACTGAATTATATTCAAGAGCAATCAAAAAAATACTTACACTAAATTCAGCCTTCTCCTGACACGTTCTAGCCTTTTGCTTTGTGAGGGCTTTTGCTGTGTTTCCCAAAACTCTGAGCAGTTCTCAACTCCCAGTTGTGGAGAGAAACAAGGCGGAAGATTTTTCTTTCAAACTGGAGAAAATGCTTCAAAGGGAAGAGGTTAGCTCAACCCATTTTATAACCTATCTTTGGGCAGAAATAGTTGGCTTTGTTAAATTCTACTCAAAACTACAATAAATCATTTGTGGTATTGATACATTGAGAGGCAGGGTTCCTGTTCATCCTTGTAGCTTCAGGAAATACTGAGCAAATGCACATTGAGGCAAGTTTATTTTTTCCTTTTTGCAGGAACTCTGCAAACATTGCATGTTTCATGTATTGAAGAATTTCATAAAGTTTCATGAAGAAATTCATTTTCCAAAGAGTGGAACAGACATATCTGAGTACCACTTTCTTAATAAACATAGTTTGTCTTTTTCACCTTTTTTTTTTTTGAGTAAAGAAAAGAACATTAATTATAGAGTGAGTATCAGGAGACCTCTACAGGGTGAAATAACCAAGGGTCTTCTAGAACAGTTTGTCAGTGAACCAATTTTGAACTAAGTGAATTTGTCATAATTACTGTAGATAAAATGGTGAATAAGACTGTTGCCACCACCAACATGGAATTTGTAGTTAAGTGCAGACAGCTGAATATTAACATGTTTGTTTTGCAAATGACTACAAGAGCACAATGCATTGAGGAAGGTTGTTAGCGGAACTTGTCTGGGGTTTCAGAGAAATGTAGAAATGAAAGTACCTTTATGGAAGTTTATGAATATTTCGTAGCCCTGTCTAGGTTCTTGTTACCTGATGAACAACCATTCATCCCTCACAATACAGCTTTCATGAAGTCTTGGTAGCATTCCAACCTCCATGCTCTCCTGCACAGACACTGCTGATTGCATATGCTTATTGTTTGAAATGACAGCACTGGGTTGTCATGAGAGATCATTTTCCATGTGTAACTGTGTTAGATTGCAAGATCTCTAAGGACAGGCATTGTCTGAGTTGCCCAGCACAGAGCCTGCCAGAGAAAACAGAAAACACCCTCAAAACCTATGTATTGAACTGAATGGTAACAGTGTGACCAGAACAGAGTAATGAAGCTTGTTAGCTTCCTATTTTTCTAATCTCCAAGGCTGTTGTATATTAGTATGTCAATGGAAACAATATTTAATGAGTGTCAAAGGGCAAATCAAGATGTTAGCTGGAAGCAGAGAGGAAATATTAAATATTAGGAGGTATGGTCTCATAACAGAGATACAAATAGCTTACTTGGATAGGAAGTATTTTTATACTGTGCTTGGTCTCCTATGTTTCTCATGTGCCTGTTTTCATTAGCAATGGTCTCAGGTGTTTTCTTCAAACTCATTTTTTTCTCTCAACTCTCTTTTCCCTGAGCTTTTGACATATTAGCCTGCTCTTCTGATGGGCATCAGCATTACTAGCTTTATCAAGCATGACATGTCCTCCTAGTCTCTGATAGTCCTCACAGATGGTGTTTCTCAACATGAACTACTTTGTCAAACATGACATTTACTTACAAGCTTTCGGAGGGGTGGATTAGAGGCTGCCTCATAATTTTGATTGCTACAGGTCATTTTTTCATAATTCCCATTGATAACTTATTAGTTATACCACCTTGCTTCTCTGGAGGTCCACTGTAAAGGAGTTTAAAATTTACGTTTCACAGATTAGTTGAAATAAACCACTTCTGCTTCCATTTCAATCTTCATTGCCATCTAGAAAGGGATCTTTCTGACAATTCCTAAAAATCAAGCAAAAGAACCACTTCTTTCTTAGCATCTGTGTGTGTCTGTCTATACATGTGTGTGCTTGCATATATGTCTAATTAAATACTTCAAGTACTTAGTTATCAACACGTGTGATTGGTATATTGAGCACAGAAGTGTTCAGTTATGGGAATTGAAAAGTTAGAAAAATATAGAACACAAAAAGCTGTGTGTGTGCTTGTGTGTCTGTGTCTTAACAAAACTGAGAAAAAATAGGAAAAAAAATAATTTTGTCTGCATTTTGCTAACTCTAAAGTTATTTGGAAATATCAATTTTAAGGACTGATTTAATTTTTAAATAGATGTGTAGTGCCAGGTAGAGAGAGCTTCTGTCAATGTTAAAGAATTTTCAGCTGGACTCTAGGTGTAGGGCTTTCTTTTCTGCACTAAATTCTGACATCAAATGGGAGAGGTTCTTCTGGGTTCTGGTTTTAGTTTTGTCTATTTTCTTTTCATTTCTCACCAGGGAGCAAATAGATCCTGGCCCCTGGCCTGTCAATTCCTTCTCCTCCCAGCCTCAGCCTTACAAACTTCCTCTCACTGTCCTCTGAAAAGGCACCAAATACTGTCTTCTACGCTTTCCCTGAGCCCCTAAAAAGTGAGCTGAGCCACTGTTCTTGAGGTGTTAAGATCCCATCATGTCACGCATGGCTACATTAGCATATTAGAAAATAGTATTTGGGGAGAAAAAGTAATTTCAAGGATAGAAAATAAATAAAAGGCTTCCTGGACAACCAATGATCCTTTATACATTGGCAATTAAGATTCAATATGTACTTTGTGTCCTTGTAAATCTAAAGAGAAAGAGAACATGTGCCTAGTAAAATGGGACATGGGCTATCAAGAGTTCAAAATATTATGAAATAAACTCATAAAACATCTAATACACTAAGTTCATTAGCCCTTTCCAAAACCAGAGCACATTTGTTCATAAAAAGAAAAGTATAAGAAACAAACTGCAAGTGTATTAATAATTTAAACTCAGGCCACGCAAAAAGAAAATGTAATAGCAGTGTTAGAAATTAAATTAGTCAATTAATTGTGATTTCAAACACTCACATTAACTATGGTGTGAGAAGTTAGGCATTACCTAGACTTCATTGCAAATGGACTTTATATGATTAGTCAGAATGGGCTAATTCCAGAGCTGGATGTTAACTGTTTTAATCATTTACATTTTGCACTGTATTCTTAATTTTCATCTTTATTCTTCTCACAATCAGAAATCTAGAGTGTGTCTACTTGTGAAAAAATATCTAAAAGATTATTTCCTTCACTCTCTTTGGTTCTTGTATATTTGTCCTGGCAGCCTGCTGAGGAAGAAATAAACTTTGCATTTCAAGTTTAATTATCTGAGTTCTATAGTGCCATCATATACAGAAGATTACTCATTTGTTTCCTGTGCCTCAGTATCATCATTTTGCTAGTGAGGGCAAAGAGGAGAAAATCACATCCACTGAGATCTCATGGTCTCAGTCACTCACTATTGAGGATCAGATATACACACTACTATATATAAAATAGATAACCAACAATGACCTACTGTATAGCACAGGGAACTATATTCAATATCCTGTAACAAACCATAAGGCAAAATAATCTGAAAAAGAATGAATACATGTACATGTATAACTGAATCACTTTGCTGTATACCTGAAACTAACACAGCATTACAAATCAACTATACTTCAATAAAAAAATTAAAATAAATTAAAAACAAATTTTTTAAAAAAGAGAATCAGCCTGAACTCCTATTAGACCTCCACAAAGAGTGAACTTGAACACCTTCAGGAAATGAAATGAAGGAGGGATGGTTAACACATTGACTGAGTTAACTGATCATTTGTTCAGTCAGGAAATACTTTTTGTCTCGATATTTTTACATTAATTTTTTTTTATTTCCATGATGATGGAGATTATCCTAATATAATTACCATCTCTTTACTTTTGGAATAGTCTTTTAACTTTCAATTTCCCTGAATTATAGTCTCTCCTATACAAAAATCAAAACTACATACTTTCATCAGATTAATCTTGCTACTACATTTTGATTATCAGTTTTCTAAAAAAACCAAAACAAAACAACTTTGATTAGTTCTATATTGTCTATTAAATAAATTTGGGGTCAATAGCTTGTCATTGAGTCTTCTCCAAAGCCAGGCCCCAACTTACCCTTTTAGCCTTGTTTCCAAATACTCTCCCTTGACAAGATATTTCTCCAAAGTAATTCAGTAGACTTCCTAGCTATAGAATACCATTTGAGGTTGCATGATTAGCTACAAGGTGATCTATACAGAAGAAATAAATAGAAAAAGTGTAATCTATCCTCAAAGAGAATGTCTAACATCTAAAGACCAAATCCTCAGAAAAGAAATTTGATTCCTATCTATGATGAATATATTAAGAGTTGAAGGAAAGTGTACCAAAGATGATGTTAGGAATTTAGCTTCTAAACTCCTGCTGTGAATGAATACAAGAACAGTGATTAAGCTAGTCATATTTAGAGGAAGCTATAGCCAAGAGGAATTCAGATCCTTGAGATTTGAGAGCTGATAGGCAATCATCTTTATGTTAGGCCCACTATTTATTCATTCTTGCATTACCCAGTTTCTGATACATAATACTCATTAAATATAGATTAAATGAATACACAAATGACTTAATATATCATAATGTGCATGTTCTTGACCATTGCCTGAAGTATTAGGTTAGATTCTCTTGGGCAACCAAGATATCCAGGAGCCACAAATGAATGATTATTAGGAAAATAATCATAAGGCTGGTAACTCTGGGCAATATAGCCAGGAGATGCTATTGCCTAAAGCCTGTAAGGAAGTGCCTGAAAGTTAGATAATCCTATGTTTTTAATGTAATCTAAAGGCAAATATAAGTCACCAGAGAGAGGAAGGGTTATCAATAAAATATAAATGTATAGAGAACAGACATGTGGTTGCCAGTGGGGAGGGGTGGTGGAGGAAGGATGGAGTGGGAGTTTGGGATTAACAGATGCAAACTATTATATAGAGAATGGATAAAAATAAAGGTCCTATTGTAGAGCACTGGGAACTACATTCAGTTTCCTGTGATAAAGCATAATGGAAAAGAATATGAAAAATAATGTATATATACAGCTGAATCACTGTGCTGTACAGCAGAAATTAACACAACATTGTAAATCAACTATACTTCAATAAAAAATAAAAATGTAATGTAAATGTAATAAAGAACTTTAATAAGCAATCTTTGATCATGTGTGTCCGGCACCAGGCAGGACAGAGAAACAATGAAAACAAGATGATTTACTAAGTCAATAATCACAGCCTTTTTCTGAATCTGTTGAGATGATTGTATGGTCTATATTCTTTAATTCGTTAATGTGGTGCATCACATTGATTAATTTGCATATATTGAAGAATCTTTGCATCCCTGGGATAAATCCTACTTGATCATGGTGTATGATCCTTTTAAGGTGCTGTTGGATTCTGTTTGCTAGTATTTTGTTCAGGATTTTTGCACCTATTTTCATCAGTGTTATTGGTCTATAATTTTCTTTTTTGGTGATATCTTTTTCTGGTTTTGGTAACAGGATGATAGTTGACTGGTGGGAAGCAACAGCATATCACAGGGAGATCAGCTTGGTGCTTTGCGATGACCTAGAGGGGTGGGATAGGGAGGATGGGTGGAAGGCTCAAGAGAGAGGGGATATGGGGACATGTGTGTATGCACATGGCTGATTCACTTTGTTGTGCAACAGAAATTAGCACAGTATTGTGAAGCAATTATACTCCAATAAAGATCTATTAAAAAAATCACAGCCTTGTTCACATATCTTTCAAGACTACCTTTTTCTGCTTAGAGTTCAGGCTCAACGAGCAAATGTCTCATGACTAAAATGCTGATGAGAAAATTGCTACAGCAAGAGAATGCCCTGCAGAAAGGGCATACACACAAAATATCTTGGTTGGAAAAGCAACTTCTCCACCATTATAAATAGAACATGTGTAGTCTATCAGAAACAGTTTCATTTATCTGGGTCTACTCATAAAATCTTTTTTTTTTTCTGTGTTTAATTCTTGATCTGCAAGTTTGACTTGAAGACACAGGACAGATGTTGGCAAGTCACCTGGTTATTCGGTTCACTGAGGTCTCTTGGCAACCTCATGTGCCTGCCTAGCCTTCCCCTGGGCCTCCCTCCACTTCACAGCTCATACTGCAGCTCTCAGGGTTAAACCCCTCCATTTTTCCATCATCTCTTCCTTGTTTCGTGCAACATTAAAGACAATCACTGCTACAAGGACCTCCTGTACAACACAGGGAATTCTGCTCAGTATTATGTAGCAATCTAAATGGGAAAAGAATTTGAAAAAGAATAGATACATGTATATGTAGATCTGAATCACTTTGCTGTACACCTGAAACTAACACAACATCGTTAATCAACTCTGCTTCAATATAAAATAAAAAGTTTAAAAAAATGTGAAGAGGCTTCTTTCTAGGGTGAGTAAGGAGCAGTGAGAAGAAAACAGACCTCTGTGCACTTCACCAGGGCTCTGTTACCAAAGAGACCTAAGGGGCCTGGGTTAAAATAACAGACATTCTTCTTCTGTTGTAATTGTCTTGGTTTGCATCTTATGATTTATCATATTTAAGGTAGTTTTTTGCATCGTTCTCCTCTAAAGGGTTTGTTCCACTTTAATGCTGGGCCAGGACATATTCCTACTGCATTTATATGTTTTATCTCATCATAGATGGTCATCAAGTAACTATGGCCCCAAAGAAAAGAGCTGGGGCTACTTCCAAGCACTGGCAAATCTACCTGTCAAAGCTACAGCCGTCGGGAGTGGTGGTCTGATACCTCAGACAGCAACATCCATCACTGAATGCATTAAGCTGAGTCTTAAGCAGGGCTACTTTCTGGATTATTGAACATGTGCTTGGGTCATTTAGGTTTTATGTAGACTTAAGCTGCCATATCAGGGAGTATTTTGGCTGGATCGGTAATGAGCTAGCCATAAAGGTTACTAAGTTTCATGTCACTTTACTTTTGTGCTCTTTACGGTCTTTCTGTCCTGAGCTATGTATGGGGCCAGGTGAATCCTTTGCTCACTCTATTCTAATTATAACTAATACTGGAAAATGCAAATGGAAGACAGGGATGGGAAGGCATGGAGGGAGGGGGCTTATTGCTGGTGGCTGTGGAAACAGAAAAAAGGGATTTGATCATGCATAAATGACCAGGCTCTGGGATGGTACAGCTCCATAAAAGATGTCATGGATCAGTATAGCTGGGGAAATCTGTAGATTCAATGCAACCCTAATCAAAATCCTGTCAGGCTTTTTTGTAGCTATAAAAAATCTGATTTTAAAATTTATGTGGCAAGGTACAATTTACATTGAAAAGTTACAAAGTTGCAGGACTCATACTACCTCATTTAAAATCTTATTATAAAGATGGAATAATCAAGATGGCATGGAGTTAGTGAAAGAATGGACACAAAGATCAATGGAACAGAATAGAGTTCAGAAATATATGTCCACATTAATATAGTCTATATTTTTGGCAAAGGTGCAAAAACAATTCAAAGAAAAAAGAAGAGTCTTTTCAACAATAGTAGTGGAGAAATTAGACATCTATTTGGGAAAAAAAGAACTTCAGCCTATTCCTCACGTCTTATATAAAATAACTCAAAATGGATCATATATATACAGATAAACTGTTAAACTATGAAACTTCTGGAAAGAGAAATGATAAAATATCTGTGATTTGGATTAAGCAGGGAATTCCTCTATAAAACTCTGAAGGATGATCCATCGAACTTTTTAAAAATAATAAATAGGACATTTCTAAATTTTAAATCTTTTGCTATCTAAACAATTGTATCCAGAGAATAAAAAAGACAAGCTACAGACTGGAAAAAAATATTTGCAAATCATAATTGACAATGCACTTATATGCAGAATATATAAAGAACTTCAAAAAACTCAGCAATAAAAACAAATTCAATTAGAAAACAGCCAAAAACTTCAATAGACACTCTGCCAAAGAAGATATATGCCTGACGAACACATGAAAAGATGTTCAAAGTTATTCATCAAATGCAACTTAAAACCACAATGAGATTGCACTAGACTTTACACTTACACACATCGACCTGATATTACACAGTGTTGATAAGGATGAAGGGCAACTGGGGTCCTCCTACGTTGCTGGGGAGACTGCAAAAGGAGGGCACCGCTTTGGTAAACAATTTGGTGGTTTTGTGTAAAGTCAAACATACAGTGACCATAAGACCCAGCAACCCCCATCTAAGTATTTACCAAAGATAAAATGAAAACTGATGTCCATACAACTTTTATATGACATTCTGGAAAAGATGAAATTATGGGAACAGAAGAGAGACCAGTGGTTGTCAGAATTTAAGGCTGGAGAGCATCTGACCATGAGGAAAGTATTTAGGGTGAGGAACGCATCTGTATCTTGCATGGGGTGGTGGATACGTCATTCTATGCATTTATCAAAACCTGTAGAGCTGGGGCTTCCCTGGTGGCGCAATGGTTAAGAATCCGCCTGCCAATGCAGGGGACATGGGTTCGAGCCCTGGTCTGGGAAGATCCCACATGCCACGGGGCAGCTAAGCCCTGTGTGCCACAACTACTGAGCCTGCGCTCTAAAGCCCTCAAGCCACAACTACTGAAGCCCGCGCTCCTAGAGCCCGTGCTCCGCAACAAGAGAAGCCACAACAATGAGAAGCCCACGCACCACAACAAAGAGTAGCCGCAACTAGAGAAAGCCCACACACAACAACGAAGACCCAACGCAGCAAAAATAAATAACAAAATAAAATAAATTTATAATTTAAAAAAACCTATAGAACTGTCTACCATGAGGAGTTAATTTTATTCTATGTAAATTTATAAAACAAAACAATTAGGAAACATAGAATGAGTTGGTTTGGCAAAAGCAATGTCTCTTTTAGTTTGGTTTAACTCTGAATACCTATCATTACAATGACTGGATCAACGGATGGTCCTGCAGACAAAAGTGGTATGTATTTACGGTTTATAGAAACACGGAGTTGATGGGAGCAAAGGAAAGAGTGAGAAAATGAGATTGATATGGATTGAGTGCTAATGTGATCTGGGCCCTTTTCTAGGCTCTTAACACTGGTGATTTCTCTTTATATTGACAAGTATCACTACACTCCTTTAACAGATAATGAAACTGAGGCTTGTCCAGATAAAAAGAAAATTTTCTGAAGACACACTGCTTCTGTACACAGAATACATAACACCAACCCAGGCCTATAATTTGGTGGGAGGGAGCATGAAAATGAAGGAATACACAAGAAGGTGTTGCACAAAATTCTGCTTAAAGTTTAACAATTGTCTCGGTTTTCCAATGATAACTCTAAATAGTCTTGGGGATGTGATGGAGAAACACTGGATGGTTGATAATGCAAATACATGGAGTTAAAGATATTAAACCAGCTACATCCAAGGAGCATTTCACTTTCTAATGGGAAAGAGTGATCTGGTGGTATGCCACAGGACTCTGTGTTGTTCTATAATCTAAAACACAACTGGAGTGAAGGCAAGTCATGCATGCTGATCAAATTCACATGTATTACAGAGGCAGATAAATGGTTTATCTGTTGGATGGAATATTCAAAATATCATGCCAGGCTAGAAATATGGGAACAAGTAAACACTTGAAATTCAGGAGGGATCAACATAAACGTGTGCATTTTAGTTCAGAAAAATTAATTGTATAAGACAGAGAGTGTGTTGCCCACATTTTGTGAGAGTGAGACATAAAGGGTGTTTTTCTAGGTGCTTATCTGTAGCTTTTAAATTTCACAAAATTAAGAAAAAATAGAGGATGAAGAATTTTGATTTTATAGCAAGTTTTGGGAATACAAATCTAACTTCTTTTGCTGGTCAGATTGTAATATGATCATATATGCATGTATGCGCTTGCTTGTTTGTGTGTGTGTATTGGCAGCTGTTGAGATCTGGTGAACAAGCTGCAGCATTCCTGATGGAAATGAGATTAGCAATGAGAGAGTAAACTTTGGTTTTCTTATCTGTTAAATTGAATAATTAATTCAACTAATATTTGTTTAGGGTGTAACATGAATTCCAGATTCTGTTCCCAGGGCTAATGTTACAGCAATGAATTAAAAAATATAGAATTTTTAAATGAATATATCTGCCATTTTGTGATATTGTCAGAACTGAAGGCATCTGCTTATTTATTATAGGCACTCAATCATAGCCAAGCATGATAGTTACTGATAGAGTGAACAAGTTAGCATAAATATACATATTATGTCCTGATGACTTTTAGAAACTTCATGCAAAGGTATTGATTTGCCAAAACAGAATTAAACCATTAGGCTGGTCTAGGCTGTAACTTCAAAGATCACTTTGGGCATTTTAGTGTTAACCTCATTAAAATGTCTCCCTCTGAACAGTGATTCATTTGAACTGCATTTCATGCCTGGCAAATTTGATATTTTAAAGCTGTTTGAAACTGACAGAAAAAAAATAGCATACCAAGAAATGGGCCTGTTTGAACTGTCAGGCCGCTGTGGATGGCTGTATCCTATGGCGTGGGGAAGAATCTTGCCATTGGCAAGCAGCCCTGGGCACCAAAGCTGGGGGCTCTACAAAAGCTGGTAACCTGGGCATCTGACAGCACAGCCAACACAGAAGCCTCACAGGGGCGTAATTAGAATCTCTTCTGTCAGACTGAAAAAATCATAAAAAAGAAGGGTCCCATGGATTATGTGCAAGTATTGTCTAGAATAGAATCACTTGCAAAAGTAAGAAGGAAAGATGACTTCAGCCCCTCTGGAAAGAATAGGAAGGACTTGTATAACCTACCTCCAATTACAAAGGGAGAAAAAGAACCACTATTTTTTTATTGAAGTCTAGTTGGTTTACGATGTTGCGTTAGTTTCAGGTATACAGCAAAGTGATTCAGTTATAAACATTTTAAGGAGGAAAAGGCAAATTGAAATTGTATTTGCATAACTGTCACGGAAGGGGAACAATGTAATGACCCTATGACTTCTGTGCCTGGTCAATTTGCTCCTCTGGGCTGGTCTGCCAGCCAGGGGTCAATCAAAGGATGTTTCTGGATGTTTGCCTTTCATTAAGGTTTATTTTCAATGTGCTTAGGAATATATTAGTATATTTATCTTAGAGTCAGAAAATCAGAGCATGAATTTTAGCTGGGAGAAAATAAGAATGAGTGATTGAGACAGATATTCTAAAATAAATAACTACAGCTTGACACCGGGTACTATTTTCACAAATCTAGGCTGGCAGCTTAAGCACATTTGAACCACATATAGAAGAAATCTCTGGGTCACCATCACCAGTTATGAATGTTTAGGACGTGTCTTTCCATTGATCTGTCATTTACTGAGAATCTACCACCTGTCAGGCACTGCAAATCCCTAGCTGTCGAGATTACATCACTGTTTCCTTCAAACTGTTCACTTGTTAATGGAAAAGAAAGAGATATCCACAGATAATGACAATGTACTATCATAAATTGTCAATTTTATGGCCAACTTTGTCTCAAACTGGGTAATTGCAGTGGACTTCTCAGAGATTAAGTTTAGAACAGAACCTCCAAGAACACGTGTATTTTATCCAGGTGAATGTGGAAGGAGGTGGAGGGGAAATAGGAAATTCTACATGAGAGAAGCAAGATAAAGATGGTCAGATGTTTCAGAGAATTTTACCTAAAAAAATTTGGGAAATAAGTCTATAGTCCGACGACAGTACCAAATGACACTGAAAAGGTAGTAGGAATCGTAGCATGAATCCTTTGCTAAAGAATTTTATCCTAAAGGCAAGAGCAGAGTCCAATGAACCAGGATGTTCCTTTTCTCCAGGGTGTGGTTGGATCAAGGTCATCTGGGGCTTTTTGGTTGAATTACAGAGAGACCTGTAGTGGAGAGATGGCTGCTGAACCATTGAAAACACTCAGCAGGGAGTTTTTTGGTGGGAGGAGGACAAAAAGGTGACATCTGGCATCAGGACAGGACTGCCCCTCAGGAATCTGTCTGAGGACTATTTGAAACAATGAACCTAGGACTGATTATGGGATGGGGTCTTCCCTTAATTGCCACTTTTATATCAGGCTTGAAGAAAGGAATGTATTAAAATGCTTGGGAGTTCTTTAGAATTGGCCATAAAGAATACATAGGATAATTACGACACAGGTGATTGAATCATATCAATTTCTGTGACATTAATAATTCTGAAGAGTAGATGTAGCTCTTACACCAGAGCAAGGAAGCCTGGTGGTGAATGCTTCATGTATAGATCCTATCTGGATTTTATGGGCTGGTGAGGAAGCCTCCAGTATGTGGACTTGAAGGGGTTGGAAAGAATTCCCTAGAAGCAAGGGGTAGTTTTTGGAATGCTTTTCACAGCTGTAAATAAAAGTCAACAGCACCTGAAGTTCTCAAAGTGCTGACAGTGCAAATCTGGGGTTTGTGAACCACATCTGGCCCTTTTGCAAGAGCAAATTGTCCTGTCCTGCTCACTCATGGTCCTGTGTTCTCATAACTTCCTGTCCCACGATTTCCTCTTTAGTGGTCTGTTGTGTGCCCTCTCCTGGGGTTCTACAGGGGGAGGTTGCTCCAGAATGCCAGGGGTTGTTCCCTGACCTCTGGTTTGATGGTCATAATAGATATAGGCCTCAGCGCCCACAAGGCAAAGGATATAACTTAGGTTGGACTTCAGTTTTTCTCCCAAAGGCTTTTGTGTCTTTGAATGACTGCCATACCTTAGATTTTCTTCAGGAGAAAGTGAAGAATATTAGCCAAATTTTGTTCTGAGATTTTACAAGTCCCTGGATATGATATCCTTGTCCAATTTGAGAGGAGGGGAACAGTTGCATTGTAGCCCATGCAGTTCATCTGGAATCTAGGCCACAGGGCATGTAAAATGGGTGCTAGCTCAGTGATGCACAAATTCATTACTCACTTAACCAGGTGACCACGCCCCATGTCAGCCCTGTAATCTTCTCTTCCAGCAGAAGGACCAGGACTCAAATCCAATTTAAAATTTCTTTGGTTGTTGAGATCTGGTTGTTGAGATCCATATACCTGCTCTACCTCTTTCCTTGAAGCAGGCTGTTTCAGAGCAAAGCCGATCTCTTAACACAAGATGATATAGACTTCCAAAGGGCTCTTTGCTCTAAAATGCAGCTCTCATTGACTTTACCAAGCATTCAGCCTTAGAAAGCCAAGGTAAGCCAGAGCCTCCCACATTTTGGTCATTACTGTACCATTCTCACAATTTTTGACATTGGCACTAATTTTTACTTAATGTGTTCCCCTCCTTTTTTTTTCAAATTAATTTAATGCATTTATTAAGAGGGAAATTTCCCATCACTACTAAATAATACAATAAACAATATAATAGGACATGAGTGAAAGATATTTTTCCAAATAAATGTAAGGAAAACATAAAAACTAAAATAAATCCTATCCATCTATGTAAAACTCTAAATCATTTCACAAACTATGAGCTAAAACATAGCTAATAGTATTTGATACCATAATAAATAATTATAATTTCTCTTGTCAAGGAATTCAGAATATAGGAAAGGAGCGAGACACATCAATAGACCACTGTAAATTGATGTCAGCATTTCTGGGATGAAGATAATCCTAGAGCACTTTACAGGCACAAAAGAAGAGCATTTAATACTGCAAGCTTGTTTCAGAGAACTTGCTGGGGCAGGTGATGTCAGATCCAAGTGTTTGGTGAGGGGCTTGCAGAGACCATGGCTATATGACAAAGGATCTCCCAAGCAGAGAGACAGCATGAATAGTCTAGATTCCAGAAGAGGCATGGGATGAGTGGCATTTGTGTTGCCATACTGAGCAGTGGGGTCAAGGAGTGATGGGAAGCAGTTGAGGTTGAAGGCTAGGCAGGTAACTTGCACTTCATTTTGTAAGTAATGGGGTGAGAGGGATGGATTTTACACTTTTCAGCAGGAGGTTTTAAAAGAATGTTAGAATTGCAATCTAGCAAGTAAATACCACTTAGTGAACAAGGAAAACAAAGGAGAGAAGGAGATGGAAAGGAAGCTTTCCAAGCAAGCTTGTTCCAAGAATAGTTTGTTGGGGTGTATATTGAGGTAGTGAGGATGGGTGGGACAGTACCAATTTTTCTGTGATGGTTGACAGCAAACTTTGAGAGCTGGCTTTCTTGACATTGATCTATTCTTCCTATGAGCTGATCCTTTTTAAAGACTCCTGTAATATTTCTTAAAGTCTCCAGGCAAGAATTTCTTCCAGGGCCAGAATCATGTATTTGTACTCTTATATATGATTACAAGAGTAATCTCTTCCTTTTCAAAGGCTTAATTTTTTTCATCTCTAAAATGGAACCAATGAAAGTCACCTTGAAAGGGAGTCTTGAAGATCCGTTGATATAAAGCATGTGAAAATACCTTGCCCTGGGGTTTACACACACCACAGGGACTCAGCATTTTTTAGTTTTCTATTTCATTTGCTACACAATACTAGGCATGTGATGGATGTTTGCTAATGATGGTGACTTCGGAAAGGATTGATCAGCACATGCTTTTGTGGATTGGAAATGTGATTAAGGAAACAAAATGGACTTCAGGCTTTTGTTTTGATGACAGTTCAAATAATTTGGTGTTTGGATCTTCATTGTATTTGAAGTTATTGTAGACTATTCTATGCTTTAGTGTGACAAAGTGACAAAAGGGAACCCAGGCTAAGAACATCCTTGATTCTCTATTAACCCTGATACCAACCATAATTCCTCCTGCTAACAGACTATTAGTCTGTTAGTCAGCACGCCTCTAATAAGGTCTATCAAAATCTATATGTGTGCTGAACCCATTGTAGGAGAATCCAGCTTCTGCTGAACCATGATGTCTCCAGCCACGTCCTCAGACCAACCTGGAGGACAAGTAATCAGTTCACAAAGAGCTTATGTTTAAGATAGTTCATCTTCCTTTACATCAGCTATTTACACCAATGTGATTAAAAGATCAGATGATGGCAAGGACTCTCAAAGGCGATGAAGTGCAAAGTAAAATCTATTCCTCAGAAATATTTTACGTGGGTCAGGGCAGTGCTGTTGATCTCCCATTTATTAAAGTTTTATGTGTGCCAGGAACTGTGCTAAGTGCTTGACATGCATTATTTCAGTAAATGTTCCCTACAAGCTTATGATATACAAGTTTTTTAGAGATGAAACAAACTGAGCCTGAGAGAAGTGAAATAAATTGCCTAAGGTTACAATGCCAGTTAAGAAGCAATCTAGCTATCCAATTCCTGGTCTACCTGAAGCCATTGTTCAGGGACATTGCTAGATCCTCATTTGTCAGATGATAAAAAATATATTTCCACTAATATGAAACTCACAGGGGAGACATGGAAATCAAGTAAGTGAATAAATATGAAGAGGATCAAAAAAAACCTAAATGACTTAGCATGAGAACCGTAGCTAATGCATCTCTATCATACCCAAAGCAGAGTATCATACAAAGGAGATGCCAAATAAGGACTTGTGTGTGAAGTTGGTTGTAAGTGTAAATTAGATAAGTTAAACTAGAAGCAAACAAGTGGGGTAAAGTAGTTTTGGGGGAGGCACCGGACTTCTCATTAATGTAATATTGGGTTGATGGAGTTGCCATGGATTCCACGTAGATTACCCATTTCTTCAAACTTAGTAGATAGAAACCCACCCCACCAATATCCTGAACAGAATGACATCTTTTTAATTTTTTTAATTAAAAAAATTTTATTGAAGTATAGTTGATTTACAATGTTGTGTTAATTTCTACTGTACAGCAAAATGATTCGATCATACATACATATACATATATTCTTTTTCATATTCTTTTCCATTATGGTTTATCACAGGATATTGAATATAGTTCCCTGTGCTATAGAGTATGACCTTGTTGTTTATCCATTCTATATGTAATAGTTTGTATCTACTAATCCCATACTCTCAGTCCATACCTCCCCCAGGCCCCTCCTCCTTGGCAACCACAAGTCTGTTATCTATGTCTGTAAGTCTGTTTCTGTTTCATAGATAAATTCATTTGTGTAATATTTTAGATTCCACATATAAGTGATATCATATGGTATTTGTCTTTCTCTGTCTGGCTTACTTCACTTAGTATGACAATCTCTAGGTCCATCCATGTTGCTGCAAATGGCGTTATTTCACAGAATGACATCTTATTTCAATGATTCCTGCAGAGGGCCTGACCTTCCTTCCCACCTTCCAAAAATCTCTTAAGTTGACTTCTGCAGAAAATTTTTCCAGATGTCCCCAGATATCACTTTTCCCTCCTTTGGGGAACAAAGCAGCATGTGAATAGGTTTTAGAGGACATCACTTCTGACCTCTTTGTTTGAAAATTATTTTCTGGCTTTTATATATAGTCCTTATAATCACAGCATCAGTGGATAGCAAACAGGATCATTTTTTTCCCACTAAGTTTAATCAAATTGCTACAAATTCCAATGATGTATGATTCTTTCACAGAGATGCATAAATACTGAGAGAATGAAAACGGATGGTTGATATGTTCCAAATTTCTAATGGTGCAAAGTCACACTGCAGTGACCAATTCACAAGTGTTCACCAGTAAGGCACGTTTGTAATAAAATCTCCAGCTGGAAATGTCTTACTAGGCATTACTCTGTGTATGTGTGCTCTGAAAGGAAAAGAAACTGGTCCTGAACTGGGTTGGTCCTGCAGACTTGCTGGATTTGGTTAGCGGGATTAATTTGACAGAGGCATTCCTTGCCACTGGGAATGACTAAGTCACCAGACCATAACTGCATACTTCTTCAGTGGGGAAGGATGCTACCAACAAGGGCAGATATATGTTTTGCTTTTCATAAAGGGATCATTAAATTTTATTTCCATTCCCTGCTGTTATCATCATAGGCGTAGGTCTAGATGTGAGCCCGACAGGGATAGAGGTGAGATGTCAATATGAGAGTCAGAAAATATGCTGTGGTCAGATTCATCCATCCTGTACTTAGACTTCGTTCCTACATCAAGTAAATTGTGCCTGATTTCATGCTCCTGGTAAAGGGTATGATCATCATGAATGATGGTCACCAAATATGTCCAGCACGTGGTACTGCTGCCGAAATGTCGGCCTCTGTACATTGGCACCGATTCAAAATCATGGAGACAGAGTTTTGGGTAAGAAGAAAAGAGTAGCTTTATTTCTTTGCCAGGCAAAGTAGGCCATAGCAGGCTAGTGCCCTCAAGATTGTGTCCTCCTTGACAGGGTTCAGTGAGTAAAACTTATAGGGTTAGCTCAAAATAGGATTCCTGATAAGGGTCAGGGCAGGTGTGGGGTCTGCATTCTTCCTTTCTCCTGGAATATTTCAAAGCTGTCAAGGCCGGCGTCGTGAGGTCCAGAGATGGGCTCTGCGTTCTCCAGGTTTATCGTACCATGACCTTCTCCTCTGGAATGAAGAATGCTTACAAAGAAGAAAAGTGTTAGTGTTTCAATGAGGAAAAATACCAGGTGCCTGATATAGTTTTAGCTAATGAGTGAGTTACTTTAAGCAATTGGGTGCAAAGGAATCATTAATGAAAGAAAGAAAAAGATATATGGGAAAGAGGACATGCAAGTGAAGCATAAGGTGATGGAGACCTAGCTAGTCCAGTCAGTTTTAGCTACAACTAAACTTCCTGGCTTCTTGTAGTTGAATGTGTCCATATGACCAGTTCTGGGTGAGGATTTGTGAGCAGAATTGATGTGTTGCTCTGTCATCCTGGCTGCAGTGAGGAGACATGAGGACTGACCCACAATGGGCAGGACCCTAAAACCACACCTTTCTTGTAATAGGTCACTAGCTTCCATGCTTGTTCATTACATGGAACAACCTTGCCATTCATGGTACATGGGGACTGCCCAGTCCTAACAAACAAAAATTTGGGGTAGGCCTAGCTGTCAGGTTTCTTACTGAACAAGGAATTTACCAAGCACTACTTCAAGACAGACATTATCTAGGCACCAAATACACAGCATTGAACAAAGATCTTTATGCTGTTTGTAGCTAATGGGAGGCATGAGGGGCTGACCTGCAAGCATTTCCAGATGTGAGTGAGTCTCATCACTGGGTGCCTATTGTGCTCAAGCTGGTTTCCATGAGATACGCATGAAAAGAATAATACTAAGTATGAGTTTCCATTCATCCAACAAAATTGTATTGCATTCCTACTCTGTGCCAAGTATCTTATAGGAGCTTGTCCTGAAGACCAGAAGAATCCATAAATTTAGGCCATGTGAAGTTAGCACTACTTGGGTGAAATTTTGATGTTGGGGAGGAAGATTGGGTCCTTTTTTTTTTTTTTTTTCCTCTGGATATTGCTAGGCTGAGGATGCCATATACTTCTGGACAGTTTTGGTTTGGGAGAAATAAGAGAAATCAGGACATGGTTGGGGAAAGTGGGTAAGGAGGGACATTTACACTGGCTCTAGGCTTTCAGAGAGAGATGCTAAGGAGACTGCCTTTGGTCTCTGGTCCAGCCATTCTTATCACACTAAGACAGTGCATAGGAATTTAGGAATATAGAATGCCCATTTGACTAATAATCTCTAGCTTTGCAGTTTTAGAAACCCAGCCTAAGTGGGTTCTGGCCCAGGGAAGGAAAATGACAGGTGACCAAAGGCAGGGGATATTTGGAATAGCAGTATTTCCTGGAAGAGGCTCTTTGGCTCCATGATATGAAGTGAAATTTTGTTTTGTACAAACTCGAGGTGGCTTTTCAACTTTAATACAGATTTTTTTTCTGGCAATTCACAAAACTCCTAAATGGAATGGTGTAACTTTACTTTTGTGGCAAACTCTAAAGTTTTCTCTAACCTTACACTGACCCTCTTCCTTTAAATGACTTCTCTTTGTCAACTATTCCTAGATAAGGATGTAAGTTTCCCAGGCTTACAATGCCTGCCACACCAAAGCCCATCAAATTCGAAGGTAGCACATAGCCCCTTTTGTTTCCTTCCCCTGTAAAGCCCTTTTGACTCATCATGTCTGGGAAACACTCTGGAACATTGTTCCCATTGTAACAGCCTAAATACAGTACCCATTTCCTTGCAGTCTGGGTCCAGGAGAAATTTTTAAAGTTTGACAGTTTCTAACAGATGTAAATTCCTAGCATTCTTGAAAAAGAATTTTAAAAAGTTTACAAATACAGACATTGGTCAGACCAAGAGGATTTATGTTTGGTAAGAAGGTAGGAGAGGACATCTTTCAGAAGAGCTGAGTGACTCATGACCCAAAAATTTTCTGTTAAATTATAATAAAGTAATGCCTTTTTGGAGCGGAGAACTTATAATACCATTTGCAACAACATAGATAAACCTATAGATTACCATACTAAGTGATGTAAGCCAGTCAGAGAAAGACAAATATCATATATCACTTATATGTGAAATATATTAAAAAAAGGAAACTTATTTACAAAACAGAAATAGACTCACAGACATAGAAAAACAAACTTATGGTTACCAAAGGGGAAAGGGGAGGGTATAAATTAGGAGTTTGGGATTAACATATACACACTACTGTATAAAAAATAGATAAAAAACAGGACCTACTGTATGACTCAGGGAACTATACTCAATACTCTGTAATAACCTATATGGGAAAAGAATAGATATATGTGTAACTGAATCACTTTGCTGTACACCTGAAACTAACACAATACTGTAAATCAACTAAACTTCTATAAAAAAAGAGCTTATTAGAGTTCCATCAATTAAAAGAGACATGAAAGTAAATGTATGATTATCTTCAGAATGTAGCAATAGTAATTATAGCTTCTATCTATTGAACGTCTTCTATAGGATAGTTACTTGAATATATACAAATTATTCAGAATTATGCATGAAAATGAGGAAGAAATTATATTCATTTTCTATCACTGCATATCAAATTACCATAAATTTAGTAGCTTGAAACCATACCTATGGTCTGCTTCTGCAGGTCAGAAGTCCAGGTGAGCTCAGCTGGTCTCTGGTCAGGTACCATGAAGCTTGAATCAATGTGTTAACCAGGCTGAGAGCTTACCTGGAGAACTGGGGGAAGAATCCGTTCCCAAACTCAAGCAGGTGGTTGACAGAATGCATTTCGTTATGGTTATAGAACTGAGATTCCCATTTCCTTGCTGGCTGCAGAGGGTCCGTCTCTACCCCTAGAGGCCCCCACATAGCTCTCTCCTCCATCTGTAAACCAGCAATAACACCTTGAGGACTTCTTGTGCTTCAAGTCTCTGTGACGTCCCCTTCTGCCTTCTGCCTTTTAAAAGGAACATGTAATTCAATCAGGCTCATCTGGATAATCTCCCAAACTTAAGGTCAACTGATTTGCATCTTATATTACAAGTGCAAAGTCCCTTCACAGAAATACCTAGATTCATGTGTTTGAATCACCAGGGAATGGAAATCTTGAGGAAAAGTGGACAGTCCTTGGAATTCTGCCTACCACATAAAGTCCCAGAATTTCTTAAAATTGAGCATGTTGAGGTACGCTAACAGATCTAAATTCCTGCTCTGAAAATGTTTTCATCTCTCTGTGTCCTCATATCCATGAATCTAAGAAGCTGCTTGGCAAACAGAGCTCTTTTTTAGGAAAAAAAAAAATAATAACACCTTCATCACCCTTCCATACCCCACATACATATACGCACATACACAACATGCACACATGCTTTTAGTTCTAAGGTAACTCAGAATATCGACTTTTGCTTTTCTAGTGAGGAAAAATTTGTCACAGCACCCGTTAACCTGAAAGATCAACACAAACAAAATTTTAAAATTGAGAAATGGCACGGCACTAATTGGAGATTATAACGAATTTGTAAGGTGAAGCAAAGACAAGCATGCTTGCATATATGCTCTAGACACTTTACCACACGCCTGGTTTGAAGTCTCAGAATCAGCTCTAAGTCTTGTCAGCCTCACAGCACTCCTTTGTTTTGAATCCTCTATCAAAGTGCCAAAGCCATTCAATGGACTCCCCTTTGTAAATGCTGAGTGCTTTGTGTCTTTACCAATTCACAGTATCCAGCTGAAGCTCAGATGTCACAGTTTGTGAACAAATGGCTTCCTTCTCTCTTTCTCTTGTCAGACTGCCAAGAAGCTGGCAATCAACCAAGGCTGGTTCTACTGGGTAACTCTTCATGCTGGCAAGTGTCAAGTGCCCCCTAAAGAGACCCCTGGTTTATAATTCCAGAGTTCAATGGGGAGGAAACAGTTTACTGGCATCTGTTAGCAAATAGGGACTTTCCTTATATCTCCCCTAGGCTCTAATCAGACAGCACTTGCCATCTTTCTTGTTCCCAGTCTAATTTCCATCTCAGGGTCTTCATTTATGTGTGTCCCCTACCTGAGAACTTCCTTCTTTCTTTCTACTTATTTAGAAGGTTATAAATTCTTGATTCAATTTATTTAATACATATAGGCCTATTCAGATTGTCTATTTTCCTTGTGTGAGTTTTGGTAGTTTGTATCTCCCAAGGAATCAGTCCATTTCATCTATTATCAAATTTGTGGGCCTTTGTTGTTCATAGTTCTGAGTATTCTTTTATTTTTTAGTCTTTTATTATTGTTTCAACCTACACGGGATCAGGTGTGATGACCCATGTCCGATATGGAAATTGGTATCTCCTCTCTGTTTTCTTGATGTCAAATAACAACCAATTAGACTTAGTTGAGGGGAGATTGTATTGAAAAGACTATTCCAATAGGGAGAACATTCCAAGCACAATCTACAAGCCAATCAAAATCAAACAGGAAAAAGTTTCCTTTTCTATGGACGGGGGAGTAGGATGAACAGGAATTTTGAGGGGAAACTGAGTAAGAATGAACAGAAAGCATCGTAATTAAGGTGGTCTGATGGGATATGCTTCTGTTTTTCATCGTGGTCAGCCAGTTCTCAGGATGAATTTAAGGAGAGGTGTTCTGTTTTACTGCTTGTTCAGACTGGGAGACAAGCCAAAGTTCAGGGGTCCTTGGGGAGGAGAGAAGTCTGCCTAGAAACTGGCCAAGCCAGGGTAGAGGGTAAATTGTGGGCAATTGTAAACACTTGGTTATTGCTCAGCCTGGATAGAGGTTTATCAATTTCACTGATATTTTCAAAGAACCAGCTTTGGATTCATTGATTCTCTCTATTATTTTCCTGTTTCCAATGTCATTCACTTCTGCTATAATTTTTTGTATTATCGTTGCTTTAGGTTTAAATGGGTCGTCCTCTATTTTCTTAGATGGAAGCTTATATTGTTATAAAAGTCCTTCCCTCTTTCTTAACATACACATTTATTGCTATAAATTTCCATCTGAGCATTGCTTTTTCTGCATCCCAACTTATTTTGATAAGTTGCATTTAGATTTTTCCTTTAGCTCAAAATATTTAAAAAATATTGTTCTAGAGACCTCTTTGTCCTCTGTGTTATTTAGGAGTGTATGTTTAATTACCAAATATTGGGGATTTTCCAACTATCTTCCTGTCATTGATTTCTAGTTTAATTCCATTGTGGTCTGATAACATACCTTATTTATTTGTACAAATCTGTTAAGGTGCATTTCATAGTCTGGAATGTCATCTGTCTTGGTGAATATTTCATGTGAACTTGAGAAGAATGTGTATTCTGCTGTTGTTGAAGGGATATTCAATAAATATCAGTTAGATCAAGTGGATTGAGAGTGCTGTTTAAGTCAACTATATCCTTGGTGATTTTCTTCCTGCTTGAACTACCAAATACTAATAGACTGTGCTGAAGTCTCTGACTATAATAGTGGACTTGTCTATTTCTTCTTGTAGTTCTGTCAGTTTTTGCCTCATGTATTTTGATGCTCTATTAAGTACATAAATGTGTAAGTTTGTTATGTGTTCTTGGAACAGTGACAACTCTTCGTCCCTGATAGTTTTCCTTGTTCTGAAGTCTACTTTCTCTGAAATTGATAGCACTATTCCAGTTTTCTTTTGATGTGTTAGCATAGTATAGCTTTCTCTTGTCCCATTTACCTACCTGAGTCTTTTTTTTTATGGGTTTCTGTAGACAACATAACATACAGTTTGGTCTTGTAGGTTCATTCACTCTGGCAATCTCTGTCTTTAATTGGTATATTCCTTCTACATGTTTAGACCTTATTCATTGTGACAGGCAAAATAATATCTCCCAAAGATATTCATGCTTTAATATCTGGAAACTGTGACTATGATGCATTTCATGGTAAACAGGAATTTGCAGAAGCGACTAAAGTTGAGATGGAGAATGTTTTTTCTGGATTTTCTGGATGGACCCAATCTAAATCACTGTGAAAAAGGAAGACAGCTGAGTAGGTCAGAGTATGTGATGTGAGAAGGACCCAATCTGTCATTGCTAGCTTTAAAGGTAGAAGAAGGGGTCCATGAGCTAAGGAATGTGAGCTGCCTCTAGAAAGTGGAAAAGACAAGGAAATTGAATGCTACCAAGAGCTTACAGTAAGGAACACAGCCCTCCAATACCTTGATTTTAGCCAAGTGAGACTGTCTCAGATTTCTGACCTATAGAACCATAAGGTGATACATCTATATTGTTAAACTCTCTAACTTTGTGATAATTTGTTAGGGTAGCAATAGAAAACTAATAGACTCACATTTCATATTTCAGGATCAAATCCAGTCTAAATCTCCCTGGTATAGGTAGTACTTATATACCAACCTGGCCTGAGCTTCGATTCCTTTTGTGGTAAATCATCTTCCTACCATTCTTACCTGTTTTTGGTTTCATGCATTTCGGTTTGTGTATATGAGAAAGAGTTAGTGTTTTTCTGTGTTGTTGCTATTCTTCTTTACCAGCCCCACACTGAGCTAAACTAATATTTGTTCCTAAAATTTTTCAGTTTATATATTACTTAGATGCACATTAGAAGTATAAAAGAATAAGGCCAATTTGATTGAGGAGAAAGGCCATGTGCTGACATTAAATAATCAGAGATGCTAATTCCATGTTACCTAAAATGACACCCAAACCTCAGTGCTCTCATCTGTAAGATAGGAATAAACATACCTACCCCAGTGAATACTTGTAAGGATTCAAGTCAGAAGCATGTAAATTGTTTGCCACTGAGTATTTGTTTAGATATTAGATATTCCAGTGCTTGATTTTCTTAATAGAACCGAAATAAACAAGATAATTATCAGCATGAAATTTTCACTTCTGTTGCTCTATTTAAAAAATAGCAGTGGGAGACAAGGAGAAAGTTTATACCTAGCATTTTCTTGAGTGAGTACACACAAATACTTCAGTTCTTGAGAGACAACAGTCCTGTCCATAAGATGATCTCCTGTTCAATCCAATTATATGTAAGTAAACATGACACTTGTGCATACATCGCTCATTTCCATGGTCTGAAAGATAACAATTACATTGTTTTCCCTTCATTTAGCTCATACACATGAGCTAATTGGACATGCATTACATTATTTCAATATTCAATCTTGTCAACAAAAACAGGCACTTCATATGATCATTTTCATTTTAATGTATGTTTGGACTGGTAGGCACTTTACTGGTGATATTTTACTAAAATAAATTTTGTTTTCACAGCACATAGAAGAAAAAATTTTATTAATTTGAGTATTGTGGGCTTTTGAAAATAATTACATCTAACTGATATAATTGTTATTTGACAATACAGATGTACAGAGAAGACTCAGAAAAGGAAGACTCAGAAAATTCAACAGAATATCTTTAAATCCAGTCATTCCCTTTATACATATATATATGAATGATATATGTCTATATCATATACAGATTATATAGATCATTCCTTGTATATATATGATGCATATATAATGTATATCATACATACATGACCATATATACATATAAGATATATCGATATATATATATCATATACATACATATTTATATGTGTTTTACATTTGTTTTAAATTTATAAATAAGCTTGTTTTAAATTTCCCAAATACTATGTAGTTGAAAGTGGTTTCCGGTTTGCCTTCTGGCAGGCCCTTTTGAGATAAAATTCTCCATGGGTCCATCGTGTCTTTGCACATCTGAGGTCTTTTTAAGAGACTATCTCTTCAAGGATATTTATAATCCAAACAGTCTCCAAAGGTAGAAATTGTATCTTTCTCCAGAGCAGAGGAAATGTTTTCTTACTCTCCAGTCTAATAAATGTAGTGCTTTCCTCCAGGGAACATTATTTGCAGACGTTCTTGCTGTCTACTATAAACTATTTGGGTCTCCAAAACCTGGGGTGATTCTTCTGTAACAACACTTGATGCCCTGGCCCTCTTTGTGTCACCCTATGGGAGTTGGGGCATGGGAACACTGAGCAAAGGTGTTAATATTGTGGCTACAGGTATTTCTGTAAATAATGATCTCTCCTTTGGCTCTGACCCAGGACCCCGGCTGACTTGTTAGTTTGCAAGTACAATAAAGTGTCAGGCCTATGGCTGCTCCTGACAGAATGAGGTAGTAACACCTGTGACACAAGAAGGGCTTTATGTCCACAAAATAGGTTAATTATATGTGTGCGCATTTTCAAGAAGTCTAGAAACATGATTTTCACACATCTGCAGAAGTGGCTTAGTGTAGCAGGACGAATACAAGGCTTGGGGTGGACATTGGACCCTGTTCCAGGTTCTCCTTTACCTCAGTTTGTGAGCTGAACAAACTTACTTGTGTTCAATATGTTTCTCAGATATTAACTCATTTATTGTTCACAAATGAAAACTACAGGAGGTTTTAAATGGCACACTTCTTTATAAAAATTATTTTCCTGTTTTTCCTAGTTGATTAATAATTTGTGCAATTTTAGTGTTGTCTGGTTTATTTATTCTGAATATGGGAAGTAAGGAGGATACAGGGTGCTGGAGAGGACTGCACACAAGTCTTGGTCCATCAGTTTAAGCATACTGCAGATCTTACTGGAAACCTTTTAGTGTTCATGGGTATTTCCCATGTGTCCTTAGACTCCAAGAATTCACTAGAGGAAGATACGACATCTTTAAGGTCAAATGGAGAGCAAAGGTCACATTGGCTTGCCTGCATCTCCTGACAACATACCTACTATGTATCATGGGACAAGGAAGATAATGAAGTTAGTTCCGAAGATTGGACCACAAAGCAAAGTGACTATGAAATATCACAACTGAAGAAAAAAATGTGTATTTATTATTTTGATCCAGGCTGGAGGCTTGTATTTTACAGTTCTCATGATAGTAGTAGGCATAATACTGTGATCCAAGTATTTTTAAATGTCCTGTTTTGAGTGCGATGGTGGTTACACTACTGTATATATTTGTCCAAAGCTGCTGAACTGTGCATTTAAAATGTGTAAATTTTATTGTGTGTAAACCAT
Source organism: Mesoplodon mirus (assembly GCF_964341445.2). Lineage (NCBI taxonomy): Eukaryota > Metazoa > Chordata > Mammalia > Artiodactyla > Ziphiidae > Mesoplodon > Mesoplodon mirus. The sequence continues at coordinate 103,653,361 of NC_138984.1, read as the reverse complement.
CTCTCATAAAATAAATTAAAGAACATGTGATACTTTAGTACCTGAAGGAAGGTCTTGGTATTGTCCTTGGCACCGTAGGTTCCCAAGGGATCTCAGCTTTTAATGGTTGTAGGGACACCATGCAAACTTCCATCAGAAGGGACAGCCATCTAATATTTAAATATGTCTCCCAGATTCATTTTTTTCTGAAAATTATTTTTACTTAAGAGAGAAAGAAAAATGAGTATGAAACTAAATATGAAAGAAAGGCAGATCCTCAAGAAAAAGTGATGCCCTAGGTAACTTAGGGCTTCCTCCCAATGAGACCTTGACTTAATCTCACTTTGTATTTTTTCCTGTGAGTAAAACATACAAACAGGACACCAGACCTTCTTCTTCTGCCCAATGCCTCATTAATATAAAAACATTCCCTGTTCTTTTAGTCTGTACTTTTAAATGAGTAAAGAAAGAAATGCAATTCATTGGCTTTATGTGGTTAACTAGTTAAAATGAATTTGGACAGCTTTGGTAGACTATCTTGTATTTATTTAATTTTCAGAATTAAATATAACTCTTGATTTGCCATTAAAAATAATAGCCAGTACAAAATATTGTCTTAGACTTATGGGTTCCATAATGAGATATGTGAAGACTGAAGTGATCCTTATTAGGGGTAGAATTATCGATAATTTATCATCATCATCAGCTATTTTTTTTTCCTAGCATGGTGCTTGACATAATATAGGAACATAAAAAAATTTTTCCTTTCTGTTAATATTCTACAGCCACTATGAAAATTATGAACTATAATACTCTGTTAGAATTCATTGAGTGTTTGCACTGTTGTAGTCAGTTCAGAATGACATAGGACAGGTAAAATTAATATCTAGTTCCTAAAATTAATATCTGTTAGTCATGCAGACACCTCAGGACCATGAAATTTAGAGTCCGCCTATGACAGGGTTGAAAGGGCTAAATCTAGTGAGTATTTGTTCAAAATGACCAGGGAGATAAGGATTAGCTGTAAGCAGAAGGTGAGACCTGGTTTCTGAAGTCAAGTGTTCATCAACCGTTCTGGAAATGTAGTCCAAGGTCGGGTGTGGGGAAATGGACTGGAAAGTGTCCACGGGACCAGTGGACATTGTAGATATTCCCTTATTACTAAGCATGGTAAACTTTGGCACAGGGGTGCTTGTAATGATACAGACCAGATTTCACAGAGGAAACATAAATTTTGCTCAAGATGAAAAAATATCCATACAGCACACAATTAGAGCAATAGCTCTTGACTTTTAGTGTACAGATCTTCCTCGATTTACGATGGGGTTATTTCCTGATGAATCCATCATAAATTGAAAATACCATTAAATTGAAAACACATTTAATACAAATAGCCTACCAAACATCGGAGAGTAGCTTCACCTATCTTAAAAGTGCTGGGGGGGCTTCCCTGGTGGCACAGTGGTTGAGAGTCCACCTGCCAATGCACGGGACACGGGTTCGTGCCCTGGTCTGGGAAGATCCCACATGCCGTGTAGCAGCTGGGCCTGTGAGCCATGGCCGCTGAGCCTGCGCATCCGGAGTCTGCGCTCCACAACGGGAGAGGCCACAACAGTGAGAGGCCCGCGTACTGCAAAAAAAAAAAAAAAAAAAGTGCTGGGAACACTTACATTAGCTTACAGTTGGGACAAGTCATCTAATACAAAGACTATTTAATAATAAATTGTTGAATATCTCATGTAGTTTATTGAATCCTATATTGAAAAACAGAATGGTGTATGGGTAAAGAATGGTTATAAATGTATTGATTGTTTGCCCTGGTGACCGTGGGGCTGACTGGGAGCTGTGGCCGCTACCCCCCCCAACCCCAAGTATCAGGAGATATTATCAGACCACTAATGGCTAACCCAGGAAAAAATCAAACTTCAAAACTGAAAGTACAGTTTCTACTGAATGTATAATGCTTTCACACCATTGTAAACTCAGAAATTCCTAAGTTGAACTGTGGTAAGTTGGGATCCCTCTGTAGATACTTTTCTCCCAAGGTGCTTATTCTAAGCACCCATTCCCAGACTCCATTTGAGAACATTTCTGATAATAGTTCCAGGATGGGGGCAGAATCTTCATTTAAACAAACATCTTAGGTGGACAAAGTGTAGATCTAATGTTTCAAATATTAGAGTTAAGTTCCAAGTATCATGATATCCAAGTATCATTATTCTAGAATGTATTAATATATTATGCCCTTTAATTTTTTTTTTTTTTTTTTTTTGGTGAAGATGAAAGCTTGCTTTATTCCAGATGCTGGCAATCAGGTGGTGGTGGTGGGGGGACTCCTGTCCAAAGGCTGACTCCCCACTCCCACCCACCAATCAGTGAGCAAGAGATTTTATAGACTGAGGGAGGGGGCTACATACAGAAACAGCACAGTCAGCTCTGACCGTCATCTTGAAACTGGTCATGAAGTGGTCTGACCACCATCATCTTGATTGTCTTAAGTATGGTTAATCTTCAGTTTCAGGGTCGCTTTTTTCACATTTATTTGAGGCCAGTTCTCAGAATTGTGGCAGCTTAGGTCAAGGCTACAGTCTGGGCATCACGTAGTTAACTTCTTTCATCTGGTGGGGGTTTTAGTCTCTATAAGACACAGACGTACTAGAGAATGGACTTGAGGATATGGGGAAGGGGAAGGGTAAGCTGTGACAAAGCAAGAGAGTGGCATGGACATATATACACTGCCAAACGTAAAATAGATAGCTAGTGGGAAGCAGTCGCATAGCACAGGGAGATCAACTTGGTGCTTTGTGACCACCTAGAGGGGTGGGATAGGGAGGGAGGGAGGGAGCGAGATGCAAGAGGGAAGAGATATGGGAACATATGTATATGTATAACTGATTCACTTTGTTATAAAGCAGAAACTAACACACCATTGTAAAGCAATTATACTCCAATAAAGATGTTAAAAAAAAAGAAAAAAAGACAGCTCAAAGGATAAGGCTCAGAACATTATCTATAGCCCATGAAGAGGAACTAAAGGTCCTTGACTTTGCTTAATGACTAAACAATTATTTTTTAGTCTTGTTGTACTGTTTTCCTTTGTTTCTATGTTTACTCATTTCTCTCTCTCTCTCTCTCTTTTATTAAAGTATAGTTGCTTTACAGTGTTGTGTAAGAGAATAAAATACCTAGGAATAAACATACCTAAGGAGGTAAAATACCTGTATACAGAAAACAATAAGACACTGATGAGAGAAATCAAAAACAACACAAACAGATGGAGAGATATACCATGTTCTTGGATTGGAAGATTCAATATTGTGAAAATGACTGTACTACCTGAAGCAAACTACAGATTGAATGCAATCCTTATCAAATTATCAATGACATTTTTTACAGAACTAGAACAAAAAATTTTACAATTTGTATGGAAACACAAAAGACCACAGAATAGCCAAAGCAATCTTGAGGAAGAAAAATGGATTGGAGGAATCAGCCTCCCTGACTTCAGACTATAATACAAAGCTACAGTAATCAAGACAGTAAGGTACTGGCACAAAAATATGTGGGTTTTTTTTTGATATTAACATTTTTTTCTTTTTTTAGTGAAGCATAGTTGATTTACAGTGTTGTGTTAGTTTCAAGTCTACAGCAAAGTGATTCATAGATATAGATCTATTTTTTCAGATTCTTTTCCCTTATAGGTTATTAAAAATATTGAGTATATTTTCCTGTGCTATATAGCAGGTCCTTGCTTATCTGTTTTATATATACTAGTGTGTATATGTTAATCCCAAACTCCTAAATTACCTCTCCCATTTCCCCTTTGGTAACCATAGGTTTGTTTTCTATGTTTGTGGGTCTATTTCTGTTTTATAGATAAGTTCATTTGTGTCATATTTTAGATTCCACATATAAGCGATATCGTATGATGTTCATCTATCTCGTTCTGACTTACTTCACTTAGTATGATAATTTCTAGGTCCATCCGTTTTGCTGCAAATGGCATTATTTCATTCCTTTTTATGGCTGAGTAATATTCCATTGTATTTATGTACCACATCTTCTTTATCCATTCATCTGTCGATGGATATTTAGGTTGCTTCCATGTCTTGGCTATTGTAAATAGTGCTGCTATGAATATTGGGGTACATGTGACTTTCTGAATTAGAGTTTGGATCTGAAAAAGGAACCCTTCATCATTAACATTTAATCTGATGCAATTTGCCTATAAACATTGGTGATCATTAGGCAAGATGGTACAGTAAAAAGAACCTATTCTTGGAATCAAAAATATATAATGTAAAACTCAACCTTTGATATCTGTTAGTTAGTAAGATCCCAATTTGTTAGTAAACTCTCAGTCTCCGTTTTGTCATCTTTAAAATGGGGGAATAGTGGTGCTTATTTCACAAGGCCTTTTGGAGGATTAAATGAGAAAATGAGATGACCAGCAACTGTCCAGAAAAAACACAGGCATATTACAAATGTGATTCTCCAAACTGGACAACATAATGTATTTCTATGTACCCACAGCAATTTGTTTTGATGAGTTGATTATCTTTTTTTTTTTAACTAATATTTTGAACTAATTTTAAACATAGAGAATAGCTGGAGATTTAGTACAAATAATTCTGTTATATCTGTCTCCTACTCCTGTTAATGTTAACATCTCACATATCCATAGTACAGTTGTCAAGAGTAAGAAATTGACATTAACACAATAATATAAACAAAATTTTAAAAAATTTCAATGAATTATTCAAATAATATTATTTTTCTATTCTGGATTATATCCTGGATCCCACATTGCAGTTAGTTGCTATTTCTCTTTGTGTCTTGTAATTTGTAACAATTCCTTAGGTTGTTTTTTTTTTTTACTTTCATGACTTTTTACTTTTGAATATGATTTGAATATGTCCATGTATTTTTGGCAAGAATGCTATATCCTCAGTGCATGATATCAAGGGATTAATGATGTCATATATATTATTACTATTGAAGTTTGCAATAATCACTTGTTTAAATTGGTATATGCCAGGGCTTTTTTTACTGTAAATTTATTTATCTCTCCCATTGTCATTAATAAGTATCTTGAGGGAGTATTTCAAAACATTACAAATCCTGTGTTTTCACAAATTTCCCCCCTGCAATTTAGTAACACCTATGTGTTGTCTTCTACAATTTTTACTTTGTTGTTTATCTAATGTTTATTCTCCATTTTCCACTTTCCTTCTACATTTATTAGTTGGATTCTACCGTAAGTAAGAATTACTTACACTTCTACTGTAAGTGAAATTTATCTTTTTTCTTCCATGTATTTATTTATTTTATGATTACTTTTATATCAGTATGGGCTCATAAGTATTTTCCTATCAAGTAAAATATAGTACTTGAGTTAAAAGTCTTTTTTTTTAACATCTTTATTGGAATATAATTGTTTTACAATGGTGTGTTAGTTTCTGCTTTATAACAAAGTGAATCAGCTACATGTATACATATATCCCCATATCCCCTCCCTCTTGTGTTTCCCTCCCACACTCCCTATCCCACCCCTCAAGGTGGTCACAAAGCACAGAGCTGATCTCCCTGTGCTATGCAGCTGCTTCTCACTATCTATTTTACATTTGGTAATGTATATATGTCCATGCCACTCTCTCACTTTGTCCCAGCTTACCCTTCCCCCTCCCCATGTCCTCAAGTCCATTCTCTACGTCTGCATCTTTATTCTTGTCCTGCCCCTAGGTTCTTCAGAGCCAATTTTTTTAGATTCTATATATATATTTGTTAGCATATGGTATTTGTTTTTCTCTTTCTGACTTAACTTCACTCTGTATGACAGACTGTAGGCCCATCCACCTCACTACAAATAACTCAGTTTCGTTTCTTTTTATGGCTGAGTAATATTCCATTGTATATATGCGCTACATCTATTGGCTACTTTGATTAGACTTTCCGCCCTAAACTGATGAAGTAGAACTGTAGCTGGAAGTCAAATGATTCTTCTATCCCAGTGATTACCAAAATGATATCTAAATATTGTAAAAACAAAAATTTTTAGAAGTCACACAAATACTTAAAGCAATACTATTGAAAGACTAGAAACATCAGATTTGTGTAGTGTTGGGTATGATTTCTAATTGCACAACTAACAGTTACAATGAAAAATTGTTTACTGTTTCACATCCTCATTTCTTCATATTTTGAAGTATATAAGTGATATATACTTAAAGTATAGAGTATAAATAAATCTTTTCAAAATTATTATTAGAAGAAATGCATTTAAGTTGTTTGTATTTTATGTGGTACATGGTGGGTGAAAAATAAATTGAATCTATTATACTGTGTGAAATGATGTATCTTTATTTCCTGAATTTATTTGCAAAGAACAAAGCATTTAACGTGTTCCCATGTCATTTTTTCTGGCACTAAAATTGAAAGCAATATTTGCCTTACCTAACTTCCAGGGGAGAATTTCTAGGTGTTCAGTGGTCTCGAACATGTCATAAAATTTTCTCCAAAGAAATTGTTTAAAAAGATGAATCCTATGATATTCATTTTGAATTTTAGAGGCAGCATGTATGATAGTTATGTATTTCACACTAAATCCTTCAAAGGATGACTCAAAAAGCTGCTAGTTTTGAATGTGGCTCAGAGCAAGAGAAGGTCCTCCAACCTGATCAAGGACACAGTGGACTCTCATCCACTTCGTCCATGGACGCTGACCAATCAGATGGTGATGATCTCTGATGATCATCGCAAGCCTGATAGAAGATTCAAAGAGGACTCCCTATATTTTTGAAGCAAGGCAAATTCCTTCTAAGTAAAACTGTTCTGTGAAAAACACAGAGATTGATAATGACGTTGATATTGTCTTGATAGTCTTACAGTGGAATTGGAAGAGTTGCCATTTTGGACCCAAGATGATTTTGTCTACCATATGAAGCACCTATCACATATTAGGTGCTATCTGACTAGGATAACAATATATCTCAGTGTGGCCAGTGTAGACCTCATTTCAACTCAGTGCCTCAGCATAGTTATTATCTCTACCTTTACTCTCGAAAGTGTTTCTACTAGATAACAAATCATGCATCAAACATAAAGTGGAGTTTGACTTATGACACTACCCTCAGATTGAAGAAGTACATAAAGAACTTGGCCCTGACACCTCCTGTAGGTCCCAACAGTACTTTGAACAACTTTTTCCTCCCCATTATAAGTCTATCAGCACTTGTTTTTGTATGGTATTCTATACAACATTTTTTTTCATTTATTTTATTGAAGTATAGTTGATTTACAGTGTTGTGCTGATTTCTGCTTATGGCAAAGTGATCCAATTATACATATATATACATTCTTTTTCATATTCTTTTCCATTATGGTCTATCACAGGATATTGAGTAGAGTTCCCTGTGCTATACAGTAGGACCTTATTGTTTATCCATCCTCTATATAATAGTTTGCATCTGCTAATCCTAAACTTCCATCCATCCCTCCCTTCCCCCCCTCCCCCTTGGCAACTACAAGTCTGTTCTCTGTGTCTGTGAGTCTGTTTCATAGATAAGTTCATTTGTGCCATATTTTAGGTTCCATATATAAGTGATATCATATGGTATTTGTCTTTCTCTTTCTGACTTACTTTACTTAGTGTGATAATCTCTAGATCCATCCATGCCACTGAAAATGGCATTATTTCATTCTTTTTTATGGCTGAGTAATATTCCATTGTATATATGTACCACATCTTCTCTATCCATTCATCTGTTGATGGTCATTTAGGTTGCTTCCATGTCTTGGCTATTGTAAATTGTGCTGCTATGAACATTGGGGTGCATGTATCTTTTTGAATTATAGTTTACTCCAGATACACACCCAGGACTGGGATTGCTGGATCATATGGCAACTTTATTTTTAGCTTTTTAGGAACCTCCATACCGTTCTCCATAGTGGCTGCACTAATTTACCTTCCCACTAACTGTGTAGGAGGGTTCCCTTCTCTCCACACCCTCTCCGGCATTTGTTACTTATACAGTATTGTTTTGAACAAAGGATTTCACATCACATTTAAGGAGGACAATGAAGTAATGCCCTTGGAAGTCATTGATATTATTAGAGAATAGAGAGAGAGAAAAATGTAGTGGTTAAGAGTGCTTTCTAGAGATAGATTACTTGGGTCTAACTCCTCAGCCTTTAAAGCTCTTAACTTTTAACTCATTCTTGTAAACTAACCTAACTCTTATTAGGCGTATACCCTGGACAACTTGTCTCACGTCTCTTTGCCTTCTCTCCTCATCTTCAAAAGAATATGATTATGATACTTTATATAGGGTCATTGTGGAGATTAAATAAATTAACATGTGATGTTCTTAGAGCTGTGCTTGACATATAGTTAGCACTTGATTATTCTTTCCCATTATCATCATCTGTTAGTCTTCTGGAAAATTGAAATTATTTGTTGAAGACCTAGCTGTAGGGCCAACTGAAAAACATACTAACAGTTCCCAATGTTCTGGAAGGTGCTGTCTTCCAAACTGCAGAAGCTCTGGTTTAACAACCTATATATAGTACAGAGATAGCTCCATGAAGAAAGTAATGGAATTTAGGGCCAGGGGAAAAATATCTCTCTACTACATCTATTGACCTATTCTCAAAATGATTTTTCCAGTCCCTATGCATCTGTACTCTGTTTAGGTAGATGTTTTATTAACCCAAGGGAGAAATGCTTCCACAACTAGATAATAAATTATACCACTCAACCCGGAAGCTGAACCTTTCAAAGGGCTATTTCAGGCTTCTTATGACATTCAGAAAAGCAAGTAAAAGTGGGTTCACAGGGAACCAAGGTTTATAACACACTGAGGATATGTACTTCCTTTGAAATCCTTTGTCCAGTGTTAAAAATAATAAGCTCTACTGCTGTGTTTATAGACAGAGCATTGACCTCTTAAAAATGAAATTTATTGCACCTGAATAGCAAAATATGGACCAGCTAAAGCAATATCTGAGAGCAAAAAGACATAGCAGCACTGCATACATAGTAACAAATTTATAAAGGGTTTATGTATTTTTCAAAACTAATTCAACTCTATACTTAAGATATGTGCATTTCATAGTACAAAAATTACAACATTTGTGTAATATATGTAAGCATAGCTTTATTTATCATATATACACAAAACAGTATATAAATGTGTACAGCAAAAGTTGAAAAAAACAAAAAGGAGAACTAGAAAAATCCACAATCATCATAGTTGAACATTATAATAGACCTCTCAATATAATAACCAACTTTAAATCAATATTAGCAAATGAAATCAATTCACGTATAAAATGGACAGAACATCATGGTAAAGTGGGATTATTTCAGGTATGCAAGATGGTTTGCTATTCAAACATCAATTAAAATTAGCATGTAATGATCAGTCCAGTTAACATTAGTGAGTATTCCTAGCCAGGGCCTAGCCATTATGTAGAAAATTCAAATAATCTAAAGACAGAATTGAATCAATTAGTATATTTTTAAGGTGAAATTTGTATAACACAAAGTTAACCATTTTAAAGTTACAATTCAATAACATTTAGTGCACTAATAATATTGAAAATTCCAAAACATTTTCATCACTCTAAAGAGAAATCCTTTACCTATTAAACAGTGACCATTCATTCCCCCTTCTCCCAGCCCCTGTTAACTACTAATCTGCTTTCTGTCTCTATAGGAATACTTTTTTTTTCTTTTGGCTGCGTTGGGTCTTTGTTGCTGTGTATGAGCTTTTCTCTAGTTGTGGTGAGTGGGGGCTACTCTTTGTTGCAGTGCATGGGCTTCTCATTGTAGTGGCTTCTCTTGTTGTGGCACATGGGCTTAGTAGTTGTGACCAACAGGATCTAGAGCGCAGGCTCAGTCATTGTAGTGCACAGGCTTAATTGCTCCATGGCATGTAGGATCTTTCCATCTCAGGGATCAAACCTGTGTCTCCTGCATTGGCAGGCAGATTCTTAACCACTGCACCACCAGGGAAGTCCCTGAGTGGCCCATATTAATGTTTGTGGACAATGTCGATATGGAGCCATTGTTTATTTTTAAGGTTAGAAGTGATGTGATTCTATATGGCTTTTAGGTTCAGCACTTTGGCAATAATAATGATGTCACAATCTTCTAGGAAATAGAAGACAAGGGCCTGAATTAAGGCATTTGTCATGAAAACAGAGGGAAGAAATTGGATTTAGAAACTTCTAAGACAATAAATTTATACAAATTTTTGGCCAATTCTTTGCTTGGTGAAGGAAGAAGTGAATAATGACTTCTAAATGTTAGCTGGATAGATGTTGATGATATCACTTGAATATTGAAAAGAAGGGAAGATGGTACCCAAACCATAAGTATTTATGGACACATAGATGTGTTTGTGGAATATGTCCCAGGAGCCGCCAGTAGATAGGACTGGCTACATTATTGATGGGGGCCAGGAGAAAATGAAAATGCAGGGCCCTTGTTTAAGAATTACCATAAGTTCCCAGATAGTGACAATAGAGGGTTAAACAAACATAGGGCCCTCTGCACATGAGGGGCCCGTGTTCTTGCACAGATTACATGCCCATGAGCCAGTTTTGCCATCAACAGTAGAAAATATATCCCTGAGCCTCAGGAGAGGGTACCGAACTGAAGATGTAGGTTCAGAATCAACCTACATGTGGTCACTGAAGTAATGGGAAACCTTGGAATGCGCACAGAAGAGGAACCCTAGGATGGGTCCTAGAAAGTGTGAAGGTTCAAGAAAATTTTAAAAAGTAAAAGAGATTGGAAAGCAATGGTCAGAACATGAGAGAGGAATCTGAAAAAAAAACAAAACAAAAAAACCCCAAACCCACAATGACTGGAATGTCAAGATTAGAAAAAAAGAAAGCAGCCTGCACTGTAAAATATGAGGGAAATGGACTACAGGGGAAATTCAGAAGTAAACTTGAGTAGATAATTAAAAGCTATGGGTGGTCTTAGATCAAAATTCGTGGACAGTGGAAGAAATGCCACATGGATCACAAGATTAATGTGATTTGAGAAAGATGAGCAAAGTTTCCATGACTGGGATTCTATAGAAGTTTCAATGTAATACTTTCTAAAAATAGAGAAACAAAGTTGGCTTAGTCCATTGATCCTGGACTTTCCAAAACATCATTTTTTTTTTGATTCAGAAAATATGCTTATTTGGAAATTCCGAAATACTGAGCTTTTGTTGAGAGTGTCTCCTAAGGCATAAAAAGCGTACCTTTCTAAGTGGAATCAAGTGCTAACTAGTGGTAGAATGAACAAGGCCCCCTTTTCCCCAGTAGAAGTCGGCTGCCAAGATAAGCCAAAGAAGAAAGCATTACTTCTCTGTGCTTCTATCTCAATATGAAAAGATAAATTTAAAAGAGAATCACTTTCTAAAAACAAAAAAGATGTCTGGTGTCTATTGAGTGTTCATGTTAACCATGCACCAGATATTGTGCCAGATCCCATTCATGGCTTTTTTAAAATCCTTGGTTTATTTTAAATAAAGGAAAATTTCATCAGTACCTTAGAATTCCTTCAACTTCCCACCCACAGCAATACAGAGTTGCATTGCTTTATTTCTCCCAGAAATAGGTTTATCTGGAGCACACCAAGACTTAGCTGAGCTTTCTGATTCGGTTTCATCAGTCCATCTCCCACCTCAGAGACCCCCATTCTGAAAGACAGAGAGTCCTAAGATTTTGTTTTTAGCCTCCTTTCTCTTGTTTAAGGTAGATGTACTGCAGTTCTCTTATCTTCTTGACCACCCTTTCTCCTCTGATAACCTAATTTATCTTAACTCTTTAGTTAACTTCTAACAAGTTTATATCCTACTTTATACTAACAGAAAATTTCATTTTCAGTATTAAATGTATACCCTTCATGTGCAGTTCTTCCATGAGAAGCTTGCCTTCTCAGTCAGTTATATCTTCATCAAATCCTACGTGAATCTACAATTTCATATTATTGTTCATATCATATTTTTTCTTTTTAAAATTTGCCAGTTTTTTAAAAACTTTAATCTTCATTTAAAAAAATTTGTTCTACACTACATTTGTTATTAATTAATTCATCATCAAATGTACATAAGCAATAACATTTCTAAGTTCTGGCCCTACCAAAATGCTGTTACTTTATTCTCCCATATGAATCCAGTGTTGCACTGGTATAGAATTCTAGCTTCAAAGCATTTTCTTACAGAAATTCATAGACAATGTTTTATTATTCTTAACACGAAGTATCTCAATATGTTTTGACATTTCACTTATATATGCACCTTCTAATTTTATTCAATATGTTTTGTACTTGATGGACATTTTCAGCTTAAAGCCATTTTATTTTCTTTAAATAATGAGCAATATTATTCTACTGATTCTTAACTTTTTTTCTTCTACTCTGTGGTGGAGAACTCTAGATGCCCAGATTCATTCTCCAGCCTTCATACATTCTATGAGGTGCAGCTATATGTGTACATTCTTCCCAGGGGAACGTAAGTGGCAAAGATGGGCATCCATTCTTTAAATGGAAGGACATCAGTCATACATAGCATCTGCATGCATTCCTCAAGGATGCTCTCTCCTTCCCAGGGCTGCTGTTGGTGCCTACAGAGATACTGCATATGACAGAGCCACTGTCAGCCTGGACTTCAGAATGAATACAAAGAAAACCCTCTACCCATTGCGAACCAGAGTACCACATGCCTTAGAATATTTGAGCAAGAATAATCTCCTGCTTCACTGAACCACTGAAATACCAAGATATGTATGTTCTCCTATCCTAGACCACCCTAAAATATACCATTCTTATGTCCTATGTGCTGAATAAATGATAGATTCACCTTTTATGTCTTTGCATATTTTTCATATTTTACTTCTATCTCTTTTTATACTACATTTGGGAAAAGTCTTTGAGTCAGTCTCTTTTCTTATCACTTTTCAGCTGTGTCCATTCTTCTTTTTATTTAGTAGTAATAATTTTCATTTTCAAGAGTTTTAACTAATTTTTTTAAAACAATATGTTTTGATGTCTGGGATGTAATATCTTACCTTTATCTCTGGAGATATGACATATATTGTGAAGTTTTCTGTTTTTTAATAACAACTAATTACTCATTCGTTGTTTATTTTTTTATTTTTTGGTGACTGAGTTCATCTTTTTACTGGCTTTTCTTCATTGCTCTTTTGTTAATTTCTGATGATTTTTGTAAGTACTTTCATCTTTTTATTAGAGACTCTCTGTTAGTCTCTGCATGCATTTCTCATGTATGAAATGTTACCTCTATGGACTCTGTGAGAAAAAATGCATGTGCTGCCAATAGGTCTGCACCATTACAGGATCTTCTAGGATTGGACATTACTATTCTGCTGATTGTTTTCTCTCATTTCCAGGAACACTGACCTGCCACTCTCTCCCAAATGCCTGCACTCACTGTTCCAGCCTGAGAGTAAACATCTCTAATGTTCACTACTAGCACAAGTAGAGGACAAAATATCATGTAGGAAACATCCCAGCATGTAAGAAATAATGCCTGTCAACATCAAATGCCAAGATAATTGCCCTAGAGGTCCTTCCGCCATGGTATATTTTACCTCCAAGTTTGAGGCACCTGTTGACAAAATCACAACTTTCATAGCTGCCTTCCTCTGGCTATCCCATATTTTTAGTAATTTCTTATATTACTATCTATTTTTCCATCTGCAGATAGGATGAACTTTATTTTCCATAGATTTAGGACATTTTGTTTTCATATCATATTTTCTGCAATTTCTGAAAATTTTGGTGAGGGTTTGAGATGGATATGTCTCTGTTTAATTTTCCCTTTTTATCCAGTTCTCTTTTGGAAACTTTTCAGTATCAAAGTCAAGCAGTAACTATTCCAAATTATCCCTACTGTTGTTCAGGCAACAACAGAATTTACTATTATATTTCTTAGGAATTGGAGGACCAAATGCAAATCTATCAATGGCTGTATAGAAGGGACTAATCTTTAATGACAATGTGTTTTTTATAGACTAAGGCATTAAAAATCATTCAGAAGAAATTGTCAAGTTTAAGAAGATAGTCTACCCATCATTCAGTTGGCTTCAGCCAGAGCACTGATTCCTCTGTATACCTTTATTCCAGTGGATAGCTGATACGAGCCCTTCACTATGGCAGATAAAGAATGTTTTCAGATTTCAAGAGTCTCCAATAAATACACTGAGCACTGGGAGCATATATTTCAACTACAATGATTTTCTTTCATTACAGTAATAATAAAGATTGTTTTCTAGCCCTTATGTGTTAGATTCTAGGTTGTGTTTTTTGTACATTGTTTCTTTAACTATCACTACATCTCTATTAGTTAGGTACTTATATCTGTTTCACCAAGGAGAATACTGAGGCTGGAGAGAATAAATAACTCATCCAATGTCATATAAATCAGTGATGGCATTTGAACTGAGGTCCACCTGATTTCAAAGTGCATGATTTGATCACTCTGCTATATTGCTATATTGTTCTGTCCTATAAAGCACTATGCTATATTGATTTCCCCCTTGGTCCACACACTATCCTAATAAATCTAATGAGTTTTCTTTAATTTCAATAATAAGTTATATTATTGATTCCATTTCAACCTGAAATGGCAGAATCAACTGGCACAGTCTAAGAGAAAGAATGAGATATATTTTTAAAACACTTAGCATAGGAGCTGACAGATAATATGCACTTCATAGCTGAATGTCATTACAGATGAAATGCTCTCATATGCTTCATTCCAAAAGGCCCAGTTGTCAACTATTAATAAATCACAAATTCACTCTCAGCATTTAGTTGAGATGCACTTAGAGTGAAATATCAATACCCAAGAGTATGAACTTTAGTGGTGAAATTTCTTGGTAATTTTTTCTTTGTTATCTCTCAACATAGAGAAATGCAAAATTAGAATTCAAATTTCTGGCATAAACATTTGTCTATTTTCTTATAATTGTGGCCTAATTATAATATGAAGATGTATATACAGTATGACACACAAGTTTAACTATGCCTTTTAGTGGGTAAACTGTGTGTGTGTATGTATGTGTATGTGTGTGTCTGCTGATTTTTTTTTAAGAAGCTAAATGTAACTTACATTGCTATAATTGTCTTAAATAATTTCAGGTATATATGATTGTATTCACTGCTAACGTGGGAAAATTAGACAGAGACAGTGATCAAATGAATGTTTAATACTTTTAAATTATGTAGTCTTGGAATATCTACCACTTCACTGTTTTGACAACTCAGCAGTTCTTCCACTGCTACCCTTCCCTTTGCTTAAATTCCATGAGAGAACACAAAAGAGGCAGATTGTAGGCTCAGATCTGAACTGATAATCACCTTTAACATCCCATTATTTCCCTAAATGCAGGGAACAGATATTTCTTCAGTCATGTAATTATGGTTTTATGCGGTATCTATCACATTCCTATTTGTGTGGGTTGCAATTCCCAACTGTCTGCCATTTGTTCCTAAAACTGAAATGTAAATCTAATTGGAGGCTGATGTGAGATTATCTCTGTTGTCATGTAAGCTATTTATATGTATGTATTACATGTATAAATAGCTATTTTCAATTTAAGCATTTCTGGCAAGACTTCATATCAACACAGAGTTAGTCTTCATGATAGAATGGAAAATATGTCAAATACACAGTTTACTTCCAGGCCTAAAATTTTGCTTGTGACATAAGAACGATAACTTATATGCCAATAATGTACTTGATGCCACAGAGTTTTAAAAAGACACTTAGTGGAGTACAAATTGTGAAACATTTCCCCAGTAAGCTCGTTGGTTGATATATTCCAAATGTTTCCTTAATAATGCATTGTAGTTCTATTATTAACAAATACAATTTCACATTTCTGAAGATTTTTCTTTCACATTTGCCTCCCTAGAAGGTCATAATTTTTTAAAACCCAAATCAAAAGGAACATATACATAGGCATATGCACGATATATATATATATATATATATATATATATATATATATATATATATATGATTTGATCCGACATTAGTGGGTCCTTTCTTTTGTTGAACCCAGTTAGTTAACTGGTTTGCTTGTTTTTTGTTTGTTTGGAGCGATGTTATGCTCCCTCCTTTATTTGGAGTCCTGGATCTGCTTTAAGTTTTATTTTGGGAAAAAGAAGAAAATTATGACCTTTTCGAAGCAAAATACAAAACAAAGAGTAGAAGAGAGAGAATACCAAAACTCATTTATTTGCCCCTGGACTAGGTCTCCTGGCAAAGGAAGGATTCTACAAAGTCCCAAAGGTCCATTCCAGTACATTTGTTCCGAGGCAACATTGCTGATAATGAATATGATGTGATGGTGATTCTTTTTATTTTTAGTATTTTCAAACATATTTTATATTTGTTATCTCTATCTAATACCACCTCTGAAATGTGCAGAGAAAAGAAAGTCTTTATTAGACACATGGAGAAAGCGAAGACCAATGAAGCAAAGTTAGTGTAACCTAACAACTCTAACCATACAAACTCTTTGAAGACAGTGATTAGGTCCACCTTGTCGGTTATTACATGCCCAGCAAGTAGCAGAGTGCCTGAGACAAAGTTGCTGTTTCTTAAATCAATGTAAATGAATGGGTGGAGAGAGCTTGAGCCTCCCCACCTCAATGCACAGGTTTTTCATCTGTGCCACACAGCCAGAAAGATTCATTTCCTCAACTCCTCTGAGTCTTTCATTTTTAACTTTTATTCTCCCGCAATCTTGTTACAGACCTGACAACAGATTCTGACATTGGAGGTTCTAAAAGAACTTACAAGAAGGTAATAGTTTATACTCACGAACTTTTCCTTCCAGATTTGAAAGCTGACTCCAATTACAGCCAGTGTCATTGTATTGTATATTTCTTAACATGTATTCTGTACTTAATAATTTAAAAGCACTTCTTCAGACTTATATAGTGAATAGCCTCAAATTCCCATGAACGATAGCATTATATTATCTGCAGATTCTCTAGAGGAAGGTCCTGCTTTTTTTTTTAAATTTTTAGAAGAATATTCTTTTTAAAATAAAATATCTATTGGAGTATAGTTGATTTCTAATGTTGCATTAGTTTCAGACATACAAGGGAAGAAATTTGCATACAGCAGTTGGCACATGTGTAAGGGAAAGAAATTTGTCCAAACCTGTGGCTGGTGAAGAGTGCCTTGTTGCAAAGGACAGAACACTTCTTGCTGGGTGTCAAGGGCTGCACTTAGAAAGCCTCCTTTTTTTTTTTTTGCACTGTGAGTGGCGTGCAATGCTCTTTCCCTGTGTCTCCTCTCATATATAGTCATGCCTTCCCTTAAAAATGTTTTCTTTCATTTCCCTGCTTAACTCAGGAAGATCTCTACCTCTAAAGAAGTTGTACGAAATTAGGGTCATACAGCACTAGAAGAGAAAGATGAGTTATTACAGGGCTGCCTCATGCCAAGTGCTGTCCTAGGGACTATTCCTGCATCCTGTAATTTACTGCTGCTCAGTGCGTTAGAAGAGTATTTGTCTTTCTTGATAGTTGGAGGGTTGAAGAGGTTTGCCAAGGTGTGGTTGACTCCAGAGCACAGGCTCTTCCTGCTACACTGAGCAAGACCTAGTATCATGCAACTTGTGTTCTAGAGTCAGCTCTTCTACTAATGAACTTGCCAAGTAACCTTGGATATTTCACTTCAATGTCAGAAGAATATTACATGGAGAAAGGATTTCACTTTCTCTGTAATTAATAAATTAACTTTAGAGTTGTGTATTAAATTTTTCCTGCATACCAGGTTCTATAATAATGGAACTAGCACAAAGAGCAAAGCAGACCCATTCCTGCCCTTGACCCTAGCATAATAGTTGATTTTATTGTAAGAATTTATAAAACTGAAAATAGAAAATTTATACAAATGAAAAATGCACTCCTAAGACATATGAGAATACCTTTCCTTACTTATGTGAAAGCCAGAAAGCATCTCTCTCAAATTTCAAAGGCATCAATGTGTTTTCTTGTCAAAAATTCTTGCTAATTGGGTCTGAGGGATCCAATGTTATTTTTACTGAACAGATGATAAAACAGCTTAAAGATCAATTTGAAAAAAAAGGGCAAAAGAGGCCCTTTTTGTCACAATTCTAAGGGAGCAGTTTTTCTTTTTGCACAAAATCTAGTTTTTAATGCCCACTCATATATATTGTTATATAAACACAGTATATATAGAATTTAGAAGCATTTTGTTTTTCACTGACTCTTTTGTTTTAGGTATTTTCCATACTTTTGTAATTAAGACACATATTTATTTTTTTAATTTTGACTTAGCATCTAAAATGTACTTACAAAGCAATGAGATTATACAAAATGTAAAGGGTAACATTGAGGGCAATGGATTCAAGCAGTCTGAGTTCAATTCCCAGGTCCACTGCCTAATAAGTGTATGGCATTGAACAAGGTATTCAATGCCTAATACCTCAGTTTTCTTTTCTATAAAATGTAAATAATGTACTCACCTCATAGAGCTGTGAGCATTCAATAAGATAATGTATTAGAACACTTGTATCATTACCTGGTACAAACTAACCACTCAGAAAATTATGTTATTAATAAAGAAATAGTTTACAACAATGGAAGTACATAATGCTAGAACATTAAGATGAAAACAGAAGAGTCTTTTGTACAAAATACTGAACTCCAGATTGTTTTATACAGTTACTAAAATAGTAGTTCAATGTGGTAGTTTTCAATGTTCAACTGTTTCATATATTGACATATCACATCATTTATTAAATCATTGAGCTTTTTAAAATATTGTTTTCTGTCTTCAGTTATTATATATGCTCTTGTAATAAATCCTTCCAAGGAGTTTCCTTTATAGATATACTTCTTTAGGATAAGAGAGTCAAAAGGTATCAATATAAATATACAAAACAGATACTGGAAATGTATTTTCAGATTAAGGGAAAACTGAGTTTGTTAATCTCATTTTATCAAATACTGGATTTAACTTACTTCAGAATTTAAATTCATCACATAAAGTAGAAAACATGAAAACATAAGAAAAGAATAACATGGCTCTAGGGCTTCCCTGGTAGCGCAGTGGTTGAGAGTCTGCCTGCCGATGCAGGGGACATGGGTTCATACCCTGGTCTGGGAAGATCCCACATGCCGTGGAGCGGCTAGGCCCGTGAGCCATGGACACTGAGCCTGCGCATCCGGAGCCTGTGCTCCACAACGGGAGAGGCCACAACAGTGAGAAGCCCACGTACCACAAAAAAATAATAATAATAAATAAAAAATAAATAAATAAAGAATAACATGGCTGTGATAATACTAAAAATGCATGGTGCTTATGATATGATCCAGCAAGTTCACTCCCTGATATTTACCCCCCAAATTGACAATGTATGTCCACACAAAAATGTGCACATAAATGCTTACTGAAGCTTTATCCACAATTGCCAAAAGTTGGAAACAACCAAGGATGGATAAACTGTTGTACACTTTATCCATTCAGCAGGTTCAGTAGGTGAATGGATAAACTGTGGTACACTTTATCTATTCAGTAGGTTCATTAAGTGAATGGATAAACTGTGGTACCTCCAAACAAGGGAATATTACTCATTGCTCAGGGGAATGGGCTATTAAGACATATGCAGAGACACAGAGGAAACTCAAGAGCATAATACCAAGGGAAGAAGCCAATCCAAAAAGACTACATATGCATGACTGCAACTATATGATCCTGGGAAAACGAAACTGTGTAGACTCTCCAAGGACCAGTTGTTGCCAGGGTTGGTAATGAGGAAAGGATGAATAGGCAGATCACAGAGGAACTTTATGGTAGTGAAATAGTTTTGTATGAAATGGTGAGTACATGCCATTACACATGTTTCAAAACCCATAGAATGTCCAACCAGGAGAGTGAGCAGTGATGTAAACTATGGACTTTGGGTAATTAGGATGGGTCATTGTCGGTTCATCCATTGCAACGAATGCACCATCTTGTGCAGGATGTCAGTAGTGGGGGGCTGTGTTTATGTGATGGCAGGAAGTACATGTGAAATCTCTATACCTTTGTCTCAATTTTTCTGTGAACCTAAAACTGCTCTAAAATAATAAAGTCTATTTTTTTTAAATGCATGATGTCTTTCACCGATGTGATCTATCTCATCAGTGATAATCCATTCTTCAGACCAGATGATTTCAAATAATTTATGCCTCTTCTTTCAAATTCACTATGTATCACTTTAAAGAAGTTCATAGATATAGATATAATTTTTTAAAGTTTGTTGATCTGAAGAAAAAATGAACAGTAGCAATGTGATTAGAGATAAACTGCTGATAGTATGATATGCATACGGTACCCTGCTACACATTAGAAATAGTAAGAGATATAAGAGAAAGGCTTGCTTCCAGTAGGCTCAAGATCTGGAGAAACGATAAAATGTGGAAGATTCGTGGTCCACAGTGGGCTGCAGCAGTAATAGGAAACGATGAAGTACCCACACGTTCTCCAGATCTACCATTTCAGGAAACTAGTTGAAGATGGTTTCACATGGTTAAAAGTGATTCATTTTAGAAATGCTTCTCCTCTCACTAGGAACTCATCTCTCCTACGGGGTTGATACAATCTCATTCTGATCGTTTTCCATTCAACTTGCCGGTCCATTATCATATTACTCAGAGCGTATCACTCGCTTTGTTCGAACTGTGTGCCTCATTTGTAAATGACATTGTCAAGGCTATTATTGCAGCTGTTTGCAGAATGTCAGAAAGCTGTCAAACCCAGCAGAGTCAAACTGTTTGCAACAAACAGCAAATGAAACGTACTCATAAATGATTAAAGGCACTTCATAAGTGATTCTTACCAAGGAAATGGAAATATTGTCAGACTGAGTCATCATCTGTTTTCTGCACCTGGAATCAAGCCAAAACAGTTGCTGCTGGTAACAACCTAGGGGAATGCCTCCTTCTCCAAAGGAAAGGGGTGCTTTGGGGAAGAGCCTTTCAGTTTATTTTTTCCTTTGTTTTTTTATTTTTAATTGAGTATAGTTGATTTACAGTGTTATGTTAGTTTCAAGTGTACAGCAAAGTCATTCAGTCATACACATATATATATATATATATATATATATATATAAATCTATTCTTTTTCAGATTATTCCCACTATAGGTTATTACAAGACATTGAATATAGTTCCCTGTGCTACACAGTA
The DNA here is from genome assembly GCF_964341445.2 of Mesoplodon mirus. Lineage (NCBI taxonomy): Eukaryota > Metazoa > Chordata > Mammalia > Artiodactyla > Ziphiidae > Mesoplodon > Mesoplodon mirus. The sequence continues at coordinate 103,632,142 of NC_138984.1, read as the reverse complement.
GGCCCTTGTTTTTTACCTGTTTTATATATAGTGGTGTGCATATGTTAACTCCAAACTCCTAATTTATCCCCACCCTTTCCCCTTTGGTAACCATAAGTTTGTTTTCTTTGTCTTTGGGTCTATTTCTGTCTTGTATATAAGTTCATTTGCATTGTTTTTTTTTAGATTCCACATATAAGCAATATCATATGATATTTATCTTTCTCTGTCTGACTTACTTCACTTAGTATGATAATCTCTAGGTCCATCCATGCTGTTGTAAATGATATTATTTCATTCTTTTTAATGGCTGAGTAATATTCCATTGTATAGATACATATATATATATGTATATGTATATATACCACATCTTTATCCATTCATAAAGAGTCATTCATTTTAATGTGGGGGTGCCACATCAAGTGGGCATTACCCCCTTGTTTTTAGACTCATTACATAAATTCCATTTTACTCATTTTGGTGACTTCCTGAAAGAAGATATTAATAATCTGAAAAACAACATAAAACTAGGAAATACCAAAAACAACAACGAAACACACACATGCATTTATTCAAAAGGAACTCACCCACTTGGATATAGTTTTTCTTTATTGACAAAATAGCCAACTTTATTAAGGAGAATATTAGATATATTTAGTGAGATTTGTCTTCATCATGCTCATTGACAGTGGAAGGCCAGGATCCCAACTGATAGTGGAATTTTACTTTTTCAGTTTTACTATTTGTAGAAATCAGAAGTTTGCTGTCCAAGATCACATCTAATTTAATAAAACTGATAGGAATTTTGTGGTAAACTGAGGACGCTCCTGAAACAAGATTTTGATATAAACTTCATCATGTGCAGACAAAATGAGGGAAGGGCAAAAAACCTCAAAAGATGTGCTTCTCATGGCTCAAGGAAATAGATTCAAATCACATGTACTCAAAAAAGAAAACCAGCTCTGTCCCTGTCTAATTTACATACAATAAAATTCGCTGATTTTAAGTGAACAGTTAAGTGAGTTTTAACAAATGTGTATCACCACAGACATCATCCAGAACATTTCCAGTATTCCCCAAATACTCCACTCCTGTTTGCATAAAACACCTTCTCTCTACACCCTGGACCCTGACAATGACTTACCTGCTTCTCTCAGTATAGATGTGCTTTTTCTAGAATCTCATATAACCTGATTGGCTTTGCGTGTGGCTTCTTTAACTCAGTATAATGTTTCCATAGTTCATGATGTGAACATACTGTTGCATGTATAGGTCGTTCTTAATATATTCTACACATTAAAATCCATTCTCCTTTACTGTATTAGACTTTGTTAAAAACTGTAGAAATTCGACAATGTGAAGGGGTTCGCAACAAAATCATTAGTAGTTTTTGAAGGGGAAGAGCAAAGCCTTGTTCTTCCTCTACACATTGTTACATTAGATTCTCTTAATGACCCTTCAAGGTGGAGTTTATTAATGAAATGAAGACTGAAGCTCATCAGATGTTAAAGAAAATGGCAAGCATCTCAACAGCTGTCTTTGTCCGATGACAATAAATGGGCGATCAATGGTTTGTCTTCCAATTTCTGTTAACGTTAATAGGTTCCCTACAAGTGCTCAGAACAAACCCTGGCTAAGAGGTCATAATGTTATACTTTGTTGTTTTGTTGAATCAAGTATCAGGACAACTGATAAAATGAGGAATGAGATGGTTAATGCTAATACACCTCCTGTTTGTTGTGAATGGATCATAGAATTGCATATGAAAATAAGAAGCATAATTTTGGTTTGATGTGGGGGAAAGTATTGTGGAGGTTAGGTGGAGTATAATGGTCTGGATGCCCTAGAAATTCAGGTGAGACTAGTACAAGTATTAGTAACATTAGAAATAGGAACAAGGCACCCAACATCACTTTAATTGCATAGTATGAATTATAGGGGATTTTGCCCATGTAGGATGAGATCCCTGTCGGACTATTAGAACCTGTTTCATGATGGAATAATAGGTGAAGAAGTGGAGGGAAAATTTTGTGCCCCAGTAGAAAACTATGCAGTGTCTAGAGCACAATTTCCAGGTTATATGATTGTATGGAGTTTTTTACATTGCTGTAAGTTGTTGCTAACTAGGAGAGCCGTGGAAATATTCTTATCCATAGACATGCAAATTCTGTCCAGTAGAAGTTCAATTTACTGCTTTCCCCTCTGTTGAAGATACCAAGATATTTTAATATTTGCACCTTCATTTTAATATTCCTTATCTATGAACATGGCTGTTTTTTGGATTCTCCATTGAATCACCATAACATCTTGTCAATTTTTTATTAGTGAGTAAAATAAAATACTTAACACATGTTCATTTTTATACCTATATAAGAATCATGATTTTACCTTTTCTCCTTTCTTGAAAATTATCTTTTAACAGAAAGGAAATAAACTCAGGGGTTTTGACCATATAGACTATCCTTCTTTCTGCTGTACTATGATTAGCTTCTATATTTTCATGATACTTTCAATTCTCTTAACATATCAAAAAATATGTTTACATTTTGAACTCTCTTTTATCAAGGACAGAACAATCTCCTGGGATAGATTTACCTTTTATACAACAGGTCAGTATTGTGAATGGCATACGTTGATTTTAAGGGCACTATGTAGCTTTGTTTTATAAAGATCAGGCTTCATCAGGTTGCAGCATTAGCAGGAACCTCTGACTATGAAGAAGATGAGATCATGTCAGAATATCTCCAAGACATGAGAAGGAGGTGTCTCTAAGCCCTGACTTTTCTAGCTGCCAACATTTTAAGGAGCATATTAGTGGTAATATTTGATGTTGAAGGAACCCATAGAAAAATGGATATGCCACTTTTTTCTCCTCTCTTATCTATTCAGGTGAAATTTGTGCTTTGTTCTCATAGGAAGCACCTGATTAGAACAGATCAAATGTCTAAGTTTTGTTTATGTCATTTGGCAATGACTTCTTAAATAAAATAGGTGTTTATAACCTGCAGAAAGTTACCCCATACCAAGATGAAGATGACTTCATGTCTTGTGGTTTTAGTGTAGATTTGAATTTTCAGGCTGGTTAAATGGATCTGGGAGGAGACAACAGGTATGAGAGGCTGGGATTTCTCAACAGCAAGGTGGTTGCCTCAGGATGCGTCTTGGCTACTGAGGGAAGCTGGAAGCCAAATGCTGTTTTTGATTAAGTATTTGTTTAAGTATTATTGCTTTCATGACCTGAATTTCTAAGTAGAAATATTTTGAGAACATCTCACACTTTTTATAACACTAGATTTGTTTCAACCCCAATGACATCATTATTAGCATCATTTTTTAAAAACACTCTCCCGTGATTCCAACTTTTCAAATCTTAGCACTTAAGGCCCAATCCTAAGTTTTTGATGCACATAGAATAATTTGTTCTCTGTGATACTAGAGGAGTTTTCCTTCTGTGTTCTCAATTGTTTGAGCCCAAGTTCTGATATTTTTTCACAACTAAATACATTTTAGCCTTCTCAACTGGGAGTAGGTTATGAAAGAGGCTCAGAAACTTTACATCCATTCAAGAGCAGCAGCTTCGGTATGGAAACACAGCTGGTAATGGGAATCTGGTGAGTCTAGAGAATTCTGCACAGGCTGAGATCCCAGAGGTTCTGAGTATTTGAAAGGAACTTCACATGCGTTACTGGGGTGTGGAACAGATACTGAAAGCCCACGGAATCCATGAGGGTTAATTAGCATTTAGTTATTTAACTGACCATATTGTGATACCTACCCTTATTTAGGGGTCAAAAATAAAATCCTGTTTGAGCTCTGATTTTGTTTGTGAAGAATATGCTTTGGATATTGAAAACTGTCCCAATAATATTGTTTATGTGTTTTGAGGAGTATGTGTAGTTGCTGACTTTCTAAATTGTAAAAATAAGATCTAAATGGAAAACTTACTAATGTTTAACTCTACCATATGAAATGCAATTTTGTTACATTACCTTTGTTTCCACAATAACTACTTGTCAAGCTCTATTTCTCCTTTGAGAAATTTCTTTTATTCACTTAAAGGGCTGATTCATCTGATGCACCATCAGACTACCACCAGTGGTTGTATATTATTTCTTGCTGCAGTATGCTACAGATATTTCAGTAATTTCCCTTTATTCACAAAATATTTCAGCACCTTACTTTCTGTATTCTTGTCTATAACTAACCTCAACACCATTTCTTATGACTATGACATTCACACAATTCCATCTAGTCCTCTAACTTCAGCTATTCAACCTTAAGTCTACATTTTCACCTTTGAAACTCTGATTTCCATTACCTTGCTCTCTGGATATCATAACCTACATTTAAATCTTGTTTATGATTTTATCTCAACTCCAACAAATTTTCAGCCACATGAGGATATCCACGGAATGATCTGACTGCTTTTTCACTGCTTTCCTTTGCGTTATAATTTCCCTTCTAACTCAACTTAGATTCAATAGTCTGACACTAAAATTGCTTCTTTACATAGATTCTCAGCTCCCTTGAATCTATCTTCATTTGTCACACATACCTGACCAAAATTAAGCTTACTTAAGTGGTGTACTGACTAATGCACTTTTGAGTGGTGGGGTGGAATTATCATATATGTTTATGATATACTATATTATATGTAATATATTATATGTAGTAGTATATTATATATAATAGTATATATATACTATATATAGTATATATATACTATATATAGTATATATATAATAGTATATATATATATGTGTGTATATATATATATATATATATCCTTCTGAATGGACTAACTTTAAGTTTATGATAACGATTTTCAACTGTGCCTTCAGCACTGCCTGATGTCTCAATATTTTTCTAGTTCTTTCCATTTACAGTGGCCTGAGATAACTATTTTATATACTCTTATTTCTTCTCAGAACTTAAATATATCTCCTTCCTGCTGCACAGTCTCAGCCAATGCTTGATTACCAGTTCACTGGAAAAATAGTGGCCAGCAGATTCACATGTGTCATCGTCCTACTACCAGTTATATAAATCTTTGTATACACACATACACACATGTATTCTTCCTGCTACCATGAATGTACTATCTCTGTGCCTATATTAGGTCAAAACTTCCATTTGTGCACTGCACTCCATTGGCTCTTGTTTACTCAAAAATATCCCTCTGTAAGTAGTCTCACCAATGCTTGCTTGCATCACCAACACTTCCCTTTTCCCCTCCAATCTGTAAGGGAAATTGTGCTGAGGAACTTTATGTCTGGGGCTGCAGAATTCACATTAAAAATATATCTCTTGGAGATCACCTTCCTCCCCACGGATACACCAGAAATACAGCTACACGTGGAACAACTCCTACAGAACACCTACTGAACGCTGGCAGAAGACCCCAGACCTCCCAAAAGGCAAGAAACTCCCCACATACCTGGGTAGGGCAAAGCGGAGAGATCCCTACACAGAGGATCGGTGCCGAGCGGTACTCACCAGCCCGAGAGGCTTGTCTGCTCGCCCGCCGGGGCAGTCGGCACTGGGAGCTGAGGCGCGGGCTTCGGTCAGAGCGCAGGGAGAGGGCTGGGGCTGGTGGCGAGAACTCAGCCTGAAGGGGGCTAATGTGCCACAGCTAGCCGGGAGGGAGTCCGGGAAAACTCTGGAGCTGCCGAAGAGGCAAGAGACTTTTTCTTCCCTCTTGGTTTCCTGGTGCGCGAGGAGAGGGGATTAAGAGCGCTGCTTAAAGGGGCTCCACAGACGGGCGCGAGTCGCGACTGAAAGTGCGGAGCCCAGTGACAGGCGTGGGACGCTGGGGCTGCTGCTGCCGCCGCCAAGAAGCCTGTGTGCGAGCGCAGGTCACTGCCCACACCGCCCTTCCGGGAGCCTGTGCAGCCCGCCACTGCCGGGGTCCCGGGATCCAGGGGCGGCTTCCCTGGGAGAACGCACGGTGCGCCTCGGGCTGGTGCAACGTCACGCCGACCTCTGCCGCTGCAGGCTCGCCCCGCACTCCGTGCCCCTCCCTCCCGCCCGGCCTGAGTGAGCCAGAGTCCCCGAAGAGGCTGCTCCTTTAACCCTATCCTGTCTGAGCGAAGAACAGACGCCCTCCGGCGACCTACACGCAGAGGCGGGGCCAAATCCAAAGCTGAGACCCAGGAGCTGTGAGAACAAAGAAGAGAAAGGGAAACCTCTCCCAGCAGCCTCAGAAGCAGCGGATTAAAGCTCCACAATCAACTTGATGTACCCTGCATCTGTGGAATACATGAATAGACAACACATCATCCCAAATTGAGGAGCCAGGAGTCAGTGCTGTGCCTCTGAGGTGGGAGAGCCAACTTCAGGACACTGGTCCACAAGAGACCTCCCAGCTCCACATAATATCAAACGGCGAAAATCTTCCAGAGATCTCCATCTCAACACCAGCACCCAGCTTCACTCAACGACCAGCAAGCTACAGTGCTGGACACCCTAAGCCAAACAACTAGCAAGACAGGAACACAACGCCACCCATTAGCAGAGAGGTGGCCTAAAATCATAAAAAGTCCGCAGACACCCCAAAACACACCACCAGACGTGGACCTGCCCACCAGAAAGACAAGATCCAGCCTCATCCACCAGAACACAGGCACTAGTCCCCTCCACCAGGAAGCCTACACAACCCACTAAACCAACCTTAGCCACTGGGGACAGACACCAAAAACAACGGGAACTACGAACCTGCAGCCTGCAAAAAGGAGACCCCAAACACAGTAACATAAGCAAAATGAGAAGACAGAAAAACACACAGCAGGAGAAGGAGCAAGATAAAAACCCACCAGACCTAACAAATGAAGAGGTAATAGGCAGTCTACCTGAAAAAGAATTCAGAATAATGATGGTAAAGATGATCCAAGATTCTATTTCCCAGATCCAAAATCTTGGAAATAGAATAGACAAAATGCAAGAAACAGTTAACAAGGACCTAGAAGAACTAAAGATGAATCAAGCATCGATTAAAAACACAATACATGAAATGAAAAATACTCTAGACGGGATCAATAGCAGAATAACTGAGGCAGAAGAACGGATAAGTGAGGTGGAAGATAAAATAGTGGAAATAACTGCTGCAGAGCAAAATAAAGAAAAAAGAATGAAAAGAACAGAGGAGAGTCTCAGAGACCTCTGGGACAACATTAAACGCACCAACATTCGAATTATAGGGGTTCCAGAAGAAGAAGAGAAAAAGAAAGGGACTGAGAAAATATTTGAAGAGATTATAGTTGAAAACTTCCCTAATATGGGAAAGGAAATAGTTAATCAAGTCCAGGAGGCACAGAGAGTCCCATACAGAATAAATCCAAGGAGAAATACGCCAAGACACATATTAATCAAACTGTCAAAAATTAAACACAAAGAAATCATATTAAAAGCAGCAAGGCAAAAACAACAAATAACACACAAGGGAATCCCCATCAGGATAACAGCTGATCTCTCAGCAGAAACTCTACAAGCCAGAAGGGAGTGGCAGGACATAATTAAAGTGATGAAGGAGAAAAACCTGCAACCAAGATTACTCTACCCAGCAAGGATCTCATTCAGATTTGATGGAGAAATTAAAACGTTTACAGACAAGCAAAAGCTGAGAGAGTTCAGCACCACCAAACCAGCTTTACAACAAATGCTAAAGGAACTTCTCTAGGCAAGAAACACAACAGAAGTAAAAGACCTACAATAACGAACCCAAAACAATTAAGAAAATGGGAATAGGAACATACATATCGATAATTACCTTAAATGTAAATGGACTAAATGCTCCCACCAAAAGACACAGAGTGGCTGAATGGATACAAAAACAAGACCCATATATATGCTGTCTACAAGAGACCCACTTCAGACCTAGAGACACATACAGAGTGAAAGTAAGAGGATGGAAATAGATATTCCATGCAAATGGAAACCAAAAAAAAGCTGGAGTAGCAATTCTCATATCAGACAAAATAGACTTTAAAATAAAGACTACTAGAAGAGATAAAGAAGGACACTACATAATGATCAAGGGATCGATCCAAGAAGAAGATATAACAATTGTAAATATTTATGCACCCAACATAGGAGCACCTCAATACATAAGGCAAATACTAACAGCCATAAAAGGAGAAATCGACAGTAACACACTCATAGTAGGGGACTTTAACACCCCACTTTCACCAATGGACAGATCATCCAAAATGAAAATAAATAAGGAAACACAAGCTTTAAATGATACATTAAACAAGATGGACTTAATTGATATTTATAGGACATTCCATCCAAAAACAACAGAATACACATTTTTCTCAAGTGCTCATGGAACATTCTCCAGGATAGATCATATCTTGGGTCACAAATCAAGCCTTGGTAAATTTAAGAAAATTGAAATTGTATCAAGTATCTTTTCCGACCACAATGCTATGAGACTAGATATCAATTACAGGAAAAGAGCTGTAAAAAATACAAACACATGGAGGCTAAACAATACACTACTTAATAACGAAGTGATCACTGAAGAAATCAAAGAGGAAATTAAAAAATACCTAGAAACAAATGACAATGGAGACACGACGACCCAAAACCTATGGGATGCAGCAAAAGCAGTTCTAAGAGGGAAGTTTATAGCAATACAATCCCACCTTAAGAAACAGGAAACATCTCGAATAAACAAGCTAACCTTGCACCTAAAGCAATTAGAGAAAGAAGAAGAAAAACATCCCAAAGTTAGCAGAAGGAAAGAAATCATAAAAATCAGATCAGAAATAAATGAAAAAGAAATGAAGGAAACGATAGCAAAGATCAATAAAACTAAAAGCTGGTTCTTTGAGAAGATAAACAAAATTGATAAACCATTAGCCAGACTCATCAAGAAAAAAAGGGAGAAGACTCAAATCAATAGAATTAGAAATGAAAAAGGAGAAGTAACAACTGACACTGCAGAAATACAAAAGATCATAAGAGATTACTATAAGCAACTCTATGCCAATAAAATGGACAACCTGGAAGAAATGGACAAATTCTTAGAAATGCACAACCTGCCAAGACTGAATCAGGAAGAAATAGAAAATATGAACAGACCAATCACAAGCACTGAAATTGAAACTGTGATAAAAAATCTTCCAACAAACAAAAGCCCAGGACCAGATGGCTTCACAGGCGAATTCTATCAAGCATTTAGAGAAGAGCTAACACCCATCCTTCTGAAACTCTTCCAAAATATAGCAGAGGGAGGAACACTCCCAAATTCAATCTACGAGGCCACCATCACCTTGATACCAAAACCAGACAAGGATGTCACAAAGAAAGAAAACTACAGGCCAATATCACTGATGAACATAGATGCAAAAATCCTCAACAAAATACTAGCAAACAGAATCCAACAGCACATTAAAAGGATCATACACCATGATCAAGTGGGGTTTATTCCAGGAATGCAAGGATTCTTCAATATACGCAAATCAATCAACGTGATACACCATATTAACAAATTGAAGGAGAAAAACCATATGATCATCTCAATAGATGCAGAGAAAGCTTTCGACAAAATTCAACACCCATTTATGATAAAAACCCTGCAGAAAGTAGGCATAGAGGGAACTTTCCTCAACATAATAAAGGCCATATATGACAAACCCACAGCCAGCATCGTCCTCAATGGTGAAAAACTGAAACCATTTCCACTAAGATCAGGAACAAGACAAGGTTGCCCACTCTCACCACTCTTATTCAACCTAGTTTTGGAAGTTTTAGCCACAGCAATCAGAGAAGAAAAGGAAATAAAAGGAATCCAAATTGGAAAAGAAGAAGTAAAGCTGTCACTATTTGCAGATGACATGATACTATACATAGAGAATCCTAAAGATGCTACCAGAAAACTACTAGAGTTAATCAATGAATTTGGTAAAGTTGCAGGATACAAAATTAATGCACAGAAATCTCTGGCATTCCTATATACTGATGATGAAAAATCTGAAAGTGAAATCAAGGAAACACTCCCATTTACCATTGCAACAAAAAGAATAAAATATCTAGGAATAAACCTACCTAAGGAGACAAAAGACCTGTATGCAGAAAATTATAAGACACTGATGAAAGAAATTAAAGATGATACAAATAGATGGAGAGATGTACCATGTTCTTGGATTGGAAGAATCAACATTGTGAAAATGACTCTACTACCCAAAGCAATCTACAGGTTCAATGCAATCCCTATCAAACTACCACTGGCATTTTTCACAGAACTAGAACAAAAACTTTCACAATTTGTATGGAAACACAAAAGACCCCGAATAGCCAAAGCAATCTTGAGAACGAAAAATGGAGCTGGAGGAATCAGGCTCCCTGACTTCAGACGATACTACAGAGCTACAGTCATCAAGACAGTATGGTACTGGCACAAAAACAGAAAGAGAGATCAATGGAACAGGATAGAAAGCCCAGAGATAAACCCACGGACATATGGTCACCTTATCTTTGATAAAGGAGGCAGGAATGTACAGTGGAGAAAGGACAGTCTCTTCAATAAGTGGTGCTGGGAAAACTGGATAGGGACATGTAAAAGTATGAGATTAGATCACTCCCTAACACCATACACAAAAATAAGCTCAAAATGGATTAAAGACCTAAATGTAAGGCCAGACACTATCAAACTCTTAGAGGAAAACATAGGCAGAACACTCTATGACATAAATCACAGCAAGATCCTTTTTGACCCACCTCCTAGAGAAATGGAAATAAAGACAAAAATAAACACATGGGACCTAAAACTTAAAAGCTTTTGCACAGCAAAGGAAACCATAAACAAGACCAAAAGACAACCCTCAGAATGGGAGAAAATATTTGCCAATGAAGCAACTGACAAAGGATTAATCTCCAAAATTTATAAGCAGCTCATGCAGCTCAATAACAAAAAAACAAACAACCCAATCCAAAAATGGGCAGAAGACCTAAATAGACATTTCTCCACAGAAGATATACAGACTGCCAACAAACACATGAAAGGATGCTCAACATCCTTACTCATTAGAGAAATGCAAATCAAAACTACAATGAGATATCATCTCACACCAGTCAGAATGGCCATCATCAAAAAATCTAGAAACAATAAATGCTGGAGAGGGTGTGGAAAAAAGGGAACACTCTTGCACTGCTGGTGGGAATGTGAATTGGTACAGCCACTATGGAGAACGGTATGGAGGTTCCTTAAAAAACTACAAATAGAACTACCATATGACCCAGCAATCCCACTACTGGGCATATACCCTGAGAAAACCATAATTCAAAAACAGACATGTACCAAAATGTTCATAGCAGCCCTATTTACAATAGCCTGGAGATGGAAACAACCTAAGTGTCCATCATCGGATGAATGGGTAAAGAAGATGTGGCACATATATACAATGGAATATTACTCAGCCATAAAAAGAAACGAAATTGAGCTATTTGTAATGAGGTGGATGGACCTAGAGTCTGTCATACAGAGTGAAGTAAGTGAGAAAGAGAAAGACAAATACTCTATGCTGACACATATATATGGAATTTAAGAAAAAAAAATGTCATGAAGAACCTAGGGGTAAGACAGGAACAAAGACACAGACCTACTAGAGAATGGACTTGAGGATATGGGGAGGGGGAAGGGTAAGCTGTGACAAAGTGAAAGAGCAGCCTGGACATATATACACTACCAAACGTAAGGTAGATAGCTAGTGGGAAGCAGCCGCATAGCACAGGGAGATCAGCTCGGTGCTTTGTGACCACCTGGAGGGGTGCGATAGGGAGAGTGGGAGGGAGATGCAAAAGGGAGGGGATATGGGAACATATGTATATGTATAACTGATTAAATTTGTTATAAAGCAAAAAATAAAAAAAATAAAAAAATAAAAAATAAAAAATAAATTAAAAAAAAAAGAATGAAGACAAAATAAAGATGCTTTCAGATAAAAGCAACAGAACACCATGGAAAACTATACCTTGTTAACTCTACTTGAACTTACTAACAGTCACTGTTAATTTAAATATAATCATATTTATGTAAATTAATTATACTTCAATAAATATATATATATAAACAGAAAAATAAATATATATATATCTCTTGATTTAAAAAGTCCCTGATAGAAGTTGTGGGTATGGTATAGCAGGGATGATTTTATAAGTATGACTGAGTTTTATAACATATGAAGATAAAACCCCAGCTACCAAAAATGAAGAGAGACTAGAAAATCATACTGTCAGGTTGACACCACACTGTGGTTGTATTCATATTTGCTAATCTCAGTAATTTAGACATATTGTTTGAATGAATCCATGTGAGGAAGAAACACAAAAAGACCTTTCCCTTTAAAACTTTATTATCTATTTTAAATAGTTTGTCATAGTAACATGTGCACATTATTTTAAAATTAAAAATATATTGAAGGTTAAAAAAGAGAGAGGAGAAGATAAAGAACATACAAGAAAAGAGAATAAAGCCAGAGCCCTCAAAGGTCGACAACCTCAGTGAAAAAAAAGGATTAGAAAAAGGTTGGGTTTCCAGTTGTGTCTTGGGAGGGGCAAAGTGCCCTCTGAAGAATCATCCACATAAGCTTGACTTCATGTGGGTCTGAAGCTTGAAATGTATCTAATCTCAACTCAACAAATTAATTTAATGTGTTCATAGATTGGGACCATTTTAGAACTCCTGGCGGAATAGGTGCAAATAATCTCTGCTGGTGTGTATTTTTACAGTTGTTCCATAAAGTTCTGCTTTCTGAAAATGAGTATACAAGCCAAGATTATAAAACTCAAAAAGAAAAATATGACTATGAATGAGAGTCAATAGGAAAAAAGCTCAAAGGAATACAGATATTAGATAATGCACATGTCCAAAATGATTATTTATTTTATATTATTTTATTGAAACATAGTTGATTTACAATGCTGTATTAGTTTCAGGTGTACAGAATAGTGATTCAGTTATACGTATACATATATTCATTCTTTTTCAGATTTTTTTCCCACATATGTTATTACAGAATATTGACAAGAGTTCACTGTGCTGTACAGTAGGTCTTTGTTGAGTATTTATTTTATATACAGTAGTGTGTGTCACATAAAAAGCAAATATTAAAATTTTAAAGTTACAAGATTGTAATTTTTACACTTACAGTTGGATGGATGAAACAGCAATTTAAATGAAATAAGACTTTATGAGAAAGAAGGTACACCTAAAGAAATTATCAAGAATGTAAACAGACAACGAGAATTAAAACTAAAAAAGGACACTGAAAGCTATTGCAGCTAAAAGTAGAAAGTTTGGGATAAGACTAATCCAGAGAAAGAAACATTAGAAAAAGAGGGTGAGGAAAATTAAAAGAAAATAATGCTTTAAAATGTCCAGATTTAAAGAAGGAAAAAATAATACTGAGATTTAGAAATTATAAAACATTCATACAGAAAAAAATAGAAGGAAACCACACCTAAGTACATTTTGTGAAAAGAAAAAATGAGAGACAATACAATTTTATTTTATTTATTTTTATTGGAGTATGCTTGATTTACAATGTTGTGTTAGTTTTAGGTGTACAGCAAAGTGATTCAGTTGTATATATATATATATATATATATATATATATATATATATACACACTTTTTCATATTCCTTTCCATTATGGGTTATTACAAAATGTTAAGTATAGTTCCCTGTGCTATACAGTAGGTTCTTATTGTTTATTTATTTTATATATAGCAGTGTTTATCTGTTAAATACAAATTCCCAATTTATCCCTCCCCTCAACCCCCTTTGGTAAACATAAGTTTGTTTTCTATGTCTGTGAGTCTCTTTCTGTTTCATAGATAAGTTCATTTGTATCATATTTTAGATTCCACATGTCAGTGTTAACATATGATATTTGTCTTTCTCTTTCTGACTTACTTCACATAGTATGATAATCTCTAGATCCATCCATGTTGCTGCAAATGGCATTATTTCATTCTTTTTTATGGCTGAGTAATAGTCCATTTTATATATGTACCACATATTCTTTATCCATTTATCTGTAGATGGACATTTAGGTTGCTTCCATGGAGAGATAATACAATTTTAAATCAGGCAAAGAGAAAACATAGATTACCTACTAAGGTTTAGAACTTGGTTGAAAGCACCCTTCCCATCAACAAGAATGGAAGCCACAAGACACAAAGTTATCTACTGAAATCTGTTCCTGCTTTGACCTTAGTTATTTACCTAGCTTTGCTGTATTCATACAACTAGTGTAGAATATCTTCTTGCCTCACAATTACATATGATTCTAGAGCAGTTGTTTCAGGTGGAAGCATGGTGGAATCACAGGGGAAGTTTAGTAATCCCAGGAAGTGGAAACTTCACTCACGTGTCATTGCCAAAACTCAGTCACACAGCGGTGGAATCTGAGCCTAAATAAAAATAAGTGATTTATCCAAGTTCACACAGATGTGAAGAAATTAACAAGAAATTCAGATCCAGATTTTTTTATTGCAGAGGCCATGCTCATCCTACTGTAAAATATCCTGAAGGTTCTGGAATGATCTGCACTGTAAGCAAAACAAATGAAATTTTTAGCCCAGTTCTTCTGTACCTGAAGCCATATGATGGTAGTATATGGGAAAAGGGTGAAGGTCAAGTTCCTAGAGTGGGTTTTCCCCCAGAGGCTCCAAGGATGAAGTTTTGTTTGTTTATTATAAAGTCTAATACTAATGAGTGTATTCAATTACTCATTTTTAATAATTATTGAGTATATAGGAAAATTATAATTAGCAAATCAAGTCATACTGCTTTTCATACCAGTGATGTAAAATTATATAAAAACAGATAGGTTAAAATTTGATGTAAAATTCTCAGGTAAATTAAAGTGCAACTGATAATATTAAAAAATTGTGTGGCAGTATTTGAATATGAGTATAGGCTGGGCAAAGCTGCCTGCTAAACTACACATCCTTTTATTTCTCACCTATGATGCATCAGGGATCACAATAGATACACATATACATGTCTAATATTTTAATCAATTCATCCAAAGAAATACAGTTAATACCATTCACAGGTGAAGAAAATTAGATAACAAAGTTAAATGAATTTCCCAAAGTAAGTAGACTTATGAAGGGCAGAGCAGACCTGCCAAATACCAGACCAGCTCAGTTCTAATGACATTGTCTTCATCCTTTGCCTCATCTAATTGTACATGGCATGAGGAAAAGTCCTCATAAGTTTACAGGAAACTTGAAGCAAACTATTTTTGCTTGTTTCCTATGTATAAGATGCTCACCATACAGGTGCTATGCAAGAGAGAAGGAGACACAAAATTCTAGCCGTTTACAAGAGGCCATGAAAGAAAAGTAACAAAGCAAATTTCAAAATAATATAAAGCTATGATATAAAGAGAAACATCAGAGAGTATGTGATTTATTGTCAATAATAAATCTTTGGTCACATTTTTAATTACTCTATTAATGGTAGTGCAAATGGAAACATATAAAGATGCCATGCCCCTATTTGTTTATAAAGAACACTTTCTCATTCTAAACACAAAACTGCTTGACACCAAATACCATCTGCATTCATTTAAAAACACTATGTGGCACACAATAACATTATTCTTTGCTTCATTTTATTTTATTTCATATTGTTGTTTTCAAAATCATGGCACATCAGCATCATTGTACTTCTTGAAGTTATCTAAATATTTTCATTCTATTCACTTCTGACAAGTGTGTATATAAATCTTCTATTTTAAAATATTTGATCGGCTTCCATCATTGTGATATTTAGCAGAAAAACTCCAACGTTTCACTCCATGTATTTTTTCAGTTCTTTTACAATTCAGCATATCTCCTTGCTTTTGTTCTAAACTCAATCCTTCCCTCTGCAATTTCCTCTCATTTATTCTGTGTTTTCCAGACACTCAAGCTACACATTTCCCTAAATAACTGTACTTATTTATAGAAACACTTCTCCCCTATACTTATTGCCTAAACAATCTATCCATTTCTGGTCTCTGTTTGTTGCTTTCTTAAGATACTTCAGAATCCACATGGCTGGCGTCCATTTCTAGTGCTAAGGAAGAGTTTGCAGGTAAGATGGGAAATATGCCCAATATTTCTAAGACTGTTACTCATTCTTGTTCCTTGAAGTATGTTTCTACAACCAGCAGGTTTGCTCTAGGATTTACATGAAGAAGTAATGTTCCTGAGGCAACAGGAGCACTGCCTGCCTTCGGCAAGGGGGTCAGCATCCGTTGCTTTCCTGATGCAGCAGCTGGTTGTATGCAGCCTGTCAAGAAGAGTGGTGCACCTGTGTGCAGTGTAGGATCACTGTGTGAGCTCTGGGTGTCCCATGACACCCTAGAGCCATCTGGAGGACCAAGGCAGTGCCAGGGAATTAGCAAATTTGGACACAAGCCAAATTAAGCAAGTCAAATGAAGACCAAACTTTCTCAGTGTTCTCTTATTTAGAAGGTGATAGAAAAAGTACAGATTTGGAGTTAAACAAAGTTAAGTTGAAATAACCACTTTACATCTTAAAATCTTTGTTACCTTAGATTTAATTAACTTGTCTAATCTTACTGTCCCGACCAATATAATGTAAGAGAATAATGTGTATATAAAGCTCTCAAATTTATATAAATACTTAATGTTTTATTTCTTCTAACTTCACTTCCATCACACAGGAGTATCTCCAGATCAATTCCAACCAGGGAAAACTCAGTGCTTATTTTTTTACAAATAAGTTATATAAAGGTTTCCTCTCAGAAATGGATCATACTCCTCTTCTCTTAAGTGAGGGCTGTGTTAGTGATTTCCTTCCAACGTGAACAGTAAGAAAGGGAGAAGGGGGAAGAGAGACTTCACAGTGGAGAAACCTGACCAATAAATAGTACCTCAAACCAGTAAAAAGTCATCTTGATGGAATGTACACTTGATTTGGGGTGTTGAAAATGGCACTTTACCTGTGATCTTGCTCTACAAAACTCTAGTTAACCCTTCAGAGAAAGAGCAAACTGACCCAAATTGAGGCAACGTTCTACAAAATACTCTTCAAAACTGTAAAAGTCATCAAAAACAAGGAAAGTCTACAGATAACCAAAAGGCACATGAAAAGATGTCCACATCTCTAATTATTAGATAAATGTAAATCAAGCTTGCATTGAGGTATCACCTCACACCAGTCAGAATGGCCATCATCAAGAAGTCTACAAATAATGAATGCTGGAGAGGGTATGGAGGAAAGGGAATTGTGCTACACTGTTGGTGGAAATGTAAATTGGTGCAGCCAGTATGGAAAACATTATGGATGTTTCTTAAAAAACAAAAAATAGAGCTACCGTATGATCCAGCAATCCCACTCTTGGGCATATATCCAGAGAAAACCATAATTCAAAAAGATACATGCACCCCAATGTTCATTGCAGCACTATTTACAATAGCCAGGACATGGAAGCAACCTAAATGTCCATCGACAGATGAATGGATAAGAAGTTGTAGTACATATATACAATGGAATACTACTCAGCCATAAAAAGAATGAAATAATGCCATTTGCAGCAACACCAGTGGACCTAGAGATTATCATACAAAGTGAAGTAAGTCAGACAAAGACAAATATGATATGTTATCACTTATATGTGGAATCTACAAAATGATACAAATGAACTTATTTACAAAACAGAAACAGACTCACAGACATGGAAAACAAACTTATGGTTACCAAAGGGGAAAGGGTGAGGGGGCGGAAAAATTAGGAGTTTGGGATTAACATATACACACTACTATATATAAAGTAGGCAAACAATAAGGACCTACTGTATAGCACAGTGAACTATATTCAACATCTTGTAATAACCTGAATGGAAGAGAATCTGAATATATATATATATATATATATATATATATATATATATATATATATATATATATATATATATATATATACACATATATATATATATATATACACATAACTGAATAACTTTGCTGTACACTTGAAACTAACATACCATTGTAAATCAACTATACTTCAATTTTAAAAAAAGATATATTCTTTGTAAAGAAAAAAAAGAAAAGTCTGAGAAATTTCCCCTATTTGAAGGAGCCTAATCCTGGTACCTGGATGGAATCTTAGAACAGAAAAATGACATTATGTAAAAATTAATGAACTCCAAATAAGGTCTGAACTTTAGTCAATCAGAATGTGTCAATGTCAATCATAAGATGCTGATAATAAGGGAAACTGCAAGTGATTTATACAAAGTCTATTTAAAAAGTCAAATGTAGGAATTCACAGTAAGAGAAAATGGTACATGGTGTGACTCCATTTTCCACTCTTACCATGACTGACCCCTTGGACTTTAGACCAAAAAGTACATTCTTAGAGATTTATTGTATGTAGACAATCAACTTTGTGTAATGACACCTTAGTAAAAATGAGTTTTTTAATCAAAACACTTTTTTAAATGCTAATTACCAGAACTTCTTTTAAAACTGATTTTGCATAGGCATAGTCCACAATTCCTTGTGGGAAAATATAATCTAGGAACATGCTGTGCACTTTCTCAGTTGAATTTGGGTTCTGCTTCGTGAAACATTCAGTGAGCTTCTTAGTTGAAGGGATAATGAGAGTCATAAAATCACAGTGACAGGTAGTTTATACTTGATGAATTTACCCTTGTGAAATTTGGTACAAAAAGAAATTAAACTTGGACAAAGTTTGCCAAAGAAAATGTGTATACTATCTGAATAATGTAGGTTAAAAAATGGTCTCTGAGCCAAGTAAATTCTCACCAAAGGAATTTGGGGGGAGATGTGATGAATATAATTTGTCTACTTTGCCCAATATGCTAATATTTACTCTATAGATTTGTGAGAGAAGATGGACTGTAATATGAAACAAAATTTACTTTCCTCTTCACTAAGTCTACATTTCAGCCACAGAGGAGAACAATTTAATGACCTCTGAGTCATACTATTTATGTACCACAGATCCAATTTATGTCCGTTCAAGGGATTGAGCAGGTCTAATGCCAGGGGTCAGAAATACCTGGATTTAAAGTCAAACTCTAATATCTGAATGATATTGTCAACTTGCCCAACTTTGAAAAACCTCACTTTCTTTTCTTAATATGAAAATTATAGTAAATACTTAATGTTCAGGCACATTGTAGATATGAAACAAATATTAGTTTTCTTCTTTTTTATTTCCTGTTTCCAGAATCCTCCCGCCCTGTTGCCACAAAACCCCCCAAACAACAGCAAACAAAGAGAAAATCCATTTATTGTCAGATAAAGTCCAGTTCACCCACAAAATATTCACCAGGTTTTAATTGTTCTGCACAGAGTTTCTACCAACAAGAAAAACTATTTGTCACAACCCCAGTGTTGTTTGAACTGTGATGGGTATGGGAGTTTTTGTTTCTCTTAACTGCAGTTGAAAAGAGTACTCTGTATTCCAATTTACCAGGCAAGTTGTCACATGTAGCAGAACTCGAAAAAGTCAGAGTGATTGTACTTGTTAAGATGGTGACACAAGGAAGATTATTCAATAAATATTTGCCATTGTTAGTGAGTCTGGAATACTTGAGGCTTTGTTCTGTGTAATTCAATTTCATTTTTTTAACTTCAAAAAACAGTTCATCCTCAAAAAGCAACAAATATGACCCAGAATAAATAAGTTCTCTTTATGGTATCATCTGCTAATCTCCATAATAACGGATTTACTTAGAAAAGAAGGCACTCCCTTTATTTCAACATGATATCCAAAATACTTTACACGTCTCTTTGTAAGTTTCATGCCTGTGAATTTGCTCCCACAAGGGTATTTCCGTTCATCTTCTCTTCCTTGAGTTGTTTGGTTTTGTTGTTGTTGTTATGATTGAATTGTATGAGCTGTTTGTATACTTTGGAAATTAGGCCCTGTTGGTCACATCATTTGCAAATATTTTCACCTAGTCCGTAGGTTTTCTTTTTGTTTTGTTTATGCTTTCCTTTGCTGTGCAAAATCTAATAGGTTTGATTAGGTCCCATTTGTTTAGTTTTGTTTTTATTTCTATTGCCCTGGGAGACTGACCTAAGAAAACATTGCAATGATTTATGTCAGAGAATTTTTGCCTATGCTCTCTTCTAGAAGTTTTATTGTGTCACATCTTATATTTAAGCCTTTAAGTCATTTTGAGTTTATTTTTGTGTATGGTGTGAGAGAGTGTTCTAACTTCAAAGATTTACATGAGGCTGTCCAGCTTTCCCAACATCACTTGCTAAAGAGGCTGTCTTGTCTCCATTTTATATTGCCTGCTTTGTCGAAGATTAATTGACCATAGATGCGGTTTTATTTCTGGGGTCTCTGTTCTGTTCCATTGATCCATATGTCTCTTATTGTGTAGTCGATGTTTCTCATTAGGTTCCTCTTTAGAAACTCTGTGGCAATTTCTCAGACTTTCCTTATTTTTAATGGACTTGGCAATTTTGTAGAGTACTGGTGAGGAATTTTGTACGATGCCCTGCTATTAGATTTTGTCTGATTTATCAAAATGTCTACCCTCTTAAACAACTGTCTAGTTAAGGTATTACAATTTAGCAAACCTTGCTTAGAAGAAATGTGCTCTAAATTATAAACGTTGTTGATGTTATAATTATAAGCCTGGGACAAGACAAAGCAAGATGCACTAGCAAGGGAATGAGCAATGGAGTGTTTGAAAGCTGAATCCCCAAACATTATCAACACAGCCTATTGATAAGACCAAATTGAATGTATTGCTTACCTCAGTAATGGAGAACCCCACCTTGCAAAACTTCAGCAGTGTCGGGGGAAGGGAGGTGGCTGGAGAGAGGGATCTTGAGGTCTTGATTGGGATTGGGTAAGAACCAGGATACAATAACTCAGGACTAGTGGAAACCGCAGGGGAAGGATGTTGAGATGATGGATACAAAGAATCTTAGAGCACAAACTATCTGTAGATATTTTCCATTGAAGAGTTGGTGGGTCTTTTGGAAAGTTTCTGTATTAAACCATTAAACTATTTACCTGAGCAGGGGATGGAACAATGGAATAAAGGCACTAATGCTTCATTTTAATCTGAGTAACCACATAAACCAAAAAGGACAATGATGAATAGAAACATAACTTTATGTTTAACACATTTAAGAGATATCCATGGGAAATATTTAACATTCACTATAAAATAATTGCTAATAAATCAACAAAAATGATATTAAGTAAAAATTCTTGAAATAAGAAGGCATAATGAAGCAATGAACATTTTCAAGGATGATCCCAAAGCAGGTGTACAAGAGATCGAGGAAGACATAAAGCAGTAAATAGAGAGGTAAAATCAAATGCACACATCAAAAACATAAGACATAATCGAAAACATGAAAAAATTAAATGAATTATAAAAGACTATTTTGTTCTATTCTAATCATATGAATTAAAATTGAAAACACTGAATTAAATGGAATAATACAATTTTATAGAAAAATTAGCAAAACTAATTAAAAGATATATGAGTGCCATAAATAACATGGATGAAAACAATTTTTTCTCAAAGTCCAATCCCCCCATACTGCTCAGAAGAGTCACAGAGGTATTCTTTCAAATGTTCGGAAATAGATGACTCCAAACCCTGTTAAACTTTATAATAATGTGGGAAAAAAATTATCTTCAACATATCTTTTGATGCTAGCAAATCAATTCCAAAACACAATAAAACATATACAAAAGAGAAAATTTGCCATATTTTTTCTTAACAAAAGTAACCTAAATAAAATATTAGTAAGCATAATTTAGTGGCTTATTTAGAAAATAATATTTCTTTCAAGAGTGGACTGTTTCCATTTTGGTCAGTTTACTATCATATTTTAACACAGAAGTTGGGCAAAAGAGAAAAAATAATCATATGCTCATCTCTGTAAATATTAAAAAGTTTTTGATATGCCATAACTTAATTCCTTAACATATAAAGTTTCAATAATATATGAATATTGTCAAATAGAAATAAATATTAAATATGATGTAATATATATCTAAAAAACATATCCTGGAATCCACAATCCAAAAAATTATCTTTAGATATAATCCAGCTCTATTAGAAGAGCCTGACAATCTCAGATGCCTGAGCAAGAGAGAATCATGATTAAGCTTTCCTGAGTGCTTCTCCAACAAAGTACCATCCATGATATGATTCTAGTGACTGAATGACCTCCCCATTGATACACTCTGAGCCCATCTAAGCCACTAATAGGGTGTAAATTGACTGTGTATCTGCAACCCAAGTGTACGTCTACTCACATGGACAACCCTCCCCCCTTGCTCTCACTCCCACTTTGAAAAGTTACATAAGACTCTTTTGAAGGTACTGCTTATGAAATACAGAAATCTACCAATAAATATCTCTTTTCAAAGTAGTCCAAGAAATCTTCATAAACAGGGAGTTCAGAGGCTTCAGAGTAATTCACCTTCATGACCTTGAAGGAAATTCTTTAACCCAGAAGACAAAGGGGAAACACTTTGACTTCGGGACCACTTCCACACCTTTGCACTGCCACAGTCCTGCTTGTAGTACTAGAGAATTTCACTATTTTCTCAAAAACTTTACAGAGTGGAGGGGTCAATCTGAAGGTGTGAGAAACTTGAGTTCTCAAGTGCATTAAAGAAAATACTCTTTCATGATTTTCAAACGCTAATTCTGGTTTTGTTGTTTTTTTTTTTTTTTTTTGCAATTATGCAGCCCACTTGACCCAGTTTAAGGCAGAAAACTTCAGAAGTCAGCATGAATAGTAAAGAAGGAACCACTCTGGGGCTTCCCTGGTGGCGCAGTGGTTGAGAATCTGCCTGTCAATGCAGGGGACACGGGCTCGAGCCCTGGTCTGGGAGGATCCCACATGCCACGGAGCAACTAGGTCCATGAGCCACAACTACTGAGCCTGCGCATCTGAAGCCTGTGCTCCACAACAAGAGAGGCCACGATAGTGAGAGGCCCATACACCATGATGAAGAGTGGCCCCCGCTTGCCACAGCTAGAGGAAGCCCTCTAGAAGACACAACACAGAAAAAAATAATTAATTAATTAATTAACTCCTATCCCCAACATCTTAAAAAAAAAAAAAAGGAACCACTCTGACGGGAATTTACTGTCTCCTTCAGGAAGGTTGTCAATTTTCAGGTGTTTTGGTTTCATTCGTCAGCTTCCTTCTGGATGTCAATGTGTGGAATGTGGAGGTGGTGGGAACTACAGGGAGTTAGGACTCACAGAGGAGACACAAAGTGACCATTTTAATGGGGATGGAAGCTAGGAAGAAGCTGGTTGCAGACTCAGGAATTTGGAGTCAAGATGATAGGGTGAGAGCGCATTGAAGCATGAAGGCATCTGGACCCTCTCTAGAATATGCATTCTGAAATCGCACAGCCTGAGTTTGATGACTCTTCTCAGCTCAGTGAGTCTGAACAAATTATTCAA
Source organism: Mesoplodon mirus (assembly GCF_964341445.2). Taxonomy (NCBI): domain Eukaryota; kingdom Metazoa; phylum Chordata; class Mammalia; order Artiodactyla; family Ziphiidae; genus Mesoplodon; species Mesoplodon mirus. The sequence continues at coordinate 103,608,698 of NC_138984.1, read as the reverse complement.
CATTTCTAAACATGATTCCGCTTTCACAATATGAAGATAATAATCGTGACGGCCTCACAAAGACGTTGAGAATATAAAATGAGATAAACAAGTAAAACACTTTGTACAGTGCATTTGGGAGATTGATAGCTCTTAAGAAGAGTGTGAGGCTCTTCTTAAGGATTGGGTGGTGTGGAATGTGGGTAGTCAGCTGGAAGTCATTGTGATTGGAACTGAGAAGCTCAGAGAAATGCATCTGATAATATTTATTATGCTTCTCATATATTCCTTTATAAAGGTTCAAATAACGTGGCATATGTAAAAGCACAATAAAAATTATAAATAGTACCGTAAATAAAAGATTTCATTATAAAATTAGCTACATTCATCAGCAAATAATGCCTAAAGCATTTGAATATAATTTTTTCTTCTCGTTAACTGAGTACCTTACAATAAACTTTACTCTTTAGTTTGTTCAACTATGTAATTTCTTCAAAACAATGAAGAGATTTATTTCAACTTAAGTAAAATTATTAAAAAATGAATTAGTGAGATCCAGATAAACCCATTTCTGCTTTATTTGATGGTCCCTTGGATTTAATTTTGAAGCTCAACAAGCTTGAATTTTGTGGTTCCTCACTTACAATGGCCTTTGTAAGTCTCCCCTGTGCCCCAGAGTCCATTGCTGCTCCAGCCTGGACACATTGTCTACCCTTTAATGACCACAGGCCTATGGACTATGTGTGGTAGTCCTGTTATATTTGTTCCTTGGTTATTCCCTGGTGCCCTTCCCACCCCCCACTCCTGCCACCTATGGGTTAATTTCTCCAGCTGTCTAAGTTTGTGTCCAGTGTAAAATTCAGTTCACCTAATGCAACCTGTACCCTTCTCAGCAGCAGCACCTTCTCCCTCTCCCCTGTGATGGAAGGGAGGTGTGTTTAGGGCCCTGGGAGGAGAAGATTCTCCAGGTGGATGGGGAAGGGTCTGGTCCAGGGTCTTCCCCACCCCCATTCCCTTTCCACCCACTGGGGTAGCCATGACCATCCCCCAACTACCACCTCTACCACCTCCACGCCAAGGCTGTTCTCACCAGCTCTTTCAGACCACAAATGAGACTAAAGTACAAAACCTGCAGCGTCCTTTTTGCCTGCACCTTTTTAATGAGAATATATTATAATACTAAAAAACATTAACGCCACACCATCCCCACCTAAAAGGGGAAGACTCTGAACTAAAGTTGATATGGGCACAGTGACCACCCAGTGGCCACTGTGTGGGACAGGAGTGGCTGAGGAGAATGGGAGTGGTGAGATGCTTGGGTTTTCTTTTTGTCCCACATATTCCAGACTTGGAGCTAAAGAATCTCACAACCCATTAAATAAGTGGGTGAGCTAAGGCTCTCTCAGCTGACCCACTGCTGTGGCCGAGGCCCCTTGCAGCCAACCAAGAAAAATCCAAGCCCTGAGTTCACTGAGGACCTGTCGGTTGACAAGAAGCACTCTGAGCAAGAAACTGGAGCTAAATCAAATGTGCCATTACCAAAAATGAGTGGTGAACCTGCAGAAAGCTTTAATAAGCGATTTAAACTTTTTAAAAATCAAATTAACCAGAATAGAGGAAACTGAATTAGCTTTACATTGTTTCTGTAGAAAATACTGCAAATTTATTGTCACATCAAGAGTCATTTAAAGAAGAAGGAGGAAGCTCCCTGGTGGTCCAGTGGTTAGGGATCCATCCTTTCACTGCCGAGGGCCAGGGTTCAATCCTTGGTCGTGGAACTAAGATCCCACAACCTGTGCAACAGGGCCAAAAAAATTAATTAATTAATTAAAAAAAGGAAACTTGCTGTTTAAAAAAACAAAGAAGCAGCAGCAGCAGCCAGGAATTTCTTCTCCCAGCAAGATGCATAGACATAATTCCCCCATCCTTCCTGCTAAAAACAACTAAACCCCCAAGATGTTATAGTAAAACAAACAAACATGGGCTTCCCTGGTGGCGCAGTGGTTGAGAGTCCGCCTGCCGATGCAGGGGACACTGGTTCATGCCCCAGTCCGGGAAGATCCCACATGTCGTGGAGCGGCTGGGCCCGTGAGCCATGGCCACTGAGCCTGTGCTCCGCAATGGGAGAGGCGACAACAGTGAGAGGCCTGCGTACTGCAAAAAAAAAAAAAAAAAAAAACATAAGAAGACTCTTAAAGGTGGAGAGGAGGTAGCAGACCACCTAGAATACCAAAAAATGACACAATTGTGAGATCCCTGGGTTTTCTCTCTGCCGCGTATATTCCAGACTTGGAGCTGAAGAATCTGACAACCCAATAATTTTAATGGTGGCAGACAATAAAACTCCCCCCAAATTCTGTTGTCTCTAGACAAACAGTCAGGAAAGTTGCAGCCTAGCAAGACATGACAATCTTTAGACAACAACCACTCTAACTTAACCAAACACCACAGAAAAATCCTAAGTTCTAACCCTATCCATGTCAGCAATGCTGAGGGGAAAGCCTAGATTTCTACCCTCACCAGGCTAACGAGGTGCCCAAATTCCACAAATGAAGTGACTAAACGGGAAGCCAGGATTTTAAGTCCAACCAAGTGGTAACAAGTAGCTTCCACCCCACTCCTTGGTGTCCAAGGATGCCATGTGGGGAACTTTATGAGGCAATTCTGTTCCACCCATCCAGACAGGGATCAGTGAGAATCTGACAAGGAGCCATAATTAACTCCCATCCATGCCTGGCAATAACACGGGGCTCCCTAGCTCAGGTACCAGTGAGGCTGAATGGGGAATCTGGGCTTCTATCCCCACCAGCAGGTAATAGTAATAAGGCCAACTGCAACACACTGAGTCTTTTTCCTTAAGAGTAGGAACCAGTCAAGTATGTCCGCTCTCACCAGTCTTACTCAACCTAGTGATACAGACTCTAGCTATTGCAGTGAGGCATGGAATGGAAATAAAAGGCATCTAGATCAGAAACAAAGTAAAATTCTCCTTGTTTGTAGGTGACAAGAATGTCTATGTGGAAAATCACATGGTAGATACCAAAACCTCAAATTCTTAGAACTTATAAGTCAGTTCAGCAAGTTACAAGATACAAGGTAAACACCAACATCAACTGTATTTCCATAGACTATCACTGGACATGTGGACACTAAAATTAAAGATATAAAGCTTTTCACAAAGAGGATCCCCTACAAAATAAAAATATCCCAGTTAAAGAGACTATTTATTAAAGTGCATTAATAATTATTTTATAGTAGTTATCTAGTTATTTGTAATCCTTTATTATTTTATTTTATAATATGTTATATAAAATTATTGTACTTTATTATAATATGTTACTGATATGTTTTTTTTGTTTGTTTTTTTGGTTTTTTTTGCGGTACGCGGGCCTCTTACTGTTGTGGCCTCTCCTGTTGCAGAGCACAGGCTCCGGATGCGCAGGCTCAGTGGCCATGGCTCACGGGCCCAGCCGCTCCACGGCATGTGGGATCTTCCTGGACCGGGGCACAAACCCATGTCCCCTGCGTCAGTAGGCAGACTCTCAACCACTGTGCCACCAGGGAAGCCCAGTGATATGTACTTTTTAATAATTTTTACACATCTATGGGTTTATAAGAAAATATTTGGTGAAGTTTTGGTGAAAGAAAGTTTGAATGTATGTTAGGGTATTTATTTTCTACCTTCAGTTCTGTTACTTCCTAACCACATGACCTCAGGTGAATTCTTTCATCTTTTTGGTCTTCCCTTAAAAATGACAAACAGGACTGTAAGATTTAAATCCTATCTCCCATGACTTCGGAAAAGTTATGTAACCTTCCTGGGCTTCACTTTCCTTATCTGCAAAAAAAGAGCTAATCATAGTATCTCCATCATAGGGTAGCTGTCATGACTAAAATATTCATCAGATGTAAAGTACTAAGAATTGCACCTTATATAGTAGGTGCTATGTAACCTTTTTCTTTTACCATTAAAACAATCAAGTTGAATTTCATGATCAGCAAATTGTTTCTTGCACTTAGGAGAATACAAGAGTGAATATGAGAGGCTCTGACTTGCAGGTACTTGAAATTTCTGTTAAAGGTTTAACTACATGTTATACCCATATTCCAGTATCACAACAGGAGTGGATCTTAAGCCAGGGCACTGTAAAAGTTTTATTCTTTCCTTTTACAAATACGTTCAGAGTACCAGTACTCTCCCATCTCCATTAACTTTTAGAGGCCTTGGAACTAAACAAATAAATAAGTAACATGGAAGGTGATGAGTGATACTATCATGTGGGAAATTGTCGAGATTCATTGGTGGCCTCCAAGCTCAATACCAGGCAAGCTGTCCCAGTGGGTCCCACTCAGCGAGTCTCACAGACCAAATTAAAATGTTCAAATGACACAGCTTATCCATACCAAACCAGAGTGAGAAGCTAGGGGGAGAGATGGCAAAAGGCAGGACAGGGAATAAGAACAGAATAGGGTGCAAGCCAGGTGACAGCTCCTTCCTACCCAAATGCGGAGACATGTAGTGTTCACATATCCTGACGCTCTGCCACGTCAGCCTTCTTCTGATGGTGTGACTACAAGGACAGAGTTGAGGTTCAGACAATGCGACCCACAGACAGAAAATGCCCTGAGCCAATAACACACTTGCTCTGTGGGAGATACACAGAGACATTAGCTCAGCACAGCAGTAGCTTGACCATTAGCTCCACGAACAACCAGAGATTTATTAGTGTTTCCTGGGCAGAGGACATATGGGGCCAGAATAGGTGTCACTGACATGTGGCTGAATTAAAATAGAGTGAAAATTAAGTACTCATGTCTATTGAGTGCATCCTGAACATTAAGTGGCTCTTTTATATTTGTATGTCATGATATTTCCCTCATAATTATCTATGTTGGATACACATTCTCTACTTCCTCACTACATCTTACACTTAACACCTCGTGTGAATTCTGCCTATACTTAACAAGAGTTTTGCTTCCTAGGTACTCATCTATCTAAAATATTTTAAAGGTTTGATTTATATTTGGCAAACTACACATTTATTCATCAAAACAAAAGCACATTGAGGACATGAAAAAATACAGCAGGCTGAGTGCAACTTTAGCCCCAAGTCAGCTAGAACAATATCTCTATCCCCTTTGCACAGTGCAGCACTCAACTCTTTTCCTTTCTATGATGTCTCTTAGAGTCCCAAGGGGAAGAGTTTCCCTATGTCTCTGTACCAGCGCTGGAGTTTCTGCCTTCTTGACACCGGCTGCTGTTCTCTTTGTGCCTATGGACCACAGTCTCCTCTCTACCTGTTGTTTAGAGCCTGCTTGCTCGTCTGCTATGGTCACCTTCTCTGTTCCTTTTGCCTTGAGAACTTTGGCACAGCTTCTCTTTCTGCTACTGCTTATAGGAGTTCTTTGCTAATCTTCTCATCTGGCCATCCCAGGGGTGCACTGTAATCTGCTTCTGAGTGGCAGAAAAATCTTTTTTTCTTTACATGTCCTATCTTTATGTTAGCAATCTCATAGCAAAGTTGTGTGAGTTCTCATATATCTATCTATCATCTATCTACCTATTTATCTATCTATCTATGATCTATCTATCTATCTACAATCTATCCATCTACTATGCATCTACTTATCTACCTACTACCTACCTACCTATCTACCTATCTACAACCTATCTATCCATCTACAATCTATCCACTATCTATCTACAATCTATCCATCTATCTATCTATCTATTTATCTATCTAGTTTTGACACAACCTCTTCCTCAGAATGCAGGTCACAGGCGGTTATATATTGCCTTACATTGCTTCATTCCTTTATTTAGATCTTGAATTTTCTGTCAGTGACTTCCAAGTCTATTTCTACATTCTGGATTTCAATGAGCAACTCCAAATGCGTCAAACAGGTTTATAGATATCTGAATTCCAACTGTGATAAGACTTAGAAATCATTTCCATAGAGTCTGATAATCCCATATAAATCAAAATTTACATTAAGCTGCGATTGAATGTCATATAACACCAAAGGTACACAACCACAAAGGCCTCTACATCAAGTAAACTGTAAGCCAGGCATTGGCAAATCTTTCTCGTAAAGGGTTAGATGGTAAATATTTTAGGCCTTCCAGTCCATACAGTTTCTGTTACAAGTACTCAAGTCTTCCTTTGTATTTAGTACAAAATCAGCCATAAACAATACAGAGGGAATTTGAACTGAGAAATATGGAGACGATCAGCCAGCTGGATTGGGGCTTGGAGATGGTGAGAGGGAGGGCAGGTAAGTAGAGAAAGGAGAAGCCACACATGTTACCCTGTGGAACTGACCAGCCAGCCCTCCTGACCTGAGGTAGCCTAAGTGAAGTTATTTCTGTCCTTTGCAACCCAACAAGCATAATTAGCCCAATGTAATGCTAGAGCATAGTTTCAGCCTATTAATGTTTAAGCCATCTAGGGAGTGTGCTTAAGAACAATTAGAAGTATGGAAATAGAAAAAAAAAATCCCAAACCCTGTTTTCTCCTTCCTCCACCAGTTACTGCATTGGAATCAGCTTGTCACATCAGTCTGAAGGGAGAGGCTTGGAAAACCAAGTGTTGGAGGAGGTCATCAAGAGAAGATGCGACCACTGGTTGATCCCTGACTTGGAGCCAGGTAATTGGAGGCTCCTCACCCCATCCCCTGTCTGCCCACCATTCCTAGAGTTTGAATGCAGCCTTGAGAAAGTACATGTTTTTGAGAACATGTGGACTGAATATGTGACTGAACCCTGATAGGGCCTCTTTATAAACTTTTAAGATTCTGAGGGGGTGGGAGCGGGTGTGGGGATGTATATGTCTTACAGCCACCGCCCAAGACAAGCCTGTAAGGAAGTTCCTTTGCTTATTAAACCTGCCACCTCACCGTCCCCCTCCCCCCAAAAAAAACACAGAAATGAAGGGGTGTGACTGAGTTCCAATTATTTACAGAAGCAGGTAGCAGGCAGAAGTTGCCAACCCTAGTCTAAGTCACAACTTCTCTCTTAAGAATAGTGCTGACATTTCTTTAAGTGCTACCTGTGAGGGTGTCAGGATCAATCTGTTTGTTAAGTGAATGAGCCACTTTCTGCCATCCTTTTGTTATTAATCACTTTCTTCCAGACCCTGGGGATACATTATGAAAAAAAATCAGAGAAAGACCCCTACCTCTATGGAGTTTAAGCTCCAGAGGAAGGAGACAGAAAACATACAAAATAAATAAAATATATAGTGTTGAATATGTTTCACAGTGATAAATCAAATGATCGAAACAAAGCAGATGAGGGAGATAGAGATGGGATCTGTTGGGAATGTGGGATTAAAGGTGAAATTGAGCAAAATATTGCATTCCATGAGGGAGCTGACCACATGAACAGCTGGGGGAAGAGCATGAGAGGCTTGGCAAGTGTGAGAACACAGAGGTAGCAGCATGGAGTTTGATGGGCTGCAGAATGTGGTAGAAATGATCCCAAGAAGTGGAGAGACTCTTAAGAAGTAAAGTGGGATGGGAATTCCCTGCACTCCCAATGCAGGAGCCTGGGTTCAATCCCCGGTTGGGGAACTAAGATCCTGCATGCAGCACCATGTGGCCCCCCAAAAATTGTTTTTAATAAATTAAAAAATAAATTTAAAAAAGTAGAATAATCTACTGGCCCATGTTGTGTAGGGCCTTCTAGACCAATGGAATCAATTAAACTATTATTCTCAGGTGGGAAGTTATTGGAGAATTTTGGTAGAGGTTAAGTATTTAAGCCTTACCTCTCTCTTCTTTTCCTCTTTTCTTCTGTCTTTTGCCTTCTCTATTCATGCCTACTTCCTTTTCTCCTTTCTTGTATTTCCTCCTTCCTTTTTTTTGGAAATATAATGGACTCTACCAAGTGCTAGATATTGTATTATGGACTTGAGATACAGAGATGGTATATTATCTAAATTCAGACTGTAGTCTCTAAGAATGAAGAGGAACTTAAAGAATTACAGTACAATGGAAGTCAGGAGAGAGTACAGGAAACTATGAAATCATTGAAAATGTCACATCCTAATCTAGGGATGACAATGGACTATCAGAGATCGGTTTGCAGTTACTTATTACTTTTTACTAGTAAGTAACTCAAGGCTGGTGGATTATAAGGGTCACCTATAACCTAATACATAGATATTAACCATATTATGTCAACAAATGCACAAGGTTTCTCAGTGGCATTTGATTAAATTATCTGGCTGTTGAATAGTGAATTGAAATTAATGAATCAGAAAGAAGTATGTTCTAAGCTAAGGGAGATTTCATGGAAAGAGGGAAAGCTGAGAAAGTATAATGTAATTGGTTAAGCACGAGTAGTTCTATAAAGTACATGTGTGGTGGTCATGGTTAGAAAATGTTAGGGAAGTGAAAGGCATATGGTGAAGGGGTCTATACAGGGAATTAATTCTCTTTCAGGTGGAATGTTGATTAGTTAAAAATTCATGAATATGACTTTGACGATGACGTACATGTAGCTTTGCAGCAGGCTTGATTGCAATCCACTCATAAAATACACTTTAACCGTATTTATTTTACTAACAGTAGTATATTGTGTGGGAAATGCTGTCTATCTCCACATTTAAACACAGTTTTGACCTTCTTAATAAAAAACTTGTAAACATATATGTCTGTAAAAGCCAAAGATGTTACAAAGTGTTGAGAGCCACAACTTGCATGGATAATAACCCTATTAGAACTGCAAACTGATATGGAAGCGTATCATGGTAGCAATTTCCCATTACATCCTCTGTATCCTATTAACATTTCATGGCAAGTCTAGTTCATTTACTACTATATGGATTCAATAGTGACACATTCATAAAAGTTATAAATAAATGTCAGACATAAAAACGCTGAGGAAGCTTCACATGACCAGTGATGTAATACCATGCAACAAATTTGTTTTTAGAATAAGTTAACTATGATCATGTTATGTCAGTTTTTGTACTAGTTACAAGTTATAATTTTCCAAGTTATCTGGGAAGCATTTATTCATAGCTTCCAAAAAAGTTGGAATATGTTTCAAGCCTTCAGATTTATAATTAGTAGCCTAAAACAGTTAGGGCTAAATCTTTTTATTGTACACAATTTAAATGATCAATCTGATGAGACAGTATACTTAGAAATGTTTAAAAGTTTTCAATAATTTTGTATATATTTCATTTGAGATCTACTAACTTGGAAATCTCTCATAATTTTACCACTTTAAGCCTTTCAGAACAAAACCAAGTTAAAACAAGAATTTCCTTGACCATAGGGGAAATATTAAGATTAAAATTAATAAGGTGTCTCTTAGTTAAATAATTTTGAGAAATACTAAATACAACTAAGTTGTACAGATTTAATAGACCACACTTTGCATTGAAAATTACCATAGGGGTGTCAGAAAATCATAGAACTATTTTATCTATAGAGCATTTGCCAAGGCTCTATAAAATCATGGAAAAAAATTCAGTAAATGTATATAAAAGAAAATTATATATAAAAGAAAAGCATTAGCCTCAAAACTTAATAAGATAGCCCTCAGTGAAAAGTAATACTAATATGTTAGGAATAAGGAAGATGACAGAAAACAAGAACATTGGTCCAAATTTCTGTAACCACTTCATGAACCCGAAAATACATACAAACACTACAGTATAAGATTTTTTAGATGAATTTGAAAAGTAAACTCTGCTATTGAAATAATTTAGTCTACAATATATTCATTGCTGTTCATAATGATCGTCCTGATTCATCAAGAGAAGTGAAAAGACAAGTTTCGAATCAAAGGAAATCTTTTACAATACACAACCAGAAAAAAAAAAAAGCTGCACCAAGAATGTATAAATGACCCACGTATATCAATAAAAAAGAATAAACAGGGCTTCCCTGGTGGTTGAGAGTCCGCCTGCTGATGCAGGGGACACAGGTTCGTGCCCCAGTCCGGGAAGATCCCACATGCCACAGAGCGGCTGGGCCTGTGAACCATGGCTGCTGAGCCTGCACGTCTGGAGCCTGTGCTCCACAACGGGAGAGGCCACAACAGTGAGAGGCCTGCGAACCGCAAAAAAAAAAAAAAAAAAAGCATAAACAACATGAAAAATAATACATAGTGTGTTCTTTCATCACAATGGAATTAAACAAGAAGTCAATAACAGAATTTGGGGACACTTACAAATATTTGGAAATAAATAACACACTCCCAAATAATCAGTGGGTATAAGAAGAAACAAAAAAGAAATTATAAAAAATACTTTGAGATACATAAAAGTGAAGACAAGGAGTACTTGGGAAATCCTTGGCAATCCAGTGTTTAGGACATGGCACTACCATGGCCTGGGTTCAATCCCTGGTTGGGGAACTAAGATCCCTCAAGCTGTGCCATGCAACAAAAAACAACAACAACAAAAAGACAAAGAATACTAAAAAATAGAGTGCAGCAAAAGCAGTATTCAGAGTGAGAGTTATAGCTGTAAATTCCTATGATAATAAAGATGAAAGATCTAAAATCAGTAACAAAACCATACACCTTAAGGAACAAACTAAACCCAAAACCAGCAGAAGGAAGAAAATAATAAAGATTAGAGCAGAAAATAAACAAAATAAAAATAGAAACATAATTTTAAAAAATCAATTTAACCCAAACTGGTACTTTGGAAAGATCTAAAAATCTGATAAACTTTGTCTAGAATGACTTAGAAAAAAAAGAAAAGAGGAAACTCAAATTACTAGACTCAGAAGTGAAAAAGGAGGCATTACTATGAAACTTACTGAAATAAAAAGGATAACAAGGGAATAGCATGAACAGGACACCCAAATGGGTAATTAAAATACTCATGCTCCTTAGTAATCAGGGAAATGTATTTTAAAACCACAATAATTTACAACCATATAATCCCCAGAATGGCAAATATATAAAATAACAGAAAACTGACAATACTAAATGATAGAAAAATTACAGAATATTCATTTTTCTAGTTGGGAGTATAAAGCAGAACTAATTAAAGAAGTTTTTCACATTATCTGCTGACTTCTAAAACTATGCATATGTTATGACAGAGCAGTTTCACTCCTAGGTTATCAAAGAGGATAATATGCATGCATCTCAAAATACCTGTGCTAACACATACACGGTTACATTTTAATGATATTCTAAGAAAAGAGCAACCCAAATGTCTGATCAGAGTAGAATGGTAGTTTGTGGTATATATAAATAAATATATGTATATATAATACAATATAAATAAATAAATAAATAAATATATATATATATATATATATATATATATATATATAATACAGCCATTAACATGAACTCATTACAGTTATATATGGTAACACAGATGGATCTTGGAAAGTTCATGCTGAGTGAAAGAAGCCAGACACAAATAAATATATAATATGTCTTTCCTTTTATAGTGTGGCAAATACTACAACAATGACAGGGAGAATGAAATGTAGGCTTATGGATGCATGTTTAGTCGGCAAAATTATGAAGAAGAACCAGAAGTTATTTCAGTAAAAGTCAGAATTTGATAAATTTTTATGATGAGTGAAAGATAAGATAAGGATGGATGTGAAGGTGGCTTCTAGGCTGATGTCTCCATGTGGCTAAATGAGGGTGGTGACTACATCATGGCTATTTATTTAATAGCAAAACACATTATGCACTTTTGTCCTATTTACTTATGCAGTTTGTATTTCACAATGAAAAGTAAAAATGAATACATACACACACACATGTATGCATGCACACATAAAAACACCTAGGGTGATATGGTACATGCTATTTCTTTGTTTGAATAGAAAATGTATGGAGAAGTGAAACAAAAAGTGATTACCTATAAAGTCACAAGGAGGAACAGAGGATTGGATGGTGGTGGACTTTGGCAGGAGTAGCTGATTGCTCTTCAAAGGAGTCAGCAGAGAAGAGGGCAAGTGGAAATGATGTCTTGAGTTAAAATAGGGGACAACTCAAAGATACAGAGCAGCTGTAGATGAGACTAGAGACAGGCATTGCCAGGCTGCGTGTGATGTGCTGATTGGTTGGCTTGAGTTAGAGTTGGGTTACCTGTGTAGTAGACTTCTTTCTCCATTCAATTTACTTAATAACTTCTTCCCAAATAGGCAAAATATCTTTGGAGATTGAAAACCTCTCTAAAACTATTGTTTTTTGTTTTGGGGGGGTTTTTTTTGCAAAGAGTTGCACCACATCTACAAATTAATTCTGCAAAAAAAGATGGCCTCTTCTAGAGTAGGGCTTCCCTGGTGGTGCAGTGGTTGGGAGTCCGCCTGCTGATGCAGGGGACACGGGTTCGTGTCCCAGTCCGGGAAGATCCCACATGCCATGGAGCGGCTGGGCCCGTGAGCCATGGCCGCTGAGCCTGCGCATCCGGAGCTTGTGCTCTGCAATAGGAAAGGCCACAACAGTGAGAGGCCCGCATACCACAAGGAAAAGAAAAAAAAATGGCCTCTCCTAGAATAATAGAAATAAAATCAAAAATAAACAAATGAGACCTAATGAAACTTAATAACTTTTGAACAGCAAAGGAAACCATAAACAAGACGAAAAGACAGCTCTCAGAATGGGAGAAAATATTTGCAAATGAAGCAACTGACAAAGGATTAATCTCCAAAATATACAAGCAGCTCATGCAGCTCAATATCAAAAAAACAAACAACCCAACCCAAAAATGGGTGAAAGAACTAAATAGACATTTCTCCAAAGTAGATATACAGATTGCCAACAAATACATGAAAAAATGTTCAACATCACTAATCCTTAGAGAAATACAAATCAAAACCACAATGAAGTATCTCACCTCACATCAGTCAGAATGACCATCATCAAATAACCTACAAACAATAAATGCTGGAGAAGGTGTGAGAAAAGGGAACCCTCCTGCACTGTTGGTGGGAATGTAAATTGACACAGCCACTATGGATAACGGTATGGAGGTTCCTTAAAGAACTAAAAACAGAACTACCATATGACCCAGCAATCCCACTACTGGGCATATACCCTGAGAAAACCATAATTCAAAAAGAGACATGTACCACAATGTTCATTGCAGCACTATTTACAATAGCCAGGACATGGAAGCAACCTAAGTGTCCATTGACAGGTGAATGGATTAAGAAGATGTGGTACATATATATAATGGAATGTTAGCCATAAAAAGGAATGAAATTGAGTTATTTGTAATGAGGTGAGTGGACCTAGAGTCTGTCATACAGAGTGAAGTCAGAAAGAGAAAAACAAATACCGTACGTTAATGCACATATATGGAATCTAAAAAAACGGTGCTGATGAACCTAGTGGCAGGGCAAGAATAGAGACGCAGATGTAGAAAATGGACTTGAAGTCACAGGGAGGGAAGGGGAGCTTGGGATGAAATGAGAGAGTAGCACTCACATATATACACTACAAAATGTAAAATGGATGGCTAGTGGGAAGCTGCTGCATAGCACAGGGAGATCAGCTCGTTGCTTTCTGACCTCCTAGTGGGGTAGGATAGGGAGGGTGGGAGGGAAACGCAAGAGGGAGGGGATATGGGGCTATTTGTATACATATAACTGATGCATTTTGTTATACAGCTGAAACTAACACACCATTGTAAAGCAATTATAGTCCAATAAAGATTTTTAAAAATTGATGGTCTCAACAAAAAGAAATACATAAATTTTTATGTCATTTATTATTTGGAATTTTTATTTTTATCTTCATTTATTAAAATAATATGTTTAGATACATAGAAGTAGATACCTATATACATATATACATTTATGCTTTTAAATATTTTTCTTACACATTGTAGGTCATACTCTATGGATAATTTTTGTACTACTTTTTTTTTCTTTCTCTTTGCTGACAATGTATGGTTTAATTAATAATATTGTACTACTTTTAATTTTTTAAATAAAGGCTTTCTAATGTTACTGAAAATAATATTCAATCATCATTATCAAAGTTGGCATAATATTCTAGTCTATGACTAAATCATGATTTTACTCACCTTTCCAATGTTTTGTTCTTCCTATATTTTCAAACTACATTTAGCACTAGAATGAATATCATCTCAAATTATAAAATTTTCTGTACTCATAATTATTTCCTTAATGTTCAAAGCAGAACTACTGTGTCATTTGAACTACCTGTGAACATATTTTATGACATTAAATTTGTTGCTAACATGCTTTCTGGAAAATTTTAACAAACTCACCAAAAGTGTATAAGAGAGAAATTATTTCCCATTACCTTGCCAGTCCTGAATATTTCAGTAGTTTAAATTATTTGAAAGATGGGAAGAGGTATCACATGGTGATTTTAATTTCTATTTAATTGAATTACTGGAAAGGTTAAAAAAACATTACATATGTTATTGAGAATTCATATTTCCTAATTAAAAATGGAACCTTCATGACTTTTGTCCATTTACCTAATTGGAGTCTTAATGTTTTATCTCATGGATTCATAGAACTTTTTTTTAATCATCATTAACTTGGAATCTTTCTTCTTGATGATTTTGTAATAAGCTTATCCTAAGTTGGGTTAAGCAAACACTCATTTGACTATGAGAACTCATTCGAATTTACTAAAGGAACTATGATGATAAAATTACATAGCCAGTTGGGAAAAATACCCATGAAATAACACAACTTTTTATAAAATTGTCAGGTTTCAATTCCAGTAACCCATAAGATAAGGCCTGAAGCCTACTCATGATCATCTTATTCCAGAATGAGGAGCTATTGCCAGAAACTTTTTATGGGGTGAGAAAAGGAATAAAAGTTGGTCAGTGTTGATAAATACAGGTTTAATGATACAGTGTTCTTCACAGGTGTTTACAGAAGACTTCAAACTGTTATCCAGGAATATACAACCGTGCAACACTGACCACTTAGCCAGACCTAAAATAAACTGGCTTCTTACAACTACCCTGTAAACGTTGTAGCCCTTCCTGCATCCCCAAATGACCCTAATCTCACATGAAAACAATAACGTAGAGTAATCAGATACCCAGCTTTGCAGTCAAAGGTAAAAACCAAAGGAAAATAGCAATTCAGTGGTTAGTTGGTGAAAGTGGAAACTCTGGTGCCTTCATCATGCTGCTTTGCTCTTCTTACTTTTGTTCCTTTTGTCCCCCTTCTCCAGCCCATCCAGGGTAGTTCTCAATAGGTTTGAATAAGCCATCTGAAACTTAGTCACGTCTTTGGAGCTCACCACAGTGCTGATCTTTATCCCATCAGTAGCTCTTAACAGACACTCATTGTCTGAGAGCTCAAAGCCCTCCACAGAACTTTTCCTTGGAATGGGTTTAGTTCGATCATCATACTTCTTAAGAGTGATGAACAGGCTGCCCGCCAGCCAGCACTTCTGGAAGAGCCTGGTCAGCTCGGTCAGAAGCTGGAACACAGCAAGCCTGGTCCTGTTAAGAAACCCATGTCCCCTTCCCACTCCAGTCCCTCCTGCAAAAGGAGAAAGAGATCCTGAGCTAAGCACCAAACAGCATCGGTCCCTCAGCCAGCCAGTTCTCATATAACTTGTTATAGAGTAAAATATTTTGCTATATTTATTTATTCACTTATCATCTAGACTTTTGGAACCGTTGTTTTCCCTCTTGATTTAACCATTTTCTTTGAAGACCTTCTTTATTCTAAGATTTGATAACTATCCATTTTATTTCCATCATATTTTGTTCTGTAAACTCTTAGTGTGATGTCACGAGACAAATTTATTCCTTAATTTATTATTAAGCAAAATATGTATGCTTTAACTTTTCTACTTTTTTCTCATGGATACACACACACACAAATGTTTTGTAATAATATATTTGGCTATAGGTTTGTATTTTTAAACATTGATGTATTCATTGGAAAAATATGAAAATTATTGGACTTTTTTACATTTATTTTATAGTTTACTCTTGCTTTTATTTTGAATACCCGTAAAGAGTATTTTAAATTTTTCAGTCCTTCAATCCTCTTAATCAAAACTTGTTCTGATGTAACTGGAATATATTTGTTTTCCTCCTTTCCCCTCCTTTCAGGGACAAACACTTTATCTTCTTCACATCTACAGACACTCCTTATCTCCTAGGAAAAGGAGAAGTCTACTAAATTGTTCTGCTTGACCTTTATTTAGAAATCATTTCTTATTAATAAACTGTTATAATATCTTCTGAGGAAAGGTCTCTTCCCTGCATACTGATGGAAAATTTCACCCAGTCAACTATTAAGCTAAAGAGCTCTTTAAATATCCTTTATCTTACTACTTATCAGATAATGTTTTATAAATAATATGCCATTAATTCCCACCAGTTCACAGATGTCAGTTTTCTTTTGCCCAGTTTATAGATGAAAAAAGTTACTAGAAACTTAGTAATTAGCCCAAATTGACAGGTAGAAGTTAAGGACTCAAGTACAGTTATCCTAAAAGCAAAGTCCATCATACTAGGAGGCATCCTAAATCTAGAGACATAAGCTCATCTATTTCAAATTATATATAAATCAGAATCCAGGGCTTCCCTGGTGGCACAGTGGTTGAGAATCCGCCTGCCAATGCAGGGGACATGGCTTCGAGTCCTAGTACGGCAAGATCCCACATGTCACGGAGCAACTAAGCCCGTGTGCCACAACTACTGAGCCTGAGCACTAGAGCCTGTGAGCCACAACTACTGAAGCCCGCACACCTAAAGCCAGCAGCAACAAGAGAAGCCACTGCAGTGAGAAGCCCATGTACCACAACAAAGAGTAGCCCCCGCTCGCCGCAACTAAAGAAGGACCCCACTCAACAATGAAGACCCAATGCAGCCAAAAATAAATAAATAAATAAATTTATTTTTTTAAAAAAACATAAATCAGAATCCAAAATACCCAAGAATAAACAGCTGACACCCAAGAATGCATCACTGTCATTCTATCCCAGGCCATCCTGATACAGCAGAATGGAATCTAATAAAATCACCACGAGCTGTTGGCATCTCTAATCCTCATTGCTGTGTTCTAGGCATGGCTCTAGAGATTCAGACCTGTTAGACACAATACTCTCCATCTCAGAGCCTATGTCCTAGTAGAAAAGGAACATACTAAAGGGGAAATGAAGGCAAGCCCCCAGGATGGTTGACAGGCTACTCTCATGGACATGCATGCCACAAGGGGTCAAGCATCAAGACCTCCTCCTCACAAGGCCAGTCTTGGTGGGCACTCGGTGTTCGTATTTGTATGCCTTGCACTTCTACTTCCTGCACACAGCACATAACATTTCACTTGTGTTTCCTGCCTTCCTTCCTCCCAAAAAAGCTTAATATTGCTGCTGCAACCACACCTCAGCCAGCCCAGAAAAGCCTCTCATCTTTCTTTATTCAATTCTAATTCAGCTGCTGTATTGCAGCTATTAATAATAGTGGCCACCATACACTGGTTTCTTTTTGTACTAAGTGCTTTTCTTTTAGTTATTCAATTCAGTTCTCTCAATTACCCTATTAAGGTAGCAGTATAATTTCTGCTTAGCAGGTGGGGAAACGGAAAAGGAGGAAAGAACACACAGAGAGAAAGGAGCAGACTTGGAACTCTCATTGGATTCTATCAGACCCAAAGTCCACTTTTTAAAAATTTATTTTATTGAAATATAGTTGATTTACAGTGTTGTGTTAATTTCTGCTGTACAGCAAAGTGATTCAGATATATATATATATATATATATATATATATATATATATATATATATATATATATATATATATATTCTTTTTCATTTTCTTTTCCATTATGGTTTACCACAGGATATTGAAAACAGTTCCCTGTGCTATACAGTAGGACCTTGTCATTTATCCATTCTGTATATTATAGTCTGCATCTGCTAACTCCAAGCTCCCAATCCATCCCTTTCCAACCCTCCTCCCCCTTGGCAATCACAAGTCTGTTCTCTATGTAGTGAGTCTGTTGCTGTTTTGTAGATAAGTTCATTTGTGTTATATTTGAGATTCCACATATAAGTGATATATGATATTTGTCTTTCTCTTCCTGACTTACTTCATTTAGTATGATAATCTCTAGGTCCATCCATGTTGCTGCAAATGGCATTATTTCATTATTTTTTATGGCTGAGTAGTATTCCATTGTATATATATATACACCACATCTTCTTTATCCATTCATCTGTCAATGGACATTTGGGTTGCTTCCATGTCTTGGCTATTGTAAATAGTGCTGAAATGAACATTGAGGTGCAAATATCTTTCCCAATTAGAGTTTTCTCTAGATATATACCCAGAAGTGGGATTGCAGTATCATATGCAAAGCCTACTCTTTGTACTAGACAATATGATGAAATATTACTACTCCTAGTTAAAATGCCTTAACTTTGTTAACGTCTACCTGGTTCTTTAAGAATATCTTTTAAAATACCTTGTTTTTTCAAGCATACTCTAATTATAGACAAATAAGTTCAGATTTTCATGAGCTTCTACAAAATGAATACCATTACCACCACCACCACTATAACCAGCACTCAGATCAAGAAAAAGGGTAATATTACTAATTTGGAGGTCCCTATCACACTTCCCTTTAGTACCCCACTCCAGGAGTAACACTACCCTGAGCAGGAGTGTTACAGTGAAATTAATTCTGGAGATTGAGGCAAGCTAGTGTTGAGAGGAACTTTGATCAGAAAGATTTTCCATGGATTGCATAATGCAGGTAGAATCTGGTGCTAATCATTCCACAGGGCAGTCCTGGCTAAACAGGTGACATAGGATCCATTGCATACCTGTGTAGAGACACAGGTAATTTGCAGCCGTAATATTTGGTGATTTTACAAGTTGCAAAAAGTCCAAGTCAAATAGAGCCTAGCTGTGGGAAGACAAGTTGAATTGCATGCTGTGTTGTGTTCCCTGAGTTGCATCACTGCTATCATAAATCCCAAGTTGCCACCCAAGGCTAGCCTCCCATTGAAATGTAGACAATGTTATATCACAGAGCAGCATGTTCAGTTTCTACCCTGGGAAGTATTTAACTCGAGCAGAATCAGAATTAATGTCAGAGATATGGAGATAGATAAAGGTTTCTGAACAAAGAGTAAAATTACCACTAGTAAAGAATCTGGAAGAAACGGAGAGAAATTTTTAGAAAACCACAATGTATTCTCACAAGGGAATATCTTAAAGGGAAAGTATCAATTGGATGTGTATCTCTTTTCCTTTCTCTTTTCGTTTTTCTTTTTATTTGTCTAGCTACACTCCATTTATAACTGCTCATGCTTTGATTCAATTAGATTTGACAAGATTGCTGTCTTAGGGGTATAGTGAGAGCTGGTTGTGACTCTATAGTGCTCTTGGGGCATAAAGTGTAAAGATTGCTAATAAAAAAATATGGGATGTAGAGAAAAATATTCCATGTCAATGCTTCCAGGTTCAGTTGGAAAACAACAATGATCTTGTTTACATGACTTTGTCTCTGTGTTCACAGTAATAGCATGAGCAAGAGGTGTGTGTGTGTGTGTGTGTGTGTGCACGAGAGAGAGAGAGAGAGAGAGAGAGAGAGAGGAGGAGAGAGAGACAAGCAAGAGACACAAACAAAGAGATGGTGTGGGACTCAGCTGAATAAATTTTTAAGCTGTGCATTCTCTACTCCAGGCCATATGCCATACCCTGGATTAGAAAGGTCCTTTCAAATTATTGGAAAAAAACCAGGAGGACATACATTTTCATACAGTATATTACCTATTATGAGAGGTGACAGCACAGGGTACAGAGAGTAAGTATACCTAAAATAGTGAGCTATCCCAAGGTTTTCCTGAAGGGGACAACACCTGAATTGTCAGTTGGGTGAAGAAGAGGTAAAAAGTCAATCTAGAGGGATGGAGCAGCCCAAGAAAGGGCTCAGAGCTAAAATAAATGCATAAACAAACAAACAAACAAACAAATAAATAAAAATTTTAAAGAACGAATGAATTGATTCATTCAAGAAACTCTGCATAAGGTAGTGAGTTTGCCAGAAGGCTAGGGCAGTCGGCCACACAAAGGTCCTGAGGATGTTTCACATCAGGCCAAGGAATATGGGTTTTATTCCAGGGCCCATGTGGAGCCTCTTTGGTCCACAATGCTGAGATCAAGGGTTTGTACTTCAATAAAATATCTCTGGCAGATGTGTAGAGATAGAGATTGAGTCAGATGTATGAAGACCTCATTGATGTGAAAGTATAATAGTATCAGATCCATTCATTTGAGAGCAGTTTTTTGTTTTTTACTGAGTAGATCAAGGAAGCAACCAGAAGAGGGAAAGACTGGGAAAGTGGGATGGGAACCCTACAGAGACTGAATGAAAACTTCTCTCTGTCATACTTTCTCAGAATCAATCTAGCTGATAAGATAGATATTCTCTGTTGAAATGGTATCATTTGTGAGAAGCATTCATTCTAATGCATAACTAGAAGCAATACTCTCCAGCGTATATTGCATTCTGAAAAGCTTGATGTATCCACAGCCTATCAGCTTTAGGCAACTTATTTCTATGTCACTCATTATTTTTCACCCAAAGAGAAAAGAATGGATAAGGTAATCAACATTTGCTTTCCTTGAACTCTTCTTTATTGTCAAGAAATTCCTATTGCTTGAAGAAATTTTGATTAAAAGTATAACATTTATCTGGTTGTCTCCTTCCCTGTGGCTTCAATGAGTTAATAATTGTTTTAAATTATGTTTTCTTTCAAGTAATTGTTTCTGTGGTATGCTTGTGGACATGGGGATTTGGCTCTTAAGTTCAGATTAATAAAATCTGATTGAATAGACATTTTTTTCCAGATAAAGGTCAGTGCTTGGGTAGATTTTTTAAATTTTTCCAATGGCAAAAATAAAAGATAATAAATTTTACAAGAATAAAATCATTATAATCAAAAGTATAAAGTCTGCCATTAGTTTTAAAGATCTTTTGCATGAATAAGAAAATGGTTAAATAACACATATGTAAACTCTGCAGATGTTTTGAGCCAGAAAGGAAAAGGAAGAAGGCAAATGTTACTTAAATGTGCAACATTGTTTCAGAAAGTTCTTGGGTCTCTGATGAAAGGTCTGGTCTTTTCGTTGGTGGTTTAGGATTTCAGGAGATTTTCTTAAGGTTGTTAGAACATTTATTATGGGGAGAGATGACAAGAGTTAAAGAAACTTATGCTAGAAAACAGACATGATAGAGATTTATTTGTAAAGAACCAAGGCAAAGTCCATCAATTAGACATTTTTATTATAAAGAGTAACATTTGTAAAGGAAACAAAATTCCTTTATCCCTTTAATTCTGTACCAAATTTACTGTAAGCAGATTGGTTAAATACATATATCCAGAATATTTACCAATGACATACACTTGGCTTAATGACATAAAGAAGAAAAATTAACATTTATTGAGAGCTTACAATGGACCATGTACTGTACTAGATGATTTTAAATATCTTTTTT
The DNA here is from genome assembly GCF_964341445.2 of Mesoplodon mirus. Taxonomy (NCBI): domain Eukaryota; kingdom Metazoa; phylum Chordata; class Mammalia; order Artiodactyla; family Ziphiidae; genus Mesoplodon; species Mesoplodon mirus. The sequence goes on along the minus strand of NC_138984.1, from coordinate 103,587,257 downwards.
TATTTACAGTACTCTTGGGTTACAAATGCTATTAATCTAAGTTTTTCAGAAACTTACACATATTACCAAGTAGATTTTCAAGTAACCCAACACCACAAAGCTAGTAGGTAGTAGATCTGGAATTTGACTCTCTCTCCCATCTGCTCCCAAAGCCTCAACCCCATGCTGTCAGTCTGGCTGTCACTGAATGAAGACTGCATCTTGGCAGTTGTTAAGAAAAAGTATTTACAAGTTTTGAAATAATTATAATTTTATACCATTCAATAAAAACTAGCAGTATGTGTACAATTGCTGCCTTACCAGGATGTGTACAATTTGTCCAAAATTCTTACCAGGATGTGTACAATTGCTGTCTACAAAATGTATTAAAGCATATGACTTCTGTGATACTTTACTGGTTACTAATTTGTTTAACATTATTTCAATAGTGAACATCTTATAATAAATTCACTAACTTTTCTTGTTAAATAGTCCAGAAATAGTACAACATGAAATAGATTTTTTTCTCCCCATCCCTCAGGTTTTATGCTTAGTTCTACCAAATAACCAGGGTGGGTCACTCTTCCTTCTGGAACCCAACACAGTACTTGTGTTGGTCTCCTAACAATTTCAGAATTATAAGCAAAAGGCATCCAGCCCCTTGTCATGTAGGCCAAGGTACAGATGCTTCATAGTTCCCCTCTTGATAAATACTCAGGAACTGGTCAGTTTAATAAAAAAGATCACTTAAAGATAAATGGTAATTCTGCATGATTTTACTCTTACTTGGGGAGGTCACATCATGCAATGTAACAAATATGGTCCTTGGCATCAACAACTGGGCTATAAATACTGGATCTATCAATATTTCTGTGAGTTGAGAAAATGATTTCATCCCTCTGAGTCTCAGTTTACAGTAAGATGAAAATAATAATTTGAGGGAGTGATGCTGAAGATGATATATGATATCTTATGCAAATCTCTTGATATATTTCAGTATTCAGCTATTATTTACCATTTCTTTTCAAAATACTTTCTAGTACCTCCACCTTCTCCTTGCCCCAAGTTCCGGTATGGTTAAAGAACAGGCCAATTCTGTTTACATATTTGTTGAATGTACTTTAAATATTTTTTATAAAAATAGAAACACCACAAACAAATGGGCTTACTTACATAATTCAATCTTATATAGCCGCCTAATCAGTTTGATTATATGGATGCAACCACTGTCTTCCTTCCTTTGTGGAACCTAAAAGTAAACATATAGTAGATTTTCCAGAACTGCTAATGCAGAAACATAGAATTCCTAGAGATAAGAGGAGGATGCCTCCCTAAATCATGATCAAAACCGAAAGCAGTATCCTTACAACCTTTCTCAAATGACAGAATATGGGCTGATAGTAACTGGAAATCTGGCTTTGAGTTTTCAGTGTTCAAATTTTTGTGTCCATGATAAAGTGGCTGCTGACACAAATTGAATCCATTCACTACTTGCATGAAGGTCATCAGAAAAAATCAGCTCAGACCTGTGGGGGCTGATAGGGCTACCAACCCTGAGAATAACTATTGGTGATCATACCAGGTTCAGGGAAGATGAATTTTGAAACTGGCCCTATTCACGTGCAGAACATTGTGAAATAGAAAATCCCCAGATGGCAATCATAGTGCATTTACCACCATCCGTAGTTGATTAATTGACTCAGGGTTTACTAAGCATCTCATTTCTGAATTTAAAGTGTCTTTAATGTTTCTTTTTTTGTATGATTGTTATTGTTAATTTTTGACACATAGTATTTGTCATTTTTGAGGATGCAAACAAAATGCTAGAGTGAGAGTAACTTAGACACAATGTCCCAGCCACCATTTTCGTTACATTTGCTTTTGTTCCTGACTCAATATAACTTCAATGCAACATTGATTTCTCTGAGCTCCTGTGCTGATATGGGATACAACAATAATTCCAACAATCAAGGAGTTTGGTTCTAAAATACACAGAATGCCTCAGCACTTCAGATTGACTGGGTTAATCTACACCCTGAAAAAAATATCTTATTTGTAGGTTTTTATAAAAATGTCCATTTTCAAAAATACATCTATAAGCCAACAAATAGATGATTTTTCTCCCATTAAACAGATATAAAATGCCATATCTGGAATGATACACTTTATATAGTAAAATATAAAATAAAAATTGTGTTAACCAAGGAAGGTAGTTTTACAACACAATTACATTATTTTACTGCAGTAGAAACATTGAGTAATACAAGGTAGCAATCAATGGAAAATCAACTATATAATTTTTTTTAAAACATAGCAAGTTGTACTGCATACTTGGAATTTACATGGAAATTCAAATGAAATTACTCAGCTGGCTCCTTTATAATAAAGTGGAGCATAGAACACTCGAGTTGTACATTTCCTTATAAACAAACATTGATAAAATAATTTTGCAAGTAATACTAGAATGAGGAATAAATGTGTAGAAACATAGGAAAAGAAAGTGTTTCTTCATTTTTTATGTCAGTTCCATTAATTGTAGCCATCACAATGCTTTTTCTCATCAGGCCTAAGTCATCAACAGAGCCTTCAATGGCAAATGAATAAATAATGTTTAAACTCCAATTCTAATTGTGCCAGCCTCTACTCTTGCTGATAAGCCAGATGGTGACTTGCAATTCAAAGAAAGAGTGCATGATCCAAAGAGCATGTACCTTGGAAAAAGCTGACCTTGGTTCCTATCCCATTTTTAACTCTTATTAACTGTGTAACCCTGGAATAATTCTTTTGGCCCTCTGACCTCAGGGTCTTCATCTCTAAAACGACTACAATAGTGACCTTAGGATTATTACAAGACTGTAAAGGGAGAAAACTTATATAAAACAAGCCAATGCAGAGCCAAGCCCAAAATTTAGGGCTCAAACTGAACTTTTCTATAGCAAATGAAGAGAAGGCCATAAAGCACTGACAACAAGGGAATGTAAGCATGGTGGGACTGAATGCTACAAACCTGGGCATATTCCTCTGTTCACAACATCAAGAGGATTTTTTTTTTTGTAATTCATGAAGTTTCTCAGCCTTAAATTCCCATCTCCTATGGAAAATGGCATGGTCTCCAAGCACCAAACACCTTGGCAATACAAAATTTCTCTTCTCTCCTCTTAGGCAAGAAGTGAATTTTTCCTGTTCCTATTTCACCATTAATATGATGCTATTTATTTCTTTCTACCTTATAAGATTAGTACATTGTTTATATATATTTTTTGCAGGCATATATTAGATTCTTGAGAGAAAGGCCTTGTATACATCTGCACTGTATCTCTAAATTGTGCACATCCACCTGAACCCTTAAGCCACACTAACCCACTCTCATAATAGGCAGCAAGGTGATAAAATGTAACAGAATTTGTCCCCAAAGATATCAAATATATGCTGTAAAAAAATGAAACCTTTACTTTGCAATCACAAAATAAGACCTAAATAACACCTTCATGAAACCAAGGAGGCAGCCCTTCAAACGAGGAATCTACTGGGAAGTACTCACCATTTGGGAGATTTTCCCAATATCTAAGCCCTTCCTCCCTGTGTGTTGGGACATATTATATCAAAATGTGGTAAACAGATCCAGTTCTCAAGAGTAAATAAGTTTTAACAAATTTTACCCAGATATAAAAAAGCAGAATGCTAATTAATTCATTTAACAATAAGACATATTATCACAAAAACACAGTATCTGACATCATTCCCATCAGTATATTTCCTTCCTCTTATTTTTCACTATGAGGAATTACTATCAGGTGCAAACTAAGAATAGAGATTTCCATAATTAATGTTCTCTTTTCCAATTATCCCACATCCTTCTGAATCACACAGGACAGGGAAGCAGAGCTCCCACTCAGAGTGTTTTGTTGTTCACTTTTTTCTTGAATCATTGCTTTAATAAGCAAGACCACTCTCCATTTTTTAAAAAAATCATTTTTTGTAGTTGAACTTTCTGATTGCAACTATTGTGCATTTTTTTTGAATAATCACTTGCAAACATTGTTGCTGCTTGAAGCTATTTTCTTTGCTCAAGTTAAAGGAATTTTGTTGCTTTCGGGGACCTTGGTAGTGACTGCAAGAGTACAGTGGGAAAGAACCCCCGCCAACTATAGACTTGAGTACCATGAGGCTGTGGTCCTGCTCTTAATTGTGTTTTTATGTGTCCCTTCGCATCAGCATCTAAAAGTACACACACACAAACACATACATATGTGCAGCACTATTCAATAAAGGATAGCTACTAATATATATGCATTTGCAATATAATTGAAAAAATAAAAATTATGAAGCATATAGCTTACATTGCAGCATTTTCTAACTCTAGCTAACACATCATTTCAAACATTATGTAATCACTTCCATCACTCGCCTTCACTCTTGGATGTCTTTAGAGCACCTGCTGATATTTTCATGTCAAATATTATATTTCTCTGAATAGTAAAAGGACAGATATCAAATGGGAGGATAAACCAATTTGCAATGAACTAAATAACAACTTACACTTATTGGGCTCCTCTTGGTGTTCTACTCAGTGTTAAGGGGTTCATGGGAGAGCTATTCAGAGTGGCATCACTATCTAGGTTAGAGTCAGACACTCAGAAGAATGGTCGTCACCCAGCCTTCAAAGTCCTTAGAGATGGAAATTGTAGCCAGGGGTTAAGGATGGTTCCATTTTCATTGCACTGTGCTCACTGATTGCATTTAAAGGCTGTGTCAGGAGGAGGATAGTGGCCTGGGTGTCTTGATCTGCTGTTTCCTTCAAATTGTATTCTCAGCAAGGAATCAGGACAATGAAGATGAAATATTTGTGAAGGTCCGTGGTTTCTTCCCCATGTTTTCTTCTGTTTGTTGCTCAGTGGGTTGTTTATCACAGTGTCTAAGGAAAAAAAATATTGAAAACAGGGAGATTCTGAGTATTTACTGACTCTAAGGCATGGAGATATCTCAGAATAACTGACACAGTGTCCAATTTCTGCATATAGGGTGGCAGGGTGGCAGATTGGCCCCACGTTCTAGAGTGTATACAAGTTATGTCATCTCTCTCCTTGGCCATTATGATTTATGTAACTGCCTCTTCAGTTTAGGAAACTCCTGGGGCTGCAACTCCTTCCATATTCTCAGAGTTTCCCCCAGTCATGATTTCCATGTTTTGGTCCAGTTATCGTATGCTTGTATGCACCTCTGTCTAAGGCATTCTCATTGCTTTCTCGCTCAGAAGTTCCCTGGGTTTCCACTTGGTTGATAGAACAGTCATGATGCAAGCATGTAAACATGTAAGACAGAGGCGGTGTCCCCAGGGCTTGTTTTAAGGTCTGACAAATAGCCCTAAGCAGTTTAGGTTACAGAAACCCAGGTTTTTTTATTTTATTTTTTCCTCACAGAAGACTCTGGAGATAAGCTTCTGTTTCAGCAGATTTATTGTTATGGTAGTTTTTCAAACTTCCAAAATGCCTTGATATTTTTCCAGGTCAAACATGTTCTTAGGGGAAAATTCTGAACATTTTGCTAAAATTATTATTAGAATAGCTCTAGCAGGCTGATCCCAGGAATACCCTGGGATAAAGAGTATAGGTCTTCTTCATCCAAAACATCACCTCAAACTTTGTTTAATTGACAGTGGACTTGACATGTGATTAACAGTGAAATTTTCTTGAGAGACCTGCTTTCTGGCCTTTGAACCCTTCACATTCTACAAAACGTCATTCCCCAACTGATAAAGGAAGTACCAGCGGGAATAGAGAGGAAAAGAAAGGGATTCATTTTTGCTATTTCAGGTATCATATTCACATTCAAAGCACTTTCCAACACATTTACTTTCAGAAATTTTCACATTTTCCTGAGGGGCAGGTAAGTGTTTTTACCTCAATTTTACAGATGAAAAACTTGAAACCCAAGGTTAAGTGACCTGCTTGCAGCAGGACTGGGAGCCAATGTCAAGATCAGAATTCCAACATCAATGTTTGATTGTTCAGACCACTGGACCACGACTCTTTCTAAGTATAACACAAATGTTTGGAAAATGGTTTTACCTGCTCTTGGGAATATAAACATTTGAAACTGTGCTCTGGGTCAGAATAGACTTTCTAAATGCCTGATGAACATGGAAACAGTGAAAGCAGAATGATGGCTGCTATATTTAGTAGACGGCTACTATTGTAAATAATGTTGTAGGTTAAGTCATTCATCATTTCTATTTCTATGGATGAATTCAACAAACAGCAACCAATGGCACAATTATCAGCTAAATTGTAAATATATATACATGCAACTGTTATCCATGTATAACACATATTTACAGCTACTATTTATAGAAATTATTCAGTGACAGGTTGTCTGGTGAATTATTCATTATATTATCACATATGTTGGTATATGTTATTTCATTTAAGTATTTAACAACCTTGCACAATATTGTCCCAATTTTATAGGTAAGAAACTTTACAAATTACACAGAGGAGTCACTTAGTAAGACAATATCTAAACCTAGGTTGGTGTTGGAAAGAACATAGCCTTTTTTATAATACAGACATGAGTTCCAATTCCAAGTTCCACAACTTACTAGGCAAGTTGCAATGGTATTATTTAAATGCTGTGAGTTTGTTTCCTTGCTATGAAAATGGAAATGTTAATAACTAATACCATTGTCTAATAATTTTTCTGAGAATTAAGAAAAAAAATTACTTTTAGGTCTAACACTTTTTTTTTCTATAGAATTAAAGATTCTCCTTCTAAAAACAACTTTAAAGTACTCTGGAAAAACTAATTTTAAAAAATCTTAAAATACAGGTGATTTGGGGATTAAGTAAGAAGTTTTCAGATCAAAGAACAAGTGAAGGCAGAAATACAGAACAATAAGCTGAACCCAGCAGTTGGCTTTCATTTCAAGGCATATCATTACCAGGAAGACTTGAGCTATGGTCTTCATAGATTCACGGGGAGAAAGGGAAGAGATGACAAAGTCTAGATCCTACACCAGGTGGAGTGTCTAATGGGAAATTGTCTCACATAAAATGGGGATACCCAAGGGTGAGCCAAATATATTCCCAGATGAAAGCAGGCAACATGGAAAATGTAATATTTTGACAAGGAATAAGGGCTAGAATATGCCTGAGAACTTGAAATGTCAACCTGCAGGTTACGTTTACAACTTGGATGGCTAAAATCTTCCAAGCTAAGCATTTAATTTGGAGTAACCTAAATTAGCAGTGCTTTTGTGGCTGCTGTTCAGAAGGTACCTCCCTTGAGAACCTGGCTCTGGTGGCCAGTGGGGTTTGTGTTCACATGTTCAGTGGGACAGGAGCCAGCAAAGAAAGTGTTCTTAACTGGTGTTGCCAAAAACTTGGCCTGTGTGCACTGGTGCCAAATCGAATCTCAGAGATAAAGTTTTGGGTGAAGAAGAAAAGAGCTTTATTGCTTTGCCAGACAAAGGGGGACACTGTGGGCTCGTGCCCCTCAAACACTGTGTGTCCCAACCCAGGGAGGATTTGGTCAGGAGTTTATAACAATGGTTCAAGGGCAGGGTTGTTGGTAAAGATTAGGATGTGTGCAGAGCCTGCACTCCTTTAATCTAGTCCCAGGTGGTCTCTTGATGAGCTTCTCTGGTTCCTTTAATCTGGCCTCAGGTGATCTTTTCTGGAATGAAGGATGCTAACATCTTCCATCTGTTGGAGATTTTAGTTCTGTAAAGAGCTCAAGGATATTGTTATGTGTATCCCTTGAGGTGGAACCAGGACCCTGCCCCAAAGCTGCACTACTGTTTCTTGGTTGCTCCTCCTTTGTCTCCACAAGCCTTCCCTTCCCTGATTAGCAACTGTTTGAATCTGCACTTTGGAACTCAGGGAATGTCATGGAAGCTGAAGTCCGTTCTCAACAAACAAGGAAGAGGGGACAAAGAAAGGCTTCTGTGCCCAGGAGTCCCACAGGGTGCTGCTTGGTTTCACTGGCTATCACTTCATGACATTGTACAGGGTGCAGACAGAAATACTTATCTTTAAATTTTTCCCTGAAAGAGGTATATTTGGTCTGGCTTCTAATCATTCTGAATCTATGTGCTGACTGAGAGCCTCCCCTTTGGGACACTGACAGGTCTGGGTACACCCTCAACTATAGGGAGCCACTTCAAATAAAATAGGCTGATAAGAAAATCACAAAGTTTTGAAAGACAACAAAGATCTAGGACATGGTTAAATGGTAAGGTTCATCTCCTACATGAGTTCACTCCTTTAAGAGTGGGAGAGGTGGCTACTTTATCTAATGCATAGAAACCAACACATAGAGTCAAGGAAAGTGAAGAAACAGAGGGCTACTTCCAAACAAAAGAATAAGATAAAACCTCAGAAAAAAAAGTTAATAAAATGGAGATAAGCAATATACCTGATAAAGAGTTCAAATAATGAACAATGTTCCCTGAGCTCAGGAGAACAATGGATAAACAGAGTGAGAATTTTAACAAAGAGAAAGGAAATATAAGGAAGTCCCAAACAGAAGTCACAGCGCTGAAGCATATGATAACCAAACTGAAAAACACAATAGCGGGGTTCAAAACAAACTAGATGAAGAGAAAGCAAGAATCAGTGAACTCAAAGGCACAGCAGTGGAATGCATCCCATCAGAACAGCAAAAAGAAAAATATATATATTTTTAAAGTAGTGAAGGTAGCTTGAAGGACTTATGGAACAACATCAAGCAGACTAACACTCACACTATAGGGTTCCCAGAAAGTGAAGAGAGAGAAAAGAAGGGTAGAAAACTTAATTGAAGGAATAATGGCTAAAAATGTTCCTATCCTGAGGAAGAAAACTTGCATTCATAACCAGGATGCCCAGAGAGTTTCAAATAAGACAAACTCAAAGACTCCCACACTAATACATATTATAATTAAAATGTCAAAAGTTAAAGACAAGGAGAAAATCTTAAAAGCAGCAAGAGAAAAGCAATTTGTTACATACAAGGGACTCCCCATAAAACTATCAATTTTTTTTAGCAGAAATTGTGCAGACAAGAAGGGAATAGCGTTATATATGCAAAGTGCTGAAAGAAAAATCTGCCACCCCAAAATACTCTACCCAGCAAAGTTGCCCTTCAGAATTGAAGAAAAGATAAGAAATTTACCAGACATGAAAAAGCTAAAGAAATTCATCATCATTGTTAAATGGGACTTCTTAAGTTGAAATGAAAGAACTTTAAGTAGTAACAGGAAAACATATGAAAGTAAAAATCCTACTGGTAAAGGTAATTATATAGTAAAATTCAACATATCATAGTTGTAAAAGTCATCACTTTTAAAGCTAGTATGAAGGTTAAAAGACAAAAGTAATAAATATATATATATGTATATATATATGTATAACTAAAATAATTTTGATGGCTACACAAGATAAAAATATGTAAACCGTCAAATCAAAAACATAAAATGTGGTGGTAAAGTAAAATTGTAGAGCTATGAATGCATTCGAACTTAAGTTGCTATCAACTTAACATGGACTGTCATAAATACATGTTATTTTATGTAAGCCTTATGGTAACCACAAAGTAAAAACCTATGATACTTACACAGAGGATAAAAAAGAAGGAATCTAAGCATACCACTACATAAAATCATTAAATCACAAAGGAGGAGAGCAAGAGAATAAGAAAGGAACAAAGAAATTATAAAATAGCCAGAAACAATTAACAAAATGGCAGTAAGTATATATCAATAATTAATTTAAGAGTAAATGGACTAAATTCTCCATAGACATGGGTGGCTGCATGGATAAAAAATACATGGCCCATGTACATGATTCCTACAAGAGTCTCACCTCAGATGTAAGGACACACACAGACTGAAAGTGAAGGAATGGAAATAGGTATTACATGCAAATGGAAACCAAAGGAAAACTGGGGTAACTATACTTATATCAGATGAAATAGATTTTAAACAAAGACTGTAATAAGAGACAAAGAAGCTTATTATATAATGACAACAGGGTCAATACAACAGTAGGACATGACATTTGTAAATATTTATTCACCAACATAGAAGTTCTTAAATGTATAAAACAAATATTAACAGACCTAAAAATAGAAAAAGAAAACAATACCATAATAGTAGAGAACTTTAATACACCCCACTTTTGTCAATGGATAGATCATCCAGACAGAAAATCTATAAGGAAACATTGGCCTTAAACAACACATTAGAGCAGATGAAATTAACAGACATATATAGAACATTCTACCCAAAAGCAACAGGGTACAGGTTTTTTTCAAGTGCACATGGAACATTTTCCAGGATAGGTATTATATTAAGCCACAAAACAAGTCAGTAAGTTTAAGAAGCTTGAAATCACATCTATCGCCTTTTCTGAAACACAATGATATGAAACTAAATATCAATTATAAGAAGAAAAGTTGGAAAATTCACAAATATTTGGAAATTAAACAACATGCTACTGCACAGCTAAGTTAAAAAGAGAAATCAAACAATATCTTAAGGTAAATAAAAATTAAAATACAACATTCCAAAACTTATGGGATGCAGCAAAATGCACTTCCAAGAGGAAAGTTTATAGTAATAAATGCTTACATTGAAGAAACGAGAAAGATCTCAAACAACCTAACTTTATACCTCAAGGAATTCAAAAGAAGAATAAATTAAGCCCAAAGTTAGTAAAATGAAGGAAATAATAAAAATCAGGGCAAAAAATAAAATAAACTAGAGACTAAAATGACAGTAGAAAAGATGAATAAAACTAAGCTGATTTTTTGAAATTATTTTTTTAAAAATAGGCAAAATTCAATATTCTTTTACAATGAAAACTCTAATAAAACAAGACATGATAAAGGGAATTTACAAAAATACAGCTAACAACATACTCAATGGTGAATAGACATAACTATATTGAAAAAGAGATAAACTTTTATATTTATGATTAATTGATTTTTGACAAGGATTCCAAACATATTAAATGGGGAAAGAATTCTACTAATTGTTCTAGGACAACTAGGTATGAATATGAAAAATTATGAAGTTGGACATCACCTCAAATCATATAAAAACATAACTCAAAATCAATCAAGAACCTAAATAAAAGATCCAAAATTATAAAACTGTTTGAATTATCCATAAATTTCAAAATGGTTCAAACACTGGAAAATGGTTTCGTTGTTCCTGGAAAAGATAAACATGGGGTGGAAGGAGAGATGGATAGGCAGAACCCAGAGGATTTTTAGGGCTTTGAAACTATTGTGTATGACATTATGATTGTGGATACATGACACATGCATTTGTGAAAATCATAGAGGTACAACACCAAGAGTGAACCTTAATGTAAACTATGTACTTGAGGTGATAATGACGTGTCAGAATAGGTTTATCAGTTCTACAAATGTATCACTCTGGTGGAGGATGTTGATGGGAGGAGGCTGTGCATGTGTGGGTGTGGTGCATATACAGGATTTCTCTGTGCCCTTTGCTCAATTTTGCCATAAACTTAAAACTGCCATAAAAAGTAAAGTCTAGTTTAAAAAAGATTATGCAGAGAATTGTACCTCACCCAGTAATTCCACTCCCAGATATATATCCAAAAGAAATAAAAATAGGTACTCAAACAAATATCTATACACAAATACTCATAGTAGCATGATTATCTAGAGCCAAAAGGTTGAAACTTCCTAAATTTAGATCAAAAGATGAAAGGATAAACAAATCATGGTATGCACATACAATAAAATATGATTCAGTTGTAAAAATGAAGTACTGATACAGGTTACAACATGAATGAACTTCAGAAACATCATGATAAGTGAAAGAAGCCAGATACAAAATGTCACATAGTGTATCATTACAGTTCCATGGAATATCTAGAATGGGTACATTCATAGAGACAGAAAACCAACTGTTGGTGCCAGGGCCTGGGGAGAGGGTGCCATTAGGAGCAACTGTTTCATGCTTATAGCGTTTTCTTTTTGGGTGATGACAATGTTTTAGAACTAGAAGCAGGTGGTGATTGTACAACATTGTGAATGTACTTGATGCCACTGACTTGTACACCATAAAACTCTTAATTATGTAGATTTTATGTTAAGAAATAACTCACTGTAGATGAGTTAGGCAAAAAAAAAATCAAGTGGAAAGTGAGATTTGCATGTTATTGATCAAATTATAGCTTGTCAAATCAGGGAACTTTAGAGGTGGTTTTGTGAATATGTTATGCATCTAATGACATCTTCTTGTATATTATATTGTTAAATTCAGAGTATTTAAAGGAAATATTGAAACCATGTCCCTACTCTGCTTATATTCATGAGTAAAGTCATTGAAAATCATCAAAATGGGGTTTATTTACAAGTTATTTACAAATGATTGCTGTGAAACGTATTTTATTTGAAGATAGCCTGATTTCTGAATTAAGTTAAGAATTTCCCCTGTCTTCCGGGTAAGATGGCGGGAGAGTAAGACGCGGAGATCACCTTCCTCCCCACGGATACACCAGAAATACAGCTACACGTGGAACAACTCCTACAGAACACCTACTGAACGCTGGCAGAAGACCCCAGACCTCCCAAAAGGCAAGAAACTCCCCACATACCTGGGTAGGGCAAAACGGAGAGATCCGCACACAGAGGATCGGTGCCGAGCGGCACTCACCAGCCCGAAAGGCTTGTCTGCTCGCCCGCCGGGGCGTGCAGCGCTGGAAGCTGAGGCTCGGGCTTCGGTCAGAGCGCAGGGAGAGGACTGGGGCTGGCGGCGAGAACTCAGCCTGAAGGGGGCTAATGTGCCACAGCTAGCCGGGAGGGAGTCCGGGAAAACTCTGGAGCTGCCGAAGAGGCAAGAGACTTTTTCTTCCCTCTTGGTTTCCTGGTGCGCTAGGAGAGGGGATTAAGAGCGCTGCTTAAAGGGGCTCCACGGACGGGCGCGAGTCGCGATTGAAAGCGCGGAGCCCAGTGACAGGCGTGGGACGCTGGGCCTGCTGCTGCCGCCGCCAAGAAGCCTGTGTGCGAGCGCAGGTCACTGCCCACACCGCCCTTCCGGGAGCCTGTGCAGCCCGCCACTGCCGGGGTCCCGGGATCCAGGGGCGGCTTCCCTGGGAGAACGCACGGCGCGCCTCGGGCTGGTCCAACGTCACGCCGACCTCTGCCGCTGCAGGCTTGCCCCGCACTGCGCGCCCCTCCCTCCCTCCCGGCCTGAGTGAGCCAGAGTCCCCGAAGAGGCTGCTCCTTTAACCCTGTCCTATCTGAGCGAAGAACAGACGCCCTCCGGCGACCTACACGCAGAGGCGGGGCCAAATCCAAAGCTGAGACCCAGGAGCTGTGAGAACAAAGAAGAGAAAGGGAAACCTCTCCCAGCAGCCTCAGAAGCAGCGGATTAAAGCTCCACAATCAACTTGATGTACCCTGCATCTGCGGAATACATGAATAGACAACACATCATCCCAAATTGAGGAGCCCGGAGTCAGTGCTGTGCCTCTGAGGTGGGAGAGCCAACTTCAGGACACTGGTCCACAAGAGACCTCCCAGCTCCACATAACATCAAACGGCGAAAATCTTCCAGAGATCTCCATCTCAACACCAGCACCCAGCTTCACTCAACGACCAGCAGGCTACAGTGCTGGACACCCTGAGCCAAACAACTAGCAAGACAGGAACACAACGCCACCCATTAGCAGAGAGGTGGCCTAAAATCATAAAAAGTCCGCAGACACCCCAAAACACACCACCAGACGTGGACCTGCCCACCAGAAAGACAAGATCCAGCCTCATCCACCAGAACACAGGCACTAGTCCCCTCCACCAGGAAGCCTACACAACCCACTAAACCAACCTTAGCCACTGGGGACAGACACCAAAAACAACAGGAACTACGAACCTGCAGCCTGCAAAAAGGAGACCCCAAACACAGTAACATAAGCAAAATGAGAAGACAGAAAAACACACAGCAGGAGAAGGAGCAAGATAAAAACCCACCAGACCTAACAAATGAAGAGGTAATAGGCAGTCTACCTGAAAAAGAATTCAGAATAATGATGGTAAAGATGATCCAAGATTCTATTTCCCAGATCCAAAATCTTGGAAATAGAATAGACAAAATGCAAGAAACAGTTAACAAGGACCTAGAAGAACTAAAGATGAATCAAGCATCGATTAAAAACACAATACATGAAATAAAAAATACTCTAGATGGGATCAATAGCAGAATAACTGAGGCAGAAGAACGGATAAGTGAGGTGGAAGATAAAATAGTGGAAATAACTGCTGCAGAGCAAAATAAAGAAAAAAGAATGAAAAGAACAGAGGACAGTCTCAGAGACCTCTGGGACAACATTAAACGCACCAACATTCGAATTATAGGGGTTCCAGAAGAAGAAGAGAAAAAGAAAGGGACTGAGAAAATATTTGAAGAGATTATAGTTGAAAACTTCCCTAATATGGGAAAGGAAATAGTTAATCAAGTCCAGGAGGCACAGAGAGTCCCATACAGAATAAATCCAAGGAGAAATACGCCAAGACACATATTAATCAAACTGTCAAAAATTAAACACAAAGAAATCATATTAAAAGCAGCAAGGCAAAAACAACAAATAACACACAAGGGAATCCCCATCAGAATAACAGCTGATCTCTCAGCAGAAACTCTACAAGCCAGAAGGGAGTGGCAGGACATACTTAAAGTGATGAAGGAGAAAAACCTGCAAACAAGATTACTCTACCCAGCAAGGATCTCATTCAGATTTGATGGAGAAATTAAAACGTTTACAGACAAGCAAAAGCTGAGAGAGTTCAGCACCACCAAACCAGCTTTACAACAAATGCTAAAGGAACTTCTCTAGGCAAGAAACACAACAGAAGGAAAAGACCTACAATAACGAACCCAAAACAATTAAGAAGATGGGAATAGGAACATACATATCGATAATTACCTTAAATGTAAATGGACTAAATGCTCCCACCAAAAGACACAGAGTGGCTGAATGGATACAAAAACAAGACCCATCTATATGCTGTCTACAAGAGACCCACTTCAGACCTAGAGACACATACAGACTGAAAGTAAGGGGATGGAAAAAGATATTCCATGCAAATGGAAACCAAAAGAAAGCTGGAGTAGCAATTCTCATATCAGACAAAATAGACTTTAAAATAAGGACTACTAGAAGAGACAAAGAAGGACACTACATAATGATCAAGGGATCGATCCAAGAAGAAGATATAACAATTGTAAATATTTATGCACCAAACATAGGAGCACCTCAATACATAAGGCAAATACTAACAGCCATAAAAGGAGAAATCGACAGTAACACAATCATAGTAGGGGACTTTAACACCCCACTTTCACCAATGGACAGATCATCCAAAATGAAAATAAATAAGGAAACACAAGCTTTAAATGATACATTAAACAAGATGGACTTAATTGATATTTATAGGACATTCCATCCAAAAACAACAGAATACACATTTTTCTCAAGTGCTCATGGAACATTCTCCAGGATAGATCATATCTTGGGTCACAAATCAAGCCTTGGTAAATTTAAGAAAATTGAAATTGTATCAAGTATCTTTTCCGACCACAATGCTATGAGACTAGATATCAATTACAGGAAAAGAGCTGTAAAAAATACAAACACATGGAGGCTAAACAATACACTACTTAATAACGAAGTGATCACTGAAGAAATCAAAGAGGAAATTAAAAAATACCTAGAAACAAATGACAATGGAGACACGACGACCCAAAACCTATGGGATGCAGCAAAAGCAGTTCTAAGAGGGAAGTTTATAGCAATACAATCCCACCTTAAGAAACAGGAAACATCTCGAATAAACAACCTAACCTTGCACCTAAAGCAATTAGAGAAAGAAGAACAAAAACATCCCAAAGTTAGCAGAAGGAAAGAAATCATAAAAATCAGATCAGAAATAAATGAAAAAGAAATGAAGGAAACGATAGCAAAGATCAATAAAACTAAAAGCTGGTTCTTTGAGAAGATAAACAAAATTGATAAACCATTAGCCAGACTCATCAAGAAAAAAAGGGAGAAGACTCAAATCAATAGAATTAGAAATGAAAAAGGAGAAGTAACAACTGACACTACAGAAATACAAAAGATCATGAGAGATTACTATAAGCAACTCTATGCCAATAAAATGGACAACCTGGAAGAAATGGACAAATTCTTAGAAATGCACAACCTGCCAAGACTGAATCAGGAAGAAATAGAAAATATGAACAGACCAATCACAAGCACTGAAATTGAAACTGTGATAAAAAGTCTTCCAACAAACAAAAGCCCAGGACCAGATGGCTTCACAGGCGAATTCTATCAAGCATTTAGAGAAGAGCTAACACCTATCCTTCTGAAACTCTTCCAAAATATAGCAGAGGGAGGAACACTCCCAAACTCATTCTACGAGGCCACCATCACCTTGATACCAAAACCAGGCAAGGATATCACAAAGAAAGAAAACTACAGGCCAATATCACTGATGAACATAGATGCAAAAATCTTCAACAAAATACTAGCAAACAGAATCCAACAGCACATTAAAAGGATCATACACCATGATCAAGTGGGGTTTATTCCAGGAATGCAAGGATTCTTCAATATACGCAAATCAATCAACGTGATACACCATATTAACAAATTGAAGGAGAAAAACCATATGATCATCTCAATAGATGCAGAGAAAGCTTTCGACAAAATTCAACACCCATTTATGATAAAAACCCTGCAGAAAGTAGGCATAGAGGGAACTTTCCTCAACATAATAAAGGCCATATATGACAAACCCACAGCCAGCATCGTCCTCAATGGTGAAAAACTGAAACCATTTCCACTAAGATCAGGAACTAGACAAGGTTGCCCACTTTCACCACTCTTATTCAACCTAGTTTTGGAAGTTTTAGCCACAGCAATCAGAGAAGAAAAGGAAATAAAAGGAATCCAAATTGGAAAAGAAGAAGTAAAGCTGTCACTGTTTGCAGATGACATGATACTATACATAGAGAATCCTAAAGATGCTACCAGAAAACTACTAGAGTTAATCAATGAATTTGGTAAAGTTGCAGGATACAAAATTAATGCACAGAAATCTCTGGCATTCCTATATACTGATGATGAAAAATCTGAAAGTGAAATCAAGGAAACACTCCCATTTACCATTGCAACAAAAAGAATAAAATATCTAGGAATAAACCTACCTAAGGAGACAAAAGACCTGTATGCAGAAAATTATAAGACACTGATGAAAGAAATTAAAGATGATACAAATAGATGGAGAGATGTACCATGTTCTTGGATTGGAAGAATCAACATTGTGAAAATGACTCTACTACCCAAAGCAATCTACAGGTTCAATGTAATCCCTATCAAACTACCACTGGCATTTTTCACAGAACTAGAACAAAAAATTTCACAATTTGTATGGAAACACAAAAGACCCCGAATAGCCAAAGCAATCTTGAGAACGAAAAATGGAGCTGGAGGAATCAGGCTCCCTGACTTCAGACTATACTACAAAGCTACAGTAATCAAGACAGTATGGTACTGGCACAAAAACAGAAAGATAGATCAATGGAACAGTATAGAAAGCCCAGAGTTAAACTCACGGACATATGGTCACCTTATCTTTGATAAAGGAGGCAGGAATGTACAGTGGAGAAAGGACAGTCTCTTCAATAAGTGGTGCTGGGAAAACTGGATAGGGACATGTAAAAGTATGAGATTAGATCACTCCCTAACACCATACACAAAAATAAGCTCAAAATGGATTAAAGACCTAAATGTAAGGCCAGACACTATCAAACTCTTAGAGGAAAACATAGGCAGAACACTCTATGACATAAATCACAGCAATATCCTTTTTGACCCACCTCCTAGAGAAATGGAAATAAAGACAAAAATAAACACATGGGACCTAATGAAACTTAAAAGCTTTTGCACAGCAAAGGAAACCATAAACAAGACCAAAAGACAACCCTCAGAATGGGAGAAAATATTTGCAAATGAAGCAACTGACAAAGGATTAATCTCCAAAATTTATAAGCAGCTCATGCAGCTCAATAACAAAAAAACAAACAACCCAATCCAAAAATGGGCAGAAGACCTAAATAGACATTTCTTCACAGAAGATATACAGACTGCCAACAAACACATGAAAGGATGCTCAACATCTTTACTCATTAGAGAAATGCAAATCAAAACTACAATGAGATATCATCTCACACCAGTCAGAATGGCCATCATCAAAAAATCTAGAAACAATAAATGCTGGAGAGGGTGTGGAAAAAAGGGAACACTCTTGCACTGCTGGTGGGAATGTGAATTGGTACAGCCGCTATGGAGAACGGTATGGAGGTTCCTTAAAAAACTACAAATAGAACTACCATATGACCCAGCAATCCCACTACTGGGCATATACCCTGAGAAAACCATAATTCAAAAAGAGACATGTACCAAAATGTTCATAGCAGCCCTATTTACAATAGCCCGGAGATGGAAACAACCTAAGTGTCCATCATCGGATGAATGGATAAAGAAGATGTGGCACATATATACAATGGAATATTACTCAGCCATAAAAAGAAATGAAATTGAGCTATTTGTAATGAGGTGGATGGACCTAGAGTCTGTCATACAGAGTGAAGTAAGTCAGAAAGAGAAAGACAAATACTGTATGCTAACACATATATATGGAATTTAAGAAAAAAAAATGTCATGAAGAACATAGGGGTAAGACAGGAATAAAGACACAGACCTACTAGAGAATGGACTTGAGGATATGGGGAGGGGGAAGGGTAAGCTGTGACAAAGTGAAAGAGCGGCATGGACATATATACACTACCAAACGTGAGGTAGATAGCTAGTGGGAAGCAGCCGCATAGCACAGGGAGATCAGCTCGGTACTTTGTGACCGCCTGGAGGGGTGGGATAGGGAGGGTGGGAGGGAGACGCAAAAGGGAGGGGATATGGAAACATATGTATATGTATAACTGATTAAATTTGTTATAAAGCAAAAAAATAAAATAAAATAAATTAAAAAAAAAAAAAAAAAAAAAGAATTTCCCCTGCAATTTTATATAAAATATACATTTTAAAAGTAAACCTTTTAAGGATAGCTAATATTAAGATAAATTCTAGTTCAGCTCCATACAAATTCTTTATCATCCAAGTCATTTTCATATCATTAAACAGAAGGACTACAGATAAAGAGATAGTAATAATCATGTGAAATTTAGAAAAAAAAATGATTCTAACTCACTCTTTGCTTCTCAAAGCCCAACTAAGGGTCGAGGAATATAACTGAGGAAATTATGGGATTGATACAAGATTTCATTTAGTACCAAATTTTTCTTGTTTCCATCTGTAACTAACCCCCATACTATGGTACAATATACCTGTAAAATTTCTATATCAGTGTAAGTATCTCTAAGAATTCTTAGATAATCAAGTCAGATAGTTTTTCTCCAATGCTATAGTTCTGATAGAAAATTAATTCCAAACATTTTCATGTCTTGGTGGTTCATGTTGAAATTTCCAAAGGAATACCAAAACCTGTTTTAATTTCCACAGTAGAACATTTGAGTCTAAGTTTAATAAACTTGAGAATGGTTTGACATTACTCAACTATTTCTTTCTCATTTGTACCACAGCTCCTATTTGCTTTATATTTCCTATCTGCTGACTATTCTTAATGTTATACATTATTTATTTTTACATCAAATCAGGGAAATTGGTGTTATTACCCCCTTTTTACTGAAAAGAAAACTGAAGTCTAGAGAAGTTAATTTAATGTGTCCATGATCATAAAGGAAGCTATGCAGGACTGAAATTTCATGCTTTTAAGCCCTGCATCATATAGCTTAATCTATCATTGACACATATTTTGAAAATTAAAAAAAAAATTAAAAATAAGACTATTCTGCCATTGAGAAACTCTGTGCAGTTGGGGACAAAATATTGTTAATATCCATGTATTAGGTTATCATCTACTAGCCTTGAATCACTTACTAGTAAAATGGGTATACATATCTTGCCTGCTTCATGAACAGGTTTATAAAAGTGTTTGAAAGTTTATTATAAGCTGCAAAATTAATGATATTGATTATGTATTCAATAAGGACCAGAAGGCCATTCAATTTAACTAAGATAAGCAATAAAATTATTTATTAAGCACCTAGGGCCAGGCAATATGCTAACATTTGTACCAATCTTCAAAGCAATCTTAGAAGGTCAGTATTATAATATTAACTTTACAGAAACAACAACTATGAAGAGTTGTTAAGTACCTTGCTCAAAGTGGAAAAATAAATGGAGGCACTGATATTAAAAGTCATGTCCATCTAGTCAAAATTTCCAGGCTCTTTCCACAGGCTTCCCTGAAGTCAGACCAAATGTGCTTGAATCCAGGTTAAGCATTCTGGTGCTGTGTGCTCGGTTACTTACTGAACTTCTTAAAGCCTCAGTTCCCACATCTCTTTGCCTTGTCTGAATCTAAGGCTGTTTTGCCATAAATTATCTGTCAAATATGTAGCTTCATCAGAGAATGGGTGTAGTATGACCAGCACATGAGGACTGCGGGGACCCCATAGGTGATGACTTCTCTAGCACGAGGTGATTTGCATACAAACACTCAGCTTTATCTCTCATGACTTCTGACTGCCAGATGAGGAACACTCACTGTGCTGTGCTGTCCCATGCATTAACAGTGCTGGATGAAGTCTGTTGTGTTCCATGAGTTGTTGGCCTTCTGAGTCCAAGATCACTGCTGTTGGGACAATCATTGAAAATTCTTCTCCTAGGTTTATTGAAGAGTATAGTAAATCCCCTATATATGAACCTTCAAGTTGTGAACTTTCAAAGATGCGAATGTGCCCCTATATGCCAGCTGTTGTACTGTACTGCTGTACTTTTCAAGGTACTGTACTGTAAGATTAAAGATGTTTTCTTTATTTTTGTGTTTATTTTTCATGTATTATTTGTGTGAAAAGTATTATAAACCCATTACAGTACAGTACTATATAGCTGATTTTGTTAGTTGGGTACCTAGGCTAACTTTGTGGGACTAACAAACTGGATTTACAAACACGCTCTCAGAAGAGAACTCATTCATTCATATGTAGGGGACTTACTTAATTATTGAGGACAGATTTGTTCTCCATGATTAAAAACTCAAATAGTCTTATTGCACTTGACTATACTCTATGGATTGCCATTTATTCATCTAAATCATTTTGGAATTTTTGAATAATTCAGTTTCAAGGGGTGGGGTGTAAAATTTGTTCCATGAGTTAACGGAGTTTGATGTCTGAATTAGGCTAGTGAATTTTCATTATGCAAACTGTCAGTCTCAAATTCAAGGGCAATTTCCTCTCAAATCTTCAATTCTTCCATCTATAGAATGTAAATGACAAAAGCAACTACCTTTAACATTTGTTATGTAGATTAAATGAGATAACATTAGTCAGTGCCTAGCATAATGCCTAGAATATAATAGGCTTTTGATTCATCTATTTTTCTGCCCATCCTTTTTCCCCAGTCACCTAGTTAAGTCATAGTTTCTTTTCATCCTACTTATGAAACATTCCTTCTATCTTTTGAGAATTTTCCTTCTGAAGTTCTAGTATTTCTTCATAGAGGTGCATAGATAAAGAACTACAACAGTTTTCTGTAGCTGAAAAATAAGGAGAGTAGTGAGTGAATAATCTGAATCGGAGGCCCAACTATGACACTGAGTTTATAATCATACTGAAGTCAATATACAGCCCTACATGGGGATTGTATGTAAAGTAATATGGTGACCTCCAGACTATGCAAGATTTAGCAAATGAAGAGGGGGAAGTCTATGCTTTTCCTGATTCTTAAAGCACTCTGTCTCCATTTCCCACCTAAAAACATGCTTGGTCATGTGACATTATAGTAAAAAACATCCTTAAAAATCACCTCGTTTGACTTCCTTATTTTGCAAGTGAAGAAGGTCATAGGAATAAAACCATTTGCCGACAGTAGTACACCAAGTTTGCTTTGGAGCTCACCTCTGCTGATTTCCAATGTAGTGTTCCCTCCTCTGTATCAGGACAGCCCTTCTTTCAGAGTGAAGGACAATGTTCCACATATTTACAACCCAGAAATCAAGTTTATATTTTGGAAGAATTAAGGCATGAACATGTTTATTTTACATTTCTTTCTTTAAAACCATTGTCAAATATTTCATAGGTACAAAGAAGTGTATACAACCTGAATACAAAATTTAAAATATAATAAAACAAATCCAAGTTAACACTATCCATGTTAAGGAATAGCATGCTACCAGTCTATATAAGACTCCAGCCTCTGACATCCACTGCATATGTAACCACTATCCTGAAATTTATGCATTTTCTTACTTTTAAGAAATGGAGTTTTTGTTACATATCCCTAAATAACATATTATTTAGTTTTATTTGTTTTTTGAAATTTATGTGTAAATGGAATAACACTGTATACGTCTTATTTCAGATTACATTTTCTACTCACAATTATATTTTAGAAATTTATTCACATTAATACTAGTCACTAAAGCCATTCTTTTTCACTGCAATATTTTATTCAATTGTATAAAAGTACCATAATTTATTTAGCTATTGTTCTGTAGGTATACATTTAAGTAGTTTACATTTAAGTAGTTTCCAAATTGTGCTGTATTAAACATTACTGCTGGAAATATTCCTTTGTATGTCTCCTTATTCACATGTGCAAGAGTTTTTCTAGCATATATACTTGGGAATAAATTTGCTGTGACAGAGGTTATGCATTTACTCAAAATGGTAGTACCAGTTTACACTGCCACCATTCCCATTGCTCCCTGCCCTTGAAAACTTCTGATAATTCTACTTTAAATTTGTGTCCATCTGTTAAATGTGAATTGTATCACATTGCAGCTTTGCTATGCATTACTGAAAAGAATGAGTGTGTTCTCACTTGTTGATAGGCCATTTACATTTCCCTTTTTGTTAAATGTCATCTTTTACCCATTTTTCTTGTTGTGCTATTTGTCTTTTTCTTATTGATTTGTATAACATATATTGTGTGTGTGTGTGTGTGTGTGTGTGTGTGTGTTTATGTATGGAGGGTGTGGGCTCTTATTCCGGAGTGAAGGACAATGTTCCAAATAGTTATAACCCATAGATCAAGTCCATAATGTTGGAAAGTTTAAGGTACAATGTATAGCCTTGTAAATAGAGATCAATGATACCTTTTTCATCTATGTTATTTCATATGTGAAAGAGTATTGTGACATCCATACTATGCAACATACACATACCAAAATTTCCCACTTGCTTTGAAATTAAGTATGGTCATGTGACTTGCACTGAGCAAAGAATCACATGTGGAAATAACTTGTATTACTCCATAGAGAAAGTTCAAAGAGCCAGCAAATGATGTCATCCTCCCTTACCCATGCTGAAAGGATAATGGTAGAATATGTCAAGGTGAAACCCTTCAGTCTAAATCTCTGATTAATTGCACTGAGTAAATTTCCCAGCCAACGTAAACTAATTATATAATGTGATTAAGAAATAAACTTGTGCTATGTTAAGTCTATAAGATTTTGGAATTGACTGACACGTTGACATTTTTACACTTTTACCTTTTTTTGACTTGATAAATTGTATTTCATCAAAATTAGAAATTTTGCTCTTTGAAGGACCATTAAAAAACAAAAATGCAAGCAACATATTGGGAGAAAATATTGACAACACATATATCAGAAAAAGAACTTGTATCCAGGAGATATAAATAATTCTTAGAAATAGTAAGATATGAACAATCTAATATGTTTTTTAAATGACAAAATATTTGAATAGATGATTCACAACAAATGCTCAAATGACAATAAGCACATGAAAAGATTCACAATAATATTAATAATTAGAAAATTAAAATTATAAGGAAATATCACTACATAGACATTAGAATATCTAAAATTAAAGAGTAAAACAACCACACCTCATGTTGGCAAGGATGTGAAGCAACTGGTATTCTCATAACTGCTGGTGGGAATATAAAATTTTAAAGCCCTTATAAAGGTAGGAAATTCTGACACATGCTACAACATGATTGAAGCTCAAGGACACTGAGCTAAGTGAAAGAAGCGAAATGCAAAAAGACAAATACTGTATGATTCCACTTATATGAGGCACCTAGAATAGTTAAATTCACAGACAGAAAGTATCAATAAAATGGTGGTTGCCAGAGCCTGAGGGAAGGGGAGAAGGAGGAATTGTTGTTCAATTGGTATGAAGTTTCATTTTTATAAGAGAGAAATGTGAATGTTCTTGGTGCTACTGAACTGGTTAAGATAGTAAATATTATGTTATGCATATTTTACCATAATTAAAATTTTTTTTAAATAATTTGGTTAAACTAATATTTCCTCCTTGACTGTTTTGTAGAACTTTCCTATAAAAATATCTATTCTTCTTATATTTTTCTGAAAATATTTTATTTTTCAATAGAACAATTAAACTTCTCAATATATTCTTGAACCATTTTGGTCCTTGGTATTTTTCTATAAATGTGTCCATTTCTCCTAAGTTTTTACTTCTAACTTTTTTTCACCAAGTTATTATAATATCTCTATTTTCCCTCTCCCTCTCAACATTGCTATTTTAAAATTTCTAATATCATTTATCTCTTTTTTTTTACTTTATTTTTCTTGATATGTTTTCCTCCCATTTATTTAAAATCAATTTTCCCTGCATTGATTTTCAGTCTTTGGTTTATCTCAATATAAGTTCTGACATGGCAAAAACCCTTAAAGTTAAAAAGTATCTTTTCAATATTACTCAGTGCTAAGAATTTTCTGATATCCATGATAAGTTATATTTAAGTGTGTTTTGAATTTTCTAAACAGATGAAGAAAATTGAATTTGCATTTTGTTATCATTTTTATTGATTGATTCATTAAATGCATTAGTGTCTGAGAATATAATCTATTTAAATAAAATGCTTTAAATTTGTACAGAATTGTCATATATCTTGGAAAGATGTCAATTTTCATCAATTGTATATATCTCCTTAAAAAGAATGTATATTCTTCATTTGTGGTGACTGTAATATACAATATTTGTTTGTCAGATCACACATTTTAATTGTCTTGTTTAAATATTGTTATTTACTAACAGAGGTTTATTAAAGTCTTCATCTCTGATTATAAATATGTTTACTTCTGTCTTCTTTTGTTTCATATTTGAAGTTATATTGCTAAGTGAGGAAAACTTTAGCTTGTAATAACTTCCTTTTATCACTCTAAAGTGATGACCCTCTTTATCTCTGAGTGATGTTTGTCTTATTTTTTGTTTTTTATTAATAAACTTCTATAGCTATATTATGTTTATGTGGTTAATACTTTTATAGTAAACAATTTCCCATATTTTTACTGTTAATTTTTGTGGTTGTTTTACATATGTTGCTGTAATCAGCATTTCACTTGATATGCCTTTTTAATTCAGTCACACAAATTTCTGTTTTACTTATAACACTTTAAAATACTTACTAATATATTGCAATATAAATTCACAACATTTTGTCCTACTTCTACTAGATATTTTTTCTTTCTTTTTTTATTGCATTCTCATAATTCCATTTTTTATTCTGCTAATTTGTAAAGTACAAACTCAATTTCATTTTAGCAATTATATATGGTTCATAAAATACTAATCACCACCTTTATTTTTTCCCCAAACAGTAGTTTTTTTAAATATGTTAAATTCAGTTATTCCCTTCCTGTATAATATGACATTAGTATGTATATTGATTCTATCATTTTTCTGATATGTCATTTAATACTTTTATTTATTCTCTTGTTTATTATGTTTAAACATGTATTTGGAACACAAGAAGCTTTCATTCCTTCTTGCACTGAAGATATTCCACTGAGAACATATTCTTTTTACATGAGATCAATCTTGTAAACTATGCTTACCGTAGCTGAGGTAGTGTCAAACTCAGATTTTGATTTTTCTGAAAATTTTTCTTCTTTTCACATTCAATCTTAAAATATATTAGCACTGCCTATAGAATTTTAAGTTAACATATTTCTGTGTTGAATTAAGAGATTTTGCTATTCTCTTCTGAGTTCCATAGTGACAGCTGGTGTGTTCTATCATGTTAATATTAAGTTTCAATTTCTCTTTGTTTTTCTGGTTGTTCTAAATATATATTTTTTGTCTTTAATATGCTCTGCAGAAATTGGCATTTACTGGACTTCTAAGCCTTGGAGATCAGTGTATTTTGTCAGTCTTAGATATTCCTTAGATAGTTTTCTTCTTTTAATTCTAGAAGTTCTCTTTTTTCAGGTCAGAATAGAAAATTTTCTATTTCTTATTCCTTTGTCGTAATTAAACTATCATTATTATATTGGGCTGGCCAAAAAGTTCGTTCTGGTTTTTCCTTGCATTTTACGGAGAAACCTGAACAAACTTTTTGACCAACCCAATATATTTAATCACCTTATTCAACGTTTTGTACTATATAATTCCAACTTGTAATTTTTTGTGGATCTGAATTTGTAATTGATTATTTTTGTTAACCCACAATTATAAATATTTTTTTATCTTCTAGTGTTCAGTGATTTTTATTTTTTCTCTCTTGTGCCTTGGAATCATGTCTGTGTTTAAAGAGAATTCCTTTAGACAAGGTTTAAGTTTGTCTCTCTCAGGTGCCAGAGCTTAACCACATCAGGTCCAAAACATATTTTGGGTAACAGATATTGTAATTATGGTCCTATACATTTACATATCTGTAAATGCCAGCTCGTAATAAAAACATTCTCAGAGAAGGGTTTTATTTTTTAATTCTCCATAAAGAACCAAGGCTGAGACAGGCAAAATAGTTCTTTGTCCTGTACTTCCTTGTCTCCAATTTTTCCAATGGTTTGCCCCATCTCAAACATACTTCAGAAATGTTTTAGTCACATATTATCCAATAAATTTACATATTTCCTATAAATACCAGAAGTTTTATCTCTATTTATCTGTACCATCAGAAAACAGAAGCCATGTGTAACTGTATTCATCTGCTAAGGTTGCAATAACAAAATACGATGGATTGGGTAGCTTAAGGAACATGTTTGTTTTCTGACAGTTTTGGAGGCTGGAAGTCCAAGATCAAGATGTCAGCAAGTCTGGTTTCTTATGAGGTCTCGCTCCTTGGCTTGAGGATGGACACCTTCTTACTATGTCCTCACATAGCCTTTCATCTCTGTGTATGCACCCTTGGTATCACTTCCTCTTCTCTGTAAGTACACCATTCCTATCGGATTAAGGTCCCACTCTCATGACCTCATTTAACCTTAATTACTTCTTCACACCTCCTATCCCCAAATAGAGTCAAATTGGGGATTATGGTTTCATCAAATGAATTTTGGCCAGGGAGACACAATACAGTCCATAACAGTAACTAAAATTCTTTTAATACAGTTCCCTCATCTGGCTTCATTTTATTATTATTATTTATGCCCATTTCCAAGTTAAACGTGCAAGTCTCTTGATAGCCATCTTCTTTCCATTAAAGATATTTTACTTTTATATTAAAAGCTATTCATGGATAAGGGAATAGGAATACATCATCAAATATTTTCTTAGAATATCTAAGACTGACAAGATACACCAATCTCCAAGGCTTAGAATGATATGAGCAAAACAGTGTCTTTAAAAAAATCTAAACTCTGGTTTCTTTGTTAATATTACCTCAAGGAGTTTGTCGAGCTCTGCTTCATTGACTGCCTTGCTACCAGGTAGCAGTAGCAGTGCGTTCTTTAATCCCAGATGCAATTTGCTATTTACATTCCAACAAGAAATTCAGAATTGTAGTTTTCTAAATGAGCTCACTCTCATGCTTATGACCAGTAAGTTTCAAGTTATAGTTAAATAGAAAATGTATCAATTCATACAACTTTACCTCATAAACTTTACCCAAATTTGAGTGATAAGATATTCTTTTAAATCCTAAATTTATGAAACACTTGAAGGGAGAGTTTAGAGTTGAGGTGAGAAAATCTCTGAAGATGGGGAAAGCCTTTTGTAGTTTAATCTGAATCTTATCTTTTGATCAGACTCTCTTGGCTTGCCTCTTTCCTAAGCAGCTGATCTTATGTATACTTATATTATGGGTTGTTTAAATATCAGATACATATTAAAACCAACTTTATTTGCCCTCCGACCCAACACTACTCTTGATCTTTCACTAATCCATTTACCGGCTTGATGGGGCAGAATCTGCCAATGCAAAAAGACACACAACATGTGCCCTCCTAGAGTTGAATCAATGATTCTTTTATGTAACACCAAATAATTCAACTTTCCCTCATATCAGCTGAAACATTTGGTTTTTTTTTTTTTCCTTTTAACTCTCTCTCTTTGGAAAATTTTGTCCTATATATTCATTCCCATTATCTCTCTGACTTCCAAGAATCTTCAGAATCAAGTAGCATATACTCATTTATATATTCTATGGTTAATTTTAATTGGTATTAGATTTCAGGTCTGCATTTGATTAGCAAAAATAAATTATAACAAAGCTCCCCAGGTGCTACTTATTGTCATATCTTTAACACCGTTTACTAGTCTGGGGCCAAGGATAGATGATATACTATGTGTAACTTTCTTTGTACTAACTTAATAAAGTGTTCTATTAGCAATGTAAGTGTAAGAATTAACAGTCGATATACAAAGTATCTTGCAGTAGCTTTGCATACATTAGTTGCTCAATATACCTGATTATTTTATTTTATCCATGAGTTTTGTTTTGTTCACACTTGCACCCCCCATGCCTCCAGGAGTAATTGACACATAGTGTGCAAGAAGTGTATATTTTTTAATAAAAGAATACTTTGGATTTATTTTTAAGCCAATAATACTCTCTGTTTCTTTTTAAGGCCAAAAATCAAGGCTCAGCTCCTTCATAAACAATTTCTCATCACGCTCATCCTGCATACAACTTAGCATGTCATCGTAGACTCTACGATTGTCCTCTGATCATTTTTTGTTTATAAATCATTTGCACACCCTCAAAATAATTAACTTCTTCAAGTGCAAGGGGTATCTATTATGTCATAGATCTACTATACCTTATACAAACACTTAACCAAGGACTGGGTGTATGATAGATTCCCAAGAAACCATTCTCAATCCTGGCACTGAAGTGAGATTTAGGGGTAATTATGCAAGACATCCACCCAATGCAAGCATACCTCATGAATTTGAGTATGTCTTTACTCCCAGTCCCATGTTCTAGCTGTTTAAATAAAGCAAGAACGATGTTTGTCTCCTTAATCGACAGCAATGAAATCTGCATTTCTTTCTTCAGTGATCATCAAAGTTAGGCTCCAACAACATTGATAGATAACTTGAAGGATGTTTGGACAGATCATGCATTAATCTGACAGGACATACCCCACCCTGTCTAGCCTCAGTGAATAGAACTGTAAAAAATATGATAGCCACAGCATCATCTGAAAGACAAAAGACAGTATATAACATATTTATTTCAAAATTATCTGAAACCCTCAGGTAAACCAGTGTTATATTTTTCCTCTTCGTCAAACATGAAATCAGAGGATTCATAGAGAAATAACATAGTCATGCAATTTTTGTGGCTTTCCTCTTTCGTGGAACACCCTTCCACATTTCTGGTGTTAGAAATTACATGTTAAGTGCCTGGCTCTACTGCATACTTTTAAGTTGGTTGTTGTGCCTCTCAGATGCCCCTCCTCTTTCCCAACAGAACTGGCACCAAATAAATACAGTTGATCTTCATTATTCATATATTCCATATGTATGAATTCACCCATTACTAAAGGTTATTTATAACCCTAAAATCAGGAGGGATCAAAATGGCAGAGGAGTAGGATGAAGAGCTCACCTTCTCGACACAGATACATCAAAACTACATCTACATGTGGAACGATTCTCACAGAACATCTACTCAATGTTGGCAGAAGACCTCAGACTTCCAAAAGCGCAAGAAAATCTCCACATAACTAGGTAGGGCAAAAGAAAAAAGAAAAAAAAAGAGAGAGATAAAGGGATCAGGATGGAACTTGTGCCACTGGGAGGGAGCTGTGAAGGAAGAAAGGTTTCCACACACTAGGAAGTCCCCTCACTAACAGGGATGTGACAGTGGTGGACTTTGGAGTCTCAGAGGAGAGGGCAGTGGCAGGTGTGCAGAGGGCAAAGAGGAGAGAGACTTACACAGAGGGTTGGTGCCAACCAGCACTCCCCGGCCTGAGATGCCTGCCCACTCGCCCACTGGAGCAGGTGGGAGCTGGGTGCTGAGGCTCAGGCTTTGGAGGTCAGACCGTAGGGAGAGGACTGGGGTTGGCTTCATGAAGAGAGCCTGAGGAGGCCAGGGTGTAGTGTACCACAGCTGAGGGAGTCTGGGAAGAAGCCTGGGCCTGCCAGGGAGGCAAGGGACCATTGTTGGGGGTGCACAAGGAGAGGGATGGCCCATATTAGGAGCTTCTTTGTGTACTCACAGGCAGCAGGGCACTGCCTACATGAGTTCAAGAGACAGGTGTGAGCCGTGGCTGCTATCTTGGAACCCAGAGGTGGGTGTGGACTGCTACCACTGCTGCTGCTGCCACCAAGGGTCCTGTGAGTGAGCGCAGGTCGCTGCCCACAACTTCCTGGGAGACTTCACAGTGGCCAAAGCCAAGAGTCCCGCGATCTGGGGCCAACTCCCCTGGTAGAGTGCACAGTGCATCCCAGGCTGTTGCAACTTCCTGCCACTCTCTGCAGGCACAAGCACATCATGCACATCCCAATTGTAGCCATCAGCTGCTGCTTTTGCCCCTTCTGGCCTGGGCAGGGAACAGATGCCTGAGGATGACCCACATGCAGAGCTGGGGTCAAAACCAAAGGTGAGCCCCTGGGATGCTACGATTCAGGAAGAGGAACAGAAATCTCTCCTTGCAGCTGCTAAAGCTACAGATAAAATCCCCATGATCAGCCTGGTAAGCACTGCACTTGTGGAATATCTGAATGGACAGTGAGTGTTCCCATAACTGGGACTTGTCCAGCTTTTACAGCTGTGGACTTCAGGAGCAAGCACATGTGAGAGTTGGGTCAAGTCAGAGTCTGAACTGACCCACCGTGCCCACAGTGGGTCCAGAGACCTACCTAGAGGGATTGGGGGGCCTCCTGGGGAAGCGGGGGTTGGCTGTGGCTCACTGTGTGGGCAAGGACAATGACAGCTGAGGCCCCAGGAAAATATTATTATTACTATTATTTTTTTATTTCATTTTGTTCTGTTGTTATTTATTTATTCTTTTCCTTTTTATTTTTAATATATTTTCTATTTTTACTTTACTTTTTTGTTGTTTGGGGGTTTTTTTCTTTCTTTTTTAATTCCTCTGTTTTGTGTTTAACTTTTTTCTTTTTTTTTTTTTGATCGTTTTTGTGTGTTTGTTGTATGTTTTCTTTGCGTTTTTAAAATTTGCTTTCTGCCTTTGGTTGGTTTTTTGTTTTTGTTACTTTTGTTTTTATTGTTTGTTTTTCTTTTGGGTTCTTTTGTTGGTTTGTATTTCCCTTGTCTTTTGTTTTCTTTGTTCTTTTTTTTCTTTCTTTCTTTTCTCTAATTTTTTTTTTGCGTGTGTTTGTTTTAGTTTTGATTTGTTTGGTTTTGCTTTTACCATTTGTCTCAGGTTTTGTTTGTCTGTTGGTTTTTTTCCCTTTTTTATTGTTGTTGTTGCTGTTTGTTTGTTTGGGTCTTTCCTATTTGTCTTGTGTTTTGTGTGTCTGTATGTCCCCCCCCCCGAGTTTTTTTTCTTTTTCTAGGTGTTGGGAGGCCTGCAGGGTCTTGGTTCCCCAGCCAGGGATTGGGCCCAAGGCTCTGGGGTGGGAATGTCAAGTCCAGGACACTGGACCACCAGAGAATCCCCACTCCAGGGAATATTACTTGGTGAGAGCTCTCCCAGAGATTTCCATCTCGACACCAAGACCAGCTCCACCCAACTACCTGCAGGCTCCAGTGCTGCCTGCCTCAATCCAAACAACTAGCAAGATAGGGCCACAGACACACTCATCAGCAGACAGGTTGTCTAAAATCCAAAGAGAGCACAGACACCACCTGACATGGCCCTGGCCATCAGAGGAACAACACTCAGTTCCACCAACAAGAGTGCAGGAACCAGTCCCTCCAACTAGGAAGCTTGAACAAGCCGCTGGATCAACCTCACCCACCAGGGGGCAGACACCAGAAACAATATGAACTATGAAACTGCAGCCAGCAGAAAGGAGACCTCAAACACAGTAAGATAAATAAAATGAGATGACAGAGAAATATGCTGCAGATGAAATATCTAGGTAAAAACCCAAAAGACCAAATAAATGAAGAGGAAATAGGCAGTCTACATGAAAAAGAATTCAGAGTAATGATATTAAAGATGATCTAAGATTTCAGAAATAGTACAGAGGCATGGACTGAGAAAATACAAGAAATGTTTAACAAGGACTTAGAAGAAATAAAGAACAAACAAACGGTGATGAGCAATGTAATAACTAAAATGAAAAATACACTAGAAGGAATCAGTAGCAGAATAACTGAAGCCAAAAAACAGATAAGTGAGCTGGAAGATAGAATGGTAGAAATAACTGTCATGGAGCAGAATAAAGAAAAAAGAATGAAGAGAAATGAGGACAGTCTCAGAGACCTCTGGGACAACATTTAGCACACCAACATTCACATTATAGGGTCGCAGAAGAAGAGAAAGAGAAACGATCTGAGAAAACACTTGAAGAGATTATAGTTGAAAACTTCCTTAACATGGGAAAGGAAATAGCCTCCCAAGCCCACGAAGTGCAGAGAGTCCTGTACAGGATAAACCATAGGGATATGCTGGGATATGTATTAATCAAACTAACAAAAATTAAATTCAAAGAAAAAATATTAAAAACAGCAAGGGAAAAGCAACAAAGGACATACCAGGGAATCCCTATAAGGTTAACAGCTGATTTTTCAGCAGGAACTCTGCAAGCCAGAAGATATAATTAAAGTGATGAAAGGGAAAAACTACAACCAAGGTTACTCTACTCAGCAAGGATCTCATTGATATTCGATGGAGAAATCAAAAGCTTTACAGACAAGCAAAAGCTAAGAGAATTCAGCATCACCAAGTCAGCTTTACAACAAATGCTAAAGGAACTTCTCTAGGCAGAAAACACAAGACAAGAAAAAGACCTACAAAAATAAACCCAAAATAATTATGAAAATGGTAATGGGAACATACATATAGATAATTACCTTGAATGTAAATGGATTAAATGCTGCAAGCAAAAGACACAGACTGGCTGAATGGATACAAAAACAAGACCCATATATATGCTGTCTACTAGAGACCCACTTCAGACCTAGGGACACATACAGACTGAAAGTGAGGGGATGGAAAAAGATATTCCATGCAAATGGAAGTCAAAAGCTAGAATAGCAATATTCATATCAGAAAAAATAGACTTTAAAATAAAGACTGTTACAAGAGACAAGGAAGAACACTACATGATGATCAAGGGATCCATCCAAGAAGAAGATATAACAATTATAAGTATTTATATACCAACAAAGAAGCACCTCAATACATAAGACAAGTGCTAGCAGCCATAAAGGGGAAATTGACAGTAACACAATAATAGTGGGGGACTTTAACACCCCAGTTACACCAATGGAAAGATCATCCAGACAGAAAATTAGTAAGGCAACACAAGCCTTAAATGACACATTAGACCAGATAGACTTAATTGATATTTATAGGACATTCCATCTGAAAACATCAGAATATGCTTTCTTCTCAAGTGCACATGGAATATTCTCCAGGATAGATCATATCTTGGGTCATAAATCAAGCCTTGGTAAATTTAAGAAAATTGAAATCATATGAAGCATCTTTTCTGACCACAATGCTATGAGACTACAAATCAATTACAGGAAAAAAAAACTATAAAAAACACAAGCACATGGAGGCTAAACAATATGCTACTAAATAACTAAGAGATCACTGAAGAAATCAAAGAGGAAATCAGAAAATACATAGAAACAAATGACAATAAATACACAATGACCCAAAACCTATGGGATGCAGCAAAAGCAGTTCTCAGTGGGAAGTTTATAGCAATACAATCCTGTCTCAAGAAACAAGAAAAATCTCAAATAAACAACTTAACCTTACACCTAAAGCAATTAGAGAAAGAAGAACAAACAAAACCCAAAGTTAGTAGAAGGAAATAAATCATAAAGATCAGAGCAGAAGTAAATGAAATAGAAATGAAGAAAGCAATAGCAAAGATCAATAAAACTAAAAGTTGGTTCTTTGAGAAGATAAACAAAATGGATAAACCTTTAGCCAGACTCATCAAGAAAAAAAAGGAGAGGACTCAAATCGATAAAAATGTAAATGAAAACGGAGAAGTTACAACTGACATTTCATAAATACAAAGGATCATAAGAGACTACTACGAGAAACTATATGCCAATAAATGGCAACCAGGAAGAAATGGACAAATGCTTAGAAAGCTACAACCTTCCAAGACTGAACCATGAAGAAACAGAAAATATGAACAGACTAAACCCAAGTAAGGAAATTGAAGCTGTGATTAAAAATCTTCCAACTAGGGCTTCCCTGGTGGTGTAGTGGTTGAGAGTCCACCTGCCGATGCAGGGGACGTGGGTTCATGCCCCGGCCCAGGAAGATCCCATATGCCACAGAGCAGCTGGGCCTGTGAGCCATGGCCACTGAGCCTGTGCGTCTGGAGCCTGTGCTCCACAATGGGAGAGGCCACAACAGTGAGAGACCCGCATACCAGAAAAAAAAAAATCTTCCAACTAAGCAAAGCCCAGGACCAGATGGCTTCACAGGAGAATTCTATCAAACATTTAGAGAAGACTTAACACCTATCCTTCTCAAACTCTTCCAAAAAACTGCAGAGGCAGAACACTTGTAAGCTCATTCTACAAGGCCATCATCACCCTGATACCAAAACCAGACAAAGATATCACAAAAAAAGAAAATTACAGACCAATATCACTGATGAATATAGATGCAAAAATCCTCAACAAAATACTAGCAAACAGAATCCCAAAACACATTAAAAGGATCATACACCATGATCAAGTGGGATTTATCCCAGGGATGCAAGGATTCTTCAGTATATGTAAATCAATGAATGTGATACACCATATTAACAAACTGAAGTATAAAACCATATGATCATCTCAATAGATGCAGAAAAAGATTTTGACAAAATTCAACACCCATTTATGATAAAAACTCTCCAGAAAGTGGGCATAGAGGGAACCTACCTCAACATAATAAAGATCATATATGACAAACCAAGAGCAAACATCATTCTCAATGATGAAAAACTGAAAGAACTTCCTTTAAGATGAGGAATAAGACAAGGGTGTCCACTCTCCCCAATGTTAGTCAACATAATTTTGGAAGTCATAGCCATGACAATGAGAGAAGAAAAAGAAATAAAAGGAAAACAAACTGGAAAAGAAGTAAAACTGTCACTGTTTGCAGATGACATAATACTATATATAGAAAATCCTAAAGATGCCACTAGAAATCTACTAGAGCTAATCAATAAATTTGGTAAAGTTGCAGGATACAGAATTAATGCACAGAAAACTTGCATTCCTATGCACTAACAATGAAAGATCAGAAAGAGAAATTAAGAAAACAATCCCATTCACCACTGCAACAAAAAGAATAAAATACCTAGGAATTACCTACCTAAGGAGACAAAAGACCTCTACTCAGAAAACTATATGATACTGATGAAAGAAATCAAAGATGACACAAACAGATGGAGAGATACACCATGTTCTTGGATTGGAAGACTCAATATTGTGAAAATGACTATACTACCCAAAGCAATCTCCAGATTCAACACAATCCTTATCAAATTTCCAATGGCATTTTTCACAGAATTAGAACAAAAAATTTCACAATTTATAAGGAAACACAAAAGACCCATAATAGCCAAAGCAATCTTGAGAAAGAAAAACGAAGCTGGAGGAATCAAGCTCCCTGACTTCACACTACACTACAAAGCTACAGTAATCAAGACAGTATGGTACTGGCACAAAAAAAAGAAATATAGATCAATAACAAAGTAAGCAGATTGGTCATGTGTGCTTTGCATCCTGTATTTAGCTACAAGCTCTACTTTTGACTCTTCGATCAGATTGATGACATGACTTGGCTAAAGCTGTAGAGTATTGGTCATAAAGACTGAATTATATGGGGTGGCAGATCTACATAGACATTTCTCCAAAAAGACATACAGATGGCCAAGAGGCACATGAAAAGATGCTCAACATCACTAATTATTAGAAATACAGATCAAAGCTACAATGAGTTATCACATCACACCAGTCAGAATGGCCATCATCAAAAAATCTATAAACAATAAATGCTGGAGAGGGTGTTGAGAAAAGTAAACCCTCCTACAATGTTGGTGGGAATGTAAATTGGTGTAGCCACTATGGAGAGCAATATGGAGGTTCCTCAAAAAACTAAAAATAGAACTACCATATGACCCAGCAATCCCACTACTGGGCATATACCCAGAGAAAAACATAATTCAAAAGGACACACACACTCCAACTTTCATTGCAGCTCTATTTACAATAGCCAGGACATAGAAGTAACCTACATGTTCATCAACAGATGAATGGATACAGAAGATGTGGTACAATTATACAATGGAAAAAGGAATGAAATTGGGTCTTTTGTAGGGACATGGATGGACTTAGAGATTGTCATATGGAGTGAGGTAAGCCAGAAAAAGAAAAACAAATATCGTATATTAATGCATATATGTGGAATCTAGAAAAATGGTACAGATGAACCTATCTGCAAAGCAGGAATGGAGACATAAATGTAGAGAACAAACGTGTAGACTCCAGTGGGGGAGGGCAGGGTGGGATGAACTGGTAGATTGGGATTGACATATATATGCCACTGGGTATGAAATAGATATCTAATGAGGACCTGCTGTAGAGCATGGGGAACTCTACTCAGTGCTTTGTGGTGACCTGGATGGGAGGGAAATCCAAAAGGGAGGGGTTCTGTGTATACATATGGCTGGTTCACTTCGCTGTGCAGCAGTAGCTAACACAACATTGTAAAGCAACTATATCCCAATTAAAAGTATATATATGAGAAAAATAACCCTTAAAATCAGTACTCATGGTGCTTTTGTGGGCATTCCCACACACGTGCAGAGCAGCAAAAATTCGAATTGCCCTATGGACATGTTCCTAGCTGAGGTCAAACAAGGTGAAAGCTTTAACTTCGTATTTTATCTCTCCTACTATAAACAAGGTCCTTTTCAAAGTATATGTAGTGCCACATTTTTCACATTTTCCCACTTCTTCTTAGTGATTTCACCATTTAAAATGGCCTGCAAACCCAGTGCTGAACTGTTGTCTACTATTCCTAAGCACAAGAAAGCTGTGATGTGCCTTTTGGAGAAAATATATGTGTTAGATAAGCTGCATTCAGGCATGCATTTTAGTGCTACTGAGAGTGAGTTCAATGTTAATTGATCACATATATGTTAAATAAGGTTCCCTTTAAAAGAAATAGACATAAACAAAGTTGTGTTGATTGGTTGACAAGAATGTTGTGGGCAGAGGCCTGGGGAACATAACCCTATTTTTCCTCTAGGAACAATGTTTCAATTTCATTAATTCAGTGGGGCAGCTGTGGAATATAACTACTACAGATAATGAGAACTCAGTATCTGTACTTTTTTCCACTTCACCAGTGTGGTAGACATAGCTGGCTGCCTAATCTGACACCTACTTCCACTTCTTGCATGCTAGCAAAGCTCTAATACGTACACATTTGTATTGAGTTCAAGAACCCATTTCCTCAGTGGCCAATGCACCTATGGGAACCATGTAATACAGTTCTGGTCAATGTGATGTAGCCAGAAAATTGGTATCAGTGGTAATACCTGAAGTGTCTTCTCTTTATTCCTTGATCCTCTCCACTCCCTATTTCTGGTTAGCATAAAACAGAGCAACTGATGGGGGTGGCAGCCATCTTACAAATAAGAAACAACAAGCAGAATGACAAAGGCTTATAGTAAATGTTAGAGCAGAACATCCAGATCTCTGAAGTTTAGTCATGTCTTTACCTTGATCGCTTACCTTAAAGTGTCTCTTTATGTAAGACAGATAGTTTTATACTTTATACTGGACACAGTATTAGTGTAGATAATCACTTTTCACTCTAATTCCTGAACACTCTTGGTTTTTCTGAATTTTGGCTCAAATATGCAAAGATATGATATGAAGGTTGACACTGCTCCCTTCCTAGATTGCAACTAGCCCTTGATATTTGTACAACTGGTTTTTCATTGCCCTGGGGAGACATCTGACATTTCAGGTGTTTTAGAATCCTATTCGGCTATAGCACCTCAAAGGCTTACACTACACATATATTTATCTTACTCTCTGGGAACTTGAACTAAAGTTCAATATCTCTTCTTACAAGTACAAGGTATTTTAGAAAAGACAATGCATTTCCCATAAATGAGGGAAGTGAGAACAACTTGCATCTGTTAAGTACTTACTGTCACGTATCACATCCTACAGATAGACTGGGATATTTAATCTGAACCAGAAACAAAACAAAATAAAACAATACTTATGATGCAGGTGTTAACTTGCTAATTTTGCAGATAAGGACACTGAGAAGAAAGAAAGGAAAGAAAGAAAGAAAGAAAGAAAGAAAGAAAGAAAGAAAGAAAGAAAGAAAGAAAGGAAGAAAGGAAGAAAGGAAGGAAGGAAAGAGAGAGGGAGGGAGGGAGGGAGGGAGAAAGGAAGGAAGGAGAAAACTACTTGCCAAAGATCCCAGAGCTTGTATTCATTTATATAATTATCTAATGTGTAGCAAATCACTCAGAAAAAGTAGTGGCTTTAAGCAACAGTAATTAATGTACTCTCTCTCACACTATCTTTAGTTCAAAAACTCAGGAGTGGCTTGGTTAGACAGTTCTGGAGCGGGGCCTTCTTGTGAAGTTGCAGACAGATGTCCCCTGTGGCTTCAGTCATCTGAGGTCTGACTGGGGCTGGCAGATCCAGTTCTCAGATGGTTCACTCACATGCCTGGCAAGTGACACTGGTTGTTCACAGGAGGCCTCAGCCGCTCACCATATGGGTTGCTCCACAGTGTTGAGTGTGTCCACGGCATGCAGCCAGAGTCCCTTGGAGTGAGAAACCCAAGAATGCACAGTGGAAGACACAGTACCTGTTATTACCCAGCCTTGAAAATCACACACCTTCACATCACCCATTCAACATGGGCATGAATACAGGAGCCAAGGATCACCACACTCTGGTTACCACGAAAAACTAGGTTGAAGAAACTTAATTAAAAACAAATAAACAACAACAGAAACCTCATTCAAATGCCAGTGCATGTTCCTTCATACCATGTTGTCTCAAAAAGTTTTGGCATTTAAGCACATTTCCATACTTTATAACATCCTAGATCCCAGGAAGCCTGGAGTGGATGGAGCTAAATTTCAGGGGCTAGGTAGTCACATTAGTTCAATATGTATCATTCCTGACAATAACATGTTATAAAACAATTTTGAATTTCTTTAGCACCTCCAAGATTTGATCCAGAATTAGGAAAAAACCAAGTTCCCTTGCTGGGTCTGATAGGTTAATGTCCTTACTTCTTCAGGCATTTGGCACATACAGACCTATAGGAAAACTCAGAATTCAGGAAGCAATGCCCTATTCCAACATCATCAGACCTCTTATTCCTGTTCTGCTTTCTGTAGTTTCCTTATGGTAACAGGACAATATGGTAGGAGTGAAACCAGGTAAACTGGGGGGCAAATAAATTAGATCTCTTTATATTTTTACTGGTTCATATAAAACTATATTTATGTTTATTGGGAATTGCATTATGAAGAGGGTGATGAATACTAGCACCACAACCACCATTTAATGAGAGTTTAAAAAGTGCATCTCTGGGCTTCCCTGGTGGTGCAGTGGTTGAGAGTCCACCTGCCAATGCAGGGGACACAGGTTCATGCCCCAGTCCGGGAGGATCCCACATGCCACGGAGTGGCAGGGCCCGTGAGCCATGGCCGCTGAGCCTGCGCATCCAGAGCCTGTGCTCCGCAACGGGAGAGGCCGTGACAGTGAGAGGCCCGCGTACTGCAAAAAAAAAAAAAAGAAAAGAAAAAAGAAAAAAGTGCACCTCTCTGTGCTAAGTACATTGTATGTTTCAATCATTTACCCTCATATAAAATATATCTTATGAATTAAGTATTACGACTTTCATTATACAGAGGAAGCTTTGAAATCTTAAGGAATTTAGCCAAAGCTAGATCCTTGAACAGCAAAGCCTGGGATTCCAAAAGCCAGAACCACTCTATAATATCCAAATGTTTCTCTCAACTATTGTTCATGCCCATATGGTCAGAGTAATTTTCTGAAAAAAATAACCCATTTTTCTCCATCAGGTAAGCAAAACAGTACCTTGTTCATATGGCCTTACCAAAGACTAAGACAGTCCAC
Source organism: Mesoplodon mirus (assembly GCF_964341445.2). NCBI lineage: Eukaryota > Metazoa > Chordata > Mammalia > Artiodactyla > Ziphiidae > Mesoplodon > Mesoplodon mirus. The sequence continues at coordinate 103,546,671 of NC_138984.1, read as the reverse complement.
ATAAAGGAATTTTCCAGGTGGCTGAAACTTGAAGAGCACAAAATTTATTTTAAACATTTTGAATAGAAGTCTTTCTCAGGCATACTTCACACCATTTTGCTTCTTGAATGAGTATTTGAAACCCCACATAACCTCTTCTTGATAAGACAGAGATCACTGCAATTTCTATTCTTGCTGCAGATTGTCATGCTGGGATACCTTAGGGGTAACTAAGCTAGTTAAGATGGCTTATCCCAGTATTTAGGGGCTCCGGATAACAGTTTCTCATGTATTCTATAGCTCAATAAAAATACAGAACAAAATGTTTGTTTTCCTCTCTTTTTGACTGGCAGCCATCACCCTTCCCTATCTCAGCTATGGCCTCTTCTACACATGATTATTCATTGTTATAGGAGAGGCTACAGCTGAGATACGTAAGGTTGAGGGCTGCCAGTCATTATACAAAATGAACTAGAGATACATAATACAAAGGCAACAATGTTGCTAGTACTGTGCCTTAAATAAGAGTATTATTACATCTGCTGGTAAACTGGGTTAGTGTTAGTACAAGAAGTGATTAGATCTTATTGAATTTCTTAGAGGCCATTAATGTTTCCTCCATTGTTTTCCTGCAGTATTTTCAGATGTGTTTGAGGCTTAAGCAATCATGGAATGATTCTGACTATACTGTAGTTAATAATGTCACTGTTAGACACCCACAATACTGAACATAAGACAAATATTAAAGGTGTTCTGAGCCTTAAAGGGATTGACTAATTTATCCTCTGAGGAAAGGGAAGAGGAATTATCATGCCTGCACACAACATCTTTCAATGTTCCAAACAATGTTCTGAATTAATTAACTAGTATTCACAGGTTACATATGGATTTAAGAAAGTGCCCAAGGACACAGCACCTGGATTCCATTAAAGTTGTCTCTGATTTCAAAACCTGTGTCCTCATTAATTCACTATTATTCCTCCACCAGTATGATGAATTAGGCCATAAAAAGCAGAAACAAAAGTACAGAATAGTCTTGATTCCAAAGTGTTATCAGTTATAAAGCACATCAATAATTTAGAAACATTTTAGTGGAAGATGAATGATTCAATAAACATACCCATTGCTAGGAAGAGGGACTGCAGACTTTAAAAAATATAAATGTGTATGTGTATGACTGAATCACTTTGCTGTACACTTAAAAATAACACAACATTGTAAACTAACTATACTTCAATTAAAATAAATTAAAAAATAAAAAAATAAAACTTCATTCCTGGTAACTCCAGGACAAAAAGTGTAAATCAATCCATTTATACAAATATATATATGTGAAAAATACATCTTAGAATGAGAAATTTCACATTATGAAAACATCATTGTCATATGAGCATTTGTAAAAAAAATATGCAATATTTAGAATAAAATATATATTTTCTATGACTCTAGAAAAGAGGAATAATGGAGTGATGACTGCTCAGAGATGAGGTTAATTAGGGATGCTATACTGCAGTTAAGTTACTTCAGGACCAGAATTTGGTAAAGCTACGTAATAAATGTTTGTCAAGATGAAATATCTAATACTGTTATTATTAATCAGAAAAACAAACTTTCACATACATGGTTTGCCTCCTAATCCTGTGTCAAAGTAAAAGGCAGGATCAGAGAAGCTCTAGAAAATATTTTTAGATTGCCATGCCTCTGTTTTCAAACAATTGTGAATTCAAAGTAATCTACAGAATATCTCCCTGATCCTTAACCACTGATCAATTCAAGGTGAGGATGTGTGCTATTGGGAAACATTTCTAGGAGTCAATGGAACATGGGTGCACATATGTATACCCTCACCCCACTCTGACACAAACAGTATCTTAGGACACCACCAGCAGAATTTCCAATTTGCTGTACAGACTATAGAAGCTCTAGAATCAGCTAAGGTCAAAATGTTAGATTTTAACGCAGGTGAGATCATTCTGACAAGTCACGCTAAAGTCTGCGAAGATCTTCAAATACTCTCCACATATACCCTGATTTGTGAGTATAGGGAGAAGCTGTTGACAAAAATGACAAAATGGGTCAAGCAGACTGAAATTTATAGGAACAGAACCAGCTCAGCAAGTGATAACTCCTAATTATCTGTTCATTTTCAAATGTTCAAAACTAGAAATTTACCATTATGTTTGATGACTTTCTGGAAACCAATCCTTTGAGGGGAACATTCTTCTCTCTTTTTAGCAGAGATTTAGCAGCCAAGATTTTGGACATGCATATTTGAACATGTGTGAAGTCCATCCTTTAGGATCTTAAAACAGATTTTCCTATCCTGGAAAGAGGAGATTTAACTATTCATCCAGCAATAGACCAGATGTTGTTGTTTATTGCAACTGGCTGATCAGGAACAACTGATTAAGAGGGGAAAAAAAGTAAGAAGGAAAGAAAGAAAAAACCAAAATGGTGAGTTCCTATATAGTTAGGTCATGCTACCAAAACTGTGGCAAAAAAAAAAAAAAAGTAAGCACAGGTCATAATGACAAATAGTAAACATTTTATTCTGAGGTAGGAAAAGTCTGCCAAAGTCAGCACATCCACTTAGGCCAAAATAATCTGATTCATTTTATGGAAGTTTTAAGTCTTTTATTGTGTTTAAGGGGGAAAAGTTAATATTTTAATTTAGAATCACTTTTACAGCTAGTGCTAGCATAGATAAAAATTTATAGTTTCACAGCTGTAGTTTTTAGATTTAATTAGAGGAATGGTTCCCTTTATGCAACAACTTTCTCACAGAGGTAGGCTATGCTGATTTGAATTAATGTGCTTTAAATAATTTTTACTGAGTTCCTTGCTGTGAATAGCTAAATAGAAGTTTTGTGGTACATGATTTTAAAAGAATTTTTTTTCTCTTGTAACTGAGTTTGGGCTTTTCTTCTGCCCTTAGCAGCAACAATTTATAAACAAACACTTTTATAAGGAGAGGAGAGGTCAATATGACCTTGTTTATTAGTCCTAGATTTATTTAGAAATCTGTGCTCAGTAACTTGGAGGCTAAAAAAGAAATGTCTTACGAGGCCTTATCTTTGCCTTTATAAATGTCATAAATTAATTATTTTTTAAAAACTGATGACACATATTTACAGGCTAAATTTTGTGGAAGAGTCTGGACTTGTGTAAGTTAGAGGCAGACAGTCATCAAGTCAGGAGGTCATCAAGAAGTCAGAATCCCATTTAGAAATACTGCCAGCCAAAGAGAAAGTCATGCCAACCATAGCAGATGTGGAGGATAACCCCGGATTGTCTGGGTTTGAGAACTAGTGAGGCAACTTGGACTTCACAGAACCATTCAGTTAAAGAGTCTTTGAATGTGAAAGGCAGTTAGACAACCATTTGTGTGCAGTTTCTTTTGGTCAAAGATTTTATACGTAAAATTGAATACCAGGCAAACAATATGAGCAGGCGGGAATAGAGACATGCTTGGTAACTTGACATTATGGCAAAAAGAAGATTAAATGCAAATCATTTTACTTTATTGCAGGTAAGTGACACACCTAGATATGTTACCAAATGCAAGTTCATGTGGTCAACTCACAGTGAGGCCAAGCAAATGGAAACATTGGAGTTTGGAGTAGAGAAAGGTGTATTTCAGGGCCACGCAAGGTGACAGGTGGCTCCTGCCCCCAAATTCCCTGTACTCTTCGAAAGGTTTCAACAAAGCACTCTTAAAGGGAAGGTGAGGGAGGGGCGTGGCTGGTTGTTTCAAACTTCTTAGTGTCGGAATCCTTTGTTCTTGCGGCTGTCCATGCAGGTCAGGTCACCATGTTGCTGTAAACCTCCAACAAGACAAATGGTATTCTCTGTTCTGCAACATTTTAATCTCTATATGAATGGAAAAGTGTTATACCCTTAAAGGTCAGAGCCCTGAGAATGGGCTACTCTGTATATTTCAGGCTATAGGTAACATTCTTTTACAAAAGGTACAGAGCCAGCATGACTAAGCCAAGGAAAGGAACAGACCTAATATGGAGTCAGATTTGTTCTTCCCTATCAGAGATATACTATAAAAAGAGGGTTGTGAAAAACAAAAGTGGGTATACAAATATTTTATTATTGTTACACAAGGTCATCGATCCCTCTCTATTTCCCAGATGGTTATTTCAAACTCTTTCCTTTGTGCTTAATTTATCACTATCTTTTTCCTCAGTCCCTCCTCTCAGCTGAAGAATCTCTTTCTCTGAGAAAACAAAGGCTCACATGAGAAAATCCACAAGCTTCCAATATCCTTTCCATCCACCGGAATGCACTGGGCCAACATTCCCTATCTTTTCGCCAATTATTATCATATTTATCTTTGTGTCTCTAAAGGCATCATGCTGATGTTGCTGTTGTTAATTTGTTAAGTTGTATTGATGTTTCCTTCCCAATAGGAAAAGCTTTATTTTTTTCTTCCACCTTGTTATGCATAAAGTTTGCCTCTCCATACCCGCTAAGTGTTATATTGCTGTTTTGGTAGTAAAGTAAATACTCCAAGTTTAGCATTTCATGTCTATTATATTCTATTTATCACTGAGCATGATAGTAAACTATAATTACACTTGCTTTACTTCACATGTATATTTTAATGTTGTTTTGTTCTTTAGTTTTCTGCATTCACAAACTCAAGTTTATTTCTTTGCCAAATTATCAGAATCTCCTCAAAAGACTTTCAATAGTCTGTTCACATTACCTTTCTGAAGAAGTACATCCCATAACTTCTGGTCTTTTTCAGCTATGCAGGGTGCCCTTTGCTTCTTGTCCACAGCAGTCTTGCTGAAATTTGCCTTCACTGCCCTCCTACACATTTTTCTCCTTGCTTCTGGTGATGGATTTCCTGCTTCCATCATCTCATGTCTCCCATTTTATTGGTTTACTTTTTAAAAAAAATTTTGTACAGTAATTCTCCAATAACTTTCATGAAAAGAATGCTTTGGAGGTAATTTTATTGTTGTTTTAGTTTTTACATATTAAACTTATGTGTATTGGAACCTCACACTTGATTACCTCTGGACCTGTTAAATACAAACAATTTCCCATTTCCTCTTTCCCCAGAGGCTGGAAACAACCATTCTACTCTCTGCCTCTATGAATCTCTCTACTCTAGGTACCTCTTATAAGTGAAATCATGAAATATTTGTTCTATTCTGACTGGTTCATTTCATTTAGCAGGCTGTCTTCAAGGTTCATGAGTGCTGTAGCATGTGTCAAATTTTTGTTTATCCGTTCATCTATTCATGAGTGCTTAGTGCTTAGAAACAATGCTGCTATAAATATGGCTATACAAATATCTGTTGAGTCTGTTCTTTTAGTTTTTGGGGGGTATATATCCAGAAGTGGAGTTGCTGGATTATAGAGTAATTTAGTATTTGATTTTTTGAAAAATGACATCCATTTTGATATTCCTACTAGTAATGCACAAGGATTCTGATTTCTCCTCATCCTTGTTAACATTTATTTCTGTTTTTTTATTTGTTTATTTTTTGTTTTGTAATGGTCACCCTAATGGGTGCGGCATGGCATCTCATTGATTTTTGATATGCATTTTCCTAATAATTAGTGACTTTAAACATCTTTTCATGTGCTTATTGTCTATTTGTACCTCTTCTTGTGTATCTGTTACATCTTTTACCATATATTCATTTGTTTTTTAGTAAATTGTTTCAGAACTGCTGTTTCTTCTTCATTTCTTTTTGTCTTCATGTGTTTTTTTTTTAAACTCTTTACTGCCATTAGTGATATTTTGAGAGACCATGGTTGTAGATAAATGTGCTCTATCTACAATATGTAAACAAGAAATTTCCTTCTTACTTTTCTCTCATACAGTACAAGCATGCTTTCATCCCACAGCTCTATCAAAGTTGTTTTCCCCAAAGTTATCAAAGACTTTCACCCTGCCAAAACCAAGAGTTAATATAATGTCCTTCAGAAACAGTAATGTGCTAAACTAATTTCTAAATTCCAAGTTTGTTATGTATTTAATGCAAATTTGGGCCTTAAGAAAGAAAATAATGCAGGAACACCTGTGGGCAGTTGGTGTTAATTATGAATATAAAATCTGAACCCGTGCCCCCTACAGTGGAAGCAAGGGGTCTTAACCACTGGACGGCCAGGGAAGTCCCCATGTCACATCTTTTAAAGTCTGTGGTGATTGGTCACTGCACACCTACTATTCAGTTCATGCATGAACCAGAAAGGGTGTCATGTGTAACCTCCTTGTCTCTCAGTGATAATCTCATGTGACATTATACAAAAGTACATAATTGAAAGAGAAAGTTGACCAGGAAGATGAAATTGCAGCCAAAGAAGAAACAAAATGTGATAGTACTAGAAGTGAAATTCAAATCAAACATATAATTTATTATAGATGAAGTAGCTGACCACAGAAAAGTTGACACTGCTGCCATTTGTGAGACTCGACAGATTCAACTACAGGGCTTCAGTGAAGGTATATTTATCAACATAAATGTGATGAAAAGAATGAAGAAGTCTCAAAAAAAAGTGATGGTGCCAAAAACCTGCACACTGAAAGCACTCGCAGACTTATTTCACAAAGTTAAAGAACAAACGATAAAATGCTGGAAGCTTCAACAAACATAGAAAGTATGTAACTATTTGCATAGAAAAGACTCATTCCATATCCTAAGCTATATGACTAGAAGAAAGCAAGTACTACTTATAAAGAAATAAAACACACTGATTCTCAATCTTTCTAAAAATTGTGACGTAATTTGTCATTGATTACCATGTGCGTCTGTAATCTGTGAACTGAAGAGTTAGCTGCAAAGTTTACACTTCATGTAATTACTCACTGTTAAAGTGCTAGGGTAAATGGAATTTGAATTGTGTAGCTGGGGACTAATGTTATTCAACTAAACTATGGCAACTGGAATTCACACACATCTGTGCTAGGTAAAGCATGGACAGTTGGTAAGAGCAAAGGAGCTAGATAGGAGTATAGCACAGAATGCTGGAGGTGAGGGAAGGTGCAGTTAAGGAAGTGCCAGCCCTCTGCTTAGATTTCAGGTCATTGTTATAACCATTTTCAGTTATTCTCAGAAACTCTTGTTCTTACACATGGATACACATCCATTCACAGACCAAGGGATATCAGCTTTACACAATGTTTGATAGATATAGTCTATATTATGCCATGACTTTTTGTCTGCTATTAAATGCAGGTCTGTACAACTAGGTATTTTTTATTAAGGACAGTTGTCAATGGTTTTAACCGATAAAAATGTATAACAGAATAGCTACAATAGTAAAATACTGTTGACTGAAAAATTACATTATATTTTATGGTAGATTACATTACTTTAAATATCTGTTATATTAATCTGTCAGAGAGGAAGCACAGATACGAAACTACATAGATCACAACTGGACTCTGATATCCTTACCTATGTCTGTTTCTTCCAGTCTACTTGTTATTAGGGTCTCCTTCTGATTTCTTGCTTTTAAGGGGCTCCTACCTATGTAAGAAGTCAGTGGACCATCTGAGGGAATATGCATTTTTAGCTGGGTTTCTCTCTCCAATAGAAAGTCACACATTTTTGTTGTTGTCATTGTTGTTGCTGATTTAGACCTTTGGAATTGATGTTTTTGAAGCACTCCAGGAACACGTATTCTTTTCTAAGAAGTTCTGCAGGCTTCTTGAATTCCAACCAAGGCAAAACATTGAAAGATATATACGATCAAGAGCTTACCCATCCATTTCAAAAGATCCAGCCCAATGCAACACAAAAGCAAGTGAGAGGAGGGTGCCTGTGACCGTGTTCTGTGTCTGCCTGTCAATCATCAGAGGCCAAGATCCAACCCAGCAAGTGAGAACTGGGTAGAAGAAAAATCCCGAGCTGGTATTCTTAATGATTTTGCACTTAGAATTTGAAATCATTTGCTCATATGATAACATTTACTCATATGAGATCAACTGGGGAAGAGGATGAGCTCAAAGTGTTAATTCAGAAGAAAGGCACAAATTATATTGATGTACTGTGCATTTTGGTATTTGTTCACTTACATTGTTTAGAAATAGCATCTAAAGAGAAAGGAAAAAGAAAACTTAAATAACACCAGATGGTAACAGTAAAGTGAATAGGTTTTGCTGTACTCTTCACAATCAAGTGTACATTTATGATTTTTCATTAGTCACACTATTTTTCATATCATTTTTGCTGTGTCCTGATATTTAATAATTGTGTGTTCTTGATCTGAATCTTCAGACAGGTGTAAAAAAGAAAAGGAGTAAAATGATAACATTTGCCTAACCAATGGCCTGGAAACCTTTGCCTTGGCCAGATTGTTAAAACTATGAAACAAATGGTGTGTTTTATATTCCCATTCATATGTGCAGTGTCCTGTCATATTTTCTCCTCTTAGGTTCCTTAAATAACTATTTCTGGCCTTTCTATGTGTCTTCTTACCTAATGAACATTCATCTTTTTGCATCACTTGAAAAAAGGTGACAAATCAGCATTTCTTTCTAAACAAATTGTAACTGAGAATGTAAAGCAGTATCTTTTTTTTTCTCTTTCATTTCCTCATTGTGATAGCACCTAACAGATATCATCCTGTGAAAACTTCTGAGTCATTTTTTAAGAGGTATTTTTCTATGGCTATCAAAGACTTTATTATATACATTAGTGCATTACTGAAATAGACTGGCATCCCTTCTTATCTTTTCTAATCTTTTATACAAACATGTCTTTTATTTTAAAAATTTAAATCTTCTTTCCAAGGCTATGTGGTTAGGCAGCAGAATTGCTAGGGGATCATTCATTGTTTCAGCGTTTTCCAGTCTTGAATTTTATGCTTTTTCCGTTTATTGCAGTAATTAAATGAGGGGTATTTTGTGTTATTTTCTTTTTCTTCTAGCTAGAAAGTTTATACTGTGACATAGATATGCCCTCTGAGATAATTCCAAATGGATAACAGACTTGAGTGGATAATAAAATATATTGCAAGTACAATGATTTCTCAAGCCCTCTTTGCTATTTGCTCAGGGGAGAAAGAAGGATAAACTGGGACTTCTTCCCTGGAAATGCTACCATCAAACTCAATGAGACCTGATTTTAGTTGAGTCCCATAAACACTAAGTTGTCAACAACCATTGCACCAGAGCTTGAGAAAATTCCTGGTGTTTGGAAGGTAAGTAAGACACCAGGAGCTCACAGGGAAAGTTAGTAAATGACAATCATAGATCGATGTGAGAAGTGTTACAAATGGAAGACCAGGAGAGACACCACAAATATATCCCCTTTTCATCTGGAGAGAAACTATTTTTCTAATTTTTTTCATCACCAATTTTTTTTCACCTGTTCATGTGAATAGAAGCACACAGGATGCACTCCAGTGTACAGCTTTATTATTTTTTTAACATCTTTATTGGAGTATAATTGCTTTACAGTGATGTGTAATTTTCTGCTTTATAACAAAGTGAATCAGCTATACATATACATATATCCCCATATCCCCTCCCTCTTGCATCTCCCTCCCTCCCACTCTCCCTATCCCACCCCTCTAGGTGGCCACAAAGCACCGAGCTGATCTCCCTGTGCTATGCAGCTGCTTCCCACTAGCTATCTATTTTATATTTGGTAGTGTATATATGTCCATGCCACTTTCTCACTTCATCCCAGCTTACCCTTCCCCCTCCCCACATCCTCAAGTCCATTATCTATGTCTGTGTCTTTATTCCTGTCCTACCCCTAGGTTCTTCAGAAACTTTTTTTTAGATTCCATATATATGTGTTAGCATATGGTATTTGTTTTTCTCTTTCTGACTTACTTCACTCTGTATGACAGACTCTAGGTCCATCCACCTCACTACCATTTTGCAGAATCTTGTGGTTTTGAGGTTTAATTATGTTGTCATGTGTATTACAACTTGATTTATCTTTATTGCTGAGGGGTTTATGTATCCATTCCTCTGTTGCTGGATATTTAGGTTGTTTCTAATTTGGGGCTGAGAACTGCCCAACTCTTGACACATAATGACTTTGTCCAAACATCTGCACTAAGAGGTGACCAAACTCCAGCAAGGCTTCTAAGGGCACAAGGCACTGTCCCTAGGATGACCCCAGTCCCTTACAAAACACCTGCCCTAGAAAGCTCAAAGCTGCCAGAGAATTTACTGTTTGTTCTAGCCCCCAGACCTCTCTTTCTTAGAACATTTACTAAAAGAGTAATTGCAAATCCTTTGTTTTTTCCCTTTGTGATGCATATGTATCTCCTACAATCCAAAAGTGTCTTCCTTAAAGAGCTGAAGACTCGACCACTCTCCTGCTATGTAATCAAGAGTACTATTTATTCCCCTTTCTCGGTCTCAGTTTCCTTATTTGTAAAATGAGGGGCATAACTGGATAACATCTAATTTTCTCTGGCATGTTCTCTCATTTCCCAACATAATGGTGAAGAAATGATGTCAGTTCTTCCTCAAAGAGGGGATTCCCTGGCAGTACAGTGGTTAGGACTCCACGCTGTCACTGCCAAGGTCCCGTGTTCAATACCTGGTTGGGGAACTAAGATCCCACATGCCTCATGGCCAAAAAAAAATGTGACCCAAATAATGCTTACTACCATTTTAACTGCAGTCTTTATTTTTTCTAATTTGCAGAATGAATGGATCCCATCCTATGTATTATATCTAATCAATCATATGGCTAGATATTAAGATTCCTTTCTAGTTCACCTGTCTCCATTTTTGCCTGTATAGTTTCATTCCAATAAACAGGCAGTAGGCACATCTTAAATAGTAAATATTTTAGGTATTTGCTAAGTAGGATCAAGGTTATTTTTACAAGTCATGGTTCTGTCAAGGTAATAGAAGTCCGTGAATAGCAGCAGAGAAAATTATAGAATTTAATTCACCTTTGTTGAACATTCTTAGTGCTAAAATGCTCAGATTGTTCTCCATGGTACAATTTGTTTTAAGTTTTTAAATGATTATTTTTCAGAGTAAAACTATCAATGGGCCATTATCAATAAAATGACTGTAGATCTAAATCTCATTATTTGTGTATGCTTGTGCATTAGTCCATATATGTATATATTTTGAATCTGACTTTTTAGAACACATGCTGAAAAGCAAGAGACAATAGAGGAATATCTGAGGAAATTTAAAATTATATTTATCTGAATTCAAAGTTGTTTTTCTTTTAACCATTACCACAGGTTGCTTAGTTGAGTCAAGAGAAAACTATGAGTAGGGATAAAAATTCAAGCCCATTCCCATAGACTGAGCCAATACAGAATAAAAGAGGAAATTAGTTGTCAAACTTTTTATGTGCCAGAATTTCCTGGGGTCTTGTTAAAATACAGCTCACCAAGCCCCACCTTTGGAGTTTCTGAAGTCTGGGGACAGACCCAGAAATTTATATTTCTAACAAATTTCCAGCTAATGCTGCTAGTCTGGGTATGACCCTCTGAGAACTACTGACAATGACAGAGAAAAAGATGTCTATTGCTGATTATGTTTCAGATGCTAAGATATCAAGGTGCTGGTGTCTCTCACTTTGACATGGTATCCAAAATGTAAAGTAAGTGTGAAGCCTTTCCCATCTGGAAGGTAGAGCTGAGATTGTTGGTAACTCCTGCCAAGTACAACATAAGGAACTGGAATTGGACTGAATCTGTAAGTAGTGAGGAGAAGAACATTGACTTGAAGTTCAGCTGGAGATCTTGGGGAAAGAAGAGGTGTTTGAAGCAAGCCCTGAGGCTTGAAATATTATACTCCTTAAGACTGGGGGCAAGAGTAACACATGATCCTTTAAAAATACAAAGGACAGAAGCACTGCCAGCACATAAACTTGAAAACTCACTGCAGCAAGAGAAAACAACCACAGCTAACTAACTCTGCGATATGAATGCATAACTTTCCTATGAAAGACATTTGCAATGAAGGCTTACCTTTCAGGGGTGTATCCTGATTTCTCTTGTGAAGAAGCTATGGTTTGGGGACAGAAGGCATGTTCCAAAGTCCATATTTCTACTCCTTATTGACTGAGTGGTTTGGGGCAATTTGCTTGATTTCTCCAATGACAAATGAAAACCCTTTGTACAATATAACTTATGGATTATAGGAATGATCAACCATAGTAAAGGACATGTAGATAATTTTTAAAGTTCAGTAGGCATTACTAAAATTTTATCTTATTATCTAGCTGTATGGTACGTAAGTATTTTGAAATGTCATGAGTTAGGGTAAGTAGCCATAGCTGCAAACATAGTGTGAATATATTACTTCTTCCTTGTTCTTAACACTGATAAGAAAGAAGATTAAGGACAGACATTTTGTAGTTTATTTCTCCACATGCCTAATTTTCACAAGGAGTCAATACCAACCTCTAGTGGAGTAATAAGAAGAAAATCAACATGACATTCACAATTTACTAGGCAAGTCAAAATACCTTCCTAAGGGAGTTTCAATAATGAAATACTGGCATTCACTCCATCCATTTCAAAACCAGATTGAAAGCCTAAGGGAAAATTTCCCTGAAGAATTAACATTTCTTCATGTTGCATATATGTATAATACAATAATTCTGCACGTGGAAGCAATTTTTTCTTGACTGTCATAAAAAGGGGACGAGGGTAAAATTACCATTTTACCAATTGGAATGAGCCTGAAGAGTCTCATGTTCAACATCTTGTTATTTACATTTTCTAAGGTCTATTTACAATGGTGTTCATCTCTCACTGCAAGATAATTGGCTTTTTCCTTTACTCCTAAGGTGGATGATGCTGCTTCTAATGATTCTCATCTTGTTAGTCATAGTTGAAACTAGGTTCAAAAACAGGTGCTTTCATTGCTTTTTTTTCTTCATTTGAGTGAGTTCCATGGGTTCCATTGAGTTCCTACACATACTAGGCATTTGCTACATTTCTACCCAAACCACAAGGCTAGAAACAATAGCAGACAACAAATGAATGCTCTTCACTACTTCATTCAATCTTTCTTGTGAAGGATTCTGATCAAACAAGGTGACTCTTAAATAGCCTGGTTTCATGTTCTTTAGAGAAAGGGAAATTCTTCTGTATTTAAAAATACAAAATCATTGTAGCCGATGTTGGAGGGCTTCATGTTAACAGAGAGAGGAAAGAGGGTGGCTATTTTCTCTTCTGGATTTGCTCACAACTGAGCTTTGAAGAAAATTTTTCTTTTTTTTATATATACTTTTATTGGAGTATAATTGCTTTACAATGTTGTGTTAGTTTCTGATGTTTAACAAAGTGAGTCAGCTCTATGTATACATATATCCTCATATCCCCTCCCTCTTGAGCCTCTTCCCCACCCTCCCTATCCCACCCCTCTAGGTGTTCACAAAGCATCAAACTGATCTCCCTCTCCTATGCAGCAGCTTCCCACTAGCTATCTATTTTACATTTGGTAGTGTGTATATATGTCCATGCTACTCTCTCACTTCATCCCAGTGGTTTTTGAAATGTTAGACATCATAGAGTATAACGAAAGAAAAAAAGCATGGCACCTGCCCTTGAGATTCTCATAGATATGACAGATGTGTCTTGTTTATCCCAGGATTATATTATTATGTTAGTGGAACGAAGAAAAAAGTTACACACACATGCACGCACACACACACACACACATCAACCCTGGCATTTTACTGAGTGATGCTGTCTATTTTCTATATGGAAAGAGAACAAAACATGTCTAAAATACAAATTAGGATTTTCTGGTTTTTTCAATTAATTTTTTATGACGACGTCTAAACTCTATGGAAATTACCCATCCTTCACATGAGTTCTCTTTTCCACTTAAAAGCCTCATTTCTGCTCACATTTTAGTGGTAAAAATTAAGCCACATAAAAGACTACAATGAAAGGCATCCCCTTGTTCATCTGTCTGCCCTCCCAGACCTGTTCCCCAAAGGCAGCCAGTTTTTATTTTTAAACACTCAATAAATACTTCTTAATTTTTTTGTGTTTGAGGCATTTCTTCCTGCATTCATTCACTCAGAAATATTACTTGAGTCACAATTACACGGATGGCAGCCATCATGCTAAACACTAGTGAACTGAACCTGAAATAAGCCAAAGATAGATGGTGGATAAATGCTGCAAAGCAGTGATTTTCTAGATGCCTATGGTGAATGATGAGATATTTTCCCCTCAATTCATTTCAGACCAATACTGTTATACAATGTAGAACTAGAAAAATGAAATTAAAAACATAAAAATTACAAACAATTATTACATTCAACGAACATCCAAGCATTCTGTCAAATTGCTGGGCAAGATTCTAAATTCTTATTCTCCATTTTCTCTTCAAAGATGGGCAACATGACATTTCTGCACTAGCAAAGGAAGAGGACTATGTTTGAGAAGCATTTGTATTAGTCACAGAACACAAACACAGGAGGGACAAATTTCTTCTATGTCCTCTTACCTGTTAGTGTCAAGGATATTTCTTCCACCACCCACAGGGTGTTGAGGGCCTCCGTCCCTTTAGAAGATAAGCTTGCTTGTCGTTGTCCTTGGCCATTAGAAGAAAGGATCTATTCAAATGGGGCTCATTAAAGTCTCCTACAAGAGCCTGGCATTCAGCTTCTGGGAGCTCATGGACAATGGAGGCAGATACTTTTAATTAACCAGAAATAATATTTTTATGTCTTTATTGGTTTATTCATGAATTTTAGCAATTACCTGTGTATTTTCTTATGAAAGTTGAAAATATAACTTGCTAAGATGTCCTCAGCTCCTTTTCCTCAGTTTCCAAATTTTTCACTATATCTCTACCTTTTCTTCTACTTTTGGCCTCATTATATAACACACACAAACACACTCATGCAGATTGCACAATATATACTAAAGTTTATGTTTCCTATTCTATCAGTTTTATAACGTCTCAGCTTCTTCCTTTATGAATTGATATATTAACATCCTGACCTGTTTAAAGCCTTCTCAATTTCTGCTTCTACTTGTTTAATTTATCATCTGTATTTTTAATGAAATTATTTATATTAAGCTCTAGAATCATAATTACATTTTCTGCCCTTTTTCTATATTTTGTTTGTAACATGAAAATCACTATGTGATGATCTATTCTTAGTTTTATAGCAAGAATGTTCATGATAAAGTCAGAATCCCAGGAATGCACTACCTCTTTTATAAATCCAATGCACAACCCCTGTGACAATCAGGGGAGACAATTGCAAGTATCTTAGACTGTCTTTTCATCCCATCAAATATTCAAAATATGATATAGCTTGGTTTACTTTATTGAGCAAACAACTTTCTTGTGCCTTTCTTTTGCTTATTAGTTAGTTTGCCCCTAAGTTTTTTTTTTAACTTTCTTTCTCTTTGTTAGTTTTTCTTTACTCACCATATCATGAATATCTTACATTACTGAGGTTATCTACTTTACTGAAACCACTCCATTTTTATCCTGAAAAACATGCTTCACTCAGGCCTCTGAATTTGTATCCTAATTCAAACCAAATAAAATACTTGCCAGGATTATCGACAGTAGCTATCCTGAGATTTCCTCAATAAAATCTGTGATTATAACCCAGGTGTTTCACTTTTGTGACAGTTATCTTGGTTAGCTACATCTTCAAGTATCCTCCTAAGAAAGTGTGTGTGAAACAGAAATGTATTCATTCTTTGCAGTGGCAACATTTTGAATACATATTTTAGGAATGCTTAAGCTGAAGTTCATGATCAAAATTATTTTTCCTCAGAATTTTGTAGACCCGATCTGCTGGCGTTTCATGGGCAGTGGGGACAGAAACTTTTCACTAACTCTAAATATTATCTTTATTCCTTTATTTTTTACTCAGAAACTTTAGCAATCCCTTCTATAAAATTTTCTTATAAAATTCAGCTTCCGATGTTATTGATAAGACATCTTATAAAAAGTAGTTCATATTTCTCTACCATTCTAGAAGTTTTTTATGACATTATTTTACTGTGCTAAATTTCATAACAATATGTCTAATTGTGGATCATGAAGAAATAACTTATCCTCAGTGGTATTCAGCCCTTTTAATCTAAAGGATCATATCACTGCCCGGTTGAGAAAGAATTATGTATAGTGACATATATATTATTATATCTATATATGAGTTATTTTAACCACTAGGAATTATTATAACTACATATTAATTATTTCCTCTGTGTATTTCCTATTTCCTTCCCCTTTAAATTCATATGTTGGAGTCATTCCCAATTCTTCAGTCTCTCGATTTCTTCTCATTGTCTGCCCATTTTCTTTCTTTTTTTTCTAACTATTTTTACAAAGACTATTCCTTGTTGTGCGTGTTCACGAAAGTCTCTGCTTTTTAGTCCCATGTTCAGCTAAAGTTTTGACAGAGATTTCATTCTGTGCCATGCAGTGCAATGGGTACTGACAAATGCATAATGTCGGATATCCACAATGGTACCATAGAGAATAGTTTCACCTCCCTAAAACTCTCTTGCAGAGTCATGTATTTTAAACTCTTATACTCCCTCAATTTGATCTCTACCCTCTGATACAAGTTTTGTGTCCTTTTATCTTAGCCTTTTCACATTAATGATTTCCTTCAAATGTACTTCGAACATTGTATGTCCACTTATATTATATTTAATTTATTTTATTGAACTAGAGTTGATGTATAGTATTATATAAGTTACATGTGTATGATATAGTGATTCACAATTTTTAAAGTTTATACTCCATTTATAGTTATTATAAAATATGCTATATTCCCCATGTTGTATACTATGTAGCTTATTTTATACCTAATAGTTTGTATCCTTTATATATGTCTACTTAGATTTTAGAATGAGGGAATAGGAGTCCTACATATAGGAATTGTGGATATGACAGAACACATAGAGCTTATAGCTTTGTATTAGTGGCTACGTGTGCAGGGATCCTGGAATTGCCAGAAAAAGGCTGTATCTAATTTGGGATTCCAAAACCCACAGCATCTATTTCAATTTAGGTGGGATGGATCAGTTACCTCCTCAGATATAGTCCATTATGAAGTTGTGACTTTTGCTTCAAAACTTTGTCAAAATCTCAGAGGGGGGCAGTGGTGTCAAGATGACAGGGTAGAAAGATGAGGAGTTTGCATTTCCTCACAACTACGGTAACCTCCAGGCACTGGCGGGGGAACTTGGACACCTAAGGGGATAGGAGGAACCCCTCATGACCAGGTAGGATGTGGTGGGGAGGGAGGGGAGGAGGAAGAGTGGAGGTGGGAGAGGACTGGTACCCCTGAGGGGAAGTTGGGGGAGGGAAGGGTTTCCCAAGCCCAGAGGGGCACACTCACAGCAAGGAAATCACCAGGGATGGGGAGAAACATTCGGGGTATTGGGAGTTCAGAGGAGAATGGGGAAAACATTTCCCCCATCTGATGGGGTCCCAGGCCTAAACCTCTGCCCTCTGATGCCACCTCTGGCCATGCTGAGCCTAAGCCCCACACCTGCCACCCGCCCCAGAACCTCTTCCAGCTGCACTGCTACTGAGTCTAGGCCTCACCCCCTGCCTAAGCCCTGCCCACCTTAATCCCGCTCATGCTTAGCCCTGCCCCCAAAAGCCAAGGCCTTTTCTCGCCCCCTTTTTTTTTTTCTGCCATGCTGTGTGGCTTGTGGAATCTTGATTTCCAGGCCAGGGGTCAGGTCTGAGCTCCTGTGGTAGGAGCACCAAGTCCAAACTGCTGGACTGACCAAGAACCTCAGACCTCAGGGAATATTAATTAGAGTGAGGTCTCCTGGAGGTTCTCATCTTGGCACCAAGACCCAGTTCTACCCAACTGCCTGTAAATTCCAGTGCTGGATGCCTCAGGCAAACAACCAGTAAGACAGGAACACAGCCCCCCATCAAAAAACAATGAGACGACAAAAAATATGTGACGGATCAAAGAGCAAGGTAAAAACCTACAAGACCAGATAAATGAAGAGGAAATAGTCACCTACCTGAAAAAGAATTCAGAGTAATGATAGTAAAGATGATCCAAGATCTCAGAAATAGAATGGAAGCACAGATAGAGAAAATACAAGAAATGTTTAACAAGGACCTAGAAGAACTAATAAACAAACAAACTGTGAGGAACAACACAATAACTGAAATTAAAAATACAGTAAAAGGAATAAATAGCAGAATAACTGAAGCAGAGGGACAAATAAGTGAGCTGGAGGATGGAATATTGGAAATAACTTCCAAGGAGCAGAATAAAGAATAGAGAATGAAAAGAATTGAGGACAGTCTGAGAGACCTCTGGGACAACATTAAACATACCAGCATTCAAATTATAGGGGTCCCAGAAGACGAAGAGAAAGAGAAAGTGTCTGAGGAAATATTTGAAAAGATTATAGTTGAAAACTTTGACTATAATGGGAAAGGAAATAGGCACCCAAGTCCAGGAAGCCCAGAGAGTCCCATACAGGATAAACCCAAGGAGAAACACAGCCAGGCACATATTAATCAAACTAACAAAAATTAAATTGAAGGAAAAAATACCCACAAAACAAACCCAAAGCAATTAAGAAAATAGTAATAGGAATATTCCTTGAATGTAAATGGATTAAATGCTCCAACCAAAAGACACAAACTGGCTCAATGGATTCAAAAACAAGATCTGGATATATGCTATCTACAAGAGACCCACTTCAGACCTAGGGACACATACAGACTGAAAGTGAAGTGATGGAAAAAGATATTCCATGCAAATGAAAATCAAAATAAAGCTGGAGTTGCAATACTCATATCAGAAAATATAGACTTTAAAATAAAGACAGGGGCTTCCCTGGTGGTGCAGTGGTTGAGAGTCCACCTGCCAATGCAGGGGACACAGGTTCGTGCCCCGGTCCGGGAGGATCCCACATGCCATGGAGCGGTTGGGCCCGTGAGCCATGGCCGCTGAGCCTGCATGTCTGGAGCCTGTACTCTGCAATGGGAGAGGCCACAGCAGTGGGAGGCCCATGTACTGCAAAACAATAAATAAATAAAAATAAATAAAGACAGTTACAAGGGATCAGGATGGACACAATATAATGATCAAGGGATCAATCCAAGAAGAAGATATAACAATTATAAATATTTATGCACCCAACATAGGAGCACCTCAATACATAAGGCAAATTCTAACAGCTGTAAAGGGGAAATTGACAGTAACACAGTAATAGTGGGAGACCTTAACACCCCACTTACACCAAAGGACAGATCACCCACACAGAAAATTAATAAGGAAACACAAGCCTTAAATGACACATTAGACTAGATAGATTTAAATGATATTTAAAGGACATTCCACCTGAAAGTGGAAGGATACACTTTCTTCTCAATTGAACAGGGAACATTCTCCAAGATAGGTAACATCATGGGCCACAAATGAAGTTTTGAAAAATTTAAGAAAACTGAAATCATATCAAGCATCTTTTCTGAGCGCAACACTATAAGATTAGAAATCAATCACAGGAAAAAAACAGTAGAAAACACAAACACATGGAGGCTAAACAGTGCACTGCTGAATAACTAAGAGATCACTGAAGAAATCAAAAAGGAAATAAAAAATTACATAGAAACAAATGACAATGAAAACACTACAACCCAAAACCTATGGCATGCAGAAAAAGTATTTCTAAGAGGGAACTTTATAGAAATTCAATCTCACCTCAAGAAACAAGAAAAATCTCAAATAAACAATCTAACCTTACACCTAAAACGACTAGAGAAAGAAGAATAAAAACAAACAAACAAAATAAAGTTAGTAGAAAGAAAAAAATCATAAAGATCAGAACATAAATAAATGAAACAGAAACAAAGAAAACAATAGCAAAATCAATAAAACTAAAAGATTGTTCTTTGAAAGGATAAACAAAATGGATAAACTTTTAGCCAGACTCATAAAGAAAAAAAGGGAGAGGACTCAAATCAATAAAATTAGAAATGAAAAAGGAGAAGTAACAACTGACACTGCAGAAATACAAAGGATCATGAGAGATTACTACAAACAACTATATGCCAATAAAATGGACAACCTGGAAGAAATGGACAAATCCTTGGAAAGGTACAAATTTCCAAGACTGAACCAGGAAGAAATAGAAAATATGAACAGTCCAATCACAAGTAATGAAATTGAAACTCTGATTTAAAATCTTCCAAAAAATAAAAGTCCAGGACCAGATGGCTTCACAGGCAAATTCTATCAAACATTTAGAGCAGAACTAACAGCTATCCTTCTCAAACTCTTCCAAAAAATTGCAGAGACAGGAACACTCCCAAACTTGTTCTATGAGGTCACCATCACCCTGGTACAAAAACCAGACAAAGATATCACACACACACACACAAAAAAAGAAAATTACAGACTGATATCACTGATAACACAGACACAGAAATCTCCACAAAATACTAGCAAACAGAATCCAACAACACATTAAAAGGATCATACACACCATGATCAAGTGTTCTTCAATATATGTAATTCAATATATGCAAATCAATAAATATGATGCACCTATTAACAAATTAAAGAAAAAAAGCCCATATGATCACCTCAATAGATACAGAAAAAGCTTTTGACAAATTTCAACACCCATTTTTGATAAAAAAAAAAAACTCTACAGAAAGTGGGCATAGAAGGAACCTACCTCAAAATAATAAAGGCCATATATGACAAACCCACAGCATGCATCATTCTCAATGATAAAAACTGAAAGCATTTCCTCTAAGATCAGGAGGAAGATAAGGATGTCCACTCTCACCACTATTATTCAACATAGTTTGGAAGTCCTAGTCATGGCAATTAGAGAAGAAAAATAAATAAAAGGAATCCAAATTGGAAAAGAAGTAAAACTGTCATTCTTTGCAGATGACATGGCACTATACATAGAAAATCCTAAAGATGCCACCAGAATATGACTAGAGCTAATCAATAAGTCTGGTAAAGTTGCAGGATACAAAATTAATGCTCAGAAATATCTTGCATTCCTATACACTAACAACCAAAGACTAGAAAGAGAAACTAAGGAAACAATCTCATTTACCATTGCAACAAAAAGAATAAAATACCTCGGAATAAACCTACCTATAGAAGAAAAAGACCTGTACTCAGAAAACTATAAAACACTGATGAAGCAGCTGTATAGCACAGGGAGATAAGCTCAGTGCTTTGTGACCACCTAGAAGGGTGGGATAGGGAGGGTGGGAGGGAGACACAAGAGGGAGGAGATGTGGGGATATATGTTTATATATAACTGATTCACTTTGTTATAAAGCAGAAACTCTCACACCATTATAAAGCAATTATACTCCAATAAAGATGTTAAAAAAACAAAAAACACTGATGAAACAAATCAAAAATAAAACAAAGAGGTGGAGAGATATACCATGTTCTTGGATGGGAAGAATCAATATTGTGAAACTGACTATACTACCCAAAGTAATCTACAGATTGAATGCAATCCTTGTCATAATACCAAGGGCAGTTTTCACAGAATTAAAGCAAAAGATTTTTACTATTTGTATGGAAAAACAAAAGACCCTGAATAGCCAAAGCAATCTTGAGAAAGAAAAACAGAGCTGGAGGAATCAGTCTCCCTGAATTCAGACTATAGTACAAAGCTACAGTAATCAAGACAGTATGGTACAGGCACAAAAACAGAAATATAGATCAGTGGAACAGGATAGAAAGCCCAGAGATAAACCCACACACATATGGTCACTTTATTTTTCATAAAGGAGGCAAGAATATACAAGGGAGAAAAGAGAGTTCCTTCAGTAATTGGTGCTGGGAAAACTGGACAGCTACATGTAAAAGAATGAAATTAGAACACTCCCTAACACCATACAAAAAAATAAACTCAAAATAGACTAAAGACCTAAGTGTAAGACCAGACACTATAAAACTCTTAGAGGAAAACATAGGAAGAACACACTTTGACATAAATCACAGAAAGATCTTTTTTGATCCACCTCCTAGAGTAATGGAAATAAAAACAAAAATAAACAAATGGAACCTAATGAAACTTAAAAGCTTTTGCACAGCAAAGGAAACTATAAAAAAGACAAATAGACAACCCTCAGAATGGGAGAAAATATTCACAAATGTAACAATCGACAAAGGATTAATCTCCAAAATATACCAACAACTCATGCAGCTCAATATCAAAAAAAACAAACAAACCAATCAAAAAATGGGCCAAAGACCTAAATAGACATTTCTCCAAAGAAGACATACAGATAGATGGCCAAGACGCACATGAAAAGCTCAATATCACTAATTATTAGAGAAATGCAAATCAAAAGTACAATGAGTTTGGACTTCCCTGGTGGCACAGTGGTTAAGAATCCACCTTCCAATGCAGGGCACACAGGTTTGAACCCTGGTCCAGGAAGATCCCACCTGTCCCGGAGCAACTAAACCTGTGCACTACAACTACTGAGGCTGTGCTCTAGAACTTGTGAGCCACAACTACTGAGCCCATGTTCCACAACTACTGAAGCCTGCATGCCTAGAGCCTATGCTCCACAACAAGTGCAGCCACTGTAATGAGAAGCCCGTGCACTGCAATGAAGAGTAGCCCCTGCTCGCCACAACTAGAGAAAGCCTGCACGCAGCAACAAAGACCCAACACAGCTAAAAATTAATTAATTAATTAATTAATTAATTTTTTTAAAAGTACAATTAGGTATCACCTCACACCAGTCAGAATGGCCATCATCAAAAAATCTACAAACAATAAATGCTGGAAAAGGTGTGGAGAAAAGGGAACCCTTTTGCCCTGTTAGTGGGAATGTAAATTGATACAGCCACTATGGAGAAAAGGATGTAGGTTCCTTAAAAAACTAAAAATAGAACTACCATATGACCCAAAAATCCCACTCCTGGGCATATATCCTGAGAAAACCATAATTCAAAAAACCACATGTAGCCCAATGTTCATTGCAGCACTATTTACAATAGTCAGGACATGGAAACAACCTAAGTGTCCATCAACAGATGAATGGATAAAGAAGATGTGGTACATATATACAATAGAATATTACTCAGCCAGAAAAAGGAACAAAATCGGGTCATTTGTAGAGATGTGGATGGACCTAGAGTCTGTCATACAGAGTGAAGTTATCCAGAAAGAGAAAAACAAATATTGTGTATTAACATGGGTATGTGGAGTCTGGAAAAATGGTACAGATGAACCTAGTTCCAGGACAGGAATAGAGATGTAGATGTAGAGAATGGACATGTGGACACAGTGGGGGAAGGGGAGGGTGAGACAAATTGGGAGATTGGGTCTGACATATATACACTACCCTGTGTAAAATAGATAGCAAGTGGGAACCTGCTGTATAGCACAGGGAGCACAGCTCAGTGCTCTGTGATGACCTAGATGGGTGGGATGGGGTGGGTGGGAGAGGTCTAAGAGGGAGAGGATACATGTATACATATAGCTGATTCACTTCATTGTACAGCAGAAACTAACACAACATTGTAAAGCAATTATACTCCAATAAAAAAATAAAGGACAGAATAAAAACAACTGTTGAAATCTCTCATCAAATGAGGAACTACTTTCTCATTAAATTTCACATCCATAAATTTATAAATTTTAAATTATTATTCCATTATTTCAATAGCACCTTGGTAGCCATGAAACTCAGTTTTGTGTGCAAGGTCTTCCGTGAGGTAAGTAAAATAATATAGTCTATACTAATTCATATAATACTCAGCACTCACCATATGCAAACTTGTGTTATAAATATTTTTGCTACCATATTCTGTTTTCTACATGAATTCAAGACTAAAAGAGACTAAATTAAGACCTGTGGCTTATGTATTAAAATTATATGTGTGTGTCATTTAGTGAAGGTAAAAAAAGCACTGAGGGAGTTGTTATCAAGCAACTTTGTACTTTGTCATCTAGAAGTATACCTTTATGTGCCATTGCCTTATAATTTCAAATAAATAATTTATTATTAGAATTACTTATCCCCATTTTATATGGGAAAAAGAATATAATTATGATGAGATGTCAGCTGTTAGTCTTATCAAGGTTATTATATACATGATGAGTGATTTTAATCTTGCTACTTTCAAGACTTTGTCCTTCAATGTGTTAACTATAATGTGTCTAGGTGTAGATCTCTTTGGCATTCATAGATCTCCTTGGATGTGAAGATTGGTTATTTTTGTAAAATGTCAGAACTTTTCAGCCATTACATCTTCAAATATATTTTTGACTTCTTTGCCTCTCTCCTCTCTTTCTGTACCCACATTATGCACATGTGGGTGCACTGGTGGTTTTCACATTCTCTGAGGCTCTGTTCATTTTTCTTCATTTGCTTTTCTCTCAGATTGCCTATTCTTGACCTGTCTTCAAATTTGCAGGCTCTGTCTTCTTCTATCTCAAATCTGCTGTTGAGCCCTCCTAATGAATTTTCTATTTTGGTTATTATACTTTTCAACTGAAGAATTTCCACTTGGTTCCCTTTGTGATTTCTATCTCTGTTGCTGTTATCCTTTTTATGAGACATTGTCATCACCTTCATTTAATTCCTCAAACACAGCTTCCTTTAATTCTTTGAATATAGTTCTAAAAGTTGCTTTCATGTCTTTGCTAAGTCCTACATTTGACACCCTCAAAGGAAGTTTCTATTGCATGTATTTTTTTCCTGTATATGTATCACACTTTCTTATTATTTGCATGTCTCTTTATGTTTGTTGAAAACTGGACATTTTAGATAATGGATTGTAGCTACTTTGGATACCACTTCCCAGCCCTCACCCCCATCCCCAAGGGCCTGTTGTTATTGTTTTGTTTAGGAACTTGGCTGCAGCAGATCCATGAAGCCTATTTCCCCCACAGTGCGTGGCTTCTGATGGGCTTGTGCATAGTCCTCTGACCATCAGGGATGAGTGTGGTCTTAGTCAAGCTCTTTCATGGTCTCCCTCTGAACTCTCAGTTAAGCTTTTAGCTGGTCTGCCTCTTTTGGTATCACAACCAGCTATTCCTCTCCACTCCTTGTTGGCTGATTGTTCTATTGATTTTGACAACCCCCTGGGAGCAAATTGCTCCACAATCTAATCCTAATTAAAGTGGCCATTTTGCATGAGCAAGGTGTTGCCTATCTCTAAGACTTTCTCAGTCTCAGGAGGGGACTTCTTAGCTGTCTCTTTTCCTAGATCTCTTTGCATAACTTTGAGCCAGTTTTTTATATCTTGCTTGTTGCTAATACTATCATGGAGCTACTAACCTTCTCTTCTTTGCTTACCACCAAGATGTTCCTTAGGCATAAACTTTGCAAGCTCTATTCCAAATAAAGTCAGCCCCCTTCAGGAAGGCTGCAGAAATTTTTGTTCTTCCAGTATGTCCCATCCCAGGGCAGAATATCTATGCCATTGCACTGGGCCTGGAGCTGGGGAAAACTGTCTGTTTTTCCCAGATGTGCATGCTACTCTATGGGTGGGGTGTTGCATGGTGATGGTAGCCCCTGCTCTTCTTGGTTTGGTCCTGTCATCATGGAACTACAAAGTACAAGCAAGCTGGGACAAAGTGAATGAATTCCCAGTATTCTCAACCTGCTGTACCTGGGTTATAGTTTTTGCCTCATGAATGGGTGTTTGGTGGGTGAGGAAACTCAGATCCTTTTGGTCCCACCTACCTGGACTAGAACTACAGTAAGTCCCTCACATACGAACCTTCAAGTTGTGAACTTTCAAAGATGCAAATGTGCATTCGCATGTCCAATCACGTAAGTTAGTTCATGTGTTTGGCATAAATTGTCACGTACGTGCATCCTCTACACGTGGTTGTGCTTTTGTGTATTTTACTGTACAGGACTGTGTAGTGTACAGTAGTACAGTATCTTTATTTCAAGCCCAGCAAGCGTAAAAGCAGTGGTGATGTAGCTGGTACTACTGTACTTTTCAAGGTACTGTACTGTAAGTTTAAAAATGTTTTCTTTATTTTTTGTGTTTGTTTGTCATTCATGTATTATTTGTGTGAAAAGTATCCTAAACCTATTACAATACAATATTATTTAGCTGATTGTGTTAGTTGGGTACACAGGCTAACTTTGCTGGACTTACGAATGTGCTCTCAGTATGGAACTTTTTCACATGTAGGGGACTTGCTGTATTGCAGTATATTGCTGAGGAGGATGAGAGATTCTGACTGCATACACCTCCTGG
This sequence comes from Mesoplodon mirus, assembly GCF_964341445.2. Lineage (NCBI taxonomy): Eukaryota > Metazoa > Chordata > Mammalia > Artiodactyla > Ziphiidae > Mesoplodon > Mesoplodon mirus. The sequence goes on along the minus strand of NC_138984.1, from coordinate 103,520,524 downwards.
AGAAAAACCATGGCTTTAGACTAGGTGCTGGGAGAAGAGGGTCCCCATGGCCATAGTCACCTAGAGTAGAGCTTCCTTCACACTGAGTTGGGAATGGTGGTCGGTACCAGAGCAGATCATGGCTTAAGTCATACACACACACCCGACACACACATTCTTACTGTTCTTACAAATATTTGGTAGATTTTCTTGATTAAACATTTCTTCATTTTCTATGTGTTCCGAGGAAAACTTTCAGATACTTTTAATTTGTACTGTAATTTTTACCAATCAAAGGCTTGTTTCACTGGGAGGAGGGTTTGCTGAACTTCTCACTTGGCCATTCTAGAGTGAGAAAGCAAATTTTTGACTGTAGAATTTATCCTAAGGGCAGTGATATTTTGGAAAAAATAAACAGCTGTTTGCAGGCCTTAATAGCAACAAAATTCTTTATGAAGTGCTCAGGACTAGAGCACAGCTTTAAAGATGAGATTGGTATATACAGACTCCTGGGAAGTCAACACATGTGAAGGGTCATTAAAGTCCTGGTTAGCTGAGCTCCTAAATATTTGTCTTATTGGAAACTATTTATTTAGTATATATAAAATACCTATAATACATCTATAAGTAATATTTTAATACCCTTAGAAACTTCAGGAAGAAATCAGTTATAATTATTTATCTAGACTGTGAGAAAAAAGGACATGTCACACTTAAACAATAAGGAATGGGTACAGTACATATTTTATTCACACTTGGAGGTTGAGGATGGTTCATTTAAACAAAAATAGATGTCCATGTCTGACCACAACTCTGAGTTTGTGAACTGTATAGAGGGCACAAAAGACAGTGGGTCTCTTGGATAAAAATGAGTGCAGATTAAGTCATTAATATTTCAAGATTAAAGATGTGAAAGGAACTCAATATTTGCTTTCATTTTGATTGCAGTTCTTAGGATATAATCACCAATTATTTCAGTTACACAGGTGCTTTCACAATAGTTTTGTACTTTGAGTTTGTGATTTTTCAGCTTGGCATTATCATCTTTTTTTAAATTTTATTGAAGTATAGTTGATTTACAATGTTGTGTTAATTTCTGCTGTACAGAAGAGTGACTCAGTTGTACATATATATATGTTCTTTTTTCATATTCTTTTCCATTATGGTTTATCATAGGATATTGAATATAGTTCCCTTGCTGTACAGTAGAACCTTGTTGTTTATCCATTCTCTATATAACAGTTTGCATCTGCTGACCTCAACCTCCCACTCCAACCGTTCCCAACCCTCTCCCACACCATGTCAACCACCAGTCTGTTCTCTATGTCTATGAGTCTGTTTCTTTTTCATAGATAAGTTCATCTGTGTCATATTTTAGATTCCACATATAAGGTATGTGTCTTTCTCTTTCTGACTTACTTTGCTTAGTATGATACGCTCTAGGTCCACCCATGGTATTTTCATCTTTATCAGTTTGATACACTATCTTCCTAAGATTTCTCTTCTTTAGTTATTACTACTAATTTGATGCAAGAAAAGCTGATTTTTCTTACTGTCATGGCTTCTAATTCTTTTTCCTGGTAGTCCAGCCATTGATACTACTGTCTATGTGACATGTGAAACTCAAAACATTCTCAGGTGATGAACATCCAGTTATTTGGATTTGGTTTCCTTGTGGCTAAGTCAAGGCGTTTTCAGAACACCCACTGTGCTTCTTCCAACCCGATTCCCTGAGGCAGCCACAGTTACTGATTCCAAAATACCTACTCTTATGGATTAAAATCAATACTTGATTCCTCATCACAAACTCTGCTTCTCGACTAATTCCTGTGACTGCTTTTCTGCCTTCACTTGCCACTGTCTGAACAACAACAGAAACCTTGCCCTCTTCCAGCTACTTTTGAACACATTGAAAGTAGGATAAATAAATGCATTATTTTTGTAGTTTCTTTGCCAGCTCTCAATAGAATTCTCTATCATATTCTAGTTATAACTTGTCTCAATTTATTGAAACTGTGAGATGGAACAATCATAACCTCTCAAAGAACAACTGTCTGCAGATTCATGACAATTGGATAAAATGCTTCTTTCCATACTGCAAGACACAAATGACAGATAGGGCTTTAGGTTCCCATAAGTCCCTAATAGATCAGAAGAAAGATTTAAAACCAAGTGGGTCTGAAACATACATTCTGATATGCCATATTAAATTCCATTTTTGTATCTCGAGGAGCTTTTGTCACACATCAGATAGTGAGGTCAAGTTAATGACTAGATTGGTTATCTCTATATATAAACCATATCACTCTAAATTAAAGTAATAACTTTCAGGATAACTCTAGTACTTCAGGTAACCCTCTTCAATAACTAGTTTTCTTTCTACACTTCTTGCCCTTTTCCTTGCCTGGATTTCTCCATGATACCATGCTTTCTTTATATTAGAAATATGCAGTGTAACTCTCCTGTTCAAAACTTCCCCAGAAAAACCTTGGCCCAGTTTTTTCCAATTTTATTTTATCTGCATTTCCTGATGAAGGCCTCATTATTTCTTGAAAACTTGGCATATTCAGTCTAAACCTCAGTTTAAAGCAACTCCAGAGGCCTCTAAAATATAAAGATGGATGGACACAGAACTGAACCAAGATAGCTCTCTTTCTACAAGCAAGTAAATTTATATTCCAGTTATATAAATGGGTTCACTAGAAAAAGAAGAAGAAAAAGAAGAAGAATGGGAAGGAAGATAAGAATATAAATTTATAGATGCCCTAGTAAAGATCTAACCTCACAAATATCTTAATCTGACATGGCCTTTGACAACCTTTGAGACTTAGCAAACAAACCACTAGAATATACTCTAACTGAACCCATGGGATTAGCCGACTAGGAAGTCTGTTTTAGATTGGTTAATATCCTGGAGAAGTTTTACAGTCTCCTGCTGGAACCATTCACAACGTAATATAGAAGGTACAACTTCTGTCAGGGGTTAGATTCACAACCGCACCCCACCCCACCTCCCCACCGTCCATGCAAGAGGAGAAAAGCCTCACATCTAATCTCTCCTGGATTGGCGTTTGGCCATTCTAAAGAGTTGTGCCTGGGATCACTTCTAACCTCTCTTCTTGGGAACTGTATTCATCAACTCAGGCTGAGAATACCACGGAGTTGGTGGCTTAAACAACAGAAATGTATTTATTACAATTCTGGAAGCTGGAAGTTCAACATCAAGGTGCCGTCAGGGTTGTTTCTGCAAATACCTTCCTGAATTGCAGATGGCCACCTTTGGGATGTCTTAACATGGTCTTTCCTCTGTGCATGAGTGGAGAGACATCTATCTCTGGTGCCTCTTCCTCTTCTTATAAGGACACCAATCCCATCAGATCTGACCCCACCCATATGACCTCATTTAACCTTAATTAGCTCTCTCAATGCCTTATCTTTAAATATAGTCACATTGGAGTTAGGACTTCAATATATGGATTTGGAGGGCACACAGTTCAATCTGTAACAGGGTCCTTGGCTGCACAAGGAGGATAGCTCTCTTCCTCCCTTCTCTAGTTCCTAGTCAGGCAGAAAATCACTTAAATCCATTTCCTTCGATTAATCAAATAATTAAAGGATCTCTCAAGCCTGTCTTAATTCCCTTTCCCAACTTTTATCTTAGTTTCATTGCTAGTGCTGAGTAAGCAGGTAGAAAAGAACTGGGAGGAGGGGGTTCACCAATTAAAAACAGCATGGTAACCTGTTTAAAATCTATGGCTAAACTCAGCCACGCAGTTATATTTTAAATCACTGTGTGCCAAAATTTCAAATTATATTGCAAGCAGAGTCCATCTCTTCAACAGCACTATGGAATGTGATGGTGACCACAGGAAGACTGGGACACTACACAGTGCTGTTTTTGCTTTGGAGCCCCTCCCAGAGATCACTACCATGCACAGTGGTAGGTACTCCAAAGATGGGTATTGATGAGAATGGAGCCTGGCATTAATATACCTCTGATGAGAGAACATGAACTTCATATACACAGATGGAGGCAATTAAACTTTGGGCATCGAACATTTATTCATTCACATGTTTATTCAGCACCTTGGGATTTCATTTCATTCCATTTACTAAATATGTCTATTTATTATCATAGAGCTGGTAATACAGTTTATCACTTGGGGTCATTTTTTTGTTTGTTTTTTTATTCTATAAATTGTTTTTTTCCTCAGTTTTGCATTTTGCTTTAAAATCCACTAGAGTTCAGTGGTTAGAGATGGAAAAGATTAGTAATACAAATGCACAAAATTAAAGATGAGAATAAAGTTGATAATTGTGCAAACTTGCCTCAAGATATTCTACAGGTACCTTAGACTCATTTATTTGATCAAACTAATTTACTAGCTAATGCAGGATATCTCTAGTACTACTAAAACCTGTGCTAGGTGGTGAAGATATAAAGATAATTATGGCTAATTATTTTTTAGTGAGAATACATTTATCAAGCCTATATTATTTCTAAGCAAATAAATTATTTTTAGTAAATAAAAGAAATATTAAATATAAATATAAAATTTTAAATTTAAATATAAAATAAAGAAAATGTTTATTTTTTATTATTTATGAATAAATTTATTTTTATTATTTATAAAAAGAACTCAAAAAGTCAAGAGCACTTTTTGCCTGTTTGATTAACGTTCAGTCTATAGTTTAACATAAGTTTGGATCTGCATAGCAAAACAGCAATTAATGCTTAAATGTATTTCCTGACAATACACGCTCATGGAAAAATAAATAACTCAAATTAGTACTTACAATTAAAAATTATACAGTTTTCCTTTGCAATAAGAATATTAAGAATTTTATTTAAGTGAATTCTATAGAAAAATTGTAATTAATATACTTAGCTTAAATGTGATTTATTTCTATAACTTTTTGTGACAGGCACTAAAATTTAATAAAATGAATCCACTTAACAATATCATGAGAAAGGTACTATTCGTTTCCATTATTTTTTTTGAGACAATTATATGGTTTTTATTTTTCAGTCTGTTATTTTACTGAGTTATATTAATTGATGTCCAAATGTCAAACCAATCTTGCATTTCTGGGATAAATCTCACTTGGTCATGATGTATTGTCCTCTTTACATATTGTTCAACTGGATATGCTAAAACTTAATTAAGAATTTTTGCGTTTATGTACATGAGGAATATTGGTCTGACATTTTTTTTTTATAATATCTTCTTCTGATTTTGCCATCAGGATAATGCTGGCCTCATAGACTACTCATGAGTGTTCCCAAATCTAATTATCTAGAAGAATTTGTGGAATATTGCTATTATTTCTTTCTTGAATGTTTGGTAGAATTCACCAATGAAGCCTTCTGTGCCTAAAGTGTTCTCAGGAAGAAAAGTTTTCTATAGGAAGGTTTGTAACTATCCATTTAATTTCTATAATAAATGTAAGGCTATTTTGTTTATTTATTTCTTGTTGAGTGAGCTTTGATAGTCTATCTTTTAAGGAATTTGTTCATTTCATAGAAGTTGTTAAATTTATTGGTGTATAGACGTTAATATTTTTTATTTTTAATGTCTGTAGTATCTGTAGAGATGTAACCTTTCTAATTCTTGGTATTATTAATTTCTCTCTCTTTTTCCTTATAAGTCTGGCTAGAGTGATCTTTTCAAAGAGCCCATGGTTTGAACCTACCTGTGATCTCTTCCTAAATTTCTGTGGGTTTTGGATTTGTTTTGCCTCCAAAAATGTATAAGGCAGTTCTAATAATAAATAATAAATAAATCTGTGTCCTAACTTCAGGGACTCCAATTATACAATTATTAGGCTGCCTGAAGTTCTCCCACGACTCACTGATTCACTGTTCGTATTTTCAGCCTTTTCTTCTATGCTATGTCTTCTAGTTCACGAATACTCTTTTCTGCCATGTCTGATCTGCCATCAGCCCCATCCAGTGTATGTGTCATCTCAAATATTGTAGTCTTTAACTTTAGAAGTGTGATTACCTTCCTATGTTCCTTGTCTCTACATAACCTGTTCAGTTTTTCCTCTACCTTCACAAATATGTGAAATCCCTACAGTCATTGTGTTGATGTGCTTGTCTACAATTTTTCTCATCTGTCTCATCTGTGTCTATTTCTATTGCTTGATTGCTTTTTCTCTTCATTATGGGTCACTTTTCTGCTTACTTGCAGGTTTGGTAATTTTCAATTGAGAGTCAGACATTGTGAATTGTAGCTTATTTTGCTGAATACTTTTGTATTATTATAAAAATTCTTCAGCTTTATTCTGAATACAGTTAAGTTACTTGAAAACTTCTTCTGAGGCTTTCTTTAAAGTATTGTTTGTCAGGACCTGAGCAGGATTTAGTCTAGGGCTAACTTTTCCGTAGCACGGAGGCAGTGTACTTCTGATGACTCTATTTGATGTCCTCTGAATTATGAGGCTTTTCCAGTCTGTCTGCTGGGAACATAAACTGTTGCTGACCTGTGTGAGCTATGGAGATTATTTCTGATTCTTTCAGGTGGTTCCTTCTCTGGCTTTGAGTAGTTTCATCACATGTATGTGCTGATCAGCAGTCATGGATGACTTGAGGGAGCCCTCTGCAACTCTCAAGAACACTCTCCATGCAGCTCTCTCCTCTCCAGTGCTCTGTGTTATGAACTCCATCCAGTCTGGATTCTTAGACTCCCGACTCTGTATCCTCAGCTCAGGAAGACCCCAGGCTCCTTCTGGGTCCTTCTCCCTAACTCAACATGGACTCTCCCCAGACAGTGAACTGAGCAATTGTAGAGCTGACCTTGCTTGCTTTCCCTCTTTTAGGGATCACTGTCCAGCTCTGTTTTCACACTCACTGTCTGTTGTTTTATGTATTTTGACCATTTCTTTTCTTTTTTATTCTTTATTGCTGCTGTTTTAGATAGGAAGGTAAATCCATTCCCTGTTACTCCATGGAAGCAAAAATCCTGATGTTATTCATTCATTTAAATTTTTATTCTGCTAGTGGGTGTGAATTGGTAGCTCACTGTGGTTTTACTTCGCATTTTTCTAATAACATTTGTATATCTTCTTACTTTGAAGTATCTGTTTGACTGTTTAACACACTGTTTATTATGTTGTCTCTTTTTTTATTTTTGCTTTATAACAAATTTAATCAGTTATACATATACATATGTTCCCATATCCCCTCCCTTTTGCGTCTCCCTCCCACCCTCCCTATCCCACCCCACCAGGCAGTCACAAAGCACCTAGCTGATCTCCCTGTGCTATGCGGCTGCTTCCCACTAACTATCTACCTTACGTTTGGTAGTGTATATATGTCCATGCTGCTCTTTCACTTTGTCATAGCTTACCCTTCCCCTTCCCCATATCCTCAAGTCCATTCTCTAGTAGGTCTGTGTCTTTATTCCTGTCTTACCCATATGCTCTTCATGACATTTTTTTTCTTAAATTCCATATATATGTGTCAGCATACAGTATTTGTCTTTCTCTTTCTGACTTACTTCACTCTGTATGACAGACTCTAGGTCCATCCACCTCATTACAAATAGCTCAATTTCATTTCTTTTTATGGCTGAGTAATATTCCATTGTATATATGTGCCACATCTTCTTTACCCATTCATCTGATGATGGACACTTAGGTTGTTTCCAGCTCCAGGCTATTGTAAATAGGGCTGCTATGAACATTTTGGTACATGTCTCTTTTTGAATTATGGTTTTCTCACGGTATATGCCCAGTAGTGGGATTGCTGGGTCATATGGTAGTTCTATTTGTAGTTTTAAGGACCCTCCATACTGTTCTCCATAGTGGCTGTACCAATTCACATTCCCACCAGCAGTGCAAGAGTGTTCCCTTTTTCGCACATCCTCTCCAGCATTTATTGTTTCTAGATTTTTTGATGATGGCCATTCTGACTGGTGTGAGATGATATCTCATTGTAGTTTTGATTTGCATTTCTCTAATGAGTAAAGATGTTGAGCATTCTTTCATGGGTTTGTTGGCAGTCTGTATATCTTCTGTGGAGAAATGTCTATTTAAGTCTTCTGCCCATTTTTGGATTGGGTTGTTTGTTTTTTTGTTATTGAGCTGCATGAGCTGCTTGTAAATTTTGGAGATTAATCCTTTGTCAGTTGCTTCATTTGCAAATATTTTCTCCCATTCTGAGGGTTGTCTTTTGGTCTTGTTTATGGTTTCCTTTGCTGTGCAAAAGCTTTGAACTTTCATTAGGTCCCATGTGTTTATTTTTGTCTTTATTTCCATTTCTCTAGGAGGTGGGTCCAAAAGGATCTTGCTGTGATTTATGTCATAGAGTGTTCTGCCTATGTTTTCCTCTAAGAGTTTGATAGTGTCTGGCCTTACATATAGGTCTTTAATCCATTTTGAGCTTATTTTTGTGTATGGTGTTAGGGAGTGATCTAATCTCATACTTTTACATGTCCCTATCCAGTTTTCCAGGCACCACTTATTGAAGAGGCTGTCCTTTCTCCACTGTACATTCCTGCCTCCTTTATCAAAGATAAGGTGACCATATGTGCATGGGTTTATCTCTGGGCTTTCTATCCTGTTCATTGATCTATCTTTCTGTTTTTGTGCCAGTACCATACTGTCTTGATTACTGTAGCTTTGTAGTATAGTCTGAAGTCAGGGAGCCTGATTCCTCCAGCTCCATTTTTCGTTCTCAAGATTGCTTGGCTATTCGGGGTCTTTTGTGTTTCCATACAAATTGTGAAATTTTTTGTTCTAGTTCTGTGAAAAATGTCAGTGGTAGTTTGATAGGGATTGCATTGAATCTGTAGATTGCTTTGGGTAGTAGAGTCATTTTCACAATGTTGATTCTTCCAATCCAAGAACATGGTACATCTCTCCATCTATTTGTATCATCTTTAATTTCTTTCATCAGTGTCTTATAATTTTCTGCATACAGGTCTTTTGTCTCCTTAGGTAGGTTTATTCCTAGATATTTTATTCTTTTTGTTGCAATGGTAAATGGGAGTGTTTCCTTGATTTCACTTTCAGATTTTTCATCATTAGTATATAGGAATGCCAGAGATTTCTGTGCATTAATTTTGTATCCTGCAACTTTACCAAATTCATTGATTAGCTCTAGTAGTTTTCTGGTAGCGTCTTTAGGATTCTCTATGTATAGTATCATGTCATCTACAAACAGTGACAGCTTTACTTCTTCTTTTCCAATTTGGATTCCTTTTATTTCCTTTTCTTCTCTGATTGCTGTGGCTAAAACTTCCAAAACTAGGTTGAATAAGAGTGGTGAAAGTGGGCAACCTTGTCTTGTTCCTGATCTTAGTGGAAATGGTTTCAGTTTTTCACCATTGAGGACGATGCTGGCTGTGGGTTTGTCATATATGGCCTTTATTATGTTGAGGAAAGTTCTCTCTATGCCTACTTTCTGCAGGGTTTTTATCATAAATGGGTGTTGAATTTTGTCGAAAGCTTTCTCTGCATCTATTGAGATGATCATATGGTTTTTCTCCTTCAATTTGTTAATATGGTGTATCACGTTGATTGATTTGCGTATATTGAAGAATCCTTGCATTCCTGGAATAAACCCCACTTGATCATGGTGTATGATCCTTTTAATGTGCTGTTGGATTCTGTTTGCTAGTATTTTGTTGAGGAATTTTGCATCTATGTTCATCAGTGATATTGGCCTGTAGTTTTCTTTCTTTGTGACATCCTTGTCTGGTTTTGGTATCAAGGTGATGGTGGCTTCGTAGAATGAGTTTGGGAGTGTACCTCCCTCTGCTATATTTTGGAAGAGTTTCAGAAGGATAGGTGTTAGCTCTTCTCTAAATGCTTGATAGAATTCACCTGTGAAGCCATCTGGTCCTGGGCTTTTGTTTGTTGGAAGATTTTTTATCACAGTTTCAATTTCAGTGCTTGTGATTGGTCTGTTCATATTTTCTATTTCTTCCTGATTCAGTCTTGGCAGGTTGTGCATTTCTAAGAATTTGTCCATTTCTTCCAGGTTGTCCATTTTATTGGCATAGAGTTGCTTGTAGTAATCTCTCATGATCTTTTGTATTTCTGCAGTGTCAGTTGTTACTTCTCCTTTTTCATTTCTAATTCTATTGATTTGAGTCTTCTCCCTTTTTTTCTTGATGAGTCTGGCTAATGGTTTATCAATTTTGTTTATCTTCTCAAAGAACCAGCTTTTAGTTTTATTGATCTTGGCTATCGTTTCCTTCATTTCTTTTTCATTTATTTCTGATCTGATTTTTATGATTTCTTTCCTTCTGCTAACTTTGGGGTGTTTTTGTTCTTCTTTCTCTAATTGCTTTAGGTGCAGGGTCAGGTTGTTTACTCGAGATGTTTCCTGTTTCTTATGGTGGGATTGTATTGCTATAAACTTCCCCCTTAGAACTGCTTTTGCTGCGTCCCATAGGTTTTGGGTCGTCGTGTCTCCATTGTCATTTGTTTCTAGGTATTTTTTAATTTCCTCTTTGATTTTTCAGTGATCACTTTGTTATTAAGTAGTGTATTGTCTAGCCTCCATGTGTTTCTATATTTTACAGCTCTTTTCCTGTAATTGATATCTAGTCTCATAGCATTGTGGTCGGAAAAGATACTTGATACAATTTCAATTTTCTTAAATTTACCAAGGCTTGATTTGTGACCCAAGATATGATCTATCCTGGAGAATGTTCCATGAGCGCTTGAGAAAAATGTGTATTCTGTTGTTTTTGGATGGAATGTCCTATAAATATCAATTAAGTCCATCTTGTTTAATGTATCATTTAAAGCTTGTGTTTCCTTATTTATTTTCATTTTGGATGATCTGTCCATTGGTGAAAGTGGGGTGTTAAAGTCCCCTACTATGAGTGTGTTACTGTCGATTTCTCCTTTTATGGCTGTTAGTATTTGCCTTATGTATTGAGGTGCTCCTATGTTGGGTGCATAAATATTTACAATTGTTATATCTTCTTCTTGGATCGATCCCTTGATCATTAGGTAGTGTCCTTCTTTGTCTCTTCTAATAGTCTTTATTTTAAAGTCTATTTTGTCTGATATGAGAATTGCTACTCCAGCTTTCTTTTGATTTCCATTTGCATGGAATATCTTTTTCCATCCCCTTACTTTCAGTCTGTATGTGTCTCTAGGTCTGAAGTGGGTCTCTTGTAGACAGCATATATATGGGTCTTGTTTTTGTATCCATTCAGCCACTCTTTGTTTTTTGGTGGGAGCATTTAGTCCATTTACATTTAAGGTAATTATTGATATGTATGTTCCTATTCCGATTTTCTTAATTGTTTTGGGTTCGTTATTGTAGGTCTTTTTCTTCTGTTGTGTTTCTTGCCTAGAGAAGTTCCTTTAGCATTTGTTGCAAAGCTGGTTTGGTGGTGCTGAACTCTCTGAGCTTTTGCTTGTCTGTAAACGTTTTAATTTCTCCATCAAATCTGAATGAGATCCTTGCTGGGTAGAGTACTCTTGGTTGCAGGTTTCTCTCCTTCATCACTTTAATTATGTCCTGCCACTCCCTTCTGGCTTGTAGAGTTTCTGCTGAGACATCAGCTGTTATCCTGATGGGGATTCCCTTGTGTGTTATTTGTTGTTTTTGCCTTGCTGCTTTTAATATGATTTCTTTGTGTTTAATTTTTGACAGTTTGATTAATATGTGTCTTGGCGTATTTCTCCTTGGGTTTATTCTGTATGGGACTCTCTGTGCCTCCTGGACTTGATTAACTATTTCCTTTCCCATATTAGGGAAGTTTTCAACTATAATCTCTTCAAATATTTTCTCAGTCCCTTTCTTTTTCTCTTCTTCTTCTGGAACCCCTATAATTCGAATGTTGGTGCGTTTAATGTTGTCCCAGAGGTCTCTGAGACTGTCTTCTTTTCTTTTCATTCTTTTTTCTTTATTTTGCTCTGCAGCAGTTATTTCCACTATTTTATCTTCCAGATCACTTATCCGTTCTTCTGCCTCAGTTATTCTGCTATTGATCCCATCTAGAGTATTTTTCATTTCATTTATTGTGTTTTAATCGATGCTTGATTCATCTTTAGTTCTTCTAGGTCCTTGTTAACTGTTTCTTGCATTTTGTCTATTCTATTTCCAAGATTTTGGATCTTGGAAATAGAATCTTGGATCATCTTTACCATCATTATTCTGAATTCTTTTTCAGGTAGACTGCCTATTACCTCTTCATTTGTTAGATCTGGTGGGTTTTTATCTTGCTCCTTCTCCTGCTGTGTGTTTTTCTCTCTTCTCATTTTGCTTATGTTACTGTGTTTGGGGTCTCCTTTTTGCAGGCTGCAGGTTCGTAGTTCCCGTTGTTTTTGGTGTCTGTCCCCAGTGGCTAAGGTTGGTTTAGTGGGTTGTGTAGGCTTCCTGGTGGAGGGGACTAGTGCCTGTGTTCTGGTGGATGAGGCTGGATCTTGTCTTTCTGGTGGGCAGGTCCACGTCTGGTGGTGTGTTTTGGGGTGTCTGCGGACTTTTTATGATTTTAGGCCACCTCTCTGCTAATGGGTGGTGTTGTGTCCCTGTCTTGCTTGTTGTTTGGCATAGGGTGACCAGCAATATAGCTTGCTGGTCGTTGAATGAAGCTGGGTGCTGGTGTTGAGATGGAGATCTCTGGAAGATTTTCGCCATTTGATATTATGTGGAGCTGGGAGGTCTCTTGTGGACCAGTGTCCTGAAGTTGGCTCTCCCACCTCAGAGGCACAGCACTGACTCCTGGCTCCTCAATTTGGGATGATTTGTTGTCTATTCATGTATTCCACAGATGCAGGGTACATCAAGTTGATTGTGGAGCTTTAATCCGCTGCTTCTGAGGCTGCTGGGAGAGGTTTCCCTTTCTCTTCTTTGTTCTCACAGCTCCTGGGTCTCAGCTTTGGATTTGGCCCTGCCTCTGCGTGTAGGTGGCTTGAGGGCGCCTGTTCTTCGCTCAGACAGGACAGGGTTAAAGGAGCAGCCTCTTCGGGGACTCTGGCTCACTCAGGCCGGGCGGGAGGGAGGGGCACGGAGTGCGGGGCGAGCCTGCAGCGGCAGAGCTCGGCGTGACGTTGCACCAGCCCGAGGCGTGCCGTGCGTTCTCCCAGGGAAGCCGCCCCTGGATCCCAGGACCCCGGCAGTGGCGGGCTTCACAGGCTCCTGGAAGGGCGGTGTGGACAGTGACCTGTGCTCACACACAGGCCCCTTGGCAGTGGCAGCAGCAGCCCCAGCGTCCCCTGCCCGTCACTGGGCTCCGCGCTTTCAGTCGTGACTCGCGCCCGTCTGTGGAGCCCCTCCAAGCAGCGCTCTTAATCCCCTCTCCTCGCGCACCAGGAAACCAAGAGGGAAGAAAAAGTCTCTTGCCTCTTCGGCAGCTCCAGAGTTTTCCCGGACTCCCTGCCGGCTAGCTGTGGCACATTAGCCCCCTTCCGGCTGAGTTCTCGCCGCCAGCCCCAATCCTCTCCCTGCGCTGTGACCGCGAAGCCCGAGCCTCAGCTTCCAGCACCGCCGGGGCGAGCAGACAAGCCTCTCGGGCTGGTGAGTGCCACTCGGCACCGATCCTCTGTGCGGGAATCTCTCCGCTTTGCCCTACCCAGGTATGTGGGGAGTTTCTTGCCTTTTGGGAGGTCTGGGGTCTTCTGCCAGCGTTCAGTAGGTGTTCTGTAGGAGTTGTTCCACGTGTAGCTGTATTTCTGGTGTATCCGTGGGGAGGAAGGTGATCTCCGCTTCTTACTCTTCCGCCATCTTACCCAGAAGTCCTCATTTCCATTTTAAAGATGAAAAAATAAAGGAGAGTTCAAAAAACTTGTCCAATTATTTCTGTATCACACAATAATAATTTTATTGTTAAATCCATAAGATATTTATAAATAGAATAAAGTACAGTGAGAAGGGTATTGGAGTCAAAATTATTAGGGAAAAACTGGATTTAGATGATCTCATATACCCATTTCGGCCAGAAAATGTCATGATTCATGGATTCTCTGAACTTCTCAGCTGCAAATAAGATAATGTGGAAAAAAATTAAGTCTTCAGATATGGCATTCTCTGCTTTCTTCTGGAATGTTAGATACCAGATGACAGGCACCCTGTTTGTAAGAATATGCTTCTTTCCTTTATTGTCAATAGACAGGTATTAAATGTGTAAGTACTGTATTTAACTAGAAGGAAGATTTGAGAATTTCCCATAAGGGTAAGGAATAAGTGCCATACTGCAGGAGAGTTTAACTCTAATTTGTGAGTACACAGCATCCACATCTAATGAAGGTCCTCACAGTTTAGGTCCAAGAATTAACAATAAAAATAATAACATAAATGCACAAAAACAGCCCATGCAGAAAAATAGAGATGGTACCTTCCACCACAGGTCAATAATCCAAAGTTTAGATTCTCCACATCCAGGGAGGGTTGATTTTCCACAAACTATCATCTAGCATCATAATATTTCAAAAGAGGTACACTTTTACCACAAACAAAACAAAGCAAAGAAAAAGGAAAAAATATTTGAAGTTTTGTTTTGTGGTGTGTTTCATTTAACCAAAGGAAAGCAAACAACATGTATGGCTAACGATGTATAGAATTGGCAGGTATTTTACCTACTGATGAGATGCTGCAAAACTCTGACCATATTTCTGTTCCTTCCATTGGTTAACTGCTCTTTCGGATATGTTATTTAATTTCACAAAATATACCAAAAAATACCTCTCCACCTTTGGGGGATTTTATTGGACAAAACTTTGAAAATCTTTGCCATCTTAAAAAAAATAAAACAAAACTTAGTAAGGAGTAGCACTAATAATAGAAGGACTAATTTCTCTCCAGGCTTATTAGGTCAATTTCTATTTTTATTGGAGCTAGTTTGGAAATAGTTTACATTTGTACAGGGAAATGAACATGTGCTGTTGTTTTGTTTTGTTTTGTTTTGTAGTTGTGTGTTTATAATCAACCACCAGAGCACATGGGATATATGTAGGAAATACTTTAAATTCAAGTCTACAAACATGTTAGTTTCCTTATGTTAGTCTATTTGGAACAAATCTTTCGGATTACCCATTTTGTGCACTATTCTTAGTAAAAGCAGAAAGTCCCCATCCTCTGAGAATTTACAGTCATGAAGATGAGAAGCACAGAGATAATTCTAAGATAATTCTGACTCTAATATTAGTCAGGGTATGGTAGACAATATCTGATGTATAGATGGTCTGTAGCAGGCAACTGTCCTAATTAGTAATTACATGATGGCTGCAAACATATCCACTGCTCCAAACTCATAGGAAAAGAAACTTAGGGATTTTGAAAATCCTCTTGAAAAAGGTGAACACTGAGCTGTTGAACTGTTTGTTGAAGGATGGGCATGAGTTAATCAGGCAAATGTTAGAGGGAGTTTATTTCATGCAAAGACAAAGAGAACAGATTTGGGAGCATGAAGACACTGACATACATACAAAATTGTAATGTTACATCATCCTTGAATTTTCTTTTATATAGCTAGGCATCCTGCTCTCTCTGTCTCTGTCTCTCTCTCTCAATGTGTGTGTGCCTATACGGATTTGAATTTCTTGTATTTGTCATAATTCAATCATGTTAGGACATAATTTGTGTTAATGTCCTATATTCCACTTGACTGTCAAAGCATATGACTCTAAGATTTCCTCTAAGTTTCCTTCTCCATCTACTTCACCTCTGTTGCCTATAAACCAGCTTTGAAGGGAATTGTTTCTCTACAAAAAAGATCACCACCATTATTGGTACTCATAAAATACTTTTTGTGAGAAGTGGCAAGAAAGTACAAGATCAGTGATTGGAGTATATATTAAATATAAATATTTATTTACTATTACATTTTATTTTTATATATAAAAAGTACTCCAGCAATAGTTTTAGTTTTTTAACAATTTAATTCCTGCTCCTTCCAATACACAGGAATGTAGCTGTCAGAAACCAGATAGCCTTATAGTCTCTTACCAACATGCATCAATTTACTTTTTGTTTATTGATGCCATGGGTAATATAAATTATTATTTAGGAGTTGCTCATAATATGTAGAGGAGAAATTCTAGAAGTCTTAGGTTTTTCTGAGGAGTTAAAAGTTAATAGCATAGATTTGGGCAAAGATAATCCTGTGTTAAATTTTTGTTCTGATAAATTCTAGCTGAGTGACATTGGGTAACTTTATTTTACTTATCTCAGTTTCCACACTGAATTCCCATCTGAAATGAGAATTTTTGTGAGATTTGAATGGAGTTATAGAGATGTATAAAATAAAATCTTTGGCTTAAAATGTGTATAGAGCATGGACTTCAAATGCTGTGGGCTCTGTGTGTGTGTGTGTGTGTTTGCAGGTACATGTATATATAAGCTTACCCAGAATATATTAAGGACAGAAAAAAGTTAGGAAAACCTGTAGAGAAGAGCATGACATAGGGCCTGACAAAGAAATCAACGAATATATAAATATGTATCATGAGTGAAAAATAAATGTAAATCTACAAATACAATAATTTTTTTAAAAAAAATAAACAAATAAATGAATTAGTGCCCCATAGAGGGAAGTAGCAAGAACCTTATCTGTTGTTATTTATGTGTCATCTTCTTTTTTTAACCTTTCTTTTAATCTCCCTAATCAAAACTTCACAATTGACATGTTATCATTCATGCAAGGAAGATCTCACTAAAATTTGCAATCAAGAGGAAGAAGCAAGAAATATATGAGGGGTGGGGAGGAGAATATAGGTTGTCACCATAAACACTAAGTCCATAAAAATGATCAAACTTTGAGTTGTCTGTGGTTTCTTAGTTGGCAGCTGCAACTATATAATTACTATTATTATTATATATTATTCCATTAATCAGAATATTTAAGTATGTCTGAGGAATCTGTACTTTTAACGATCCTTCTGAATGATTCAATAACGTACTATGTTTTGAAAAACAATGATGTAAGTCTTATACAGAAAATGAATCTATAATGTAAGTCCTATACGGTACTAAGAAAAACTATTTCCACAGAGCATATCTACCTGTTTGGTTGGCAGACTTTTTGGGTCACCAGACAGAATTTGTCAGCTTCAAGTTGTAATAAAGGAAATTCACTGATATGTAAATTGATTTGTTACAGTAGAGAGCAATTTAGAAATCCTGAAGCTGAGTGGAGAGAGGCTACTTGAAACAGACACATTAACGTACACACAATGACAGAAAATGTTAAATACTATATACCCATAGTTGAATGAGAATATTCAGTGCAGGGGCAAACCATATAAATAAATGGGACCCTTGAATGTCTTATTAAATATAGATTTGTACAAGTATGCTTTATTTTCAAAAACATGACAACTTTCCAATTTACTGTATTTGCTAAAACTTTATTGGAAAGAGAAAAACTTAAAGGCATTCTCAGCTTTCAAGGTGCTTACAAATTAAGAGGTAGAGAAAGTCACCAACAGTTAATTTGAAGATCAGGCTGCTGATTAGCCATACAGACAGGAAGAGAAGAGATTTCATAAGTAGTAAGTGATTAATTGTCCCTTGAATTACACTGACAGTAATTGATAGAGGACTTAACAGCAGGGAGAATTTATCTGATGATGCTGAGTCATTCCAAGGTGAACCAATGCCAAGTGCCTCTTGGTTTTAAAAGAAGGCAGAAGGATAAAGCACTGCAAAGCCCTGTGAAAGCTTTTATAAGATTAGACAAAGAAAATTGATACTTTCTATGTGATTGGAACTGTGCTATATACATTATACATCTATATACATTTCTTTAATCTTTACTCACTGAGAATTAGATACTAGCACCTAGTTTACAGACGAAAAAACCAAGATTAACAAAATGAGTAACTAAGTGATCCAAAGTCATGGAACGACTGAGTACAAGATTTAAATCGTGGTTGATGACTCCAAATCTTGTTCATATTACATTGCATCAAACTAATATCTGCTCTACTTGCTTATTTGGAAGAAATAATGATGTGAAACAGGTGATTATGTCAGACCAATGAATTTGAACTATAATTACTTCCAGTTGGGGCGCATTTTGATGCTACCAATTTCAGGAGTTTAGAAGTTTGGATTTTCCTCTCTCTGTATTCTGTTCTCTGACTCAGTTTTCTTTTTGACCACCAATTTAACTATTGTTGCAATTGCCTACAATTTCTATGTGGCTTTATCCTTGCTAAGAAGCTTAAGAACTATTTTCAGTTGTGTTAATTTCCCTATTGTGTCATTGTTCACTATATTGTAGGAGTTACTTGATACGAGATGAAATAGGAAGATTTACTTAACAGCAGCAACAACAAAGTCTTGACTGAAGAAACAAGAATGCATTTTTCTTATTTTATTTTGTGGTTTTATTCAACTTTTTTTTTTTATTTATTTTTCGTACGCGGGCTTCTCACTGTTGTTGCCTCTCCCGTTGTGGAGCACAGGCTCCGGATGCGCAGGCTCAGCGGCCGTGGCTCACAGACCCAGCCACTCCGCAGCACGTCAGATCCTCCCAGACCGGGGCACGAACCTGCGTCCCCTGCACCGGCAAGCGGACCCTCAACCACTGCGCCACCAGGGAAGCCCCTTATTCAACTTTTAATACCGTAAGTAATACTTGGTTTAAACAGCCAATTTTCTCTCGTGTAAGATAGATGAATATTGTGGTACTGTTAGGACTATGGATTGTGATCAAAAGTTTGAAATAATGTCTTCAAGTCTCATCCATGTTGAGGATATTATGCTAAATGAAATTAGCAAGTAGGAGAAGGACAAATACTGCATGATTCAGTTATATGAGGTCTCTAAAATAGTCAAAATTGTTAAAAGCGGAAAGTAGAATGGTGGCTTCCCAGGGCTGGGGGGTGAAGGAAATGGCGAGATGCATTTCAGTGATGCAACATGAAAAGTTCTAGAGGTCCATGGTACAATATTGTATGTATAGTTAACAATAATGTGCTGTACATTTAATATTTTATTAAGTGGGTGAACCTCATCCTATGTATTTTTACCACAATAAGAAAAAGTTAAAAATGGGAATCCACATCAGAAAAGTATTCCCTTTAAGAACTTCTATGACAAGTTATGGACATGATGAGTATTTGAAAACAAGTTCAAGGAGATGAGCAGAATTTAAGCACTCAATTTCTTTAACTTAGAAAAATGCCAGTCATGTCTGTGCCTCTAATGTCTCTGATTGAAAAAGGCATCAACTAATCTGAAACATAAATCCAAAGATAGATAAATAGCATAGATATTTTAGAAATTAAAAGTTTACCTATTTTATTTTCTGAAATTTACATTAGAGTACTTCAATATAGAGTTCCACTTCTGCTTACAATGTAGGAACCCACAAGAAAACATTGCTCCTACCTTATCCATTAAAAAAATTAGTTTTCCTTAAGTCCATTAGAGAGTTGAGTCTACAGGGCAACAAATTGCATTAAATTCTAAAGAGTGTTAGATCTATACAAGGAGACATGGGACACCAAATTGTTTCCCTGTTGACAGAGCACAAGAGAAAGAGGTGGCTGCTGTAAAAATAGGTAAAAATAAAACAGCCACAATTTTAATGATTTCCTGTAAGTTTAATATGGGCTGGCATGACAGGTTAGAATAACTGAGAGCACTGAACCCAAGGGGTGTCTATATTCGCACATGAACTATTTTACATCAGCCTCCACTGTCTATTCAAGAGAATGTTTGAGGGCAGAATGGAAGACCTGCTGAGAGCCCCCTAGTGACTTACAGAACCCAAATCCCACTATTCCCCATATCCTTCTCTTATATTAAGCAAAAGACTTAAACTGGTGGGGAAGGAGCATGAAACCTTCCAGCTCCCAAGGCCCAAGCAAAGATAGACGACTAAAAGAGGGGGAAAAAATCTCTCTGCCACTGGACATGGACATGAGAAAATCTATGGAGTACATGATTCTGAATGACACAAAGATAAGTCAACTACCAATTATAAATACTACTGGGTGAAGGTCAGGAAACTCTTTCCCTTCAAAACCACCCCCCTGGGCTTCCCTGGTGGCACAGTGGTTGAGAGTCCGCCTGCCGATGCAGGGGACACGGGTTCGTGCCCCGGTCCGGGAAGATCCCACATGCCGTGGAGAGGCTAGGCCCGTGAGCCATGGCCGCTGGGCCTGCGCGTCCGGAGCCTGTGCTCCACAAAGGGAGAGACCACAACAGTGAGAGGCCCGCATACCGAAAAAAAACAAAAAACAAAAAACAAAACCTTCCCAAACACTAGGCCAACTCTGGCTGCAATAAAGGGGAAGAAACACTGAAAAATTCTTACTCCTGTAGTCCAAGATCACAAGACGTCTCTAAGACTGAAATTGGAACTGTAGAACCAAGCAAGAACACTCCCTCTATATAACTTGATGCAAAGTTATAAGCAGAAGTAGGCTAGTGGTAGTACAGGGGCAGTAGAGTAAAGGGAACACCCATGGGGCAGGTGCACAAGGGCAGTCGACAGCTGAGGATGGTAATATAATTCTCAAAAAACTATATTATGGAGCCCTAGGTCCCACTCTAAGCATTACATACTTGCATCCCAATCCTGTAGATGTTTGAAATCTGTGGTGCCCTGAAGGTAGCAAAAACAAGTCCCAAAGCCAGCTAAAATACTGAATAAAGAGATTCAATTCCCCACATAGAGAGAAGATGGATGAGAAAATTATTTACCTCCGTCTTTACTATTCATCTGAACACAATATCCAGAATTCCATAAAAATGAAAAGAAAAAAAATGAAGAGAAAACAAGGCAGACCCAGATGTCACCTAAATTTTGGAAACATCATAGGAGCTTTAAAATATGTATGATCAATATTAAAGGATCTAACGTGATGATAGATCAGCAAACATGAAGACAGACTATATCTATTATTCAACTTGAAGTATACACAAACCAATGGCTACATTTTTTAAAATAAGGTAAGTTCTAGATTGGGCTATTCTGGGTATCCAGTGGCAGAGACCTTGGGTAGGGTCTTTGAAAGGCCTGCGGGAGTGGGAAGTGGGGGCTGGAGATGAGACATACCTTGTGTTCCATGCTGCCTGGTATTGTTGCAAGAGCAGCAATAATGAAACAGGAAGTCAAGTGGTCTGAGCACAGCACTTAGTTGTGGTTTTGAAGGAATTGTCTTCCTTCTCCCTCTTTTGGAAAATTGTGAAGTCTTTGACTAAATACTGAGATGGATTTCAGTTTATTGTCTTCCTGGGAGCTGAAATGCACAGTCTGTTTCTTCTTATCTTCAGCTGCTTTTTTGTTTGTTTGTTTAAAGTCATACACAATGTAATGAAAATTAAAATACCTAATTTCAGAACCTTAGGAAAGTGTTGCCAAGGTGTTTAGTTTAAAATAATAAAACCTCCTTGTTCAATACTATAAAGAGAAAGACTGATACTTGTTTTACTTTTCAAAATTTGCCCACCTTTATTTTCAGAGCTAATATTAACCTCCAGAAACCATAAGGGCACCATGGCTCCCCACTCAAGATTGATGGAGTTTTTTCGTTTGTTTGTTTGTTTTTAAATATAGTTGATTTACAATGTTGTGTTAGTTTCAGGTGTACAGAAAAGTGATTCAGTTTTATATATATATATTCTTTTTTCAGATTCTTTTCCCTTACAGGTTATTATAAAATATTGAGTATAGTTCCCTCTGCTATATAGTAGGTCCTTGTTGGTTACCTATTTTATATATAATAGTGTGCATATGTTAGTACCAAACTCCTAATTTATTCCTCCTCCCATCCTCCTTTCCCCTGATAACCATAACTATATTTTCTATGTCTGTGAGTCTGTTTCTGTTTTGTATATAAGTTCATTTGTGTCATCTATTAGATTCCACATATTAGTGATATCGTGTGGTATTTGTCTTTCTCTGTCTGACTTACTTCACTCAGTATGATCTTCTCTAGGTCCATCCATGTTACTGAAAATGGCAGGATTGATGGAGGCTTGAACTGAGATAGTCTCAGAACAGGTCTGTAAATCCATTCTATGTTTATCCCCCAGTTCTTAAGCATATATTGATAGTTGGAATAAGTATAGCCAGCATCTAGCAGAATGCTTATCTTGGCTGTAACTCATGAGGTGAGAGTACTTAAATTCATAAGACCCAAGCTTAAAAGACAGAAGCTTAAGCCTACAGAGCTTTGGCAACCTACAAAGATATTAAATTAAAGCAAAAAAATTCATCACTGGGGAAATTAGGGGAAAAAAAGATTAATGTCAAGATCGTGGTAATTCCCAAAGGCTAACTAAGGACTATCACATAACTAGGAGCTTCAGGAATCTATGTATAACATAATTTCATAGTGCCATAAGGTACCTTGGAAGAGGATTTTCTAGCCCAATCTCCTGACTTTTAATTATAGGAAAATCGATGGAAATTTTTAGCAGAGCCTGGACCCTTTCATAATTACTGATTTTAAGTCCCTGAGACATGAGATGGGACAAGAAATATTTTATGCTGTAGATTCTCCCTAGCTCCATTTTATAGACAAGTATGTTAAACTCAGATCACAGATTTAGTAAAGCAGGAAGCTGAGATTCTAAAAATCTGGGCTTATTCCTTTGCATCATACAGGGACCTCTTGGCAGTATCGAACTAAGTAGAAAGTTTTCCTTTTTTTTCCTCTTAGTCTTGTATTCTTATGGTTGGGGAGCGGGTGAGGATGGCATTCTTCTTGTCTTCAGGTACAGGGATGTACATTAACCCCCTTGTGAATGGGTCAGTGTGGAATCTTTCAGTTGGATTTCTCTGAGTGTAAATGTGAATGGTAGGCTGTTGTTCTGCCAGTATGCAGGTGTGTGTGTTTTGGTGGTGGCATTGGGATAGCAGACAGGTCTCAATGGGGGAATGAGAGGGCAAATAACAATTAATATTCATAATAGCAATGATGACAGCTAACATTTATTGAACATTTCCCATGTGCAGGAGGAGAGAAAATCGCCCCCTCTTTATAATCTCTGCACTAGTCCTAGGTTTCATTACTTTGAAACTCTCAGAAGATAAGACCATGAGTAAATTTGTGACCCTAAAAATATTTTAACAGTACTCAGAGAAAGTGATTGTTGCATTAGTTCAACAGAATTAATGAGTAAGTGTGAAAGCAAGGCTTAGAATAAGCATAAAAGGAGCCTTTCCACAAGACCAGAATAGATGATTCACATTTGTACTTAGTTTTTACCTAATAAAATCCCATTTGTCTTGGATGAAGGTCTCTATTAAATAATAGAATAAAATGACAGCCATACGTCTCTTTTCCCTTATCTGTGCTCAAGAGAGAGGATTAGTATGGAAGCAATGCCTGAAAGCATCTAGCTTCTGTTTGATGTAACAATTTCCCCCCTGCAATAAGTTGCTACAGTAAAGTTAGCTATGATCATCTTTTCTTCTCCTACTTTGTATTGTTAAATGGTGAAAAAGCACTTCTGCCCCAGTTCCCAAGAACTAAAGAAAGCCCTTCTTCCTTGTTTCTCCTCTTTGAAGCCAGTGAGAGGTCTGCAGAAAAGAAAAAGAATGAGAGATTTGGCCTCAGACAAAAACTGTAGTCTCAGTGGTTTAGTAACAAAGTTGACAGCTTGAGGGAAAAAAAAATCCCATGTGGCAGATCCATATGTGGCAAAGTCTTCCCAGAATGAATGAATGTATTATAAATCATTTCTGGAGTTGTTCCACATGTTGATTTAAAAGGGACTTCGTTTCACTTTTATTTTAATGTACTTTAGTGTATCTAGTGGATAATTAAAATAGAATATGAAACAATGATACTCAGAGAAACACCTGAAGATAGAATATTTTTCTTCTTGATAAAAAAATGTATTTGGAAAAAAGCTCAAACTCATTACAGTAGCAAACCTTGTTTCGGTTGGGGGGGGCAGGTGGAGGACCCATAAGACCATGATTAACCCACTTTTAAATGAGTTTACCTTTAGAAGGCTTTCTGATTTTCTACTGACCCACTTCCAGAATCACTTTTCCAATTTTCAATCATGTAAAATAAGCATCTTATCCTGGAACATGAACAGGAGGTGGAGGATTTTCTTCTCTGCAAAGTATGCAGGTTTCTAGTTCAAATATCTGCTTATAAAGATTTTCTTAAATAAAGGTAATGATATTCTTGGCAAATATTTGAATACAAAGATTAATTGTATTTAATTATGTGTTGTGATGGCTAATTTTATATGTCAAGTTGACTGGGCCACAGGGTGCCCAGACAATTTGTCAAACATTATTCTGGATGTGTTTCTGAAGGTTTTTCTGGATGAGATTAGCATTTCAATCAGTGCACTAAGTAAAGGAGATTGGCCTTTCCGCTATGAGTGAGCCTCTTACTAAGTAACAAGACCTGAATAGGACAAAAAGTCTGAGTAAGAAAAACTCCTCCTGCCTGAATACCTTCACTGGGAATTCAGGCATCTCCTGGTTTTTCCCTGGAACTGAAACATTGGATCCTCTCTTGTGGGGTCTCCAGCCTGTTGGCTTTCAGATTGGAGCTACACCATCAGCTCTCCTAGTTCTCTAGCTTGGTGACTGCAGATTTTGAGACTTCTCAGTTTCCTTAATCATATGAGTCAATTCCTTATTCCAAAGGAAATATATGTGTGTGTGTGTGTGTATATATATATATATACACACATGCACACACACACACACATATGTATGTAATTATGTTATACATAAGTATATTATAATATACTTCTGACTTGTATGGATATTGAGAAACATGTTTTTCTACCCCATGAGCATCTTCTCTGCCCTGGTCATGGTTTTCATGGGAGCAAGTGGAAAAACCACAGCCCAGGTGTCCCAGGCATTTCTTTAAGTAAAAGCAGAGGCAGAGGTGAAGATGCTCACCAGGGTTTCCAGTTACTCCTCATCAAAGTTAACAGAACTGGCACACTGTACTTGCTTAGAACAGCCAGCGGTCTCCTTGGAAAAAAGTCCTGTGATTTCCTCTCATCTTTCAGAGTTTCCTGTTGCAAATTCTACCAAGCAGAGATGGAAGAGTCGACTTGAGCAACATTCCAGAAGAGTCCAGAAACCACATGAACACCTGGGTAGCCAAAAGTTAAAAGGTAAAATTATAGAGTTGCTGTCTCCAAATTCAGTTAATTCAGTGACTAATCTGATTCCTGTGAATGCCATCTAATTCAAAGGAAACTGGGCTCATCAACTTAACAAAGTGCAGACCATAGAAAGACAATGGAAAGTCAGCAAGAATGAAGACAAGCCTGTGCAAATGATATTTAAGGAATATACCTTTAAAAAGACCTATATAGGAGAACTATTCACCAAAATTTTGGTGCTTCCCCATATTGGCAAGAAGCTGTATATGTTCATCATGCTTCCAGATGAAAAGACCAGTTGGAAAAGGGTGGAAAAATAACTTACTTATGAGAAAATCATAGAATGGACAAAACTAGACATGATGAATGAAGAAGAGGTGGAAGTTTCCTCCTTAGCTTTAAACTGGTGGAGAAATAGGACAGACAGGATACTGTTTGCAGTCTGGGAATGATGGATGCCTTGGAGCAGGCCAGGGCAACTCTTCTGGAGTGTCATCCAAGAGAGACCTCTTTCTGCCCAAGGTACTGCACAGGTCCTTCGTGGATGTCAATGAAGAAGGCAGGGAGATAATGGCCACCACTGCTGCCTTCATGATGATGCCACCTGTAAGAATGATCCCCAGGTTCTGTGAGGACCACCCCTTCCTTTTGTTTATCCAGAACAACAAAACCAATTTTATTCTTTGTGTGGCTGATTTTCCTCCCTATAAGGAAATGGTTGGTGCAGCTGAGAGACATTCTCCTGTCACCTACTGACCCACTTTTCCTCTGAAACTTCACAGTATGTCTCCAAGCCAAAATGACTTTGGTGACAATCCAAAAATAAAGGGTCCAACTTTGAAAAAAAATGTAAATAATTAAATGTAAGTGATTCTGTTTCACTGGAGAGCCCTGACTAATACATGTGTGGATTCACTTAAAAATAAAATGGGTGTGTTTAAGTGTATACAAATATTTATTTACCCACATTCATATATACAATATATTATGCATACTGTAATAAATATTTTAACCATAGCATATACTATATACAGAGGACAGAACAACAGAGAAAGGAAGAGGAATTAAAAGGTGATAACTAAAAAGTCATCAGAAGTTACAAGAAAAGAAGAGAAGGAATATTACTCTGGAAGTCACAGTTCTGGATTACATCCTTAGTTTAACATTTACTAGTAATCAAAACCCAGGTATGTTGTGGGGAAGCTGGGCAGGGTGTATAGAGTCAGCTCTTTCAATTCTATGTCAAAGTAGGACATTTAAAGGAATTCAAGTTGTTGGAGGATCCCAGCACTGGGAAACTGAATAATGAGAACATCTTGGACAGTGAGCATCAGTCACCATTTTCCACAGATAGTAAGATCCAGGTGGGAATCCACAGAAGAAATAAGGTAGACATAGGAGAAACAAGAGGGCAGGGACTTCCCATCAACAACTGAGTTCAGAATAAGACTTTGATTCCAGAGGAAACCAAAAAAAGCAGAAAGGTTTCACAACTTAATTATGCTGCTTGGGGAAAAAGTGAGTCCTGAAGCCTGGATTCAATGTTTAGCTAATTGGGAGAATAATAAAAAATTGCATAGTTTACTAGTGTCCAGATGTGGCCAATTCCAGGTCATGATTTTGACTCATAATTATTATCTTTTTCATGAAGAAATCCTCTTTCTTTCTGGTTAGAATTGACCATTTATTTCTATTTAAGATGCAGCTTCACAACAAATGCTAAGGGAACTTCTCTAGGCAGGAAAGAGAAGAGAAGAAAAAGACCTACAAAAACAAACACAAAGCAATTAAGAAAATGGTAATAGGAACATACATATCAATAATTACTTTAAGGGCTTCCCTGGTGGTGCAGTGGTTGAGAGTCCGCCTGCCGATGCAGAGGACATGGGTTCGTGCCCCAGTCTGGGAAGACCCCACATGCCGCAGAGTGGGTAGGCCCATGAGCCATGGCCGCTGAGCCTATGTATCCAGAGCCTGTGCTCTGCAACGGGAGAGGCCACAGCAGTGAGAAGTCCACGTACTGCAAAAAAAAAAAAAAAAAAACCAAAAAAACCCAAACAACCCAATCCAAAAATGGGCAGAAGACCTAAACAGACATCTCTCCAAAGAAGATATACAGATTGCCAGCAAACACATGAAGGGATGCTCAACATCACTAATCATTAGAGAAATGCAAATCAAAACAACAGTGAGGTATCACCTCACACCGGACAGAATGGCCATCATCAAAAAATCTACAAACAGTAAATTCTGGAGCGGGTGTGGAGAAAAGGGAACCCTCTTGCACTGTTGGTGGGAATATAAATTGGTACAGCAACTATGGAGAACAGTATGGAGGTTCCTTAAAGAACTAAAAATAGAACTACCATGTGACCCAGCAATCCCACTACTAGGCATATACCCTGAGAAAACCATAATTCAAAAAGAGTCATGTACCACAATGTTCATTGCAGCACTACTTACAATAACCAGGACATGGAAGCAACCTAAGTGTCCATCGACAGATGAATGGAGAAAGAAGGTGTGGCACACATATACAATGGAATATTACTCAGCCATAAAATGAAATGAAATTGAGTTACTTGTAGTGAAGTGGATGAACCTAGTGTCTGTCATACAGAGGGAAGTAAGTCAGATAGAGAAAAAACAATGCTGTATGGTAACACATATATATGAAATCTAAAAAAAAAAAAATAGTTCTGATGAACCTAAGGGCAGGACAGGAACAAAGACACAGATGTAGAGAATGGGCTTGAAGACACAGGGAGGGGGAAGGGTAACCTGGACAAGTGAGAGAGTAACATTGACATATATACACTACCAAATGTAAAATAGCTAGTTAGTGGGAAGGAGCTGCATAGCACAGGGAGATCAACTGTTGCATTGTGACCACCTAGAGGGGTGGGATAGGGAGGGTAAGTGGGAGACACAAGAGGGAGGGAATATGGGATTACATGTATACATATAGCTGATTCACTTTGTTATACAGCAGAAACTAACACAACATTGTAAAGCAATTATACTCCAATAAAGATGTTTAAAAAAGGAAACACAATTCTTGGAATTCTATCAGTTAGAAAGAAACACAATTTCCTAAATTGGCTTTGTCTCCTAATTACCTCTGTAACTGCCTTCTCCTATTATTTTGTACCTTTGTAATAAAATACCCTCTTAACTGGTGTCTCTAACTTTTGTGCCTCTCTTACCCAGTCTTTATTCCACATAGCAAATAAAAAATTATGTTTGTGAAACACACACACACTCACACAAATATGTATCTTAGAATCCATATGTGTGGATTTTATAATATATAATAGTCTATGTTGTAACAGCATGTATTTATTCTATTACATATCTCATGACTCTTACTCTGGAAACATTTTATTTTTATTTTGCATCTGTGTTCCTTACAATTTCCTACACTTTACTGTAAGTCACAAAGAACAAATATTATCATATATATATACATATGTCACCTTCTTTACCCTATCAATGTGCTTTTAAATTTTATTTTATCCAAGAGTTACATGAATGGCTTAATAAAGCTTAGGTTCCTGGGCCCCACCTCCAGAGTTTCTAATTCAGTACGTATGCGACAAAGGGACTGTGGAATTTACATTTCTGAAAATTTCCCAGGTCATCTCAGTGACCACACACTGAGAATGACTGTCTGTCAATACCTGACAATTAGTAGGGTCAAAATTATACTCCTAATAAATGCATAGAGAAATGATAATCCTGGTAAAACTTGTTCTTTAGATCTAGGCTCAGAAACCAAGGTCAGTGTGTGTTATTGAGTAGAGAACCTTTGAACATTATTTGAAGGAGCTTGAATAGAACAGAGAAGGGAAATTGGTTAAGGAGTGAGGCAGTCATTGATAATAATATTTTCATATTATCTATTAATTTTATTAACACCTTGAATTTGTGCTGCACCTTTTTACTAGTGAATCAGTAAATAATTTTTGGAGCGCCTGTCCTGAGAAACAACTAGTATTATACCCACTGCAGGGCATGGCTAATTTTCTACTAGTCAGACAACTTTTGTATTGTTTTTCTTGCATGTTAACTTGCTTGCATTGTCTAACATTGAGTCCTCTGGTTATACACTACTGCAAATAAGAGTGATCATACTTTTAAAATCTTGCTGATTAATGCAGTGGCTGTAATTTATAAGAAATTTAGGGTATTTTTTTAACAGCCTCTGATTTGTGCATTTACCTAGAGCATTAAACAGAAAAAAAGAATTCATATGCTTGGGGGAGTGGTCACTGTAGAAACAGCAGGTGAAAAAATAAAACAGAAATCGGTAAAAGAAATTGCTTCTGGAGAGTGAGGCTAAGGTGGGGAGAGATGGAAAAACATCAGAAGACATTTTAAATGTTTGTTTTGTAAACATGTGCATGCATTGTTTTGATTATACAAATACAAAAGTAGATATACCCAACATTTTGAACATATATAAAAATTTATGCCAATTTTCATCTACTTTGGAGGTTCCATGATCACTTCCTTTGAGGAAAAATTGGTATTTTCTTTACCAAGTATTTACCATTTAATCATATTACTTGTCATTTTATTTTCATTGATGTAAATTTTTACGATTTTTATTTTGCAAACTTTTTTGGAAATATTAGTGCAAAAAGAATGGATACTCTTATGGGTACAACTGAATCACTTTGCTGTACACCTGTAACTAGCACATCACTGTTAATCAACTATACTCCACTATAAAATAAAATGTTTTTTTTTAAAATTCTGAACAATAGGACAATGAAAACCCATTTACATTTAACCTGGATTCATGAATTGCAAACTTTCATCACATTTAATTTTCTTCCCCCTCTATTCACATATAATTTGCATGCACACATGTGCATGCATGTATGTAGTGTTATATTTTAAGTTACAGATATTACATTTTACCTTTTATACTTCCATGTGTTCCTTTTAAGAATAACTTCCTACATAACCACTGTAACATCATCACACCACTAACATTTCAATTAAATTCTGTTCTCACCAAATATAAATTCCACATTCGCATTTCCTCATTTACTCTGAAAGTGAATTTCATTGTCTTTCTTAAAAATTCAGTATTCAATAAAGGATTATATGTTGTATTTGATGATTGTCTCTAATCTCTTTAATTCTAGAACATTCCCCATGTTTCTCATTATGTGACTCTTTTGAGGTTTCAAAGCCCATTATTCTGTGTAATCAGTCATATTCTGAATTTGTCAGATTATTTACTCAAGGTTAGTTTCATATTAAACATTTTTTGACAAGAAAATTATGTAGAGTTTTCTTTTTGATGTAGAGTACACTTTTTGCATTGTGTCAAGAGACATGATTTCAGACTGTCCCAATATTGGTGATGCTAAATTTGATGAATTGGTTAAGCTGGCAAACACCAGATATCTCCATTTTAAAGGTATACTGTCCCTTCATAAGCATAATTTGTAAGCAGTTTATGGGATGATATTTTGAGATAACATAATTATCTTGTTCTCTACCTGTTTTAAACAACTGATTTTGCATGCATGAAGATTCTTGCCTAAGTATTACTTTAATGGTTACAAAATGATGGTTTTCTTATTACAGCATATTTTCCTTTTAGGTATGACCTCATTAGTGTTTGTGTACCTGCTTGTTTTATGGCCAAACAAGGAGCTTGAAGCTGGTACTATATTTTTCCTGTCCCATACTCAAAATGAACTACTTTTGTAATGGTTCAGTAACTTTTAGAAGGAAATGATACTTAGAACAAACATCTGTGTTATGTGAAAATTCTAACGTTTCATTGGATAGAATTAGAAAAAAATATGTATTTTAATACTTATAAATATTTGAATTCATTTTGGCATTTCTAATTCAGATTTACATTTCTTCACTTTTTAATTTTCTCTTACAGAGGAAACCTTGGTTCCTATGAATATTAATATATTTACCAACTTATTTCATATTACAATGTTCATAAAATAATTACAGAATTACAATATCAGTATCACTTTTAAAAATAAACCAACTAATTGAAGTTTAAGATTTCTTCATAGTTATGTTTGTCCTTAGAGTACATCCCACTAATGATATGAAATCATTATGCCATTTTAAAAAATTAGTTGAGAGGAAGTTTTCACCTCAGAGATGTAGAGAAGGCAAGCAAAAGCATTGCTGTCACCTTTAAAATAAGAAAAAAGCTGGACAAAGTGCAAATAATTCCGCTTCTGGAATCCATCAGAAAAGTAAGGTTGAAGGGTAAACAACTAACATGAAATCTGGGAAGAGATAGGAACCTGCAGGGAGATACAGGACCTGAGAATTTGCTTGCTTGGGCAGATGCTGCCAGACTATGCAAGCTAACAAGGAGATTAAGCTAGAATTTGTTTTTTAAACACCTTTATTAAAGTATAAGTGCTTTACAATGGTGTGTTAGTTCCTGATTTATAACAAAGTGAATCACCTATACATACATGTATCCCCGTATCTCCTCCCACTTGCATCTCCCTCACATCATTTGTATCCCACCCCTCTAGGTGGACATAAAACACTGAGCTGATCTCTCTGTGCTATGAGGCTGCTTCCCACTAGCTATCTATTTTACATTTGGTAGTGTATATATGTGTATGTCACTCACTCACTTCATCCCAGCTTACCCTTCCCCCTTCCTGTGTCCTCAAGTCCATTCTCTACATCTTCATCTTTATTCCTGTCCTGCCCTTAGGTTCTTCAAAACCATTTTTTTTTTGAGATTCCATATATATGTTAGCATACGGTATTTGTTTTTTTCTTTCTGACTTACTTCACTCCATATGACAGTCTCTAGGTCCATCCACCTAACTACAAATAACTCAATTTCATTTCTTTTTATGGCTGAGTAATATTCCATTGTATATATGTGCCACATTTTCTTTATCCATTCATCTGTCGATGGAAACTTAGGTTGCTTCCGTGTCCTGGCCACTGTAAATAGTGTTGCAGTGAACATTGTGGTACATGACTCTTTGAATTATGGATTTCTAATGGTATATGCCCAGTAGTGGGATTGCTGGGTCATATGGAAGTTCTATTTTTAGTTTTTTAAGGAACCTCCATACTGTTCTCCATAGTGGCTGTATCAATTTACATTCCCACCAACAATGCAAGAGGGTTCCTTTTTCTCCACACCCTCTCCAGCATTTATTGTTTGTAGATTTTTTGATGACGGCCATTCTGACTGGTGTGAGGTGATACCTCAGTGTAGCTTTAGCATTTCTCTAATGATTAGTGATGTTGAGCATTCTTTCATATGTTTGTTG
This sequence comes from Mesoplodon mirus, assembly GCF_964341445.2. Taxonomy (NCBI): domain Eukaryota; kingdom Metazoa; phylum Chordata; class Mammalia; order Artiodactyla; family Ziphiidae; genus Mesoplodon; species Mesoplodon mirus. The sequence goes on along the minus strand of NC_138984.1, from coordinate 103,488,226 downwards.
GCAATCTGTATATCTTCTTTGGAGAAATGTCTGTTTAGATCTTCTGACCATTTGGGATTGGGTTGTTTGTTTTTTTGATATAGAGCTGCATGAGCTGCCTCTATATTTTGGAGATTAATCTTTTCTCAGTTATTTCTTTTGCACATATTTTGTCCATTCTGATGGTTGTCTTTTCATTTTGTTTGTGGTTTGCTGTGCAAATCTTTTAACTTTCGTTAGATCCCATTTGTTTATTTTTGCTTTTACTTCCATTTCTCTAGAAGGTGGGTCAAAAGGGATCTTGAAGTAATTTATGTCACAGAATGTTCTGCCTATGTTTTCCTCTAAGAGTTTTATAGTGTCTGATCTTACATTGACGTCTTTAATCCATCTTGAGTTTATTTTTGTGTATGGTGTTAGGGACTGTCCTCATTTCATTATTTTATATGTAGCTTCCAGTTTTCCCAGCACCACTTATTAAAGAGGCTGTCGTTTCTCCATTGTATACTGTTGCCTCCTTTATCAAAGATAAGATGACCATATGTGTGTGGATTTATCTCTGGGCTTTCTATCCTGTTACATTGATCTATATTTCTGTTTTTGTGGCAGTAACATACTGTCTTGATTACTATAGCTTTGTAGTATAGTCTGAAGTCAGGGAGCCTAATTCCTCCAGCTCCGTTTTTCTTTCTCAAGATTGCTTTTGCTATTCGGGGTTTTTTTGTTTCCATACAAATTGTGAAATTTTTTGTTCTAGTTCTGTGAAAAATGCCATTGGTAGTTTGATAGATATTGCATTGAATCTGTAGATTGCTTTGGGTGGTATATTCATTTTCACAATGATGATTCTTCCAATGCCAGAACATGGTATATCTTTCCATTTGTTTGTATCATCTTTAATTTGTTTCATCAGTGTCTTCTAGTTTTCTGCTACAGGTCTTCAGTCTCCTTAGGTAGGTTTATTCCTATGTACTATATTCTTTTAGTTGCAGAGGTAAATGGAAGTGTTGTGTTAATTTCACTTTCGGATTTTTCATCATTAGTGTGTAAGAATGCAAGAGATTTCTGTGCATTAATTTTGCATCCTGCTACTTTACCAGATTCATTGATTAGCTCTTGTAGTTTTCTGGTAGCATCTATGGGATTCTCTATGTATAATATCATGTCATCTGCAAACAATGACAGTGTTACTTCTTCCTTTCCAGTTTGGATTCCTTTTATTTCTTTCTCAACTCTGATTGCTGTGGCTAAAACTTCCAAGTCTATCTTCAGTAATAGTGGTGAGAGTGGGCAACCTGGCCTTTTCCTGATCTTAGAGGAAACGGTTTCAATTTTTCACCATTGAGAATGATGTTGGCTGTGGGTTTCTCATATATGGAATTTATTATGTTGAGGTAAGTTCCCTCTATGCCTACTTTCTGGAGGGTTTTTAGCATAAATCATTGTTGAATTTTGTCAAAAGCATTTTCTGCAGCTACTGAGATGATCATATCATTTTTCTTCTTCAATTTTTTAACATAGTTTCTCACATTGATTGATTTGCATATGTTGAAGAATACTTGCATTCCTGGGATAAACCCCACTTGATCATGGTGTATGATCCTTTTAATGTGCTGTTGGATTCTGTTTGCTAGTATTTTTTTGAGAATTTTTGCCTCTATGTTCATCAGGGATATTGATCTGTAGTTTTCTTTTTTTTTGCGACATCGTTGTCTGGTTTTGGTATCAGGGTGATGGTGGCTTCATAGAATGAGTTTGGGAATGTTCCTCCCTCTGCTATAGTTTAGAAGAGTTTGGGACGGATAGGTGTTAGCTCTTCTCTAAATGTTTGATAGAATTCACCTGTGAAGCCATCTTGTCCTGGGCGTTTGTTTGTTGGAAGATTTTTAATCACAGTCTCAATTTCAGTGCTTGTGATTGTTCTGTTTATATTTTCTATTTCTACCTGTTTCAGTCTCGGCAGTTTGTGCTTTTCTAAGAATTTGTGCATTTCTTCCAGGTTGTCGGTTTTATTGGCATATAGTTGCTTGTAGTAATCTCTCATGATCCTTTGTATTTCTGCAATGTCAGTTGTTACTTCTGCTTTTTCATTTCTAATTCTGTGGATTTGAGTCTTCTCCCTTTGTTTCTTGATAAATCTGGCTAATGCTTTATCAATTTTTTTATCTTCTCAAAGAACCACCTCTTAGTTTTTTTGATCATTGCTGTTGTTTCCTTCATTTACTTTTCATTTATTTCTCATCTGATCTTTATGATTTCTTTCCTTCTGCTAACTTTGGGGGGGGGTTGTTTTTGTTCTTTTTTCTCTAATTGCTTTAGGTGTAAGGTTAGGTTGTTTATTTGAGATGTTTCTTCTTTCTTGAGCTAGGATTGTGTTGCAATAAATTTCTCTCTTAGTACTGCTTTTGCTGCATCCCATAGGTTTTGGATCATCGTGTTTTCGTTGTCATTTGTTTCTAGGTATTTTTTGATTTCCTCTTGGTTTCTTCAGTAACCTCTTGGTTATTTAGTAGTGTATTATTTACCCTCCATGTGTTTGCATTTTTTACAGATTTTTTCCTGTAATTGATATCTAGTCTCATAGCACTGCATTCAGAAAAGACACTTGATATGATTTCAGTTTTCTTAAATTTATCAAGGCTTGATTTGTGACCCGAGATATGGTCTATCCTGGATAATGTTGCATGAGCACTTGAAAAGAAAGCGTATTCTGTTGTTTTTGGATGGAATGTCCTGTAAATATCAATTAAATCCATCTTGTTTAATGTGTCACTTAAAGCTTGTGTTTCCTTATTTATTTTCATTTTGGATGATCTGTCCATTGGTGAAAGCAGTATGTTAAATTCTCCTACTATTATTGTGTTACTGTCGATTTCCCCTCTTATGGCTATTTGCTTTTGCCTTATGTATTGTGGTACTCTTATGGTGGGTGCATAAATATTTACAATTTTTATATCTTCTTCTTGGATCAATCCCTTGATCATTATGTAGTGTCATTCTTTGTCTCTTGTAATAATCTTTATTTTAAAGTCTATTTTGTCTGATATGAGAATTGCTACTCCAGCTTTCTTTTGATTTCCACTTGCATGATATATCTTTTTCCATCCCCTCACATTCAGTCCGTATGTGTCCCTAAGTCTGAAGTGGGTCTCTTGTAGACAGCATATATACGGGTCTTGTTTTTGTATCCTTTCAGCCAGTCTATGTCTTTTGGTTGGAGCACTTAATCCATTTACATTTAAGGTAGTTATCCATATATATGTTCCTATTCTCATTTTCTTAACTGTGGGTTTGTTATTGTAGGCCTTTTCCTTCTCTTGTGTCTCCTGCCTAGAGGAGTTCCTTTAGCGTTTGTTGTAAAGCTGGTTTGGTAGTGCTGTACTCTCTTAGCTTTTGCTTGTCTGTAAAGTTTTTAATTTTTCTGTCGAATCTGAATGAGATCCTTGCTGGGTAGAGTATGTTTTCCTCTTTCATCACTTTAAATATGTCCTGTCACTCCCTTCAGGCTTGCAGAGTTTCTGCTGAAAGATCAGCTGTTAACCTTATGGGGATTCCCTTTTATGTTTTTTGTTGTTTTTTTCCTTGCTGTTTTTAATATTTTTTCTTTGTATTTAATTTTTGATAGTTTGATTAATATGTGTCTTGGCATGTTTCTCCTTGGATTTATCTTGTATAGGACTCTCTGTGCTTCCTGGACTTGATTAACTATTTCTTTTCCCATATTAAGGAACTTTTCAACTATAATTTCTTCAAATATTTTCTCAGTCCCTTTCTTTTTCTCTTCCTCTTCTGGTACCCCTATAATTCCAATGTTGGTGTGTTTAATGTTGTCTGAGAAGTCTCTGAGACTGTCCTCAATTCTTTTCATTCTTTTTTTCTTTATTCTGCTCTGCAGTAGTTATTTCCACTCTTTTATCTTCCAGATCACTTATCCGTTCTTCTGTCTCTGTTATTCAGCTATTGATTGCTTCTAGAGAATTTTTAATTTCATTTATTTTGTTGTTCATCATTGTTTGTTTGCTCTTTAGTTCTTCTAGTTCCTTGTTAAACATTTCTTGTATTTTCACCATTCTATTTCCAAGATTGTGGGTCATCTTTAATATCATTGCTCTGAATTCTTTATCATGTAGACTGCTTATTTCTTCTTCATTTGTTTGGTCTGGTGGGTTTTTACCTTGCTCTTTCATCCACTGTGTATTTCTCTGTCTTCTCATTTTGGTTAACTTAATGTGTTTGAGATCTCCTTTCACAGGCTGCATGTTCGCCATTCCTGTTGTTTTTGGTGTCTGCCCCCAGTGGGTAAGGTGGGTTCAGTGGGTTGCATAAGCTTCCTGGTGTAGGGGACTGATGCCTGTGTTCTGTTGGATGAGGCTGTATCTTGTCTTTCTGGTGGGCAGAACCACGTCCAGTGGTGTGTTTTGTGGTGTCTGTGAACTTATTATGATTTTAGGCAGCCTCTCTGCTAATGGGCAGGGTTGTGTTCCTCTCTTTCTAGCTGTTTGACATAAGATGTCCAGCACTGTAGCTTGTTGGTTGTCAAGAGGAGTTGGGTCTTAGCATTGAGATGGAGATCTCTGAGAGAGCTTTTGGCAGCTCATATTACGTGCGGCCAGGAGGTCACTGGTGGATCAATGTCCTGAACTCACCTCTCCTTCCTGGAGCACCAAGACTCTTAGACTCTGTCAGCCACCCAGCTCAGAAGAAAAGGGAGAAAAAAAATAAAAAGAAATAAATATAAATAAATATAATAAATTATTAAAATAAAAACATTTTAAATATTATTAAAAATTAAAAAATACAAAAGTAGTAAAAAAATAAAAGAGAGAGAGAGAGAGCAACCAAACCAAAAGACAAATCCACCAATAATAACAGGTGCTAAAAACTATACAAAAAAAAAAGCAGATAGATTGAACCCTAAGACAAATGGTAAAAGCAAAGCTATACAGACAAAATCACACAAAGAAGCATACACGTACACACTCAGAAAAGGAGAAAAAGGAAAAAATATATTTTTTTAAAAAAAAAGGAAGAGAACAACCAAATCAATAAACACATCTACCAATGATAATAAGCTCTAAATACTAAACTAAGATAAACATAAAACAGAAACAAATTAGCCACAGAAAGCAAACCCCAAGTCTGCAGTTGATCCCAAAGTCCACTACCTCAGTTTTAGGATGTTTCATTGTCTATTCAGGTATTCCACAGATGCAGGTACATCAAGTTGATTGTGGAGATTTAATCTGCTGCTCCTCAGGCTGCTGGGAGAGATTTCCCTTTCTCTTCTTTGTTCCCACAGCTCCTGGGGTTCAGCTTTGTATTTGGCCCCGCCTCTGCATGTAGGTCACCTGAGGGCGTCTTTTACCCTCCCAGTCAAGACTGAGTTAAAGTAGCAGCTGATTAGGGGGCTCTGGCTCACTCAGGCCGTGAGGAGAGAAGGGTATGGAATGCGGGTCAAGCCTGCAGCAGCAGAGGCCAGCGTGATGTAATAGCCTGAGGCACGCCATGTGTTCTCCCAGGGAAGTTGTCCCTGGATCACAGGACCCTGGCAGTAGCGGGCTGCACAGCCTCCTGGGGGGAAGTGATCACGTGGATAGTGATCTGTCCTTGCACACAGGCTTTCTGGTGGCTGCAGCAGCAGCCTTAACATCTCATGCCCATCTCTGGTGTCCGCACTGATAGGCACGTCTTGCATCCTTCTCTGGAGCTTGTTTAGGTGGTGCTCTGAATCCCCTCTCCTCGTGAACCCTGAAACAATGGTTTCTTGTCTCTTATGCAGTTCCAGACATTTTCCTGGACTCACTCCTGGCTAGCTCTGGTGCACTAGCCCCCTTCAGGCTGTGTTCACACAGTCAACCCCAGTCTTCTCCCTGGGATCTGACCTCCGAAGCCGGAGCCTCAGGTCCCAACCCCCATTCGTCCCGGTGGCTGAGCAGACAAGACTTTCAGGCTGGTGAGAACTGGTTGGCACCAATCCTCTGTGTGGGAATCTCTCCACTTTGCTCTCTGCACCCCTGTTGTTGCATTCTCCTCTTTGGCTCCAAAGCTTCCCTCCCACTCACCCCCCATCTCTGCCAGTGAAGGGGCTTCCTAGTGTGTGGAACTGTTCTTCCTTCACAGCTCCCTCCCAGAGGTGTAGGTCCCATCCCTATTCTTTGTCTCTGTTTTTTCTTTTTTCTTTTGCCCTACTGAGGTATGTGGGGAATTTCTCACCTTTTGGGAACTCTGAGATCTTCTGCCAGTGTTCAGTAGGTGTTCACTAGAAGCTGTTCCACATGTAGATGTATTTTTGATGTATTTGTGGGGAGGAAAGTGATCTCCATGTCTTACTCCTCCGCCATCTTGAAGCTATCCCCCTAGAAATTTTTAATAAATTGCTAAAGCCCAATTCTTGGCTCACATGGAGACCTTGGATAAAGAGGAATTTGACCCTCTCATAGGCTTTCCCTTAAAGGGAAAATTGGTAAGAATTTTGCGAAATAGTCTCTCACCATAATGGCTGAGAGTGGATTTCAGCCCAGATCAATCTTGTTTCTATCTGTGAACCAAAAACCTTACTCTGCAGAGGAAAGCTAAAATAAAAATAGTAGCTTCGGAATCCAGAGGAAACACATTGCCATTAAGGTATGGTAAATAGGGAAAGAAAAATAAGAAAACTTTACCCACAAGGCAATGCAGGAATATATGCTATGACCAGCATCCCAAATGAGGGAGGGGTAAGAGAGCACTCAAATGCCACAAGCCCAAAGTTTCACAGTGCCTGCCTTAATTTAAGACTTGGTAAAAATACCAAAGAATGCTTCTCTGTGCCACAGCACCACATTGGCAAGAAATAAAGGAAATGACAAGAAAAAGTTACAGTGAATGCAGCTTTGGGAAAAGCAATACAAAAGAAAAATCCAAAACAAAGCAGAGATGCTCCAAGACAAGAAGGAGGAAAACTTTGATACAAATTCTCTGACAAATTAGTCCACAAACTAACACAAGGTATCATGAGCACAGATAACACAAATAAATCACAAGCAGAACATGAAGCCTGGAGTGCACTTAGGATAATGTGATCAATCTCAAATTTTACACTCAGCTGAACTACTGATTATATTGAATATTAAAATAAATTTCCATACTAAAGCCCTTGGAGAAAGAAAGGCTAGTTTAACTTCAATCATAGTGGTATCTAATGTTCTCTACCACATGTCCAGCTTTTAATAATTAAAAAAAATTAAACCTAGAGGAAAAAACTACAAGATAAAACTGAGTATGAAGAAATAACACCATCATTGGAACAAAATTAAGACATAAATTTGTAAGAAGGATAGATATTATAAGAAAGAATTTTTTGTAGTGAGCAAAACTTGGGGCACAGATTTGGTTTCTAAACACTATTCACCAATAAAAGGAACTGAACTATTTAGAGAAATGGCTAATTAGCAAATGAGCAGGGAAAATATGAGTCTGGCACATCTAGTTCTAGAATGTAAGAAAGAAAAAAAAAGAGGCATGTGAGACAGCTGCTAGTGGCTGAAATTGGAACAGTCTGAGTAGCAATATAAATAATAATAGAATTATAATGAATTATAATCAAAATAACAAAACAAGTATCAGGGAGTTGATGCTGATATAAATAAATGGTAGCATAAGTAAATAAATGAATGGGGAGAAGGGATGCATTGCCTGGAGAAAAAGTCCCAATTATAAATGGAGAAGGAGTGAGGGATACAGAAAATCACTGTAATTACTGCTGCAGGCAAAATGCACTGATGAATGTTATAAAAAATTGTGGGAAACATTATGACGAAGAAAAAGGTTATTTGAAAAGAATCCAAATATCCCCTAAAATTATCTATTAATTGATGTGTTGATTTTAATGTATGTCCACTAATTGTTTGGTAACCAGCCCTCTAAAAATTAAGTTTAATTCACTCCTCTTAGGTGTGGACTGTATCTCACTTGTAACAAATAGCTTCTGGCAAGAGAAAAATAATTGTTTTTCGGTAGAGAAACTTGGCAGGTACCACATTAACCAAGTGTTCAATATCAATATCACCATAATTAACTCATATTGAGATCATATACCCCCTGTCTGATACAGCAAGGAGGGCACTTGATGTTTGTGAGTTCTTCTCCAAAATCCATAGTCTCAGTTGAATCATGACAAAATCTTAAACAAACCCAAATTGAAGGATATTGTAAAATAATAGCTGACCAGTACCTTTCAAAACCGACAAGGTCATGAAAAACAGGGGAAGACCAAAAAACCGTCACACATTAACCTTGAATACAGAGTCATGAAGGCAAACTGCAATGGGTATCATGGATTGGATTCTATGAAAAAGGGCATAAATAGAAAAAACTGTGAAATTTGAATAAAACTGTTGATAGTATTCTGGCAATATTATTTTCACAGTTTTTGTAAATATATGATTATTATATGAGAAAGCACTAGGGGAAGTGGGGGGAAGAAATACTATTTTGTAACTTCTCTGTAAATCTAAAATGATTTCAAAATTAAGTACTTAAAAGATCAGCAAAAATTTTGTTAGGTTAATTTTTCTTTTCTGTAGTTTTATTATCTGTTTTACACACCTAGGTCTCTTATTTTCCAATTTCATCTTCATAATTTAATTTTTATTTTTGAAATTTTAAATAATTTATATGCTTCAAAACCCAAAACTATAAAAAGTAATATGTATATCGTATGTCTAGTTCTCTCTCTTTTACCCTGTTCCCACCTATCCCCTCAATGTAATGACTTTTATTAATTTCTGGTTGATCCTTTGAGTATTACTTTTTTTCTTTATTGTTTTGTTTAGTTTTCTGGTATTCTGGTATTTAGAAAAATCTAATTTTATAATTTCATGTTTAATTTTCTATGACAACCTTTTACCAACATAAAACAGTTAAAGTTTCCCTTGGCCTTTGATTGGAAAATTCATCTTTGTTAGATTTCTTAGGATGGGTTAATAAATATGATGTTCTATAAATAGTTGCATGTTTAAAATTGTTATTGTACAACCTGGATGATTTAAATCAATTCATCTGGATATGACATGTATTTTTAATTAACTTCATTTCTTACTCATCTTTTCTCCCTGTTTTTTATTGTCCCTGCTACAAGCATATCACAACATGGCACAATGCAGAACAGTCCGTTTCTCCTTGAAAATCATTGAACTAATTGCCTTTATTTTACTTTTGTAGTACTGAATCATGTCCTTCAGAATGCATTTCTTATGTTGTTACATGCAAGCTGTTCATTATGTAAGGGTTATTATGGATGACCAAGATGAGGGTGGGCATTGGACCACGTGTCTACCATTCCACCTCATGTATTTCAATTTTTCTTTTTCCTTCTTCCCCCCCATTCTCCACATTCTTATTTTTTTAATATATATTCCTTTTGTTTCATCCTCACATTTTCCTCCCAAACTCCAGAATTAGAAGTTTATCTCACTGTAGTTCTTTGTAACTTGTAATGCTCAAAATACATTCCTGTTTGATTAAACAATATTAGCTGTCCTGTAGATGTTTATTATAGAAATCAAGCAAATGTACAATGACTCAATCAATCAATGGATTACTTAATTTAAAAAGTGTACAACATTATAAGTCAAAGATACTTCAATAAAAACTTGTTTAAAAAAACCTAATCAAGTTAAAAGAAAAAGAAAACAAGTGGTGGTGAAGCCATTCACCTTTGTTTTTCTTTGACACCTGTGTATCCTCCAGAGACCCAATAAAAGGCATCTTATACTTTGTTAGAAGCTATCAAAAATTTTGTCTAATTCTTTAATTAGTTGATGCATATTTATGCATCCAGTCATTGAAAATTTTATTGTGTTTTCTTAATATGTTCTACAACCAGGGGATATGGCAGTGAACAAAAGGAAAAACAACAACAACTTAACCTCATAAAGGGAAGCAGCACCTGTCAAAAATGAAATCAGGTGAAGTTAACACTGAAAGCAGAGCATTTTAGAGATACAAACTATGTATTAGGTTCCCATGCAAAACTCCTTTTTTTTTTTTTTTTTTTTTTTTTTTTGTCGGTATGCGGGCCTCTCACTATTGTGGCCTCTCCCGTTGCGGAGCATAGGCTCCGGACGCGCAGGCTCAGCGGCCATGGCTCACGGGCCTAGCCGCTCTGCGGCATGTGGGATCTTCCCAGACCGGGGCACGAACCCATGTCCCCTGCATCGGCAGGCGGATTCTCAACCACTGCACCACCAGGGAAGCCCCAAAACTCCTATTTTTAAAACAAAAGAACAGAGGAGAAAGCTCAGGAATGAACAGGGGTCCTGCAGTAAGAGCATGTGTAAGGAAAGTAGATTCCACGTATTACCACACCTCCAGGTGGGTGTGGAATCATGAAGAATCTTCACAGGCACTGGTTGGACAATAAAAAATATATAAGAGCCTCTCTTTTCACATTATCATATATGTTAATTGGTAAGTCAATATACTTTACATGGGCCTAGTAAATCTATTACATATATAAAATGTATTTATATTATATATATATTATTTATAACATATATATGTATATAATGCACATACATATAATATTTATGTATGTAATGTATACCCATATACTTTTTTATTTTGAAATAATAGCAGTTTTGTAGAAAGTTGTAAAAACTGTACAGAAGGGTTTCCTGTACCCTTCATCCAATTTCCCCCAAGTGTTACATTTTGCATAATTATAGTACAATATCAAATCCAGGAATTTGACTTCAATGGATTGTAGGTCCAATTTTCTTTTCATTACATGCGTATGTTCATGTAACCACCACCACACTATGTCAAGACACGGAACTATTCCATCACCATAAAAGTTTTCCTCATGTTATCTCTTTATTGTCATACACACACTCTTCCCCTAACATCTCATAACTCTTGGCAACCACTAATCTGTTTGCCATCTCTATAATTTTGTTGTTTTGAGAATGTTATATAAATAGAATCACACAGTGTGTGACCATTTTGAGACTGGCTTTTTTCATTCAACACAATGCCCTTGAGATACTTTCAAGTTGGTGGATGCATCAACAGTTCAGTCCACTTTATTTCTAAGTAGAATTCCAGGGTGTCACAGGGACTTCCCTGGTGGTCCAGTGCTTAAGAATCCATCTTATAATGCAAGGGACACTGGTTCAATCCCTGGTCAGGGAACTAAGATCCAACATGTCAGGAGGCAACAAAGCCTGTGTGCCATGACTAGAGAGAAGCCCATGCACTACAACGAAGAGTCTGTGTGCCACAACTAAGACCCGTTGCAGCCAAAAAATAAATAAATATAAAAAGGCATTAAAAAACAAAAGAATTCCAGGGTATCACGGATGTTTAACCCTTCACTTATGGGTTGTTTCTAGCTTTGGCTACTCCAAATAGAACTGCTATGAACAACCATGTGTAAGTTTTTATGTGGACATAGATTTCATTTTGCTGAGATAACTGCCCAGTAGTATAATTGTTGGTCACATGTTAAGTGTAAGTTTAATTTTTTTTTAAGAAACTGCCAAAGTATTTTTCCAGCATGGTACTGCTATTTCACATTCCCACCAGCAATGTATGAGAAAGCCAGTTTCTCTGTATCCTTGCCAGCATTTGGTATATAGTCATTCTTGATAATTTTAGTTGTTCTACAAGGTCTGTGGTGATATCTCATTGTGGTACAAATTTGCCATTCTCTAATGGCTAATGATGTTGAACATCTTTTCCTGTGTTTATTTACCATCTATGAATCCTCTTCTATGAAATGTCTCTTCATGTCTTTTCCCATTTCCTAATTGGGTTAGGTTTTTAATTTTGATAAAGTCAGATATCTATTTTTTCATTAATGGATTGTGGTTAATGCCCTAAGTCCAGAATATTTTCTCCTATGTTATCTCTTAAAAGTTTTATGTTTTTACAATTGTACATTTAAATCTATCATCCATTTTGAGTTAATTTTTTTGTATAAGTTTTGAAGTTCAAGCTGAGATATAATTTTTTACTATGAATATCCACTGCTCCAGCACAAATAGTTGAAAAGTCTTTTCACCTTTGTCAAAAATCAGTTGGTTGTATGTGTATGGATCTGTTTCTGAATTCTCTACTCTGCTCAATATATCTGTCTGTCTATCCCATTGTGAATACTACACAGTCTTCACTCCTGAAGCTATGTAATAAATCTTAAATAACCCTGGTATTCCACTTTTTCAGAATAATGGCTATTCTAGTTCCTTTGACTTTCCATAGAAATTTTAGAATAAACTGTCCTATATCCAAAAAATGCTTGCTCAGATTTTGATAGGAATTATATTAAACCTGTATAATAATTTGCAAAGAGTTAACATCTTTACTATGTTGAGTCCTTCAATCCATCGTATGTCTCACCATTTATTTAGGTCCATTTTGAGACATAATGTATCTCATCATTTAGATCCTGTTTTGTTTCCTTCATTAGCATTTTATAGTTTTTAGTTTACATGTACAAGTTTTGTTAGATTTAAACCTCTGTGATTTTTTTTTGAATGGTTGTAAATGGTATTGCCTTTTTATTTTCGGATTCCACAAGTTTATTGCTAGTATATAAAAATGTAATTAATTTTTATGTGTTGATCTTATGTCTTGAGGTCTTCCTGGACTCATTATTAATACCTGAGATTTCTTTTTTTTTTAAATGGATTCCTTAGGGATTCTTATGTAGACCAAATTCCTATCTAAATAGCCACTTATATCAATCTGGCTAGGAAATGGCAGAGATGCCTTTTTACTGTTCTGCATGTGGCCTCCACTGATACCATGGAGAAGGTAGCACTGCTCTCACTAAGTGTTGGTAAAACTTTGACTCTCCATAAGACATCTACAACATCCCTCCAAGCAGGCAGGGAAGAGGCTTCTTGTTACCTATGGGTAATGTGTACAGTTCCCATATGGTATCATGGTATCCACTTAGGCTGAACAGAGGGGTAAGCTTATTAAGACTCCTTGGTGATGAGAGTGCTGGCTCTCTACTATGTTTTCTATGACATTACCCTGACTATGAGTTTGGGACTCCTTGTACAATTTTGGATTTCCACTCAGTTTTGCTGGTGGAGTTGAGAGTGGGATTCCTGTTTTTTGCTTTGTTTTGTTTTGCTTTTTTGGGTTTTTTTTCCTGTGGTGTTTGGCTGGAGTAGAGTGGTTATTTCCAAAAGTTTCTGTCCTGCTAGGCTGCCTTTTACTTGGTCCTTTAGCAAAGAAAGCAGGCTTTTCTTGTTGTTTATTTTTTATTTATTTTTCTTAAATCTGTGCCCACTGATATTTCCAGGTTGCTGGCTTCACAGTCTGGGATATACAAGAAAAAAAGAAAACCCAGGAAACTACTACCTCGCCATCCTTCCAATACCAATATGCCTAGCCAGGCTGTCTACTTTTCTTCACCATTTAGCATCTTTCTATGTTTGTTTTATATAATAACCAGGATTTTCAGTTGCATTCACCAGGAGAAATAGGAAAAATATGTCTAATGTATCTCACTGGAAGTCTGTAATATATTTTTCATCAAATGATTTATATAGCAAGGCCCACAAAAATATTTGCTTGGATCCCTGAATGACTGAGGTGTGGCCCAGTCCAGAACTGTGCAATATTGCCATACCTAGCAGCCAGATAGGCTGGAAGAAAGCATATTTTTAGCAAAGCATAATGCCACCCTAATTAGAACTGGGGTTTTCTTAGTAAGCACAAAGAGAAAATGGGTATTTAATAGGGAACCTGCTGTTTCTGCTACAAACTCCTATTGTTTAACAACTTACTTAAAAATAACAAGTGCTATAGGAGGCCCCAAAGAACTTCAGTTTGAAATTAAAAATATATATATATATATATATATACATTTTTTGAGAAAATACATATATATAAAACAGGTTTATGCCATGTTGTAATGTGAAATAAACCAAACTAAAATGTTGGAAAAGTCTAAGAGATCCAATGTATGTCTTCGAGCAGCAAGAATGACAGGGATGATCTCAGTCTCAGAGTCCAGGTGACCTAGATGGAGAGATGCATGGTTAACTGTGCAAGGTTAACTGATGTAGAGCCCTTGGGTTTATGAGCCTCAGAAACCCCCACTTCACTCAAGTGTAGGATAGTCATAAAGGAAGCAGAGAATGTGATTCTGAGCTTAGCAAACTATAGGAAAAATGGAAGGAATGTTAGAAATATTGGAAAATTGGAAGACACTTGATAAATATGTTTGGTTTGTATGTAGATCAATGAATGTTTCTGACACCCTAAGAGAGTTCCAGAAATTCACCAAGAATTTTGGAACGGTGATAGTAATAAATAAGAAGTTTGATTGACTGATGGATCTTTAGAAGGAACTCTTTAATTAAATGATACTAACCATTAATTAGGTTGTTTTAAAAAATTAGTTAGCCTTTATTGAATGATTACTCTATATACATTTTACATCAAAATACTTTGTTAACAAAATTTTCCAATATTATGTTTTCACTAATTATGTTATTAAGATTCTAAATAGACATAATCTAAAAAATGGAAAATATTTTTAAAGATTTACATTGAAAAGCAAATCTCTCTTTTATCCTGTAACCCAGTAACTCAGTATCTTTCCTCAAGGATAAAAACTGTTCATGTTTTTTTACATTATCTTTCCAATAATAATCATACATGTTTGCATGAGTATATTTCATTTTACTCAAATGGCAGCATAATCAATATACAATCATTTATATCTCTATAGCTTCATAACAATGTATCTTGGAAATTTTTCTTACCCCAGCATCGAGGAGGTCTCATTTTTTTAACATTTTCCTTTTTTTTTTCATATTTAAGAAAAACTTTATGTGGATAGTATGAGGTAACATACACAAGGAAATGGCCTTTCTTTTCTACCTTCACATTCAGTGACATGTGTTATATTAAAGTTTCTACAATTATTGTGTTATAATTCAATAGTCTGGTTACAATGTGGTTACATAATGTTTTTTCACTAGCATGTTTCCCTACTCGGTTTCTTGAGATTTGATATTGTGTTTTCATTATGATTCATTTCCCTAGAATCTGATATAATACTGGAATATAATAATGACATCAATTGCCATTTACTGAGCATCATGCACTAAAAACATGGTGAGGTGTTTTGTAAATGTTATCTTATATAACCTGCTAAATAAATCTAACAAAGAGGAAAGTTATTATCCTATTTTTAGAGATGATGAAAACAAGGTTTATGGAGGTCAATCACTCTTTTATAAGTGATGAGCATTTATGTTTGTTGTACCTCTTCCCTTCAAAAGTATAATCCTAAACCCTGATTTTTCTGGAATATCACTGTACTTCCTAAAAAACAAATAAATAAAATATTGAAGGGCCAGAACCAGTTTCTGTCAAATCATGAAAACTCCATTTACACATTTCATTTAATTTCTCATCTGTATTTTTTAGTAAAGATAATTTTAAAAATAACTATGTGATAAATATCATAGCAGTAAAATTTATTCAGAAAGTTCTAGGGAAACTTTTTCTATAGATTCACAAAATATACAGTTTATCTGAAAGTTAAGTTTGGGACTGTCTTGGCGGTGCAGTGGTAAAAAAAACTGTCTTCCAATGTAGGGGATGTGGGTTCGATCCCTGGTCAGGCAACTAAGATCCCACATGCTGCAGGACAAATAAGCCCATGCACCACAACTGTTGAGCCCACGTACCTCAACTACTGGGCCCACACGCCTCAACTAGAGAGCCTGTGTGCTGCAAACTACGGAGCCCATGTGCTCTGGAGCCACTTGTCACAACTAGAGAGAGAAAACCCGCATGCCACAACAAGAGAGAAGCCACACCACAATGAAGAGCCCACACGACAATGAAAGATCCCACCTGCCACAACGAAGATCCCATGTGCTTCAACTAAGACCTGACACAGCCAAAAATAATACATAAATAAATAAACAAATAAATATTTTTAAAAGAAAGAAAGTTAAGTTCAAGAAGAAACTTTTTCTATAGATTTACATGATACCAGTTTTTCTGGTTCCTAGTAATTCACAAAAGAGGCTCATTTTCCTCACACAGTACATTTCAATTTAAATCTTATATTTTTTATTAAATTTCCATAAAGTTTGTATATTTAGTTTATTGCATAAATCCAAAGTTTTTATGAAATAAAGTACATCATGTAGAACTCTAGTTTACAGTTTTTCATTTTGTCGTAACTCTTTTTATCATCACAGGAAAAAATACATGGAATTATGTCCCTTTCAGCCAAGTATGCCCTCTTTAGCCTATCCTTCCTGCTAAGCAACTGGACAAGTTGATGCAAAAAATCAACTATCTGAGGACCCTTACAAGTAAATTGTAGATGAAAGCCAAAAAGCAGAGAACCACCTGGTATGTGGGTGAGGTTCTCTTTTTTTTGTTTGTTTCTTTTACAGATTTGCTTTGAGGGAACTCTCCAGTCATGAGGCTATGGAGCAGTGGGCATGCTGTCAGCTAAATCTCTAATTGAAATTCCAACTTTCTAGCCATTGGAATAAAGAAAAGGAGACTGCCTATTCCAAAGAGGGCAGCAGGTATCCATATTTGATTTTTACCTTTCCTCTGTGCCATTTCCAATGGTGAAACTCAATTAAGGAGCTCCATGACTTGGGTGGTAAATATTTGGGTAAATATATGACTATTTTTTTCTTAAGTTCCTTAAATATACACATAAATATTAAAAATAAAAATTACCACATTTTCAGTAGATTTTTATTGTATATAGATGTAATATTTTTGACAACTATAAAATAAAGGTGAGTGGTAATGGTAAACGGTCTTAGATGTTTTAAAGACATATAAGTTTAATGTGAAGTACTAAAATACTAAACTAAATAGGCTGTAAAAGCCTAGACACATGTATGTTGTAATCCCTAAAGCAGCCACTGAAACAATAAAAAATATATATCACCAAAAAACCAGTAAATAAATTAAAATGAAATGCTAACATTTATTTATATAATCAAAAATAATAAAGAGGGAACAGAGGGACAAAAAACAGAAAGCAAAAAAAGATAATGAGTAATAAAATGAAATAAAGATTTATATAAATCACTGCATTAAAAGTAAATGATCTTTAAATGATCTTTAATATCTTGCTGTGATTTATGTCAAAGAGTGTTCTTCCTATGTTTTCCTCTAAGAGGTTCATAGTGTCCAGTCTTACATTTAGGTCTTTAATCCATTTTTAGTTTATTTTTGTGTATGGTGCTAGGGAGTGTTCTAATTTCAATCTTTTACATGTAGCTGTCCAGTTTTCACAGCACCACTTATTGAAGAGGCTGTCTTTCCTCCATTGTATATCTTTGCCTCTTTATCATACATAAGGTGACCATATGTGTGTGGGTTTATCTCTGGGCTTTCTATCCTGTTCCATTCATCTATATTTTTGTTTTTGTGCCAGTACCATACTGTCTTGATTACTGTAGATTTGTAATATAGTCTGAAGTCAGGGAGCCTGATTCCTCCAGCTACGTTTTTCTTTCTCAAGATTGCTTTGGCTATTCAGGGTCTTTTGTGTTTCTCTATAAATTGTGAAATTTTTTGTTCTAGTTCTGTGAAAAATGCCATTGGTAGTTTGATAGGGATTGCAGTGAATCTGCAGATTGCTTTGGATAGTACAGTCATTTTCACAATGTTGATTTTTCCAATCCAAGAACATGGTATATCTCTCCATCTATATCATCTTTAATTTCTTTCATCAGTGTCTTATAGTTTTCTGCATAAAAGTCTTTTTCTCCTTAAGTAGGTTTATTCCTGGGTATTTTATTCTTTTTGTTGCAATGGTAAATGGAAGTGTTTCCTTGATTTCTCTTTCAGATTTTTCATCATTAGTGTATAAGAATGCAAGACATTTCTGTCCACTAATTTTGTATCCTACTACTTTACCACATTCGTTGATTAGCTCTAGAAGTTTTCTGGTAGCATCTTTAGGATTCTCTATGTATAGTATCATGTCATCTGCAAGCAGTGACAGCTTTACTTCTTCTTTTCTGATTTGGATTCTTTTTATTTCTTTTTCTTCTCTCATTGCTTTGGCCAAAGACCTAAATGTAAGGCAAGACACTATAAAACTCTTAGAGGAAAACATAGACAGAACAATCTATGACATAAATCACAGCAAGATCCTTTTTGACCCACCTCCTACAGAAATGGAAATAAAAACAAAAATAAACAAAGGGGTCCTAAGGAAACTTAAAACCTTTTGCAGAGCAAAGGAAACCATAAACAAGGTGAAAAGACAACCATCAGAATGGGAGAAAATATTTGCAAATGAAGCAACCGACAAAGGATTAACCTTCAAAGTTTCCAAGCAGCTCATGCAACTCAATATCAAAAAAACAAACAACCCAATGCAAAAATGGGTAGAAGACCTAAATAGACATTTCTCCAAAGAAGATATACAGATTGCTAACAAACACATGAAAGAATGCTCAACATCACTAATCATTAGAGAAATGCAAATCGAAACTACAATGAGGTATCACCTCACACCAGTCAGAATGGCCATCATCAAAAAATCTACAAACAATAAATGCTGGAGAGGGTGTGGAGAAAAGGGAACCCTCTTGCACTGTTGGTGGGAATGTAAATTGACACAGCCACTATGGAGAACAGTATGGGGGTTCCTTAAAAAACTAAAAATAGAACTACCATACAACCCAGCAATCCCACTACTGGGCATATACCCTGAGAAAACCATAATTCAAAAAGACTCATGTACCAAAATGTTCATTGCAGCTCTATTTACAATAGCCAGGACATGGAAGCAACCTAAGTGTCCATCGACAGATGAAAAGATAAAGAAGATGTGGCACATATATATAATGGAATATTACTCAGCTATAAAAAGAAACGAAATTAAGTTAGTCGTAGTGAGGTGGATGAACCTAGAGTCTGTCATACAGAGTGAAATAAGTCAGAAAGAGATAAACAAATAACATATGCTAACACATATATAAGGAATCTAAAAATTAAAAACAAAATGCTTCTGGGGAACCTAGGGGCAGGACAGGAATAAAGACGCAGACATAGAGAATGGACTTGAGGACACGGGGAGGGGGAAATGTAAGCTGGGATGAAGTGAGAAAGTGGCATAGACTTATATATACTACCAACTGTAAAATAGATAGCTAGAGGGAAGCAGCCACATAGCACAGGGAGATCAGCTAGGTGCTTTGTGACCACCTAGAGGGGTGGGATAGGGAAGGAGGGAGGGAGACGCAAGAGGGAGGATATATGGGGATATATGTATATGTATAGATGATTCACTTTGTTATAAAGCAGAAACTAACACACCATTGTAAAGCAATTATACGTCAATAAAGATGTTTTAAAAAAAGTAAATGATCTAAATAGCAATCTAAATACAGATCTTATCTGATTGCATAAAGAATAAAAAAGACTAAACTATACGCTGTATAAAATAAGCTCAGTTATAATATAAAGACATATATATGCCAAAAGTCAAAGAAAATGTGAAAATCCATACCATGCAAATAATAATCAAAAGAAAGCTGGGGCCTCCCTGGTGGCGCAGTGGTTGAGAGTCCGCCTGCCGATGCAGGGGATACGGGTTCGTGCCCCGGTCTGGGAGGATCCCATATGCCGCGGAGCGGCTGGGCCCGTGAGCCATGGCCGCTGAGCCTGCGCGTCCGGAGCCTGTGCTCCGCAACGGGAGAGGCCACAACAGTGAGAGGCCCGCGTACGGAAAAAAAAAAAAAAAAAAAAAAAAAAAAGAAAGCTGGAATGACTATATTAGGCTTCAAAACAATGAATATTACCAAGGATAACAAGAGACATAAACAATGATGAAAAATCAATTCTCCAATAAATGTCATGATTCCCAAATAACATTTAATAACAGAGTTTCAAAATAAATGACAGAAATCTAATAGAACTAAAATAAGAAGTAAACAATTCCACAATTATAGTTGGAAACTTCAACATCTCTTTTCACAATCAATAGAGTGAGTAGAGAGAAAATTAGTAAAGGTATGGAAGTTCAAATAACGCTATCAACCAACTGAACTAAATTGACATTTATACTATGTGACAATGACATCAAAATAAAAATTCTTTTCATGTACACTTGGGACATTCACCAAGATAAATAATATTCCGGACCATGAAAAATACTAATGAATGTAAAAGACTAGAAACTATACGAAGTGTTTTCTTAGACTATAATCTGTAATAATACTAATACAAATCTAACATC
The DNA here is from genome assembly GCF_964341445.2 of Mesoplodon mirus. Classification (NCBI taxonomy): domain Eukaryota; kingdom Metazoa; phylum Chordata; class Mammalia; order Artiodactyla; family Ziphiidae; genus Mesoplodon; species Mesoplodon mirus. Next base: position 103,468,002 of record NC_138984.1, on the reverse strand, counting down.
TGCTAAAGCTTAAAATATTTGGGGATTAAAGAATTCATTTCTAAATCACTGAAGGGTTAGAAAGGAAGTCACAAGGGAAATTATAAAATAATTTAAACCAAATGAAAATGAAAACTCTCTATATCAAAAATATGGAATATAACAGAAGCAGTGATTAAAGGGAAATTTATAACATTAAATACTTAACTTAGAAAAGAAAAAGGGTATTAAATCAATGATCTAAGCTCCCAACTAGGGAGAAACTAGGAATAGAAGAAAAAGCTCAATACAGAAAAAGTAAATATTAAAAGAACAAAAACTTATAAAATTAGGTGAAGGGTGTCAGCATAGGAAGACCCTGAACTCACCTCTTCCCATGGACACACCAAATCTACAGGTACATGTGAATTATTCCTCCCTGAAAAAGATCTGAAAAATAGATGAACTGCTTCTCCACAAGAAAGGGATAAAGAACCACATCCAGACGAGTAGGAAATGTAGAGACACAGTCTCACTAAAATCCCCACACCATAGGGAAGGATCTCACCAGTCTGGTGCTTCCCCTAGAGGAATGAGGGGTTGATGCCCCATATCAGGCAACCCATCTCCTGGGATCTGTACTGAGAAGATGAGCTCTCAAGACATCTGCCTTAGAAAACCAACAGAGTTGATGTTCAAGAGACCAAGAGTGCTTTTAAAGGGCTCATATGCAGTCTCACTCACCGTGAGACTCAGTGAAAAAAATAGTTTGAAAAGTGTCTAGACTATATCTGAAGGAGACTCATTTGCTGAACTAAAAGCATCTCTGGAAGGGCAGGGGACAGTTGAAACTCTCCTTGGAGACAGAGCTGCTGGCAGTTGTCATTATTTCACTCTCCACCTGTCTTACTAGCATAGGTGGATGAGCTCAGAGGCAACACCCTTTCACAGCCTTGCTAAGACAGGGAGGGGTGAGTGATTGGGACACAATCCTGCTGCCTTACTGAGGCTGGAGAGCACCCACAGTTGCATCACTTCCCCACTCCCTGGCTGGAGCTCTCCAGCATGCACGGTCACGGCATTCCCCTAAAATCCACATCCAGCCTAAAATCTGCATGTGCACAGGCAAAGCACTCACCCACTGCTGCATTACTGAAACCCACAGGTGCACAACAGTCAAGACATTTTCCTGCTGTCTTTCTGAAGCTGGGGGGAACGCCCCACCCCTTACACTCTCCAGCTGCCTTGCTAAAACCAGTGGACACATGCAATCCATACACAGGACACTAGACTGCCTGAGTCTGGTGGCCAAGAAGGCTGACATTCCTGAACTCCTCAGACTGTAACAATTAGAAAGCTAATTCTTGGCAGGCTACCACCCCCAGGGTACTGCACAGACAGCAGACTGAAACACAATGTCAGTCTTCCTATGAAAAAGGCCAGTTTGCTTAGCCTGGAGCTTCAGCCTGAGGAGCAAGCTTCAGTTTTCGCATCCATATAGAGGCTAAGGAGGCACTCCAGAGAAAGTAAGCAGCAAGATACCATCCTTGTGCACCACTATGCCCTCACTGGAGCTCAACAAGACCTCCTAGAAAGGTGCTCATATATTTGTTTGGAGTCAAAACTTTTGCAACTACCATCCAGGGGACACTTCCAGATCTCCTGGGCTGAAGGCCAGTAGGGATTGCAACCAAAACCCCACAAGACTGTATGTACTTCATACTTTAAAAGCTGATGCCTGAGGATATGGCTTCTCATCAGTCTGAAACTAAATGCTAAATGAGATTCCTCCTCTTGGAGAACTGACAGGTCTTAGCCCACCATCAACAAGAGGGACATATCAAAAATAATCAAGAAATTTAAACAATCACAAAGGTTTCAAAAACAATCAAGAGCTATGGCAAGGTTGAACAAGAAGGTTCATCTCCTACGTAAGACCACTCCTTCAAGACTTAGAGAGGTAGCTGTTTTGCCTAATACATAGAAGAAGAAGAAAAGAGAGAGCCAAGCAAAATAAGGAAACATAATAATGTTCCAAAAGAATGAATTTTAAAAATCTCAAAAAAAGACCTTGATACAGAGGTACATAATACACTTGATAAAATTCAAAACAATGTTCACAGGGATACTCACTGAACTTGGGAGAAGGCTAGATGAACACAGAGACGATTTCAACAAAGAAATACAAAATATAAGAAAGTGTGAAACAGAAGTCACAGAGCTGATGAATACAATAACTGAACTGAAAAATAGAGGGGTTCAGAATCGGACTGGATGAAGCAGAATAGATCAACAAGTTGGAAGACAAAACAATAGAACTCACCCAGACAGAGCAGCAAAAAGAAAAAAAAAGAATTTTTAAAAATGAGGATAACTTATGGGACAGCTTCAAGTGGAGTAACACTAGCATAGGTGTCCCAAAAGGAGAAGAGAGAAACACAGGGGCAGACAACTTATTTGAAGAAATAATGGCTGAAAGCTTTCCTAATCAAGGGAAAGAAAGAGACATCCAGGTCCAGAAAGCACAGAGGGTTCCAAGTACGGACTTCCCTGGAGGTCCAGTGGTCAAGAATCTGAGCTTCCACTGCAGGGGCCACAGGTTCAATCCCTGGTTGCGGAACTAAGATTCCACGTGCTGTGCAGTGTGCCCCCCCCCCAAAAAAAAGTTGTACAGACCAAATAAAATGACCCCAAAGAGATCAACACCAAGGCACATTATAATTAAAATGTCAAAAGTTAAAGAGAGAATCTGAAAAGTAGAAAGAGAAAAACAAAGTTTTACATACAAGACAAACCCCAATAAGTCTATCAGCACATTTCTCAGCAGAAATTTTGCAGGCCAGAGGGAGTGGCATGACCTGTTCAAAGTGCTGAAATGACAAAAACAAACAAACAAATTTCCAACCAAAATACACTGTCTGGCAAGGTTATCATTCAGAATTAAAGGAGCAATAATTTTCCAGACAAGCCAAAGCTACAGGAGTTCAATACTATAAACCAGCCTTACAAAAAATGATAAAGGGACTTCTTTGAACTGAAAAGAAATGGCACTAATTAATTACAGTAAAATATATAGAAGTGAAAATGTAAATATACAGTAAAGTAGTGGATTGATCACATAAAGTTACTATGAAGGTTAAAAGACAAAAGTAGTGGGCTTCCCTGGTGACGCAGTGGTTGGGAATCTGCCTGCCGATGCAGGGGACACAGGTTCGTGCCCTGGTCCAGGCAGATCCCACATGCCACAGAGCGGCTGGGCCCGTGAGCCATGGCCGCTGATACTGCGCGTCCGGAGCCTGTGCTCTGCAATGGGAGGGGCCACAGCAGTGAGAGGCCAGCGTACCGCAAAAAAAAAAAAAAAAAAAAAAAATAGACAAAAGCAGTAAAATTAACTAAAAATATAGTAATGTCATAGGAATGCATAAAAGAAAAAGATGTAAAATATGACATATTAACAAAGTGTTCATTTAGCTTACTAAAACCTTTATATTGGAAAACTTCACCTTCTCACTATGCCTGGTTACAAGACTGATGAGGAGTGTGGTGAGCTGAGGGCAAAACTCTTTGACAAGCATATATGGGTATATATTCAAGCTCAGAATAGGGAAGCTGCATGATTGATTTCCACCAGAAATTGATATGGTGGAACAGTGGGTTGATTTGCTGGGATATAGTCAAATAAAACATTTGTGATTTAGGTAGGCAGACCTGTTGAGGGTGAAAATTAGTTTGGAGAGATTTAACGGTTGTCAGGATTGAGTGTAAGAACAGAAGTGAGCAGGTGTCTCATTGGCTTAGAGAACGTTTTAGGTCATGCTGTCTTTACTGCCTATTTTGGGGGAAAAAATAGAGTGAGCCTCCTGGGTTAAGTGACTGTTTAATATATCAGCTGCTAATCCCACCTCTTTCATCATCACCCTTTTTGCATAAGTCCTGTGTTAGAGATCACTGAAATGGACAAGGCAGGCACTTGATGAAAACTGGAAAGGGGAATTTCAAGTGCATTAGTAGTGACTGTTCCCGTTTGCAAATGTTAAAGCCCCAATTTGAACTAGTACATGCAAAAGGGAAATTTATCAGCTCATTGTCTCTGTGCTGGACCTCTTACATTTGTCCCTCTTGATCCATTCCTGGATTTTTCTACCTGCTCTGTTCTCAGGATGCTAACCCATATGAATTATACTAGTGGGATCCCTTGTTCTTTGGTCTCTCATTTTGGCATTGGCAGGAGATTACAGACATGAGGAGGGTGAGGTCAGAGCACTCCTTCTTCTTGCATCACCTGGTTTTGGCTACAGTTCTCTAACAAAGGTTAGAGTTACTGTCATAAATCCTTCTCTATAGAATTTTCTCTCTGCCCTCTGGTAGTCTTTCCCTCCCCTTGCTGCTGTAGGCTTAGGAGAGGCAATGCTCTCTACTCTTACTTCCCCGTGCCTTGTGTTTCCCCTGCTCTCATCTTTGTAAATAGTCTCTTGATTAAAATTTCTTCAATTACTCAGTTTGAAGGAAGCATGGCCCACTCACCTGTCTGGATTTGGTTTGATCAGCATCATCTTGATTGTTTTATAAGTACAGTTAATCTTCAGTTCCCGGGTCCCTTTTTCCCATTTCCTTGAGGCCAGTTCTCAGAACTGTGTAAGATGGAGCAGCTTATGTCATGGCTGTAGTCTGGTCATCAAGTAGTTAACTTCTTCTACCTGGTGGGAGTCTCAGTATCTGCAAAACAGCTCAAAGGATATGGCTCAGAATATTATCTATAGCCCTTGAGGAGGAACTAAAGATACTTAACTTTGCTTAATATCTGAACTATTATTTTGTCTTGCTTGACTATTTTCCTTTGTTTCTGCATTTTTGCGCTTCTCTGATTAAATTTATTCTTTGGAAATAGGGGAAGGACTAGGAGGCTAAAGTTTTTCTACAAACAAGAGGTAGGCAGAGGACATGGTAGGAGGGTATCTGTTCCAGGAAGGCCCCATAGGGTCTTGCTCAGTGACGATCTCATCAGCCATATCTATTTATAGGAGAGCAGAAATGCCTAGTGTCCTTCCTCATAGCCTCTACCATGGTCCTGGCTTCTGTGTCCCTGTGTCCTGCATCACTGCTTATTAAGTCTTACCTATTTTCTCTGGGCTGGATCAAGTCCAAACTTTTCCTGCTCACCCTAGATCATAGTGTTCTCTCCTGCTGAGGTCTTATAGCGCCTGTTATCTGGATCCGTAAATTTCTACTAACATTATGCTTTGAACTTTTTATCTTTTTATTTTTATCCCCAAATCTAGATATATATATATATATATATATATATATATATATTTTTTTTTTTTTTTTTTTTTTTTTTTTTTTGCCGTACGCAGGCCTCTCACTGTTGTGGCCTCTCCCGTTGTGGAGCACAGGCTCCGAACACGCAGCCTCAGCAGCCATGGCTCATGGGCCCAGCCGCTCCGTGGCATGTGGGATCTTCCCGGACCAGGGCACGAACCCGTGTCCCCTGCATCGGCAGGCGGACTCTCAACCACTGTGCCACCAGGGAAGCCCCCAAATCTAGATTTTTAGGTATTTGAGTAGAAAATTAGTCATTCGTGTTTTTCTCATATTATACCTTCCTTGCATTGAACCTCTCCAACTATCTATGGATACACATTAGTGATCAATCAGTATTTACTGCCATGACTTGGAAAGTTGATGCAGGTGATACAAAACAAAACAAAAAAAATTCTGCACAGGAACCTAGTCTCTGCACTGCCCCAGATTCCCTTGTTTCCCTAAGTCTCAACTCCATGTTCAGTAAAAAGTCTTGGTCACTGCTGCTGTTGCCCGCTCTCCTGAGACTGTATTTCTATTCCATCATCAGAGGCAATTCACTCTCCTTTTCTTCTAGACAATGATTTCACACCATTCCCTTCTTATGCAAACATCTAACACAAACACACGCATTGTCATCCTGAGCTGATGACCTCATTCCTATTTCCAAACAGAAGCAAACTGTAGAAATTCCACAGGCTCTCACAAGCATACCTAACCAATTTTTGCAAGGAAATTTCCCAAAGCCACTCTAGTACGACTTCCACTGACCCCAATGAGGCAGGAACCTCAGCAGTTGCAGAAATATGGAAGGTCTGGCTTTTCTCTACTTCTGAAATCTGATAAGGCAGGTGGTTCAAATGAAACTTTGGCCTTGGAATTCACTTTCTGGAAGCTATATGGAGGGGCTGGGTGACCTAACCTAAAACCGAGGGGAATCAATCACTTGGGAGTGAACCTTGTCAGATGAAACATAGGAGGTGTGCAGGATCCAGCAGATACATCTTCAACCCTTTTTTTTTTTCTTTAAATGACTGTTTCTAGTCCCAGTGTCTTCACAGGGCCTGTCTGGAGGATGTACCGTGGAATCAAGCAATGGTTTGTGTTGTCTCAAGACTGTGTATCCACATTATTTGTAAACCACATTGTAGTTGCTTTTTTTCTCCCCTGCTTCATGTCCCATTTTTCCTCCTCTTACTACCCTGTGATTGCAGTACTCTCAAAACCTCAGCATGAAAGACATGCCTCAAGCTCTATTTTCTAGGGATCCTGCTCTATGACTTTCTAGTCTATTACCAGCATTACTGAGACATGAAATGGAAGAACTAAAAGAAGCCACTTTAACAGAGAATCAACAGTATCAAAGGTTGTTTCACGCATTTACAACATTTCATGTTTGCAGTAGTATTCTAAGATGTTATTGCCTTTCATAGATGAGGAAAATGAGACTCAGAATTAAAGGGATTTCCTCAAAGTATCATCATTTGAATCCAAAATTTACTCATCCTCGACATACTTCATTGCAAACAATACTTCCATGATTGAAAAGATAAAACTTCCTCTAATTACTTGCATATCATCAGGGGTTTTATGGCACATGGTTCTAACACTCTATCAGGCATGAAGGAGATGCTTCCTGGATGAGTGTCTTTCCTAGAGGACTACAGGGCAGCCCAGGCCACTTTATACAGCCTTACATGCTTAAGTACCTTTCAGCAGTTGGGGAGGTTATCCTGATATTATCCTCATGGCCCTACAGGCCTCCAGATTTTTGGCCATTCTCACAAACTGTCAAATCAGTGTGCTTTACAGAAGATTTAGAGGCTTGGAACAGTCAGGATATAATTGTATACAACTTAAGAATCATCCTCCTTCTCTTCTCCAGACGGTTAAGAATTTCTAAATCATCACAGGCACACTTAGCCTTTTATGAAAGATCTCTAGGGAAGATGACTTCAAAGCTTTCTCAGCAGCTAATTCAGAGGCTAATAACCTTTCCAGTCAGTTTTTCCTGCACTTGAAACTGAATTTCTGTGACAATCAAAACTCATTTCTCTTTGGCATCTCTGTTGGGACACAACATAAACTTGCAAAGTATTATAATAGATTATCTGGCAGATGGATTTCAAAAACACCAATAGTAATAGACTTATAATCTAATAATAAGACCAGGAAAAAAATAAGTACTTGAAGCAATAGCTTGTGAAAAGCTGCTAATTGGAAGTAGTGCCCCAGAAGGCACTCACTGAAATGGGAAATATGCAAGATTAAGTATTGGGAGAGAAAGGGGCGAGAGAGAAGGGAAATGTCACTACAAATAACAAGAGTTCATAACTGCAATGCTTTGGGGCTGACACAGACCATACAGGGCAAATAAATTGTCCAAATCCCTCTGCTATATAGATACAGAAATAACAGGAGAAAACCCTCTCCCTAGCAAGCCCAAGGTAAAGCACTCCATAATGATTGCACTCAGCAATCCATAATAGAGAAAGAACAACAAGAGAAATTAGGTTAATGGGAAATTTGGGGTGAAATTATCACTTCTGTGACATATCCCACTCCAGCCCTGAGAGGGCCATGGCAGACACTGTCGGCTCCCAGGGCAGCAGGTGTTTCTTTGTCTTCCTTTGAAAGAGAATCTTAATTATTTTCATGTATTCATGTCCAGCCCAGGAAGTAAATTTGGATTCATCTAAGATAATCTAGGTCATTCTTCCTTCCACAATAGGATTTGGGATGATCTTGGGGTGAAGTTTGGGCCAATAAGACAAAAAGTAAAGTCCCCAAGAAACATTTCTATCCATCTTAAAAGCTAGTCGAGGGTGATATTTTTTTTTCCTTATCTTGTCCCTGGACTTGGTTTCATGAGACTGTGGTATCTGGAAGAGTGGCAACCATCATACAACCATAGGAACATATGCCTGAAAACCATGCCATCAACTTGAATAGGCAGGGTGAAAATATGAGACCACACTTGCTGGTTTATGAATTAACTACACTGGGAACCACTGGACTTCCAGACTGAGAAAAGAGCTGCATTAAATGTTGAGTCTCTGAAACATGGCTTTGGTAAATAGAGCCAATGGAAAAATTAGCTAATTTTTTTCTTTCCATTCTCCCTTCCTTCCTTCCTTCCTTCTTTCCTCCCTCCCTTCCTTCCTGCTTCCCTGCCTTTCTTTCTGTTCATCCTTTTAGTGATGGGAAAGTTGTAGATTAAGGGAGGTGAGTATTCTGCATCAGCTCATTCAGTCCAAAATATGTTTTATAAGCAAAGGGTTAGAAAGGAAGATGATGCTAATATATGAAGCAGTAAAAAGAAAAAAAAAAGTTAGACAGTGGCTGAGCAGCAATGACCTAGAAATAAGCACTGAAGAGAGCTCCTGTTATAAGGGAGTTATGTTTAGTGACATGGGAGATATGAAAATATTTGAAGAACACACAGAATTACACAGAAATAGATAGAAGTATGATACACTTATGAATCAATTTATTAGAAGAAAGAAAGATGCAGGAGAAAAAGAACCAAACTAGGAGAAAGGGGTGATTGACCTTTGTCCTCTTCCTGTCATGCAATCATAAGCCAGGACAGAGCTTCCTCTCTGCACATAGTAATCATAATGCATGTTCTATTCATCCTCAAAATATCATTAATGGTAAAATAAAATAATGGGAAAATGCTTTGAAAAGAATAAAATAAATTCTCATCATAGTAATAACATGACAAAATATTTTATGACAAAATATGTTCCATTTATAGGATACCGAGTTTATCACATTTGATACATTCTTGCAAAGAAATTATATGGATGTCACTTTCAGATAAGAAAACTGAGGCTTAGAGAAATTCTTATTTGTCTAAATGTACACAACAAATCAATGGGAGAACTATATCTAACCTACAATTTCATATATATACAAACTAAACAAAGATATATCTTTTACCACCACTCCCTTTCCATTTACACTGGGCTTGTCCTAAACTGCTATCTATTGTTTCTATGTACAATAGGGAAGAGAGGGACCTAAAGAGTTTACTTCAAACTATCCCTGATAAATCAAGAGTGGCTGACTCAGTGGAGGTTGATCATAGCCAACAAGTGTTTACCCCCTTACCCCTTCAGAGCAGTGAGAGAGGATAACTTTTTTTTTTTTTTTTTTTTTTTTTTTTTTGCTGTACGCGGGCCTCTCACTGCTGTGGCCTCTCCCGTTGCGGAGCACAGGCTCCGGACACACAGGCTCCGCGGCCATGGCTCGCAGGCCCAGCCGCTCCGCGGCATGTGGGATCTTCCGGGATCGGGGCACGAACCCGTGTCCCCTGCATCGGCAGGCGGACTCTAGAGGATAACTTTTAAACACACTGGACACACTTCATATTCAGCTAGATCAGAGTGGTCTTCTGCCGGAACTCTTCCACAGGATTGTAGGAGTGCAAGTCTGTTCATTATTAAGCTTATGACATGAAAAGTAGTTCATTTGTATGGAAATAGTTGAATTGGGATGATGAGTTCCTTGTTCAAAATGAAACACAGATTTCTGATTAAAAGCTAAATCATTCTTTGAAAAGGTCGAAAATGATGACTTCAAATGAAATTATGTCAGCTCTATTTTATATGGGTTATTGATGAAGCGCCCTCCAAAATACGATCTGGTTCTCTGGTGTTTCTGTGTGATTGCAAATTTTAAAGTCTCCTTTCAGTAGATACATGTTGAATGCCTAGATACATTTTGAATGCACAGATTTTGTGTTTTATGACAAATATAGACTAAGGGATTATATCAATCAGGGTTCTGGTGGGCATTATACACATTACCTTGTAAAGCTAAGCATAAGTTATTTTATGATCCAGCATTTCTTCCCAAAATAGGTAGGTGTACATATCTACAAAAATGAGTATATATACCCTAAAAACATGTGTATAAAATGTGTATGGAAATAATATTCATAAGTAAGAACTGAAAACAACCCAAATGTCCATTAACAGTAGAATGAAAAAAAAAATAGATGGGTCTCACACATATGACACTATACAAACAAGTTAAACACCAATGAGGGCATATGCATAATTTTATTTCCTTAAAGTTTAAGAATAGATAAATTTTATCTTTGGTGTTAGAAGTTAGAAAGTATTTGGAGGCTTTGGAAATATTAAATGGTAGGGCTTATGGGGGAATGTCTGGGCTGCCAGAAATGTTCCCTTTATCCATCCCTGTACTGCATATATCTGTAAAAATTCACAACACTGGACATTTAGGATTTGTGCATGTTACTGTATTAATTGGATACCTAATAAAAAGAACTCAATCAGAGTTCCTGATTCTATATTTCACAATTCTACATTTAAAAGAAAAGCATTTCACGGATGTTTTAGAGCTTTTAAAAAGCTAGTGAATGGGCAATTCTGACTGGTCTGGTTTATGTTTCCCACAACCAGTTCTGCAGTGACTAGTAGAACCAGTATCCAGCTTCCTGTAAATTACAATAGATAACCAGCAGTCAATTTGAATCCAATTTTTATGCAGATTTATAATAATGATTTATTTTTACATTTCACTCCAATAGTTGCCTTATTAAAAGAAAACATACATTCGTCATCCTCTTTAGTAGAAAAATACTATCAAGTTTTTTTTTTTCTTTTTTGATTGTTATAGGTCTCCTTTATCTGGAATAGTTTTCTAATCTATAATTACATTCCAACAGTAATAATGGTTAAAATGAGACAGTTTAGGTATAATTAACATTGCATTGTGGGCTGCTTCTCTTAATTTTACAGAAAGAAAAACATGAAATCCTTTATGACTTCTTTTACGAAAACATTGGCTTTTATGTACATTATTTTGTATTCCTGGTTTGTAGTGTACAGTGTATAAGGAGATCTTTGAATCAAACTCTTTTTCACAGTTTTCTTCTTTCTTTTTTTTTTTTTCTTTGAATAGCTGTGCTTTGAGGGATAATGGTTTTATTTAGGAAGCTACTTTTAAATTACTGTATTCCTTTATTTTTTCCAATGTCCTTAACTGTATTTTAATGATTTTGATTTCCAGATAATGATATTCATTCTCACAGACCAGAGAACTCCAATTTTAACCAAATATTTTATTCATCACCCTTTCTTATTGTATAACCTTTTAATTTAGAAAAGTTTTCTTGTTTTCTTTTTGAGGGCATTGACTCTTGATTATGTAAGGACCATTCTAGTTGAGTTAGCTTACTTGACTAGAGTGTGTACTAATAAAGCCAAGTTTTGAGGTTTCATACCTGAAGGGAAAATAGACTTTACCCATAAGTCAGATGAGCTGCCCTGTAAATACCTCGCAGGGGCCCAGTGACTTAGGTGTCTTGATCCTTTCATCTATAAATGAATGAATGAATATGAATTAATAGAAGGATAAACGACAGATAAAATTAAACCACTTTCTCAGTTGATAAGAGGATTAGTTGCAAATATCTGATTTTTCAGAATTTCGACAGCACTGGTAAAGTGTTGGGCATTGAAATATATATTTTCCACTCTTCAACTTATTATTCCAAAACTAAACTCAAACTAACAGCCTAAAATATGGCAGGCACTTTGCACAAGGCTTAACATGTAGGAACAAATATGACACAGTCGAATACTCAGGTAATTCATAGCTAATTGAGGGAGGGGACTGTGTGTGAAGATGCTTTAATCAACAATAAGCATTTAGAGTGTGCTAGAAAAAATGTATATGCAAGAAGAGATGACAGAAAGGAGAAAGTGAATAACTTTATAGGAATACTTATGGGTGGGTGTGGAAATCAGGGGAAGCTTTTTGAGAAAATCAAAGTCTTTATGATAGAAGACCTTCCCATTTCTCTACTTATCCTTCTCATCCTTCTGTTTTCTTTCTATCCTGTTGGAATAAGCATCTTTTTATGATCTTCCTACATTCTAACGAATTTGCCTCTTCTTTTTATATGCATGAAGTCCCTTCCATATCTACCCTCTTTCTTCACATATGCTATTATTTTTCTTCATCCAGAAAATTCTGGCTTTTCTCATACCTTTGAAACAACTATAGTGAAACCCTTTCTTGTTTCCATCCTTGACTCTATTCTTTGTTCTATTTAATTCCGTCCTTACTCAAGAAGTTGAAATTAGCCTGTCTACTCAGTTTGTACATCTTCCCCTTTCCTTTACTTATTAGTCCACTGTAGAACAGGTGTTGTTTTAACTAAGGTCACCAATAAGTTTCATTTTCAAAATATTTTGAGACATCTCTGCATTTTCTGGACCTCTCTGGTGCTTTGCTAGTGCTGGATTATCCTTCTTTCTTGAAAGAGTCGCTTCCTTTTGCTTCTGTGCTGAGAACATCCCCAGGATTTTCTCCTATGTCACTGAGAAGTTTCTTTCATTTTCTTCTAATGGTTTTTTGTTTTGTTTCTTCCTAAATGTGAATAATACACTTTGGTTTTAACCCTATGAGTTTGTTTGTTTTCTTTTTATCCTGCAGTAGATACAGCATATGAATTCAGGGTTTGGGGAAGGAAGTAAGTATAACCTGTTCCGGTAGTTATGTGGACCACGAGGTGAGATGTGTAATAGATGCAAATAAGACAAGTGTAAGGGGGCCCAGAAACAGTTGGAAGGTGCTTTTGCCTCCAATGCTGTCACCAACCTCCCCTGTGAGGACCATGTGTTATCTTCTGTCTTTTATGTCTCTCACTTAAGGCTCAGAGAAATGGTCTCCAAACTTTTGGACAGCACACCCTGTTAGTAAAGCAAACCAAGAAATACAACTTTAGGGCATGCCGACAGAGTTATATTTGTTTGTATTATATATGCATGTCCTGTTGCACTCATATGCAATAAACATGCACAAGAGAAATTTTTAAATTATAAGACAAAGCTGAAACTAAAAGTTTTGAAATGATTAATGTGTTTTAGTTCAAAAATCCTTTTAGCTTGAATGGATGTGTGTGTATAAGCATTGTTTTCACACAGATATGATTACTTCATATATACATAACACATATATCCACATCTATAATTGTTTATGCTTAATTATTTTTTAAAACATTGGTTTAACGTTTTTTATATAGCATTTCAAAGAGCTGGTTCTAGTTTAATTTATATTGATATTGCTTTTAATGATTGTCATAGATCGAAAAGAAAAAAACCCTCACCAAGGAACAATTTGTACAATATTCACTTAAGTAAAGTTCTTGTTAATAACAGTGGTTATGGATTTGTATCCATAGTTCAAGTAGATTTTATGACTTTATGTACTTTTGCTGACTTTATTGTTATATCTGATTACATCCTCATTTTTTGACCTCTATGTTTCAAGTGAAGAATTCACTTTAGAATTTAAAATGTCAGCTCTGCCAATTTTTATTGTTGGTTTACCTTGTTGGTTTAGATCATTAATATGATTTTTAATTTATAGTTTCCTTGAAGGTGTTTTTTGAAATTACCTGTCTATTTTGTGAGACTTATTTTAGTTGAAGTTAGATTCCTTCCTTTGTAAATTCATTTAACCACACAAAAGCTGAAATAAGTTGCAATATACTAGAAGTAGATACTGGAATGAGAACCCCATTCTGAACCTCTTTGACCTTCTGACCCATAGACCCCAGCTAAAAGGAGGGGATTTAAAATATAATTTCAAAAAAGTTAAAAAATTTTTCCTACAAATACAAAATAAACACTTATCAAAGATGTTATTCAATTCATTAATTAATGACATAAATAGTAAAAAAGGGAATGGTGCTTCAAAGAACAGTTAAGGAGCTGAGTACTTATAGGCAATTTAGAAAAGAATGTTAGGCTAAGATAAGATCTCTTTGTTACATGTCCTACAGGGCAATAAACCACATCCTTTAGGGTTACCTTCTGTGCCTGGCATGTGCATTTCTATTAGAAAAAAAGTTGACAAACAAACATGCAATTTCACTAAGTCTGGCATCTCTAATTTAAAAAAAATAGTGATTTGATCAAAGTACATTTCAGTAAATGGTAATTCTTAGGTGTACTTGTGCCTTCGGTTGATCAACTTTAGTCCAACTTCTAAGTTATAAGTTATTTTTCTTAACATTTTTAAATGTGTTGTTTTCAACACTGTTCATACTAAGGATAAAATTCATGAACAAAGCTGACCTAACCTAGGAGACCAATGCACAGTTTGGCATAATCAAAACCACTAATGATCAGTGTTCTATTTCCCTCAGGGCTGTTATCTGAAACAGCATGATCACAAAAGATATTCTATAGCATGTATTATTGAGACAGACAGAGAAAGAAATGCAGTGTGCAACTGTTTTTATTGTATCTGTCATAAGATTTGACTGTGTGTCCACTGAGAGCAAAGAGCTCTCTTATGTACAGAAATATAAGGACAAAGGACAAAAAGATAATTCAGGAAGTGCAGAGAAGAAAAGTTGAGGCAATGTACAGAATTCTGTTTTTCAGATTTCTATTTGTTTTATCAACAATTTATTGTGAATCTATCTTGTGTTTGTTTGGAAATCAGATCTTAATCTGTGTCCTTACTAATTTTATTTATATTGGAGAGAGAGATGCAATGAACTGTAAAGTCATAGAAGTATGTAGGGCTAGAGTAGAGTATGTATAAATATTCCTGGACAAGTGTTAAGAAAGAGTTCATAGGGAAGGGGACCCTTAAGCTCTAAATATTGAAAGATTAGAAAACATTTTCCAGGTGGACAAGGTGGAGAAAGGCTTGCCAATTGGACCTGGCAGTGTACACAGGCATGGGACTATAAACAGCATTATGACTTTGGAGAGATGAATGTGGTTTGGGGTGTGAGGTAGAGTATGAGGGAAAAGGAGGCTGGAAATCACAGAGGGCAGAGTAATGATTCTTCTAAATCATACAAACTATTTTGTACTTTATCAATGACAAACCTCTCCTACACACTTCCGGCCTTGGTCAGGAAGAATGGAAAAGCAAAAACATCTACTTCCATTAGAATCACTGGTAAATTTCCATTATGATAATGGAAATAATGCCCTGATTGGCCTCTGATGTATAGGTTCCTGCCAATGCTATTAGCTTGGATCCTTCTACTTTCCTATAAATTATTATCAGTAATGGTATTCATTATTGCTATAAGCTAGTGGACAGGTTGTAAATTGACCTCAACATTTATTTATTTTATGCCCTTAATAGTTGAAAAATGGGACTATATGCTACCAAGAGTTTGCTGTGGGACAGTGGTTTAAAAAAGTGGTTCTATAAAAACTGGATTGGATTCTACTCTGCACTGAATCACTTTGGATGTGTCATTCTTCTCTTCTTGCCATAGTTTTCTTTATGAATGCAGTGGAAGTTAGAACACCATGCCAAGCCCCTCATATTTGCCCTTAAGAGTTTAGCTCTAAAGGCTCCATATACACAAAAGAGAAAGTGCCTGCTCGGAGTAAGAATGGGCTTTAACCTAACCTAATGATAACAGCTATTTAGCTAAAAGCAAAACCATTAAAAAAGGCGGGAAGGGGGACAAGCAAAGGGCAAGCAAATCTTTAATAGCCAACGTGCTAAGTTCTTCTCCAAGGACTGACCAGGAGAGGTGAGATCCTTTTGTGAGTGGAGGCATCAGGCCTTCAGAACCTGAAGCAGGCAAGTATTTTAAACATATGTCCATTAGCTTTTGTTCTAAAGCCTCTGTTACCCTGCACCTTTGAGATATAACGTGATTTCTCAACATTCCTTCTACATGGAGAGAGAAAGTATGAGCTCAAGGATAGACTATTAAATCCAAAACAGCTACATTTCTCATGTAAAGTTACAAAGCTGGCAGTATGAGCATAAATCTTGGCCCCTATGAGCCTACCATTGTGAAACTGATTTTATCTTGCTATATTAGCACAACCAAGTCTTTCTGCTTGTTCGTGAAGACTAGGCTATTGCTGCTAAATGAACCACATGAATTTTGTGGTGAATTATCTTGGTGGCAGACTTACCTCAAAGACTATATACATATTTTCTTTCCCATTTCAGGAGCAATTATATCTGTATTCATTATTTTACATGATTGATAGAGGGACAAGTATATTGAAAAGTAACACATAGATGAAGTTATGACTCCCACTGGTTTTCAAATTTCATTTAAGATATTATAATTTGTATATTACAACAACTAAATCACTATTATTCACAATTTAAAAGAATTGATGATTATTCTACTACTGTAATAAATATTTGTCCATTAAAGATGTTTCCTACAAGCTTAAATGCTAAAATTAAAAAAAAAATCTATTGTGCAATTGTAATCACCATATTAGTGAGTTGATATGAGGAAAATAAGTGACATGATCAGATACCAATTTGATTTACTTAACGGTTTAACCCAGGTTCCATCCAAGTTCTGCATTCTTTCAGTTTTACAAAAGAATATACTTTTTGGAAAAGCTTGTATTGCATATATAAGAGAAATACAATCCCATCATTATTATTTTTGAAAATTCTTAAGAAAAATTACTCCAAATTTGGAAATAAGGTAGTGATGGATAGAAGAAAACTCTTTAAATATCAGATAGTAGTACCATATAGTAGGCCCAATAAAACATTATTTCTTTAGGAGAATGTACTTGGGTTTGATTTTATAATTTACTCTTTGATTAGAGCTCAGTATTGTGAAGTTGCATGTTTATTCACAAATTTCTTTTCAGTAGTGAAGATAAGCTCCAGGATTATAGTTTTATGGCCTCATATTGGATTGCCCACTTTTATTCTAACATTCTTTTTTTTTCTTCTTCTTCTTTTTTTAATGCTGCAAATCCTCAGTTCCTCCTCAAATGCTCTTGGAACTAGGTCTATCATTTTTACTGGTTCCTTCACTGTTGATTTGAATAAATGTTTGACCTGTGCATTTTTTTCTGGTTGTTGTAGAAAATCATGTTTCTATGTGTTTTGTTTTTGTTTTTGTTTGCCGTATGCGGGCCTCTCACTGTTGCGGCCTCTCCTGTTGCGGAGCACAGGCTCCGGACGTGCAGGCTCAGTGGCCATGGCTCACGGGCCCAGCCGCTCCGTGGCATGAGGGATCTTCCCGGACCGGGGCACGAACCCGTGTCCCCTGCATTGGCAGGTGGACTCTCAACCACTGTGCCACCAGGGAAGCCCTCTATGTATTTTTTAAAATTCTAAGTTAATATATGTAAAACACTCATATTTGTGTTTGGAACACAAAATGTCAGCTATTAGTATCATTCTCTTGGTAATATAATTTAGAGTTAAGGATATGGATTTTAGAGTGAGAAATATTGGATTAAAAATCTGACTTTGTATGATATTAATTATATGAATTTGGACCCATCCCTTAACCTCTCCAAATTCCCATGACTATATTACACATAGTAATAGCAACTACATACTTTGTTGTAAAGACTAAATAACATAAAGCATTTTAAAGTTCTTGGCAAATGTCTGACACTAAGTGCACAATAGTCACTGGCTACTGTAATTCGATTAAAAAAAGTTGTTCTGGGAATGTGAATGAATAAGCATGGCCATGATGGATTGTGCAGTTCCATATTTGCAGGAGGGTGGAGGAGGACAAATCGCCCACTTACACATTTATTGATATAATGACTAGAGTAGAATTGCCTGTGTTGTACTGGAGGATTCCCCCATGAAATGCCAGTGAAATTGGTAAAGAAACAGTTCCCATTTCCTTAATGTGTGAATTGCTGAAATGGATTTTCTTAAGTGAAAGATTTCTACTCCTAAATCCTTTTAAGTGTGTCCTAGTTCCCAGAAGACAGCTTGGAAATTGCTCCCAAGCACCAGACACACATTTCAAAGTGCAATATTCAGTGAACCCTTCAGAATCTGCTTAATAATGAACCCTTGTGTGTTGACATGAGACTAATATAGGTGATATATTGACTATTGTCTCAAATGAACTTTTTCTGCATAACCAAGGATGTACGAGTAAGAAGTGTGGATTCTCTGCCTGGACCAATTAACAGGTGCATGAATTTCATTTGTCCTATTACCTCCCTGAGTTAATATTAATGAAAGGATTGGAGATGCTCACTGAATTTTTCTTTTTTATTTTTCTTTTTTTGCTTTGCTCTTGTGCAAAGCAAGTAAAAGATAAGTAGTCAAGGGCCAGTGTCCATGGCTGTGATTAACTGGTGACAAACATTTACAAGAGCAGTGCTAATCAGTGGGGGCTCACATAGTTCAAATAAATAGTTTTTGACCCACACTACAAAAAGTTAGAGCCCAAAAGAGGGCAGCATAAAGAAAGAAAGAGCGACCTCATCATTCATAGACTGCCATTGCCACGCTTGGAGAATTCTTAAACTTGAAATGGTTTCCATCGACTACCCAGCAAGGGCGCTGCCAGCTGGTGAATATGCAAGAAATGCCAGCTTTTACATTCTCCTAACAATAGGAACAGTCAGGAAGGTAACCTACCAGCAAACATGTGTACATGTGTGGGACAGAAAGCACATGTTATTGGAGACACTTCCATGAAGAAAGTACTGTATGAGAGAATGTTTTAAAAAGTGAATGAGATTTTGAAAGAGACAGGTTTTATTTTACACCACTGTGCTGTCACATATGCTCATTGCAACTTTGGCAACTCTTTAAATTATCCAGACTCAGTTTTCTCATCTGTAAAGTGGGAATAAACCCACCAAACCTTGCAGGGATGCTGTTAAGTCTAAACAAGAGTAGACGTATTGAGATGATTCAGTGAAATAATGGATGTGAATAAACACAGTCCCTGACACAGTATACAGCTAATTGTTGTTAGTTTCCTTCATGAATCTGTTAGTAACCCCCTACTATTAATCTTAATTGATACACATTGTTGTTCCCTAATAATTAGCATAGACCTTACTATGGTCTTTTGTTGAATATTTGCTCCTTGAAAGAGGTCTTCCAAGATGTTTGGTGATCTAACACATCTAATTCTGCCCCCTTTGAGAGACTCAAAATGGAAATATTTCATAAAGCAGCAGTGAGTTTTTCTATGTTGATGACAATCTTGACTTATCTAGAACAGAAATATTTCTGGAAGCACCACCATCAAGTCTTCTTCATAACAACTGAAACCATGGCCTCAGATGGATATATTTTTGCCTTTTAGGATAATTTGCAAGCTGAGTGTTACAGGAGCGGTTGGGAATCTAAGTGGAACGTGGTCCATTGGAGAATGCCACATCATTCAAATTCCCTGGTTCTATCTCAACAAAAAGGCAGGTTAGACTGAATTATCTAATGCATTTCTGCTCAATAATTCAATAAAGGAAGGTCTGCAGCCATATTTGGGGAAGAATTCTACTCTGGCCCTCCAAGTTCCTTCATCTCCTTTGGTTGAACCACAAACGAGTCCCAGTGCAATTAACTTGAACCAGTTCCAAAAGGGTCATTCTCCATTGTTTCCTAAAACTCTCTCACTTAAACTAAATATCTTTGTTACATGCAGGATGAGCCCATAATCCTGCATCTGAAATTTTAGTAGTCCTCATCCACATGGATGTATTCTTTTCAGTTTGGTACTTTTTTACTTATTACATGTATTGACTGGGTCTTATGAAATATTCTGTGTGCAATAAGCCAAACAGGAAAAGACAAATACTGTACGATCTCACTTATACTGCTGGTATATGGAAGTTCTATTTTGTGTGTGTGTGTGTGTGTGTGGTACACGGGCCTCTCACTGTTGTGGCCTCTCCCATTGCGGAGCACAGGCTCTGGACGCGTAGGCTCAGTGGCCATGGCTCACGGGCCCAGCCGCTCCACAGCATGTGGGATCTTCCCGGACCGGGGCACCAACCCGTGTCCCATGCATCGGCAGGCAGACTCTCAACCACTGCACCACCAGGGAAACCCTGGCAGTTCTATTTTTAATTTTTTGAAGAACCTCCATCCAGCTTTCCATATTGGCTGAACCAATGTATATTGAAACAACAGTGAACAAGGTTTCCTTTGGCACTGAATCCTCGCCAAAAGTTATATTTCTTGTCTTTTTTTAAAACTTTTTATTTTATACTGGAGTACAGTTGATTAACAATGTTGCATTTGTTTCAGGTGTACAGCAAAGTGATTCAGTTATACATACACATGTATATATTTTTCTAATTCTTTTCTCATTTAGGTTGTTATATAATATCAAGGAGAGTTCCTGGTGCTATACAGGACGTCTTTGTTGCTTATCCATTTTAAATATTATTTCTTGTCTTTTTTTTTTAAGATATCTTGTCTTCTTGATAATAGCTAATCTAAAAAATGTGGGGTGATATCTTGTGGTTTTGACTTGCATTTTCCTGGTGATTAGTGACTTTGAGCATATTTTTATGTACCTGGCAGCCATCTGTATGTCTTCTCAAAAAAAAAAAAAAAGTATATTCGGATCCTCTGCCCATTTTTAAAATAGATTATTTGGATTTTTTAAATTTTGCTATTAAGTTGTATGATGTCCCTTCTGAGAGTTGGTGCTCTGGAGCACAGCAGCGGGAAAGTGCAAAGATAATGCCTGCCATCTGAGATCTCGGGATAGGTTTACAGTCACTCTTTAGATGTGTATTTAATTAGAAGCCTGCCCCTCAGGCTGCAGCTATGATAATAACCTAATAAGCTTCCTTCCAGATGGATGGAGCTCCTCTATCTGTTGCCTGGCACCCTGCTACTGGGCGGTAGCCTTTCAAGAACCCTTTCTCTGTTGGGTAGAGTCCTGTGGAGCCTGTGAGTGGTGGTCTCATTGTCCATCAGAGTCAGGCAGCATAGAGTTGTCTGTCCCCTGGCATCAACCCCCAAATCAGGGCACCAGAGAAGGGTATAAGCTTCTTTCTGCGAGATACTGGTGAGCTGGGGTGAGGCAGAAGGAGTGCACAAAGGTTGCATTCACCAGCCCCCATGCCTTCCCAGCCCCTTCATAGGCCCCTTTATACTGATATTTGCCAAACCAGAAGCCTGCCCCTCCAGCCAAAGCTCTTGGACAGGGAAATAAGCTTTTTCCTCAGAAAAGGGCAGGTGGTGTGTTTCAGTCTGCTACCTGCGCAGTGCCCTGGGGGTGGGAGTCTTCTACGTACTATCTCTCTGATGGTTACAATCCCAGGGGACTCAGGAAAGCAAGTCCATCTGGCCTCCAGAGCCAGGTGATTAAGGGGTGTCCCCTGCATGGCAGCCACAAAAAGTAAGGTCACCAGATACAAAAACTAGGGCACCAGACGTGTGTGAAATCTCCCCCTGGGTGACACTGGGCCAAAGATGGAAACCACAGGCTGGAGCAAGGCATAAAAGGAGTACAAAGATAGCAAAAAATATATAAATAAATAAAAAGGAAAAAAGAAAGAAGATAAAAAAAGAAGAAAGAGATAAAAGGAAAATAAAAAATAAGTAGAAAAAAAAGAAAAGAACATGTAAAAAAAAAAAAGATAGTACCTGCAGCTTCAACAAAGATGAAGGAGAGCATGAAGGTGGCCCCCACTGGCTGGAGAAAGGAAGAAGGGGAGTGCAAAGATGGTAATAAATAAATAAATAGTAAAAAGAAAAGAAAAAGAATAAAAAAGAAGGCAAAGAAGAAATAAAAAAAGGAAAATAAACATTTTAAAACAATACATAGAAAAAAGAAAATAAAAATTTTTCAAAAATACAAAAAAAGGAAAATAAAAATTAAAAAAAAAAAGAAAAGGTGGTCTTCCCTGGTGATGCAGTGGTTGAGAGTCTGCCTGCCGATGCAGGGGACATGGGTTCATGCCCCGGTCCGTGAAGATCCCACATGCCATGGAGCAATGGCCGCTGAACCTGCACGTCTGGAGCCTGTGCTCTGCAATGAGAGGGGCCACAACAGTGAGAGGCCTGCGTACAGCAAAAAAAAAAGAAAAGAAAGAAAAGAAAGAAAAGGTAGTGTCCACCAGCTGGAGCATAAATATGGCACATTTGGAGCAGTGCAGGGGGCAAGGGGAAATGGTTGGCCCCTGCGATTTTAGCAAGGATGAAGGAGAGGTGCCCATCAGCCTCGTGTCCAGCAGGTCCCCCTGCCCTTAGATCAATGCTTTACAATTAGGAAATAAGACTCTTTCACATACAGTCTGGGTGCTTTTCTAAGGGCTGCTTTTGCACTGGGCCGTGGGGCGGGTGAGTCCCTACCTGGGCTGTTTAAGAGACATTCCCCACTTTGCACAGTCCCCTGGACCTCAGGAGGATGAGCCCCATAGGTCTTTAAAGTCAGGTGTTTTAGGAGCTCACCCCTCAGGTGCTGTTCTTCAAAGTTGAAGTGCCCGGTGTTGAGGTAAGAACTCTACTCTCAGGGAGAAACTCCAGGTTTTGAGTTTCGTCCCAGTGGTGGGTTGCCGCCCTGGGGGTGGGATTTCTGACAAGATTGCTTACCTGCTTTGATGTGTTTTCCCTCTCACTTCCTGATGTGACAAAGTGCCTCCACAGTGTTCAGGTGTTTTCCAGAGGAAACTGTTCCATCTGTAGCTGTGGATGAAGTGTGTCTGCGGGAAGACGTGAGTTCAGGATCTCCCTTCAACTCTGTCGGGAGCCAGAACCCTCGCTGATTTTTCTATAACTTTTCACTTTAAATTTAAGACTTGCAGGATGCTGCAAAAAATAGGACAGAGATAATAGTATGCCCTTCACCCAGATTTCTCCAGCTCATTGAATTTTAAAAATTCAATAACTGTTTTTTCAAACTTTTACAAGTCCACC
This sequence comes from Mesoplodon mirus, assembly GCF_964341445.2. Classification (NCBI taxonomy): domain Eukaryota; kingdom Metazoa; phylum Chordata; class Mammalia; order Artiodactyla; family Ziphiidae; genus Mesoplodon; species Mesoplodon mirus. The sequence goes on along the minus strand of NC_138984.1, from coordinate 103,445,085 downwards.
TATTTTTCCATGATAGTCACCCTTTCTTTATGTTTTATATACCCTTTATTTTCTATTTCCTTATATCAAATATGTTTATTTTATAGTGGTTTACATTAAAAAAATTTTTTTGTGGTGTTCAGCCTCAAGATTGATGTTATAATTCTCACTAGTCATCTAGTCTGTAATTTCTGAACATGGGTATATTTACCTGTAGTTTCTTCTTCAGGGTCCCTTCCCTTTGGCTGAGAAAACGTTTCTACAGCATGAATGTACATACAATGCCTTGCTGGGTGCTCTGAGGAATCATTGGTCTGCGTCCAGTTTTTAAAATAATATCTCAAGTTGGGGTATTCCAAAGCATGTGAATAATGCAAAGTTGGATTTTATACTTTTGGAGTTTATATTTCTTAATGGAGATTTGTTTTGCTATCAGTTGCCTGAGGCAGCAACAAGCTCGCTCCTGGTACCCTAGAGCAGTGAACTTCTTTTCAGGCCCCATCCATCTGAGGGCAACTCTTTCTGGTCTCAGCTTTTTGCTGGGATTTCAGTTTCAAATCCCTATTTTGTAGGTACATAAGTCCAAATTTCTTCTCTTTTTAAGAGCATTAATTTATTAGGAAAATACCCATTTCCAATTCATTCCCAGCCTTTCTTTACCTTAGTACGGAAGCTGACTATACTGTCTTCAAGTTTCCTTTTGTCTGATACCTAGAAATCTCTTTTCAGTCTTTAAACTCAGATATGAATTAAATGTTTAAAGTATTTAAGTATTTTTTTTAGAATTTTTATGTGTTTTTATTTATTTATTTATTTATTTACTTTTATTTTTTTATTTTTTTGCGGTACGCGGGCCTCTCACTGTTGTGGCCTCTCCCATTGCGGAGCACAGGCTCTGGATGCGCAGGCTCAGCGGCCATGGCTCACGGGCCCAGCCGCTCCGCAGCATGTGACATCTTCCCGGACTGGGGCACGAACCCATGTCCCCTGCATCGGCAGGCGGACTCTCAACCACTGCGCCACCAGGGAAGCCCTTTATGTGTTTTTAGAATTACGTATATTTTGCTAACATTCTGAGTCTAACAGTGGGAACGTACAAGGCACTAGAGGTTATTCACTTTAATTCCAGTGAAGTATGATAAGACATTTACCCATATACTAAGTACTTACATTGTAGACTGACTTGACACTGCGTGCAAGTCTGAATGTGTGTGTGTGTGTGTGTGCATGCACGCCTTAGATTTTTTTTTTTTAATCAAGAATGAGAATCTTGATTTTTCTTTTGGTCACTGTCGAAAGGCCTGGGGAAAATTTTCTCTCAAGTCACTCACATTTAAAGAGAAGGAAAATTCCTTCCCCCGTCTTCCTAAGATAGAATCTTGGGTTACTCTCAGTTATTAATCACATAGTGACATCTTTGTGTTCACACCACTGAACCAAGAAATGCTATGAGATACAGCAATAGGGCAGCATTCTCCCCCTCAAGAGGAAGATGCACAAAGAAGATCCACTTTGGTGAGGGTTCTAATAGAGACAGAGTGCTTTACATGGGCAAAGAACATATTTTCCTAATAGAGAAATGTATCACCAAAGACTGCATGGCAGCATCTAAGAAACATCATGAGAGAGAAATGATGTGAAAAGGATTCTAGGAGGCAGAAGGGCAAACAAAAGCTCAGAGGATGGAAAGGGCAACATGGAGCCTAGAAACAATGAAGAACCCCTAGTGTGGAGCCCGAGTGAACATGTGGAGTTGGGAGGAGAAGAAAAGGCACCCCAGGTCTTGGTGAACTTTGCTTATTCAAAAGAATGGCCTTGGATCTTACAGTTAGAGCAGAAAAGACAGGATAGAAACAATAGTAGAAATATGAAGTTGTCTAAGTAAGGTCTGAGGGTTTAGAGACTCATTTCTGTTGGTTTCCTTCAAACAGCATGTATACCATAATAAATAGCTAATCCCCCACTTACACAACTGGTAGTTGACATCCGACTAGGGAAAATACAATTATCTATTCTACTATAAATGTGAATTCAAAAGGAGAGGTATTTACCAACAGCTGCATCCTGCAAGTCTAGTGTTCAAGAGCAATTATTACTGTTACTTTGCATTTATATAGCTGTATTTTATTTACAAGAGCTTTACCACTATGTTTGTGTGTGTTTTTTTATTTGCTTTCTCTTTCTGCAGCCGTGTGAAGTGTGTCAAGGTTACTGGCTTTATTGTGTAGATTAAACATTTGAGGCAATTAAGATCTGAAGGGAGTTTCAATTTATTTTTGGCTTTGGAAGAACAGTTCACAGGTAACAAGAGGTCCATTTAAAAGTGCAAAGGGTGGGTTCACAGAATATAGCAATAAAAGAAAAACAAATACATTCTGCTTCCAGTAAATTAAGATAAGCCCCATTTCACATTAAAAGCATTTTTAAATTCTGAAGCGTCTTTTTTCATTAATCAGTAGAATATAATGTACCTGTTTAGACCAAAGACTATTGATTCTAGGAGACTTGTGATTAAATGCTAATATTGCTGTTTACTAGCTGTGTGGTTCTGATAAACTCCTTAATCTCATTGAGTTTCCAAGTGTAAAGCATAAATAATAATGTGTTCTTAATTGGCTTTTCATGAATATTAACATCTTGCTTGAACAATATCTAACAACAGGTGTAGAACTATTATAAGGAAAGAATGAATAGCATTCATCATTAACATAATTATCATGATCAAATACTTATTAAATATTCAGCTTTTGTGTCCTCAAAAGAATAATATAATAACATAGCAATTATGCACTAAAATACTCTACAGCATTTTTTTTTTTTTTTGCGGTACGCGGGCCTCTCACTGCTGTGGCCTCTCCCATCGTGGAGCACAGGCTCTGGACGCGCAGGCTCAGTGGCCATGGCTCACAGGCCCAGCCGCTCTGCGGCATGTGGGATCTTCCCAGACTGGGGCACAAACCCATGTCCCCTGCATCGGCAGGCAGACTCTCAACCACTGTGCCACCAGGGAAGCCCTCTACAGCATTTTTAAAGATTACATGATATTATTTTATTTAAATATTTGTCATAATGTCTAAAAAATGTCAATAATATATATCACTGCCTCACTTTTAATGCTTGATTTATCAAAATTTTAGACCACAATTCAATAAAGTATACCAAGTTACACAAATATGTGCAACAAATACAAGAAAATTTTACTAAGCAATTATTTCTGACTAATCAATAAAAAAAACCCTCAGATACCCCAATTTGAGGAGAATGGTGCTATTAAATAGCTAATTCCCAGAAGAAATGAAATATCAATAACCCAAATAGTAATGAGGAAAATAAGACTACAGATTGAGTATTTAAGTATAAGATTTTGCCATCTATATGAGCTGTGTTGTAAGAGGGAGCAGGTGAAGATAGTTGATCACCAATCGTTATATGTATCACAAGCCAATATCAAAGGTTTTCTTTGAGACCTGGGGTCATTCTCCGTTATTTTGCCCAGCTGGAGTGGTCAGCATGGGAAGCGCATTTCAGACCACTCTGAGGAAATGAGTGGTTAATAGACCTCACTCCAGGTCAACTACCTACATCCAAATCTCCAGATACATTGCGTACAAAGCAAACATAAAAGACAGAAAATAAAACTGTGCATAACCCATGCCTAAAGTAGAACTAGAAGACACAGAATGCTCAAACTTTAATTCACTTACAAATGGATGAATAAAAATATGAAATTACTAGAACCAGGGCTGGAACACTTCCAGAGGAAAGTTAAGATGACACTACATTTAAAAAGGAACACACTGTGGGGTCTGGGAGGTGGCCCTGATCTTGAAAACCTCACACAAGGTCCTCCAAGCGGGAAGATAATTGAAAACAGCTCTGAGACCTGATGAGTCAGAGCATGATCTACTGAGGATAAGAGAATGTGAGGGATGGATGAGGATCTCTGGCAAGTAGAGATTCTGGGGAAAAGGGTGCAAACTAAATGAGAAAGCTGTGTCTACCAGCTTGGCAGGAAATGGAAAGAAGAAAGCAAGAGGTACAAATTAATGGATCTACCAAAGAAACAAAACAAAAATAAAAATTTCAAAGCCCACATCCATTAAAAAAGAAACAAGAAAAAAGAAACCCACACACACAAAGCCCCTTATTCCTCCAAATAAATAAATAAATAAATAAAGTAATTCAATAAGTAAACTGTACTTCACAGTTCCAACACAGAGGATAGATTTTGGCTAAGAAAATAGTAAGTTGACTCATATGTTTACCAATTCTCATAAATAAATACATTGGATATTGTTAGTCCAAAAAAAATCCTAAACACTTATGAACACAAACAGAAATAGACAAGCAAAATAAGGACAAAAGTTTTCACTGATGAAAATACTCTCCTCAATTATCAACAACAAAATGTCCCCAAACATAATAAAACAGGAATTAAATGCTATTAAACAGCTAATTGAAGATATTTCAGAATATCTAAAACAGGAAATTCAAAAAATCAGAATAGAAATGAATAGGAGGAAAAGGTAAAATAAAGTTGATGGAAGTAAGAAAAATTAAAGAAGAGAACTAAGTCTTCTGAGATGTTAAGGCTGAATTACAAGGTATTAAAGAAGGAATAAGTTTAACTGAAAATAAAAGTTGAGGTAGAGAGGATAAAAGAAAACATTTAAAAAATTTAAAGCAAAAATATAAAGGGAATAATAAAGATTAAAAAGAAAGTAAAAGAGAAAATAGGCACACACACACACAGAAATAAAATACCTGGAGAAGAATAGCAAACAACATGTATGTAGAACTATCATTACAAATTATAACATAAAAATAAACTCTGGAAATAGAGGGAGGATGACGATCTACATATTAAAGTTGTCCACAATTTACCTGAAAAACTGGACCAAGACTGGTCAACCATAAAACACATCTTAGTAGAACAAATAGCTGTAAAGGTATATTTTTATATCTGTAGAAGTCCACACAAAAAGAACAAGTTACATACGAGTGAAAGCAATGTAGTATAAGATTTTGCAAAAGCATCACAGAAAGCAAGAAAACAGTAGATAAATGTTTTCAAGAAACTCAAAGAAATGTGTGAGGCAATGGGCTGATGAATCTAGCAGTAGAATAGCAGTGTCATGAGTGGATCCTCCCCATCATTACTCCTGTAAAAGTTAACTACTATCTTGATTTCTACCCCCAGAAATAAATTTTGTCTTTTTTGAGTTTTATATAAATGGAAGCATACTGTATGCAATGTTTTATTTCTGGGTTCTTTTGCTCAACACCATGTTTGTGAGGTTCATTCATGTTTTTTTGTAGCAATAATTTATTTAATTTGCATTGCTGTACAGTAACAGTTGTGTGATTAGTCACTTATCATTCTTTGTATTTATGTGGTATCAGTTGTTATGTCTCCTTCTCCATTTATAATTTTATTTATTTGGCATATATGGTCAATTAATTTATGACAAAGGAGCCAAGAATGTACATTGGAGAAATGACAGTCTATTCAATATATGGTGTTGAGAAAACTGCAAAGCCACATGTGAAAGAATGAGACTGCACCCATATTTATACCATACATAAAAATCAACTCAAAATCAATTAAAGACTTAAAGTTTATACCTGAAGCCATAAAATTTCTAGAAGAAGAAGTAGGGATTAAGTTTCTTAACATTGTTCTTGGCAATGATATTTTGGATTTTACACCAAAAGCTAAGGCAACAAAAGCAAAAATAATAAGCATGACTATATTAAACTAAAAAGATGTTTCATCAGCAAATTGAAAAGGCATCTTATGGAATGGGAGAAAATATTTGAAATCATTTACCTAATAAGGGATTAGTATTCAAAATATATAAAGAACTCACACAAGTCAATAGCAATAAACAAACAATGCAATTTAAAATGGGCCAAACATTTAAATAGACATTATTCTAAAGAAGACACACAAATGGCCAACAGGTACATGAAGAGGTGCCCAACATCACTAATCATCAGGGAAATGCAAATCAGAACAACAATGAGGTATCATGTCACACGTTAGAACCACTGTCATCAAAAGACAAGGAATAACAAGTATTGAAGAGGGTGTGGAGATACAAAAACCCTGTGCACTGTTGTTGGGGATATAAATTGGTGCAGCCACTATATAAAAGAGTATGGAGGCTTCTCAATAATTTAAAAATAGAACTACCATATAATACAGCAATCCCACTTATAATTTATTATAATTATATTTTTATCTGAAGGAGATAAAAACAGGATATGGAAGAGATATCATCACTCTTGTGTTCATTGCATCATTATTCACTACAGCCAAGATATGGAAACAACCTATGTGTCCATCAATAGATGAATGGATAAAGAAGACATGGTGTAGATAGATAGATACATAGCTAGCTAGATAGATATAGACATAGATTGTACACTAAAAATTAGACAACCTAGAGGAAATAGATAAATTCCTAGAAACATACAACCTACCAAGACCAAATCATGAAGAATAAAAAAATCTTTAAAGATTAATTACTACTAAGGAAATTGAGTCAGTAATCAAAAGCCTCCCAATGTTCCTCCCAAAGGAAGTCCAGGACCAGAAGGCATCACTGGTGAATTCCGCCAAACATTTAAAGAGGAACTAATATCAATACCAATTCTTCTCATACTCTTCCAACAAAGAGAAGAAATTCTTCCAAACTCATTTTACAAGGCCAGCATTACCATGATACCAAAACCAGACAAGACATCACAAGAAAAGAAAATTACAGGTGAATATCCCTGATGTACAAAGATGCAACAATCCTCAAAACATATTCGCAAACTAAGTTCAGTAATACGGTTAATACATCTTGATCAAGTGAGATTTATTCTAGGGAATGCAAGGAAGTTTCAACATCCACAAATCAAGCAATGTGATACAGCTAATTAACCAAAAGAAAGATAAAAATCATATGATCATCTCCATAGAGGCAGAAAAAGCATTTGACATCCTTTCATGATAAACACACTCAACGAATAGGTACAGAAGAAACGTTCTGCAACTAATAAAGGTCATATGTGACAAACCCATAGCTAATATCATACTCAACAGCAAAAACCTAAAAGTATTTCCTCTAAGATTAGGAACAAGACAAGCGTGCTCACTCTCACCAATTGTATTCAACACAGTACTGGAAGTCTTAGCCAGAGAAATTAGGCAAAAAAATTAAATAAAAGACATCCCAATCAGAAAGAAAGAAGTAATACTATCTTTATTTGCAGATGACACAACATTATATATAGAAAATATGAAAGACTCCACCAAAAAAATTGTTAGAATCAATGAATTGAGTAAAGTTTCAGGATGCAAAGTCAATATACAAAAATCTGTTGTATTTCTATCACCTAACAACACACTATCAGAAAGAGAAATTAAGAAAATAATCCCATTTACAATTGCATGAGAAAGAATAAAAGACCTACGAATAGGTTTAACCTAGGTGAAAGACCTGTCACTGAAAACCATAAGACATTGATGAACAAAACTGAAGGAGACACAAGTAAATGGAAAGATATTCTGTGTTCATAGATTTGAAGAATTAATGTTTAAATGTCCATACTATCCTAAGCAATGTACAAATTCAGTGCAATCCCTATAAAAATTTTAATGGCATTTTTCACAGAAATAGAACAATTACTCTTAAATCTGTATGTAACCACAAAAGACCCTGAATAACCAAAGCAATCTTGAGAAAGAAGAGCAAAGCTGGAGGCATCACTCTTCCTGATTTCAAACTGCAATTTTTAAAGGAATTCTAATATTTGACCTACTTGTAATTTGTAGGCTTCCAAATCCTCTGATTAAAATGGTTATTGTTTCTCCTATGAGATGCAAATATGAAAAAATATATGGAAAGCACATAATAACATACTTGTGTAGAGGATTAAATAAATGTTAGTTTATTCATTTTTTCTTCACATATTACTGTATAAAATATGCACCCAAAACTGAATGATATATCTTTTTTTTTTTTTTTTTTTTTTTTCGGTATGTGGGCCTCGCGCTGTTGTGGCCTCTCCCGTCGCGGAGCACAGGCTCCGGATGTGCAGGCTCAACGGCCATGGCTCACGGGCCCAGCCGCTCCGCGCCATGTGGGATCTTCCCAGACCGGGGCACGAACCCACGTCCCCTGCATCGGCAGGCGGGCTCTCAACCACTGCGCCACCAGGGAAGCCCCTGAATGATATATCTTTAATCACCTTATAAGGTATATGTCTTTCTGACATAGTTTCAGCTTTACAAAAATGTTATTTTAAATAATGAATTCAAGGAGTTGGTGATTCAGTAGGGTTTCTAAAAGCATTTAATGAAAGAGTTTAAAACATTAACATGGATATTGGAAATCTGCTTTTCCAAGTTAGGATTTTGTCAGTGTTATGAATTTTTGTTTGTTGAACACATTCTACAGAAAGTCAATATTCCACCTCAGAGTAAATTATAAAGAGTTTACAGCTGCTCAAAGAAATTCAATTTGGGTGTATACTACTTAAAATTAAAATATAGATAAAATAATAACTATATTTTAAAATTCTTCTTTGAATCACTAAAAGGATTGATTGAATCATGTTACTTTAAAAGGAGAGGATAAAATCAACTTAGATACTGTGATGACAGAAAGGAATCAACAAAAATCACATAATCACCAATGTTACACGGAAAAAGTGAATATTCAAAATGTAAAAAAAAATAAAGAGAAGCACATTCTATTTTGGGGGGGAGTAGCATGTTGTCTTTATTAATTTTGATGACAAATTTTGATATTATTAAAATTATTATTTGATAATACTATATGCCAGGTCTTTTCCCTAGGATTATTGCAATAATAAAAGCTATGTTAAAAGGTATGTATTGGGCTTCCCTGGTGGTGCAGTGGTTGAGAGTCCGCCTGCCGATGCAGGGGACATGCGCTCGTGCCCCGGTCCGGGAAGATCCCACATGCCACAGAGAGGCTGGGCCCATGAGCCATGGCCGCTGAGCCTGCACGTCTGGAGCCTGTGCTCCGCAATGGGAGAGGCCACAACAGTGAGAAGTCACAACAGTGAGAGGCCCGTGTACCACACACACACACACACAAAAAGGTATGTATTTTTATTTCATATTATATATAAGGAAACTAAAACTCGAGGAAAGTTAATTAAATTGTCAAGTTTACACAGATTGAACGTGACAAAACAAAAATTACAGCAGCATTTGACTGTCCCCAAACTTGTGTTTTCTCTACTCTCCCTCACTATCATTTATTCCTGAAATTCCCAAAAAAAGATAACTTTAGTTTTTCAATCTGAAAATAAATTATGCTTACATCAAATTATTATTTTAAAAATAAATAGTACATGAAGGGTAAGTAGACACACCTTGCCTTATTCTTCCCATTAAGTACAATTTAAAATCCTGAACATTATGTGAAAAAAAATGTAAGAAGACTGTGAAAGTTAGAGATGAGAAAATATATGGAGACCGCATGAAGAGCCTGGATTAAGGTACCCTGGTTCTCTCCTGGATGGGGTGCCATCAGAGGTCTAGTCAGGTCTATACAGGCTGTGTTTCTTTGGGTGATGGTATTAAGCAATTGAAGAAATTAATTATCATATCTGCACCTGAACCTATTTTATTTGACACCACTGAGACAATTAATGTTGGATATCATATTCAATTTTATGGAAATCCAGGGCTTAGAAAACATGTATCCTAGCTACCCAGAGGATAAAGCTAGTGGCAAGAACAGGAAATGTCTTCTTGAATACTCATATTTATGTTATAGGGTAGAAAGTTTGTGAAGATTTGAAGATTACTCTTGGAATATTAGTACCATAGAATCATTCATTATAACTATGTATATGTGTTTGTGTGTGTGTGTGTGTGTGTGATTGAATTATAATTTCATGAGGTATTTTAGCCAAGATTTACATCATTGCATAGGTGTGTGTTCATTTGTATACATTGTTTTCATATGTATATGTTGGTCGCCATATTAACATTAAATTTAGAGCCAATATCCATTTCCCATTTGGGATAGGAAGAATTCTTTTAACATATTAATGGCTATGTATAGCATGAGTATTTCAAGAAATCTATATGCCTTCTTTCAGTGCCAAACTGAACACTGACAAAACAAGGAAAAGTTTTTCATTGGTAACACAGGCACACAAACACCCCGTAAAAATAAAGACATTATTTTTAAAATATCAGATTAAAAAAGACATGGCATGAAACTCCCATAGGAAAGAAATAACAGTCCCAAAGACCAAATCCAAATTCATGTACTGTGTTTATGCATGTGTGTGTTAATTAACTCAGGTGTGTAAAGGCCTAAAATATATTCTAGGGTTTCAGATTCCTTATTACTAAATTTGGGCAACTTTTCTAATATTTCAATTCTTTACCATTTATTGTAACTCCACAACTTTTTTCTATTCATATTTTGAATATTTAAATCTATACCATTATCTCTTATTCTCTGAATCTAATCTTATGCCTCTTAAATTTCATCTGTTTCTGTCTAGTTGAAAAGATACGTATTCTTAGAATAAATAATAAACGTTTTGCTGATAAGATCAGCAAGTGAAGGCTTTTTTCTTTATACTCTTTCTAAATAAAAATTTGGGAAGTTAAGATTCGAGTTTAACTGGAGGTTCATTGTAAGGCTTCTTATAAGTATAAAGTTATTATTTGTATATATCATAATAATTTGATTCGGGAGAATGAGGCATGACATACATATGATTCCTCTTTTTGAGCTTTATTATTTTATTTTATTTTTTAGATGTTGGGGGTAGGAGTTTATTAATTTATTTTTGCTGTGTTGGGTCTTCGTTTCTGTGTGAGGGCTTTCTCTAGTTGTGGCAAGCGGGGGCCATTCTTCATCGCAGTGCGTGGGCCTCTCACTATCGCGGCCTCTCTTGTTGCGGAGCACAGGCTCCAGATGTGCAGGCTCAGTAGTTGTGGCTCACGGGCATAGTTGCTCCACGGCATGTGGGATTCTCCCAGACCAGGGCTCGAACCCGTGTCTCCTTCATTAGCAGGCAGATTCTCAACCACTGCACCACCAGGGAAGCCCCTCTTTTTGAGCTTTAAAAGGCACAGAGGACATTTTTATTCCATCTCCACTGCCTTTCAGTTTAGCATACATCCCTGTGTCCAGTCTCTTAGAGTTTCTGGCCATAATATATAAAGTTAGAGTCATCTTCCTCAAACCTTGTCTTCAAGTTGACAGTCTCATGCCTAAAGGCCCCTAGTGTTTCCACTGCTTAAAAAGAAAAATAAAAAATAAAAAATCCTCAAAATGCTAACCTAGAAAACAGTTCCTTTTGATTGACATTTAATTAGCTAATGTAGAGGAAGTTTTTCATAATCCACAGTTTCATTGTAAGCAGCTCTTTGCAGGAAACCTTCCTCAGGAGGAAGCCCCTTTCCTTGCCACTTTAGCAAAGATATACTGTAACTAACTTTTAACCAAGCACCCCCACTTTCTACTCATCTCTGGCCCAAGCACACCTTTCAAGCCTTTTTATTACACAATACCCTGACTAACTTGTCAGTTCTTTCCGTAGATCAAAGTAGAAATGAAGAATAAGTAATGAATAGATGGCCAGATCTCTTCCCTAGCTGCCCCTTCAGTAATCTCTGGAACAAACCCTGTGAACAAGACAGCATCTAAAGAAACATCACAAGGAGTCGATACGCCTGCACTCAAGTCTGAACACAGCGGGGGATGGTAATGACTCTGACCCCCTATCTCAGTGGTTAACTAAAATTACATCCCTCCTTTTCTTTAAAACTTTCATGGCTGAGCAGAATCTTCAGGGGTGGTTTTGGGGGGACACTGAGTCCACCATCTCCCCAAACTGCCAGCGCTCTGATTAAAGACAACTTTCCTTTCTGTCAATATTTGTGAATTTGATTTTGTAAGCAGAGAGTAGAAGGCCCCAATTAGACAACACCATGTCATGCTTTTAAAAATTCTCATTGCTAAAATTGAAACTAGATATTTTCCCTAACATTTCTGCTGTTCTAAGTTTTGTTTGAACTGGAATTCAAGTTTTAGTTCAAACCAGAAATCTTCCTCAAGGCTTTGTCTCAATTTTACATAATCTTTGCCTTACCCATTCTATTTCTCTTTGCATATTTATTGCAATAGTGTTAAAACCTACACTGGGGTATATCTACTAGTATGTATCTTTTCCTCCCTCTTCTTTTATGTTTCTAGTCTCTGGGACACAGGGGTCAGGTATGATCCACTGAGATAATTTTTTGAAGATGAGGAAGACAAGGCCAATGGATTTGATTCTGCTTTGCCTGACTCAATTCCAAGTCAAAGTATACCAGAGAGATCTCAGATAGTTCTACCTCATTCCTTTTCAAGGAAAGTAAAGAATTTCCTACTGGGAATGAAGGTTATTACATGAGCCCTAGTGAAAGAAAAACAAACAAAATTACACAACTGTTCCAAAGAAAGCAATGTAGGTTGGAAAGAGACCGAGGTAAGAAAAGTTGGCTGTTAACAACTTACAGGTGGTAGGACATCACTGGCTTCAGTGGCAGACATTAAGATTTGTCTAAATGGCGGTTATCAAATACAGTGTCCTTTCTTGGGCTTGATCAGACCCACTTCAAGCAGATTAACCTGGCTGAAGATCCTGTGCAACTTGGAGCCAAGTAAAACCAGCTATTTATGATTGGGAGAAATGAAATACCAATAGGTCACTTGCGTAGTTTTCTGTGCAATCTTTTACTGATAATTTAAAATAGTGGTTTGGGACTTTCCTGGCAGTCCAGTGGTTAGGACTCTGTGCTTCCACTGCAGGGGGCACAGGTTCGATCCCTGGTCAGAGAACTATGATCCAGCATGCTGCATGGCACGGCCAAAAAAATAAAACATAAAATAAATAAAAATAAAACAGTGGTTTGAATATTATTGTGTTAAACAATGCAATGGTTAAGATCCTGTGTGGATAGATGAGCTGCCCTACAATATTTCACTCTATTGCCAGACAATAGCTTCTCAAAAATATTAAATATATTTAATGTTTGGATTTACAATTTATCAGGCCAAGTATCTTTTTCTCCCAACTTGCCATTTATAAAACTATGAAAATATATGCAATGGTACAGAAATTGTGCAAATGTAAGAATTTTTCACCTATTAGATATATATTCCAAATGAATAGCTCACTTTTTGCTTTTCAAAGTGTTTTTAATCTCTACATTCTCTTATGATAGACACAGAAATCTTGAGCTAATTTTTTGGGGAATGAAAGTTATTATCCTCTTTTTACAAATGAAACAATAAATAGCCCATTGTCTATTGCCAATGACAAGAATCAGTAGAACTATTTTCCCATTCTAAAATATATCTTTTATTCAGCCTTTTTAAAACAAAGTTTTGGAAAAAGGTTTAATAATATTCCTAAAACTTACACCATTCTTTAAAAATTTGTGGGGTTTTTTTTGCGCTACGCGGGCCTCTCACTGTTGTGGCCCCTCCCGTTGTGGAGCACAGGCTCCGGATGCGCTCAGCAGCCATGGCTCACGGGCCTAGCCGCTCCGCGGCATGTGGGATCTTCCTGGACCGGGGCACGAACCCGTGTCCTGTGCATCGGCAGGCGGACTCTCAACCACTGTGCCACCAGGGAAGCCCTAGAGAATTTTTAATTTCATTTATTGTGCTGTTCATCACTGTTTGTTTGCTCTTTACTTCTTCTAGGTCCTTGTTAAACGTTTCTTGTATTTTTCTCCCTTCTATTTCCAAGATTTTGGATCATCTTTACTATCATTACTCTGAATTCTTTTTCAGGTAGACTGCCTATTTCCTCTTCATTTGTTTGGTCTGGTGGGTTTTTGCCTTGCTCCTTCATCTGCTGTGTGTTTCTCTGTCTTCTCATTTTGCTTAAGTTACTGGTTTGGGTTCTCCTTTTTGCAGGCTGCAGGTTCGTATTTCCTTTTGTTTTTGGTGTCTGACCCCTGTGGCTAAGGTTGGTTCAGTGGGTTGTGTAGGCTTCCTGGTGGAGGGGACTGGTGCCTGTGTTCTGGTGGATGAGGCTGGATCTTGTCTTTCTGGAAGGCAGGACCACGTCCATTTGTGTTTTTTGGGGTGTCTGTTACCTTATTATGATTTTAGGCAGCCTCTCTGCTAATGGGTGAGGTTGTGTTCCTGTCTTGCTAGTTGTTTGGCATAGGGTGTCCAGCACTGTAGCTTGCTGGGTGTTGAGTGGAGCTGGAGATCTCTAAGAGATCTTTCGCCATTTAATATTACACGGAGCTGGGAGGTCTCTGGTGGTCCAATATCCTGAACTAGGCTCTCCCATCTCAGAGACTCAGGCCTGACACCCGGCCGGAGCACCAAGACCCTGTCAGCCACACGGCCAGGTATGTGGGGAGTTTCTTGCCTTTTGGGAAGTCTGAGGTCTTCTGCCAGTGTTCAGTAGGTGTTCTGTAGGAGTTGTTCCACATGTATATATTTTTCTGATGTATTTGTGGGGAGGAAGGTGATTTCCACGTCTTACTCCTCCGCCATCTTGAAGGTCTCTCCTGTTGAATATTTTCTAATAAAAATTATTCTGAAAATGAAAGTAAACAAAAATTGTTATGCTCATCATATCTGGACAGTTAAAAACCCTCATGATAGTATTTGCTTATTGTTTCTTAATTTATCCTCACAGCTCAGCATAAATGACATTTTCTCTGATTGTTATGGCTGAGGGCTACCTATCAGACCAATTGACCTGAGACAGTTGAAATCTGCTCTGAAAGGTAAATGACTCATGAAAGCAACAAAATAACAAGAGCCATAAACTATGCCTGTTATTTCGACCACCCTGTCAAATACAAAATTAGTCCTAGAATATTAATTTTAAATATGTAAAAGCCTGCTTTTCTCAATTCAGCCTAGCCTGGGGTAAAACTAGTGTCACTAGAGCAGATTTCTAAAAAGTATTTTTATAATCAAAATAAGAACTTTGTAACATAAACAACTCTTAAGAAATAGTAGGAAAAGGAAGACCTCTGAAAACCTTTACAGAAAATGTAACCAATTCATTCATAAAAGAGTAGTGTGTGTCCGACAAACATATTTGAATCATTTTCAAACTCATTGATAATTATATAAATAAAAATAAAGTGAAACACTCTCATAATGCAAGGATGATATCAGAATTCAAAATGTTGTATCTGACTGGTTGCATTTAGAAAATATGAGTCAAAAATCTGAACTGTGTACTCTGACATAGTAATTATATTTTTATATTTATTATAAGGAAAAATCATTGGTGTGCACAAAGACATTTAAAATAATAAATAGGGACTTCCCTGGTGGGGCAGTGGTTAAGAATCTGCCTGACAATGCAGGGGACATGGATTCTAACCCTGGTCCGGGAAGATCCCACATGCCGCGGAGCAAAAAAGTCAATGCACCACAACCACTGAGCCTGCACTCTAGAGCCCATGAGCCACAGCTACTGAGCCTGCATGCCACAACTACTGAAGCCCACATGCCTAGAGCCCATGCTCTGCAACAAGAGAAGCCACTGCTATGAGAAGCTTGTGCACCACAACGAAGAGTATTCCCTGCTTGCCGCAACTAGAGAAAGCTCGCCAACAGCAACAAAGACCCAACGCAGCCTAAATAAATACATAAATAAAATAAAATCACAAATACACTTTCTTAAGATAGTGACAATTTGAATAAAATCCCTGCATTTTGAATAGCAGAGAATTGGTTATATAAATTATGGTATATACGTATTATTAGATTGTTAAACTTGTGTGCAAAGGAATATTTATTGGCATGTTGAAATGTTTTCAATATATTGCTAACATGACTTAGAAAAAAAAAGGCACTTATGTTATATACAGTATGGCCTATTAAGATAATAGAGTTAATGAGGTTTGGGGAAGGGGCTGTAGCAAAAGTCAATCCTAGGTTTGACAAAGGAAAACAATATTTTCATAAAAATGTCAGAGACTTTTCAATATAAATTTCCTGTCTTAGAACAGTTTTAGATTTATAAGAAAATTGCAAAGATGTTATAGAGCATTCAAATATACACCACACCCAGTTTCTCCTACTTATTAACAACTTAAAAGGGTAAGATGTTAGTTACAATTAATGAATCAGTATTGATACACTACTATTGACTTAAGTCCAGAGTTTATTCAGATTTTGTTAATTTTTATCTGAAGTCCTTTTTTTCCCCATCCTGGATACCATCTTAACATTTAGTTGTCATGTCTCCTTAAGCTCATCTGGGCTGTAACAGTTTCTTAAACTTTCCTTGTTTTTTATGAGCTTGCCAGTTTTAAGGCATGCTTGTCAGGTGTTTTGTAGGATGAGCCTGTATTGGGAGTTTTTTGATGTTTTTCTCATGATTAGGGTGGGATTATGTGTTTGGGGGAGGAAGCTCGCAGGGTAAAGTGCCATTTTCATCACATCATGTCAAGGTATCATCTACATGATTTATGACTGTTGTTGCTGACCTTTATCACCTGACTGAGGGAGTATTTGTCAGGTCCTGTAAAGCACTGGTTTTCTCCCTTTTAACTGTACTTTGGGAGGAAATCACTATGTACAGCGCATACTCAGAGACTGAGGGTTATGTCTCTTCTCCTCCATTTATTCGTTTAATCATTTATATCAGTATGTACTCATGTATTTATTGTATACTTTGGGTTATAACACAATAAAACATTATTTATTATATTGTTCAAGTAGTTCCAGCTTTGGCCTTGGTTAACTCCTATGGACTTTGACATACTCCCATCAACATAGCCTTTTTTTTTTTTTTAATTCCACCACTGGTTTACTTTCTGTCAAGTACTTTGAGATGCTCCATGATCATCTTACACATTTCCCGCCTCAGTCCTAGAATCAGGCATTTCCCCAAGGAGCCTTGGTTCTTATCATTAAAGAAGGGTGTGAGAAACCAAGATCTGGGTGCTAGGAGTGCTTATTGCAATTGAGGTATCATTGCTTCTAGGTCTCACAGCTAACGCAACAAAGAAATATGCGTTTGTGTGTTCTACCTCATCTATGTGACCATGTCTATTTATATATATATATATATATATATATATATATATATATATGTTATATATATTTACATTATGAAAAATTAAAAGTGAAAATAAATTTAAATGAATTAAACATTAAAGATGAAAAAATACAAAACAAACTTATGGTTACCAAAAGGGAAAGAGGTGAGGAGGGATAAATTAGGAGTTTAGGATGAACATACACACACTACTATATATAAAATAGATAACCAACAAGGGCCTACTATATAGCACAGGGAACTATACTCAGTATTTTGTAATAACATATAAGAAAAAAGAATCTGAAAAAGCATATATATATGTACATATATGTATATATGTACATATATATATATGTACATATATATACCTGAATCACTTTGCTGTACACCTGAAACCAACACAACATTGTAAGTCAATTAAAAAAAATAAATTGATGAAAAAAAAAGACAACTTACCCTCAACAAAAATGGACTTTGTTCTTAAATATTTAAAAAATTAAAATGTTGTGCTGAAAAAAAATGAGTTCATATGATATTTCTAATGCTAATCCATTACCATGTGTATCATTCTATCCTCTTCCCCTTGCTTATCTTTAAGTTTCAATTCCAACAGTGAGAAGCCTATCTCCCTCCATCCAGCCCATATATCTAACTGCTCAATTCCAGTATACAGGTAGAGTGGTACCAGAGTTATTGGCCTCTACCTTCAAGACAAATGCCTTCACCAACCCAGTTAAGTAGTTATATATAGTTTTATTTGCTTTTAGGCCTACAGACTTCATTCATCTCTAATTACTTAGATGAGCACCTTTTCCACCACCCTTTCAGTGAGATTGTTTTAAATATCTGTAGTGTTGTTAGAATGTTTTGTCAAAATCTGCATTCTGTCCTGGAGTCCTCTGACCTCCTAGAGATATATATTTTAAATTTTTATTTATTTATTTATTTGTGTGTGTGTGTCAATTGGGGTATAGTTGCTTTACAATGTTGTGTTAGTTTCTGCTGTACAGCAAAGTGAATCAGCTATATGTATACACGTATCCCCTCCTTCTTGGACCTCCATCCCAATCCCCCATCCCACCCATCTAGGTCATCACAGAGCACCAAGCTGAGCTCCCTGTGTTATACAGCATGTTCCCACTGCTTACTTTAAGGTTCACTGTTCATGCTGTAAAGTTCTATGAGTTTTGAAAAAATGCATAGTGTCATGGATCTACCACTACAATAGTATATAGAATATTTTCACGACCCTACAAAATCCCCTGTATTTCATTTATTCAATCCTCTCTCTTCCACCCAAAGCCATAGAAACCAGTGATATTTTATCATCTCTTGTTTTTTTGCCTTTTCCAGAATATCATAACCTGATGGGATTTCTGAAAGGGAAATCGATGAAAGTATTGGTTTCACTCAGGAGCTTATTACTCTTCAGGTGGTCCAAGTGCAATCTCCAATAATTTGCCAAAAATGATTTTAAAGTGTTCATATTAGTTTATGGTTCCAGCAACTTCTTTCCAGATAAACAGGGCTCCATTATGACTCTCTGGATTTGCCTAGGCTTCCAGATTTTTGGGGTGGCGGTTTGCCCTGAAACTTGAGTTTTCTCATGGTTCCAATAATTGTTAGTGATTTTCAGTTTGTTCAACTTTACCATGTTATAAAGATAGGAGTTAAGACTTTCTAGTTCTTTATATGTTGGAATAGAAATCAGAGTTTTCAGGGGCTTTTCCAACATTTAAGTAAAGGTGTAAGGAGTAAGATTATGGATTTGGAACTTTATGAAGAAATCTGGATTATAGATGTTTGTGTGCCCCTTGGACATGGATGGTAATTAAAACTAATGGAATGGATAAGATTGCCTGGGGCAGAAATATTAATATAGAAACCAGCATCAAGCCTGATAAGTGTCAACATTTAGTGGCAAGTAGAAGATGAACCAGCAGAGGTGCTGGGCTATCAAGAGTTTTAAGAGGAAAAACAGGACATTGTGATACCAAAGAAGAGTGTTTCCACATGAGACAAACCAGATGAGGACTAAAGCATAGAGCCGTTTGATTAGCATCATAGTTTGTTGTTGGTAATATTGTAATTATTTTAGTAATGTGTGGTCCCGGCTAGTTTTAAATGGTTAATGGATCCCAGAGAAAGGGTAAAGGATGATAATGTTGAAATAGACTGCATTTTAAAGATTGGAGTTAATTTATATATTTAAATGTGTTGGAAAGGATGGAGCTGAGAAATAAAGATTTAGTAATACGGAGGAGAAAAGTTGTAATTAATAATTTAGATGGATGTTGATAAAAGTATTTATGAAATTAGCCCTGTGCAATCACAGTTGAAAAGGGAGAAATAGGGACAAATATATATCTAGAAAGAATACCCCAAATACTAGCAAAGATTATTTCTGGTTAGTGAAATTACCTGATTTTTTTTCTTGAACTCTTTCCCTGAAATTATCTGGCACTGATCGTATTCTAGTTCATAGTTAGAAGAAAAACACTGAAACAACCATAACAATAAAATTTATAACAACAACCAAGGTTCATCCCTAGCTTTTCTCCGACTTGAAATTATTTGAATGATAGACCCAGTTCCTACTTTCATGTAGTTTACATCCTAGGAGAGGAAATAGTGAAGAATATAGAAAATCTTAATATAGAGTTATAGCTACTAATTAAGGTTTGCATTTGAGGTTATGAAAACAGCCTGATCATTCAAATAAAAGAGCTTTTAGCATAATATGAGTGTTGTATCCCTGACAAAAATAGTAGAATCACTTTGATAGTTGTTATTTTGGTGAAACTCTTTATTTTTATGGATGTCCAAGGAATGAGGCTGTCCTTGTCCGTATATTGTATATTGATTTTTTCCTCAACCATTTCAAGGTTGATATTGACTAACAAGAAGGCCAGAAAGAATCCAAACAGTATGAAAAAACTGCTATGTTTATTTGTTATTCACTGAATTGATGGCTGCAGAATGCACGTCTTATTCAAAGTCCCATATTCATAAGTTATTTACTCACAAGCTCTGCTTGCCTCCTCTTTTTCCTCTTTTGATTCAAGTTTTAGTCTTTAGAGTTTACCCAAAAGACAAAATTAGGAAATCATGAGATGGGACTTTCCTTTTATTGACAGAGGAAAACATGAATAAATGCATTTTTGTCATATACAATGTTTTTGGTAAGCATGATTTTAACCAAAACTAATACAAACAAATAAAAAAATAACTTTAGGGGCTTCCCTGGTGGTGCAGTGGTTGAGAGTCCGCCTGCCGATGCAGGGGACACGGGTTCGTGCCCTGGTCCGGGAAGATCCCACATGCCACTGAGCGGCTGGGCCCGTGAGCCATGGCCGCTGAGCCTGCGCGTCCAGAGCCTGTGCTCCGCAACGGGAGAGGCCACAACAGTGAGAGGCCCGCGTACCGCAAAAAGGAAAAATTAAAAAATATAACTTTAGTCATCTTTCTTTTACTCTGTTTGTTTAAATTGTATACTTACTAAGATAGTAAGTTATATATAACAGCCAAACAAAAATATCTTATGCTTTCCTTATGTTTGGACTTAGTTTTGCCTACAAGGATTGCATTTTTTTCACTTTTAAATCATTTTCTAACATATTTACATATGTATTCCAGTCATACTTTACTTGGTAGTAGTGAGTTTTGGAATGTAGACAAATATTTTTCAAGCATGAATATCTTCCACTGGAAACTAAGAAACTGGTACATCCAAGGTGGCTTTGTTGACAGATTTCCATGTGAAAATTTGAAAAGACTGATGATTTGATCAAAGTCCTTTCAATATGACCTCTTGTTTCCAAAGTAAGCCTACTTCCTAGCCTGAAATTAGAGATTCTCTGTAATGTGAAAAAGAAATTTCCATCCTAGCATTGTTTATCACCATTTCCTTTCATGTGACATTAATACCAAATTGAACTCAATCTCAGGCACTATGGGAATTATCACACATATTGTGATAATAAGTTACCAAAGATGCCACTTACTACATAATCAAAGAAGGCTTGAGTCTCAAGATTCAAGCCATGGCCGTCTCATCTCAAAAATAACATGTAAACAGAATGAGACTGCAGCAGGAACCTCAAACCACTTTATTAATCAGTGCTATCTTCATTTAATTCACTGTTAAGAGTCTCTGTTAAATAACATTGCCTCTCTGGTGCTCATCATGATCTTGGATGATTAAAAAGCATTTAGGTAATATCTGTACTAAAATTAAGCTCCCTGAGCAATGCATACCACTGAGTTCTGGGGACCAAATGCGACAAAAGTTCCAACTGTCAAATTAAGCAAGTTAAAAGAAATTAAAAATGTGCGTCCCCAGAGATGCAATAGATACATTTTATTGTCATTATTTTTCCTTTATCATCTCTGAAGACAGATGCTGGCAGCTGTTTGTGAACAAGCATTGAAAGGTGTCTTTGGAGGAGAGAAGTAGAGAACAAATCCAAATAGAATGTGTATTCTTTTTTGTCTTATATATTTCATTAAAAATCAGTTCCCAAGCTGTCTGAACTTAAGTGGACTAAACACTTTTTTTCTTTTTGTATGCTTCTCTTAGCTTCAAAAAAGAGATTTTTACCATGTGAACATTCACATTATTGAAATAAAAGTATTGAATAATTATGTTAAATATGTTATATCCTCTACTTCCAAAGGGTAGGCATTAATTTCACTGTGTCCAGAAGGTAAAATGTTCCTTTAGGCTCAAAATTCACAAAATTCATCATCCAGGGACTTTACTGATGGGACTAGAGTTTAAATCAAGTCAAGCATTTTGTTCCTCTTAGAAATGCAAGGATAAAATGACATCTAAATTGTAAAATAAAAAAGTAATAATAATAAAGTAATAATAATAATGCAAAACTTAAAGAGATCCCAGAAAATTCTTCTTTGCTTTATAATGTCACATTGCCCTAGTGTTAGAGGAACCACTGACTGAAACTGCCCATCCTGGCCTGGCCTGATAGTAACCACTTGTGTGAGTTCTCTTAACAACAGGAGGTCCTGGTAAGGACACGGAACTAACAAGCCACCACCAACTGGAAGAAGTTGGGAAAGGTCAAAAGGAGAGAGGAGATGCCAGTCCATGTGTGCTCCCAGAATCCTCCTGGCTGGAATCTGTCTTGGCTGAATGATGCGCTTGCCACCAGGAAGGACCCTGAGACAACTGGAGACAACTGGTTGGCCGGAGACAACCCAGGAACTAACCCCATTACCATAAAACCCGAGACTGTGAGCCAGGTGGCAGAACAGGTCTCCTGGGGTCTCTTACCCTGCTGCTCTCCACCTGGGCACCCCTTCCCAATAAAGTCTCCTGCTTTGTCAGCACGTGTGTCTCCTTGGACAATTCATCTCTGAGTGTTAAACAACAGCCTGCTCTCGGGCCCTGGAAGGGGTCCCCCTGTCTGTAACACTAGGAGCTGGAAGTGAGGAGAGCAGAATTCTGAAACAAAGAATTTTAAGGTTTATGAGGAGGTTCATTTAAGCAAGGGTCATTTGCTTGGTGACGGTTCATGTGGAGGTATCATACAGTAAACACGTTTGATGTCCTGGCAAGAGCACAGACTCAAAGTCGGCCACGTGCCTCTGTTTAAGGCATTAGATATAAGTTAATTTTGAAGGCAATTAAGGGCTGATTTAAATTCTAGTATGAACATAGACCATCTTTCTGCATGTGACATTGGACAGGCTGTCTAAACTCTCTGAGCTTCACTTTTTTCATTTATGAAAAAAAAAAGAGGGGAAGTAATCCTACCCCTTGGAGTTATCGTGTGCAGTAAATGAGCTATGATCCTAACACATCTAGGATACTCTGTGAGTAGGCTCTTAACAGATACGATTTTCTTTTCCCATCCCCTTCCTTTGTTTTTCCTTTCATTCTCTTTTTATTTTCTCCATTATGATTTAAATGAAGATGCAATAATTATCTTCACAGAACTGCTGTAAGCATTAAAAAAGTCAAAGATTGCATGTGATACTGTTTTATATTGTGAGTTATAGAGAATTGTGGAGCAACCCTATTATGAAATAGTGCAGGTAGAGAAGAGAACTAAATCAACTCAAATATTATATTTCCAGCCCTGGGGCATAATCATTTAGGACATATCATGATTGTGTATTTGGTAAATATCTGCATATTTCATTTTTATTCATCTCCACTCAATCTCCTGTCATCCAAACCCACCATCCCCCAGCTGTTAAGGAGTCTAAGGGAATAGCTATTGCAGTTACCTCTGGCCTCTTTATTGCATTCTGCAACTGGACTTGGGAAATAGATTTCATTTTGGCACGAGCAAACTATACATTTGCTTACCAGGATTTGCCCCAAATCTTCCCCAGTGGCATTCCTAAGTACCAGTGTTTTAAATTTTGTCATTTAAAAAAAAATGCCAGTATTCCTGGAGGGAATAGGAGTTAAACTGATAGCAATTTTTTTTTTCCTTAACTTGAATTCATTTATTCAAAATAGGGAAGTTCATTTGAAATAGATGGTTTTAATATAGAAAACGGAGGTTTGTAACAAGGTCCCTGACTTATATATGCACAACTCAAATTTATATGTAATATATGTATATATATACACACATACATACATAATACATGTAGGTCTGTATATAACATACCTTACACATATTAAGCATAACATCTACCTATGTACTATCATAATTAGTTTGCAGGGAGATCATTTGTCCAAGGTGACCTAACAAGTGATTAGCAAACAGAGTGGTAGATTCCATTTCAGTTCTATTTGGCTACAAAACTTGGGTTTGGCATATGAAAATTCCTTTTCTTTTTTAGGGAAATCTCTCCATAGCTTTGATACTTGATATATACAACTTTTGCTTTTGTAAGGGAGAGAGTGAAAGATGAGGCACTTTTAAACACTCAGGGGTGGGAATTTCCTCCCAAGTTTTAAAACACAAGAAAAAAGGGAGCAGGTCACAGAAGTTTATTATTTCCAGATGCTGATTGTAATCTCACAACTCAAAAAGACATTCTCTTGGAAATGTCTTGGCACTGCTTTGATAAGCTACGTAAGACCAACTAAATATTTTTATTGAATATTTCCTTTAAATGAAGTGTTATGTTTATAGCTCCAAGCTGTCTCTATTTGTGGCTCTTCAACTATTTCTGAGCCACAAAACATCATTTTTTTTTCATTAAAAAAAGAAAAAGGAAATTCAGGTGGCATTTAAAGAATACACAGCTGGACAGATGCAACCAGAGACTTTCCAATTATTCCCCAGAAGATGATGATTCCATGTTGTCAATAAAAGGGTTTATGACAGTCACTAAGTCTAGTGTTTTCGTAGTAGGTCTTATCAAATTTTAACTACGTGTTAGAAAGCATTTTTTACCTAAACACAATAAAAGCACTAAGGCAGTGGAAGAGAAAAGAAAACAGCCAATTTACTAGCATTATTTTTTAAAATATGCTAACTGGGTCAGTTCTGTGATTTTTTTGTTGTTGTTGTTCTAGATTTAGCCTTTGGTGTACACTGCAAGGTATACAGATACAATGAAGCAGAAACCCCCAAAATCCAGACCTGGGTTTTATACAGGCCTTAGTTTAAATCCAGTCTCTTGCATTTAGTGAGTGTTCTCTAAGCTTGTTTTCCCATCAGCTTCTCCATATACCGTCACAACTAAATTTAAATGAAATAATTCCTACAGAGATCTTTCCACTGTGTCTCAGTAGTTTAGTGGTAATGATTGTGATGATGCTGAATAGTTTAGTGGTAATGATTGTGATGATGATACATTTATATGGTGATTAATCGTGGCAACTACTTTGGAGGTATCTGTAATCTAGGCCAGAGCCCAGGATGATTACAATCCCTATGTTTAAAGGGACCGCATTTTTATATTTCTTAAAGGAGGAAAATTCAGTACTGATGTCCACTTACAGTGTAATTGTTAAAACTGGGACTGCACTTGGCCATAAATGAAAATCAGAAAGGACACAGCTTTGACCAGAGAAAATGAACTGATCCTAGGGAAACCAAGCAGGACCCGTGGGGCCCTCCTGGGCACAAAAGCCTTTCCCTAGTTTCCCTATTTCTTATGTGCAGGATAAAGGCTTCAGCTTCCCAGACTTTCCCTGAGTTCCAAAAGGTAGGTTCAAACAGTTGCTAATCAGGGAAGTAAGGGAACGCAGAAAGAAAGGAAGAATAATCAAAATACAGTGCAGCAATTAAAGCAGGATGCTAGTTCCTCCTCAAGAAATATACATAACAATATAGCTCTGAGTTCTTCTGCAGGAACTAAGGACCCCCCGCCCCCAGGTGGAGGAGGGTAACTTCAGGCTGAGCCCAAGATTCCTGGAGCCCCACTCTGTTACCTCACCACCAACAAATCAGGGGAAAAGTCACACACCCTGAAACCCTCATCCAAATTTCACCTATTAAAAACTGCTCCCCCAAACCTGCGGGAGTTTGGGGTTTTTGAGCACAAGCCACCCGTTCATCTTGTCTGGCCCTGCAATAAGCCTTTCTTTGCTCTAAGTCCCGATGTTTAGGTTTGTTTGGCCTCGCTATGACTCAGGCACACAAACTTGCCTTTGGTAAGTTTAACGTCTCCTTTATCCAGATTTTCCTGACTTCAGGGATGCTTTGCTGTCACTTGAGGTGTGAGTTCACACTTGGAATCACTTGGCACACCAGATGCCTTGACTTCTTTTGGAGGGTAGGTTCTTGTCTCTTTGCAGAAAGAATCCAGAGAGGAAACAGGGAGCTCAAGAAAGCAAACCGAGATTTATTTAAACGATAGTACACTCTCAAGGGGAGAGCAGGCAGACTCAGGTGAGTAGCTGCCCCGTGTTTTCTTGGCAGGCAGGTTAGGTGGGGTGTAGAAAGGAAGGGGTGGACTGTTCATTGTGGAGGGAGGGGTCTGGGGCCATATTCCCTGATTTTCATCCCAGCTCCGCCTTCCCGAGGGGAGAAAGGATTTTTGTCCTTATTTAGTCTTGATCAGAAGTGTCATGGCATCGGTGCATGATGGGAATTTTTATCTGCAAGGCTCATTTTATGGTAATTAGAGCATAATGAGCAAAAAGGTTACATTCAGATTCCAGAGATTCCCACCTTTTCCCGCCTCTCTTTGTGTGCCTCCAGGACACTTACGCCCAAAACCAAAATGTGTGGCTTCCTGTCAATCTGGAGATTCCTTCTCTTCTTTGCCCAAGGACCCCTGCCTGCTGTTTACAAGATGTATGGTGTCCTGCTGAGTGGCCCGTGCCCCCATTTCTCTGCTCATATCTAGCTACCTGCCTGCTTTAACATGCCTGCCTCAAGGAGTCTGGACCCTTATTATCTTTTAAGGGGCAAGAGCTGATGATCCGTCTTCTGTAACTGCTTTAAGCTGAGCATGGGCGTTGTCCCCGCCTGTGGGTCCAGATCTCCTTGCTATCTGTCAGAGAGAGGGGTCTCAGGGTTGTTCACAGTGGCAGAGGTGGAGAGTGGGAAGTAGAAGGAGGCACCTTGGCCAATGGGTGCTGATGGTCCCCACCCGCAGGTGGGATGGGTTGAAATCCCTGACACGTCATCATTTGAAGCTGGAATTTTTTGAAGCCGTCGGGTTTTTTCCTTGGCACCTCAGGTTTTGATACAGCAGCTGTAACAGGGAGAAATTGGAGTATATCTGAGTATAGTTATTAGTTATATTAAACATTTGTTTGGAATATTGTCTACTCCCTGTGTTGGCTTTCTCTTGTGTACTGTTAACTATAATTAGGTTTTTATTGTGAGTTTTAGTTTTTTTTTATTCCAGTCACCAGATAGTGACATTCCCCACATATTATATACTGGCAATCTGGTTGGTGTCTGGCACTCAACTGTGACTACTAAAAATTAGAGTGTGATTGTAGTATGTTTCATCAAGCCATCCTAATTTTAGTCGCTGGATGCTAATACCAGTAAAACAGAGGCTATAAGCTTAGTTTACCCTTTCCTGTCAATTTGGAGGGGAGTGTCTGTTCCAGAGAGTTTGGCTTCCAGTTGGTTCCTGCAACAGTCCTGCCTTTCTTACCACACTGGGTGATAAATGAGAACCCAGCATATTTTGGCGTTAGCACCATCTGGTCCCCCAAGGAGGTGGGGAGTCCTAAAAGACGTAGGTCCCCTGGGGAGGTGCAGCTGCGGGGCCAGATTCAACAGTCAGATGAGTTAGTAACTTTAACGATGGCATTCATGGTATCGGATGGTGGATGTTTGTAAGTTGGAGCTATGCTGGCATGAACAGCAAGGAGGACCGTTAGGTGGGTGTGGTTAAAGGAGAAATGACAAAAGAGCAGAGAGACAGAGGAGGGTATGGATGCCTGGAAGGGAAGTTATTAGCCTCCTTTAAGGTGATTCTTACAGGAGTCACAAACTTTGCTTTCCCTGGGATCCCTGGGTCCCAGACCTGTGGATCTATAAGTTTTTCAATTTCTGGGGGCATACTTGCGGCTGGACTGTTCATGTCTTGTATAATACATAGTCCAGTCAAAAACATTCCTCGGTTTTGGTTTTCAGAAAGAGTAAAAGTCACCCCCAAGGCTGAGAGAAAAATCCCTTCCCAATAATGGGCTGGGGCATTCAGGCATGACAAGAAACTAGTGAGTTATAGGAGTCTTTCCCCAGGTGCAAGTTAGACAGGTGGTGAAATGCTTTAGCTTTGGCCTTCCTTCTACCCCAAAAATAGAGCAGGTCTTTAGGGCAAGGAGCCCAGCATGAGAAGTCAGGACAGAGTAAGTGGCTCCTGTGTCCAGTGGAAACTGGACAAGCTTACCTCCCACAGCAATGGTCACCTGCAGTTCCTCCCATGTGATGATGACTGTCTTCTCGGGAGCCTTGGGAGGTCCCAGGTCCCACAAATCAGCCACGGCTGTGACTGGTTTGGGGGAATTCCCTCCCTTCCTTCAGAGCCGGGGGTGGGGAGGTGGAGGTGGGGGGGTGGGCAGGCCCATCTTCATGCCGAGTTGGCATGGTGTCCTGTTTCCTGAGCATTCCTTGCTCCAGTGTTTAGGGCTCCCACAGCTAAAACAGGCTCCCTTCCCTGGCCGAGGTCTTCTGGGAGTACTTTTGGGGTGCCCAGGAGGAGGTTTAGGTCTTGTCTTGACGGCTGCCAAAGGCCTGGCTTGCTGTCATTTTTTTCTTAAGTCACGCTGTTTCTTCTTTTTCTCCTCAGCCTGGTCTCTATTGTTAGAGAAACTGAAGGCTGTGTCAATAAGAAGGTTGAGAGGGGTTTGGGGCCCTACGGCAAGCTTTTGAAGCTTCCCACAAATGTCAGGGACTGATTGCTAATAAAGTGGGTTGCAAATACAATGTGTCCCTCGAAAGTGTTTGGGTCTACATTCGTATACTTTTTGAGGGCATCTACCAATCGAGCCTGAAATAGGGCTGGATTTCCATCTTGGCCTCCGGTGATCTCTTTAACCTTATCATAGTTAACAGGTTTAATAATGCATTGTTTTATCCCTTCAGTGAGGCAAAGGATCATGTGATCCCTACTAGTGAAACCAGGCTGACCTAGTTGATAGTCCCAGCTGGGAACCATTAGAGGCACTGATGTCAGGCCCACAGGGTATCGATGTGGTTGGGCAATGTGTAATCCATCAGTATATGTTTGAGCCTGTGCCCAAATATGGTCTTTTCCTCAGTGGTGCAGCCTTGGGAAAGGACAATATATAGGTCCTTCCAGGTAAGGTCAAATGAAAGAGTCAGTGCCTGGAATTCTTTGGTGAGCCAACTAGGGTCCTCGGAGAATTGACCCAAGCAGGTACGGCATTAGTTAAGGTCAGTCAAAGAAAAACAGGTGTGGACCCTGAGGCCCGCTTACTACTTGCTGAATGGGGCAAAGAAGCTCTGGCTGCACTTCTGGTTTGGAAGGGAAAAGAGACTTGTAGGGTGGGGGGAGAGGCTGAAGATGGTGGAAGAGTGTTGGGGCTTGTTAGAGAGGGCTAGAGAGGGCTCTTGTGTAGCCTGAATGGGCCCCAGCCTGCAAGGTTCCCTAACATAGGACTTACATAGCTCCAGGTTTTCTTGGGCTCATAAGAGCCTGAACATAAGGAACTTAGGTCCATTTTCCCTGCCTTTTGCAAAAGATGTCTAACAGTAGGTTGGTATTATAGTTGAGGCTCCCATTTTCTGGCCAGGCCTCATGGTCCTCAAGTTTATACTGGGGCCAGGCTTCCTCACCAATGAAAATGAGATTTTTTTTCATTTTGAAGAATCTAAAGAAAACTTGTCCCAGTGACTCAGACTGCACCCAAGGGGTGAATCTGGGGATGTAGGAGGTGTTCCCCATTGTTCCCTCAGGGAGAGGATGTTCCTGTAACAGAGAAGACCCCTGGGGTTAGGAGGTCTCATGGGGGCTCCCTAAGACAGGACTGGTTCCAGGCATCCCCATCCACCTGGTCCCGTTGACCCTACTCACAGTGGGGGCCAGCTACTGCCCTACGTGGCAGTCCTGCTGGCCCCAACATCCTGGAGCCCATGTCCTATCCTGGCATCCCTGGTACCCAGGCTGAGTGACCTTCCTGAAAGCTTCTCTGTAGAGTCTGTGGCTAATGATTAGCACCTGTGTTCTGGGGTCTGTTTCCTTGAACAGACATCCTCATACTCCCAGGGCCTATTTAGGTTTCAGCTTTTTCTCTAAAAGGGTGGTGGTAAATTTCTGAAAACAGGCACTGGCCATTAAGGGAGGTGGTTTGTAAAAAAGCCTCTCTTTTCCCTTCCCTTTTGTGGGCAGTGCTGCCCTCACCCCCTCCACTCCATGATGCTCCGTGGGGCCTGGCATAGGGGGAGGTGGTAGCCTGAGGCAGAAACCCCTTGTCTGCACTTATGGGGATAGAGCGCCCGTCCGGAGGCCTGAAAGAAGTACATCCGGGAGCTGAAGACGCGGGCCCCGCCCAGGCATGTACTCGGTGGGCGTGGCCATGTGCGTGAGACGCCGGGAGCCGGCTGCCTGCCTCCGGTGGAGGGGAGGCAGGGATGGACCCTGGCCGCACGGCGGACCTTGGAGGGGGCCGGCCAAACGCCAGGCGATGTGCAACCTGGATGTGGTCCCACCGCAGGATCAGGAGGCTCCTGTCCCAACACCCGGGCCCAGACCGCCTGACAACTCAAGGTAAGGCTGCGTTTTATATTTCCACACAATAGAACTTGATGACGGTTCACTAAGTGGTGGACCAGGCAAACCCAGAGGGCAGAGCTCCTGCGGGTCGGGTGCCTGGTTGCCTGCTAAGAAGGCTGGAAACCCTCCTGGCAGGCCCTGCGGCCTGTAACAGTGAGAAGTGCCAGACCTAGCGGGGAGGTTGGAAGATGCGTAGCAGATTTCTTTCTTTTTCCCACTTCTAGCCAAGTAAAGCACAAAAGTAAGAATGGAAAGAGTGAGGTAGGGAGAGAGGGAGAGGGAGACGGAGAGGGAGAGGGAAATGGCGGGAAATGGCGGGAGACGGCGGGAAATCAAGTAATGCAGCTCAGGTGCAAGGGGGCGAGATGCTAAGGCTTCCCCATTCCTCCTGGTTGGCTCTGGTAAAGATGGTACCCGAGGGTAGGTTTTTGTCTCTTGGCAGAAAGAATTCAGAGATGTGACAGTGAGGTCAAGAAAGTAAAGTGAGGATTTATTAAGAGGAGAGTAGGCAGGCTCAGATGAGTAGCTGCCCTGAGTTTCTTTGGCAATTTGGTTATGTGAGGCATAGAAATGAAGGGGTGGACTATTCGTTGTGGAGGGAAGGGTTTGGGGGTCGTATTCTCTGATTTTCATCCCAGCTCCACCTTCCCCAGGGGAGGAGGGTTTTTGTCCTTATGTGGCCTTGATGGGAAGTGTTATGGCCCCGGTACATGATGGGAAATTCTTATCTGCAAGGCTAATTTTATTGTAATGAGAGCATAAGGAGTAAAAAGTTACATTCGGATGCCAGAGATTTCCCCCTTTTCCCATCTTTCTCTGTCTGCCTTCAGGACACTGATCACCCCAACATGTGTGTGGTTTCCTGTTAGTCCAGAGGCTCCTGCTTTTCTTTGTCTGCCCAAGGACCCCTGCTGTTTGCAAGATGTGTGGTTTCCTGCCATGTGGGCCGTGCCCCCCTTTCTCTGCTCATATCTAGCTGGTGGCTGCCTGGTTTAACACTTTCATAGTGGCCTCTTTCACATGACTGAAAACCTATGATTTGGTTATTGTTGGGTAACTGTACCTTTTAGAGCTGGTTTATATTTACATTCTTTTTAAATACATTTATTTTATTGACTTATTTATTTTTTTGGCTGAGTTGGGTCTTCGTTGCTGCGCACAGTCTTTCTCTAGTTGCGGCGAACGGGGGCTACTCTTCCTTGTGGTGCGCGGGTTCCATAGTTGTGGCGCACGGGCTTAGTTGCTCCGCAGCATGTGGGATCTTCCCAGACCAGGGATCGAACCCGTGTCCCCTTCATTGGCAGGTGTATTCTCAACCAGTGCGCCACCATGTATGCCCTGTATTTACATTCTGACAGCAAGTTTTAAGTTGTTACTATTCTTATCCTTGCTCTTTGATGTTTAAGGTGCTTCTTCATAAAGAGTTTTGAAAGACTGAGTTAACTGCCTACACCGTGTCAGGTATTATGTTAATAATTTTACATTCATTTTGACTCTATGGAAATCTGGACACATAAGGACTGTATCCAAACCTCTGCACTTAGAAATGACCAAATTCTAGCCTGCCTTCTGGAAGCCTAAGATTGTGTCCCCAGGAGGACCTTCTCCCCACCCCCCACTTAAATGTCTGCTTGTGAAAGGTCATCAGTAGCTGGAGCATTTACTCTTTGTTCTTGTCGAAGCTGGATGAGAGGCACCTGACCTCTCCTCTTGAGAGCCATCACTAAAAAGGGCTTACAGTTGTGAATATGCATCTCTTACAGTTCAGGAGTATCTTTCTCGAGGACTTAAAAGTCATTCCTTTGAAAAGTAACCATCAGAGGAGAAAGGGCCCCAGTCAGTGTGGGCAGAGGAGTCTTACCTTCCATAACTGCCAGTGAGCAGACACAGCTGGCCTAACCACACTGATATGGACTAACCCTCTGTAATTTTTCCTTTCCCTGATTCTACGAGTCTTTCTTGCCCCTCCCCCCATTTCTTCATGTTTTCTTTGGAAATGCCCAGTCACCTCTCTGCAAATCAGATTGGAGCTCAGGTCTTTCCCCCACTGTCTGAAGTTGCTGAATGTAACCTACATTGTAACCTACATTTTAACCACCTTAATGTATAGCTTTGTTTATATTTGACAAGTCAATATTCAAAATGATTTCTGATAGAATTTATCCCCATTTCACAGAAGAAAAAGCAGAGGCTCAAAGGAATTAATTATCCCAAGACCACTATATCTAGACTTTAGCATAGTTGATGTTTTAACTTAGATCTGTTTTGGTCCTAACTCTTTATTCCACCTAAGCACATAGTAACTGTCTAGAATACCTCAGATATGTAAGGCCTCATCCCAGACATGATAAATGCAAACTAAAGTAAGCAGTCATTGAGTTTAAGAGTTTGGATTCTGTCTAGGAGTAAACAAGCCGAACATTACAAGAAAGTGTTTTCAATTATTTCAACTAAGGAAATTTAATGATTAGAATTGACAAAATCTTGGACTTGGAAAATAAGAAAAATCCAAAAAGAGCCATTAGTGAAACTGTACAACTAAGATTGGGATTTAAAACCACTGTCTCTTAATTGAGAGCAACACACCTGGTCTCAGGACTTATGGAAGCTCAGGTTCTTTATGTCTTATTGCGGAAAGAATTCAGTGAGAGACAAAGTGACAGGTAAGAAGTGGATTTATCTAGAGAGACACACATCCCATAGACAGAATGCGGTCCATCTCAAAAGGCAAGAGCGGCCTTGGGAGAAACACACTCCACAGAGTGTGGGCCATCTCAGAAGGTGAGAGGCCTTGAAATATGGGGTGGTTAGCTTTTTAAATTTATTTACTTATTTTTTAAATTTATTTTATTTTTGGCTGCATTAGGTCTTCGTTGCTGTGTGTGTGCTTTCTCTAGCTGTAGCAAACGGGGGCTACTCTTCATTGTGGTGTGCAAACTTCTCATTGCAGTGGCTTCTCTTGTTGCGGACCACAGGCTCTAGGCACGCAGGCTTCAGTAGTTGTGGCACACGGGCTCAGTAGTTGTGGCTTGTGGGCGCTCTAGAGTGCAGGCTCAGTAGTTGTGGCTCATGTGCTTAGTTGCTCTGTGGCATGTGGGACCTTTCCAGACCAGGGATCAAACTCGTCTCCCCTGCACTGGCAGGTGGATTCTTAACCACTGCACCACCAGGGAAGTCCCTGGGGTGGTTAGTTTTTAATGGGCTGGGTAATTTCATAGACTAATGAGTGAGAGGATTATTCCAACTATTTTGGAGAAGGGGCGGGGATTTCCAGGAATTGGGCCACCGCCCACTTTTTGGCCCTTTGTGGTCAGCCTCGGAACTGTCATGGCGCCTGTGGGTGTGTCATGTAGCTAATGTATTACAGTGAGCATATAATGAGGCTCAAGTTCCACTGGAAGTAGATCTTCGGCTATCTTGGACCTAACCAGTTCTAACCAGTTGATGTCATCTCTAATATGGCTACATCACTCTTTTAGAGGTTGTGCCCTGCCCCCTTCCCTGTTGTTTCATTAGGAATTTGGATTTGCTTTACAAGTTAGCAAAATTAATTAGCAGTTTAGGGTATTTACCATTTCTAATCAAATGGTGAGTTTGACCTTGTTGCCTAAACCAGTTTTCACTCCTTGTTTTGTGCTGGTCTCAGCCTATCAATAACCAGTGTTGTGGTTCTTATGATTACAAGATGCCCTTCAGGAATAACCACCAGGAAACACTGACAAAAATATATAGGTTTATTACTTACAAGACCTGGAAATTTCACAGCACACCTGGGGCCTGTAGACTTAGAAAAACGGCCCAATTTAGCTGTGGGTTGAGTTGATTCAGTGTCTTACTGAGGACTCTAGCCCTGGTGATAGCCTCTCAGATAGCTCTGAGAAACTGTTACGAAGAGACAGGGGAGAAGAGGTCAGTATATGAGTGATTTTGGTGAAGGGGTTACCTACAACTAAGCACACATCTTGGTAGAAGGTTGCTGCTAGTCACAAGAAACAGCTATCTTAGTTAATGGTTTTAGTGCTTTTATAAGTATGGGAAGATGCAAGACTCCAGGTTCATAAAAAATTCTCCTGGAAATATCTATCGGAAGACCTGTTTTGCCAGTTTTCCCGGAGCACAGAGTACCTCATTCCTGATGTGTACTCTGAAATCCTTTCAGGGTGAGTTAAAGGTCAGTGGCTACATTGGCTAATGATTCAATCCTCGTAGAGCCAGGGACAGTCTTTAGTTGTCAGGCCACAGCAAGGTCGCTGGGAGAGAGAAAAAGAGTGCAAAGCCTGGGATTCTGTGTTTTTTTTTTTTTTTTTTTTTTTTGCGGTACGCAGGCCTCTCACTGTTGTGGCCTCTCCTGTTGTGGAGCGCAGGCTCCGGACGCGCAGGCTCAGCAGCCATGGCTCATGAGCCCAGCCGCTCCGCAGCATGTGGGATCCTCCCGGACCGGGGCACGAACCCGTGTCCCCTGCATCGGCAGGCGGACTCTCAACCACTGTGCCACCAGGGAAGCCCCTGGGATTCTGTGTTTATTGGAGTTGAGGGCAGAGGCCTAGGGCTTCATGGGCTCACTCTTTATTGGTGAATTTAAAACCCAAGACCAGGAATTTAAAGCCTGGGAAAAGGAAAAAAAAAAAAAAGGCATCCCAAATGATCAGTTATTGAAATCAACCAAGATCTAAAACAAAGGAGCCTGGGGGGGCGTGGAGGTGGGGGGTTCCTGGCTCTTTATCTAGTTGTATGGCTGGCAGTGTCTTAATAGAGATAGCCATCCTTAGAGTAGATGCCTCTTTGAAATAGATACCTAGGCAATCAAAGCTTAAGTCATGCATTTGCATTACAAAAGAAAAACCGCAAAACTGTTAGAACTTACACTACAGTTCTCCCATGTTCCATCTGTTTAAATATCTTAGCACACTTTTCATCCATCAAAAATAATCTTAGGAAAAATGTCACTCATTTATTCCTTAAGATGAATAAATCACCTTACTTATTTGAGATTCTCTTCCCTGTAGAATTATGACCCCAAATGTTTCCCACAGTTTATAAGAAAAAGTGTCTAATCCCCATCCTCATAAGAATTTCAGCTGTCAGAATGGGGTAGGTAAAGAGTGAAAGAGTAAAAAGAGGCAGTAAGATACGGCCTAAGGACTCTGGAAGGGATAGGCATGTTTCCATCTCATCTTATTTCCGTTGGAATAGAGGCAGGAGATAGATAGGCCCCAGGATGAGCAGCTGGAGTTTGTCCCCTGTGGACAGATACTCCAAGATGAAGATAATAGCAGGATAATAGGAGAGGCTGAACCCTGCCCAGATAAGAGATAAAGACCACATATTCCTCATTCTCGAGGTTAAGGAGACCTTCCGGACTATGCATACACAGAGGGGCTCCTCCAGGGTCGAAAAGGAAGGGGGCACCACCCCATAGTAGGTGATGTCAACCTACCCATAGGCCTCTTCGCTACAGTCCTTCTTGGCTAAGAGATGCGTGCACACATTGGATAGGACCATGAGATATACCAAATATGGACACTGAACCAAGCAAAGCAAGATGATTGGCCAGAGGAAACCCGGAAGAAATGCCCCATATAAGTGATTTAACCTGCCACGAGGGCGAGACTCTCTCTCTGGTTCCGCCCATGTGTCTATCCACACGTACTCTTTCTCCTCCTAATAAGCACTTTACTTGTTTCACTACTTTCTGTCTCTTTGTGGAAATTCATTTCTACAAAGCTGAAGGGCCAGGGGCCTTGTCACTAGCCACTGGTCTAGCGGCTAGGGTTCAGCGTTCTCACTGCTGTGGTCTGAGTTCAGTCTCTGGCCGGGAACTGAAATCCTCCTGCTTCAAGCTGCTGCAGGCCAAGGCCAGCTTAGATCAGGATTAAATCCAAGTCTAGCCCTTCTCTTAAATAGTTTGTCTTTTATCCCATCCCCCTCCCAGTGGTATAGAACTGTAAATTAAAATTACAGGGGTACAGTTTTATTAGTCATTGCAAAGCAATCTCAAATCAGAATATCCAGAACACTTCTCTGTAAAGGCTTCACTATTTCCATCCTGTGATACCAACAAAGCAATCACTCAAATATTAAATAATACAATAAGGACAGTCAGCTCTGATAGTTTTGATATTCATCACAAATCTGTTACCATGAACGGTCTCAGGTTTGGAACAAATAGCTCATTCCCATCTGGCTCTGTTTTCCTCCACTGCAGAAAAATACAATTAACCTCATTCTTATTCTTTTACCTGTAATGAAAGCACTCTACATATTATGATTCCAAAGCATGTGTTTAATTACTTAATTAGAGAATGGAAAACCACAATGGTTAGTTAACAGCAAGGCGAAAAGAGAAAAAAGCAGGGAAGACAGGATGTTTAGTGAAATATCCCCACATTTATATGAGATTGTTTAGTATGATCATTTAATGTCAAGCAATTAGTTTACTTACATGAGAGAGAACTGAAAATTTAATTCTAGTTCAGAGGGTGGATAACAAACATTCTTGGAATTTTAAAACATGGGTTAATGAGGTATGGCTTATCTGAAATATCAAGGGAGATGTCTGGCCCTCTAACCTTTTAGGAAGAAAGTATCGAAGGTAAATAAATATAAACTTTGAAAGGGAAGTAATAATCCAACACAGAAATATAAAATAGTTTACAATTTAATGAATAATTGATTTATAGTAATACTTTTGTGTCATTTGTAAAGCTTATAAATAAATGTTACTCCCTCCAGGAGGTATGGAAATGCTTGCCACTCTGAGCAAGCCTGGGGCAACAAATAATAATATTACCTAGAGCTGGAAGGATATACGGGCTTTTAAGCTCCACCTAGAAGTACTCAATCAAGTCTGAATTTTAACAAGATGATTTGTATGCATATTAATATATGAGGAGTGTGTGGACTTATCCTCTCTTCACACTTTTTTTTTTGCATTAAGATGTAGTAAATATTGCAAAATCGTTGTTATTAATACCCCTGCACTATGACATGACATACATATCAAATAGCACAGCATTCATGAATTTTCTTCCCAATGGGGTCTATCCTCACCATCAAAACAAAACATATTCATTTTTTTCACTATAGAAGAGAAACAAATGCCATTGTATAAAATCACTCTGTCAAATGTTTATAAACTGGATGTTTCAGAGTAGATGAAAAGATATGCCATCAGAGAAGGAAAAAAAATGTTCACTTAAAGTAACTCATTTAACAGTTTCTTTCTCAGAGTATTTCTTGCATTTATCATGATTTTGGATTTAATTTTTTCCAGTTCTTATGGATCTTTTAGTAACTCTTTCAGCATAGGTTTGAGCAACAAGCTCTCAGGCTTTGTTTTCCAAAGAATCATTTCCATTCTTGAATGATAGTTTAGCTGGGTATATTTGCCTCAGCAGCTTAGAGATGTTTTCCCATTATCTATGGAGTACATTGGAGCTGTTGAAATAGTAACATACTTATTGTGCTTGTAGGGAAATATATCTTTCCTTTTTTTTTTAAGACTTTTTTTTGACTTTTTTTTAAACAATGTATTTTTTTTCATATTTAGGTCTTTAATTAATCCTGAAAAATTCTGCTATTATTTTATCAAATACTGCTTTTAATATGAAATACTAGTAAATATTCCCTTTTATTTTCTTCTAGGATTTATTTTAGACTAAAGTTGAAAATCACATGCTGTCTTCTGTATCTTTTAACTTATTTCTGATCGTTTGTACCTCTTTAATTCTTAGAATTGCATTTGGGCCTAATTTCCTCATATTTACCTTAAAGGTTACTAATCCTCTTTCTAACTGTATGAGTTGTTAAATACTATCTTTTTATAGTATTTTCTTTGTGTATATTCTCTGTAATGCATTAGTTCAGTTGCTTATTTCAGGTTACTGTATTGTGTCTGTTTCTGACATACTAATTATGCCCTGTGATATGGCTCTTGACTCATTCATGATGAATCATTTCTTTATGTTTTCTTCATATTTTTTATCAGTTTTAAATGTGAGCTTATATTCAGTGAGAATCAAATCCCTGACACTTTTGGGAAAATCATGTCTTTGTGTTATGGACATGTCTTTCACAGTATTTAAAAAATTTTTCATTTGTCAGATGACCCATTGCTATACTTGGCCTGGAAAAATTTTTATGTTACTATTTAAATTTTATAATTCCTGTAATATATAGGTAAGGTAAATTTGAACTTGAAGTTTTCTGTATAGTTTCCTTAATCATGAAAAAAAAAAGTATTCTTCCTCATGTAAACCCAAGGTGAATGGTACATTTCTTTTAGTTTTCATATCGACCAGGGTCTTGGCAGAGAATATATGGTGCATTAATATTGGAATATTTAAGAAGTGTTAATGAAGTATTGTTAGAAGATGTAGACAAGCTGTAGAAAAATCAAAAGAATATAATACCTCAGGGATGGTAAAAGGAAGGCTCAGTAATTGATGCTAAGTTTGAAGAAGTGAGAAGCCAGAGCCATTCATTAGAAACTTCAGGCTGATAGAATTCAAATGGCTTCAAACATATGAAAAGATGCTCAAACTCACTCATAATAAAATAAATACAAATGAAACTAAAGAAAAAAAAAAAACCTATTGAATGGCCTCCCGATCTTAGGTGAGGGAAGCAGTTGAATGTGGCAAAGCTGAAAATAAGAAGCTAGGGAAATAGATATCCACATCTCCCCTCCATTCCTTCATTTTCTTGCTTGTACTTCCCATTGGTGAACCCCAACCAAAATCCAGAAGGCAAGTGAGCCAGCTGATAGGGTTCTCACAGGTCAGGGTTCTGGAGTAGGCAGGGTAAAGAAGGATAAGAGATGGATCTTTGGGGGCAGTGGAAGTTGTCCAGTGCTGCTTCCTTGATGTTTTTTTTGGAGAGTTACTTTCACTAGGGGTGTATAATGCTTTAAAGCACCACGATTTTATTGTCTCTTCTAACCATGCTATTAAACATTTCCCGTCTAATCACTGTGTGGACACTGACATCTAAGCCTGAGGATGTTGCTGCATAATTAAACATTTAACTGTGTCCGCCCTCAATACAGACATTCACAGAAATT
Source organism: Mesoplodon mirus (assembly GCF_964341445.2). Classification (NCBI taxonomy): domain Eukaryota; kingdom Metazoa; phylum Chordata; class Mammalia; order Artiodactyla; family Ziphiidae; genus Mesoplodon; species Mesoplodon mirus. The sequence continues at coordinate 103,405,841 of NC_138984.1, read as the reverse complement.
AATAATTATCATATCACATAATAAATAAATAATCATATAGAGTCCCTATACTTACTTCTCTTTTTTTCTAGCATTTAGAAGTTTCATTTTCTTTTTTACTTGCTTGGCCATATATAAAAATTATATTTTTATTCAACACTTTTAGAGAGAATTCCATTTTAGTTCAGATTGCATGTCCCTGGAATTTGAAGCCCAGAAACACTTGGTTCATGGACTTTGTCCTGTTTTGCATCCTAAAAGCTACAAATAATTAGGAGCAATGCTGTTTACATTTGTGTGTATTGGTGAATGTTTTTATTGGGGTTTGTTGGGGAAGGACAATGGGGATAGATGATGCCCCCTGCTGCTCTTCAGCTTTGACTTCATTCATGATTTGTGTCTCTTCTTTGTTTTTAATTTTTATTTTATATTGGACTATAGTTGATTTACAAGGTTATGTTAGTTTCAGATGTACAGCAAAGTGATTCAGTAATACATATACATATATCTACTCTTTTTCAGATTATTTTCTCTTATAGATTATTACAAAATATTGAGTGTAGTTCCCTGTGCTATACAGTAGGTTCTTGTTGGTTATCTGTTTTATATATGGTAGTGTGTATATGTTAATCCCAAACTCCTAATTTATCCCTCCCCTCACCTTTCCCCTTTGGTAATCAAAAGTTTGTTTTCTAGTCTGTAAGTCTGTTTGTGTTTTGTAAGAGAGTATTTCTATTAAAAAACACTGGAAATTTCCTCTCCATGGTACTTCCTTCTCAAACCTGATAAGGAATGGAGCTATCAATGTAGGAAAATGCACCTACCAAAAGAGATCCATAGGATAAATGGATGTTTAAATTAATGTTATGATAAAGACATAGTACTTACATTGTGTTTGAATCATTTGAAGATTCATGTTCTTTTGAAAGTCAGAAGGAAATAATAAGTGCCTTAACAAAATGAAGCAAACAGTCCTAATAGAATGGTACTGTAAACTTAAGGACACATGTGCAAAATATGGACAATAAGAAAAAAAGAATAACCTGGATTGGTCCAGAAAATAAAGCATGTTTAGTGAGATAAATGATTAATATAAATTATAAATGCATCTATTATAGGCTGAGGTGTTATAGATTTATGTATTATAATTTATTGACAGTGCTCTTCAGTGACCCAGCTATAAGAACTCCTCAGTTTATCCAGTTCTTGGCTTTTCCCTTGAAATTCTTGATCTCTCCTGATCAGCCTCTGGGGCATCACTCACACTTCTAGCTGAAACAGGGTTTCTCTTGTAGATTCAATAATATTTGTCAGAAAGTTATGCTGTACCATTTATGTTATAGACCTTGAGCTAGATGTTGGAGGTAAAACAGAAAAAAAGAAACTAGAACTCTTACCTCTTGAAACTTAGAGTCTAATGGGAGATAGAAATTAGGTAACTAATTAAACACATTTATGATTTCAAAAAATCATAGTTGCCATGAAAATCACAGATATGACTCTATAATAGGATAATGGGGGTTAGTGGGAGGTAGGCATGATCATTTAATTAGCCTTACAGTGGAGTGAGTTAGTTAAAATGTTTTCTGGTTTGAATGACAAAATGAGAAATATGAAGAAAAGAGAGCTGGTTAGTAGTAAAGACAAGAAATGTTATTGTATGTGTATTGACAAGTATGCCCCTTTAATAATATTTAGTCAACCCATATCATTGACCCTGAATCATTGTGTCCTTTGTCTTACCCTTAGTGATAACTTAGAGGTAGTACACTAATCTAACCAGCTTTGTGTAGTTGCATTACATGTGTACCAAAGAGCTTTTTTCAGCTGTCACTCTTTGAGAGGATTGCAGGTAAGTGGCTGATTTTCAGTCCTACCATGACTGATACCCTACACTCCAGACCAGGAATTATCACAGGCTAAAAAGTTCAGATGGACCACAATTAAAAGTGGGGTGCAATAGCCTAAAGGAAGTTTTATCCTAAATTCTTCATACATTGTATAAAGTTTCGAACTAAGATCCCTACACAGTGTCGATACTTAGATGAATATATATTGACAAATTAATTACCAAAGAAAGACGTAAAACTGTGATTTTCACTTAGAGGTTTCCTGAACTGTTAGATCAACATCACCTATGTACCAAGAATCCTGTGGGTTTTCACACTGATGCTGGGGTACCACGGAATTTGCAAACTTAGCAGGGGAAAGGTACAAAGAGAACTGCGAATTTTGTGCAGTAAAAAATTACTACTCGGGCTTCCCTGGTGGCGCAGTGGTTGAGAGTCCGCCTGCCGAT